>NW_027460313.1:1875333-2500444 GCF_050947875.1 Dermacentor variabilis | reverse complement strand
GTGGCAGATACTTGTGAGCTAGTCTGTCGAGTACGGTCTGCAATGTCTCTGATTGCGATGCCTGGTGCAGAACCTTCGCTATCACTTGTCTTTGGTTTGACTTGGTATTGGTATCATCGAGCAGATGCTTGAGTAGGTTCCATTTAGCTCCAACTCTCATCTGGCCATCTACGGAATTGCAGACCTCATCCCACTGTTGTCTGCTCAAGGTTTGGCAGTGATCTTCTATAGTTTTGTCGAGCTCCGCGATCTTTTTTCGGAGCCTTCGGTTGAGTTTCTGCCCTTTCCATCGTTTCAACAGTGACGATTTAGCTTCTAGAAGATGAGCGAGGCGGCTATCCATCCTGTCCACCTCCAGTTCAGTCTTTTCATAAATAAGCGGCCCTGTGCTAAGGTGATTCGCTGCGGTGAGTGTGCAGCTACGAGTCATAAACAATATTAACCTTCCACATTTCCAATAATCTGCTGCCTTTATACCGTTTATGTCACTGATTCTTCGATTTTTTTAAATATTACCACATACAGTGGTCCACTAATTCCACCTGATGCTTTTTTTTGTCGAAATTAGCAGTGAAGGCCCGAAGTTACCGTACAAACGCGTATTAGGGCTGCACCCGTGTAAGGGCCGCAGCCCCAATTGGCAGCCCCTTACCCCAACATTTGTAGTTAACATCCGTCCTTGAAGCAATCGTGCTAGCTGCGCTGACACCCGCGAACTTTCACTAACCGCTACTAGATGGCGACAGATGCGTTTTGACCCATGACGTCCGCTGCGCGACCACGAGTGTTCCGTGTTCTTTCATGACAGAGTGCATGACGCCATCTTTCCTTTTGGGCCATGAATAATTGAACAAATTCATCGTGAAAAGGATGGCATTCATTTTTGCGGTGGCGGGTGATCCTGCGGTATTCCTGTGGATTTCATGCTTGTAGTGAGAAAAATTAGACGATATAGCCCGGTCCCGTGCAGGGACTGCACCTCGTCAAAATACCGATAAAAATTATGGCCGTTACATGAGTTAATACCGTGGCATGGCATTAAAAAGAGAGACCGAAGCTTTTTGATCAATTTTGTAGAGGCTTGCCTGGGGGCCCGGCCTAGTTTCTACTTCAGATGGGTGTGATAAAGAACGGAAAGATATGCACAGAACATACGCCACCTAACACACACAACTAACACATAATACAACAGACAAAGTAAAAGTACTTCGTTGAGACCAGTGTCTTTTAGAGAACGTATGAGCGTTTCTATGAGCCAATGTGTATGACCGTCTATATACGAAACAATTATGTTCAACATAAGCTTCCTTGTAGAGGAGAAGCTGCTGCTTACATTTTCAATGTTACATCACACACAAATTGTACACAAAACTGCACCAAATGAAAGGACTGGCGGTGGGGAGATAGCCAGTGGCGTAGAGAAATCTCGCTTACCACCGCATGCGACGTACGGAGAATGCAGGATCGTATACCTTCGCTTGACCACTGCTTTTTAATGCGTAGGCATTCTTTGGCGAGTAGCCCAGCAAAATGTGCCTGTGACGCAAAATGTGTATTGTTTTGTATCTACACAAAAATGCGTAATTTGCGAAGTTAAGGCATTTAATCGTAATAAAATGCTAAATGTAAATGATTACTAGCTTTATAAGCGATAAAGAACAATTGAAGCAAACAAACATTATAAAAATGCATTGATCAGAGAGAACATCGTTCTCGTCAGGCTGCATTGAAAGCTTACTTTTTCGCATTGCTAGGGTGTGTGCAAAGAAGCCTGTTGTCGGGTGGCTGAGTATAAAGAATAAGAATAACTGATCGGTATTTTTTATGATGATGTTGTTGTTGGTAATAATAATAATAATAATAATAATAATAATAATAATAATAATAATAATAATAATAATAATAATAATAATAATTGAATGGTGGCCTTAAAAACCGATGATGTTGCCCATGCCGCGTCAGGGTCATGACAAAAAAAAAGGAAAAAGATAAAATAAAATAAAAAATAGAAAAAGAGCTGTGGTGAAACCGGTTGTACCTGCTTTCTGGCACAGTTTATGATATCACTTTCAAGGTGTCATGCCGTTTCCTAGCAACTCATCTCCACACAATTCAGTACATAGATTTAGTTTTCTTTGGCACCGGAGTAGACATGCATAAGCTATGAAGCGCAAGTAAAGGCCAAGTAACATTTGTGCCAAAGAATATTTGCACAGTAGCTGGCAATTCTCATAATTTCTTTCTCCTTCTTGCTTCACCAGGGATGTCAACCAAACAATAGGAAAGTATCCGTTCATTTCTAATTGTGCTTTCCACGGCTAAGTGATAACTTGCTTTTTAGTGGACTTTGGGAGCGCAAGGTTCGAGTAATCTCATAATTTCGAAACAAAAATGTTTCTTTACGCAAGATGTGATAAACGAAAATCAGGGATGTTCATTCATTTGTCGTCGTCGTCGTCGTCGTCGTCGTCGTCGTCGTCGTCGTCGTCATCATCATCATCATCATCATCATCATCCTGTTTTATGTCCACTGCAGTACGAAGGCCTCTCCCTGCGATCGCCAATTACCCCTGTCCTGCGCCAACCAATTTTAACTAGCGTCCGCGAATTTCCTAATTCCATCGCTCCACCTAGTGTTATGTCGTCCTAGACTGCGTTTCCCTTCTCTTGGTACCCATTCTGTAACCCCAATGGTCCAACGGTTATCGAGCCGGCGCATTACGCGACCTGCCCAGCTCCTTTCTTTTCTCTTGATATCAATTAGAATATCGTCTATGCCATCGTCTGTATATCGCCTATACATTATTGTCAAGAGACTTGGAAGGGTGAGCTACGAAGAAAAATAGTCATACCATAGCGCTGACTTGTTTCTTCTTTTTTTTTGCATTGGGAGAGTTTAGATTAGGGGCCGCAAGGGGAAAGTCGCGTAATCTAAAACTATCTAATGTTCGTGGACTAGGGCAACCGCATAATCGCTATCTGCACTAGACTCTCCGGTGGGCCTTCATACTACAACGTCCAGCGTTTTATTGAAGCTACGGTGATGCCAACTTGGCTTCCCGCCGTAATCCGCAAGGAAAGTCGCACGAGCGTTTCTACGATATTTGAAGGGAATCGCCTTGAGTGCCTACTGTAGATTCACCTCACCTGGCCCAGAGAGCATGATAATTCTCTCTCTCTACCTGTGTAACTTTCCATCACGCCTCCCTTCCCTACGTGCAGGGAATATTTTCGCCTTACCTTCTACACCATATATATATATATATATATATATATATATATATATATATATATATATATATATATATATATATATATATATATATATATATATATATATATATATATATATATATATATATATATATACGAGGGCGGATCAGAAAGTATTTGCCCCTACTTTTATGAGCCAAATTAAACTACTACATCCAGGTAATCAAACATATGCGGTAGTATTTATTCTACGTCCCTTACACTATTTTTCCACATAGTCCCCACACCGGTTCAAACATTTGTCACACCTTTCTCCATACGTGGGCTGCATTTCCCTGTGGATTTCGATGGCCGTCCGTTCCTTGCTACATACAATACGAATCGCACTTCCTTGCTCGGTCGCCGTGACCAATTGACAGCAGCGCCGTGCCGCCGAGCTACCGGCAGATAAAGACGGGCCGGTCGAAGAAAGGTTCACCGCTGGGAATGGATACGTCGACTTCGCATTTGCAGCCATAATTTGGCCAAAAAAAGAAAACAAAGAATAGGGCAAAGTAATTTCTCATTCGCCCTCGTATATACAGTCTTACGCAGGAGACGCCAGCCCGATTTGAACAACACGTTTAATAACTGCACTAGTCGCCATCTTCTAGCTTTAGTCACCTCATCTTTCTGGCCTCTGCTTGCATCCACAGACCTTCGCTTGCAGCCAGCCCGTAAAACTATATATGCAGGCTGCTTCTCCCCCCCCCCCCAACCCCATTAAATAATACAGACTAGCTTCATCAAGCTCTGCTTAATTTTATCTCTGTGTTCTACAGCTAGGTGCGTGTAGGCACTTCGCAAATCAGTATCCAAGCCGACATAACTCTAAGATGTCTTATGAATTTACCGTGACAGTTGTACCAACTGTTGTACTACTTTTTGTGAAATCACGACGTCCGTTGTAAACAACAAACTTTATTGACATTTTCATTCATCTTTCAAAAAAGAACGACCAAATAAACGCTTCGACTACATTAAACTACATTTACGAAAGAAGCCCTGAGCTATGCACTAGTTTTTGACTTGGGTGAGCGGGTACATGGGGGGAGAAATGTGCGCTAAATACCATTCTCATTTCGAGCGAGCTTAAGCCTTTCGCAACTACGACATTGTCAATAACGTTCCGCAAAAAATTAATGAGATCTGCTGCTACACAACCGACAATATTTCAGCACTTATTGCCATAAGTTGAATCTATTGTGAATGGATTTTCAATTTTAAATGTACGCATGAGTCGAGTTACCACGGTGGTTGTTCCTCGCCTACTCACAGAGGACAAAAAGAAACTGAAGAACTAGTTTGATTTTCTGCCAAGATGTGAAAACTGCATTGAAAGTGGCTGAGAAAAATTGGCCGGCGTTCCTCATGCAACCAATTTATCGGACGGCGCTAAATGGGATTTCTTTTAAAATTTTTATAGAAGAAAATTCAACGAGAAAAGGAGGGCCACTCAACAGCACGAACCTTGAAGAATTGCAGAGTTGCTTCGAACAGTAGCGGGAGATGTTGGACTAGTATTCTGACTCTGTTGGAGAATATGAAGAAGTGCTCGTCGTCCAGATGAAATAACGTTCTTCCCTTTTGCAGCCAGTTAATTTTTTTGTGGGGAACACACGTGTGTGTGTGTATATATATATATATATATATATATATATATATATATATATATATATATATATATATATATATATATATATATATATTAACAGGGAGGTACGAAACAGAGGGGCTGGAGTTTTGTCAGTCACAGCCGTATAATGGCAACAGGCAATGAAACCGAGGAAAGCTGAGAAAATAATGGAGCATAGAAAAAGAGAAACGAAAGTGGGCGAATTGATAACTTGTCGCCAGTGGGGATCAAGCCGACAGACTTCGCATCACGCGTGTGATGCACTATCAATTGTGCTACAGCGAGGGCCACCAATCCGTCCGCCAACTTAGGTATTTATGTGTACTGTATCTAGCCCTAGGAGTGTTAGCCAGCGCCACTCAGAACCATGGAGGGCGGATGTGGGACACCCTTATATCTGCCATGGCGTCACGTAACACGTGAACGCTGGAGAGCTGGCACGTGGCTAATGGTATCAAGACGGCCAGATTCGAGACCCCAGCTATGCATAAACGAGGCGAAAGGAAACAGAGGTGTTCGATTTTTGTTGATCATGACCATATAAAGCCAGCAAGCAATGAAACCAAGGAAAGCGTAGGGGTAATTAGCTGTGGTTGAAATTGAGTGTGTAGAAAATAACGAAGAAACTTGCAAATTAGAAATACATCTTTCGAAACACTATATGTATATATATGAACGAGAAGGCAGGTTAACCGAGGGGCCCGATCTTAATACTCATATCATAAGAAGCCAACAAACACATGCACCAAGGACAAATACGGGAAAACAAAGTACTTGCCGAAGGTTGGGGATGATCCCACGTCTTTTTATTACGCGTGCGATGCTCTTACGAACTGGGCTACCGCGGTGCCGTTTTCCCATCTAGTATCTCGGGTATTTATGTTTTTTTTTACTATTAGAACTAAGCCTGGGAGTGTCAGGAAGCGCCACCACTCACAAACCTTGGCGGCGGATATGAAACATACTTTCTGCCGCAGGCGTCACGAGTAGATGAATTTTAGGGTGAAGTCAAGTGGTCATTAAACATACACATGCTACCTGAAGGCCTCAATATTGCCAGATTCGAGGCCGATGTTATGTAATGGACGAAAAGAAAGGGGGTGAACCGAAGGACTCGATTTTGTTCATCATATCATACGAAGCCAACAAACAAAGGCACCACGAACAACATGGGGGAAATCACTTGTACTTACTAATTGAATAAAAGAAATGATAAATTAATGGAAATGAAAGTGGATGAAACAACAACTTGCCGCAGGTGGGGAACGGTCGTTTTCTCGTCGTCTCCGCAAGGTTCTGACGCCCGCCGTGTCGCCTGTAGTTCGTGCTGTAGACGGCGGTACATCTTGTGTCGCTGGCATCTGTACTGCGCGTGCGAGCTTCGCTAGCCACCTCATCTCAGTTTTATTTGCCGTTATGCACCGGTGTCCACATCAAGTCATCCTCGGCCATGACTGCCTGAGTACACATTTTGCCCTCAGCGACTGCTCTTCTGCGCTTCTGCGGTCAGAACTCTCTTCTGTGCCCGATCTCACCCCCGAGTCACCACCGCATTTATGTGTAGCCGCGTTTATTGGCTTTCGACGAGCTATCGCGACGTATGTCAGATTTACCTCAGATTGGCCCCCCTCGTGACGCCGACTGCGTGATCTCTTCTTCCCTACACGCTCTGCTGACAAGGTGTGTAGCACTCCCTTGCTCAACTGTGACTATTTCTGCGAACCAGGAATAATCCCTATTCTGAACTTTCGACGCACACCACAGTTGCGTCCCGAAGGTATCAAGTTGGGCAGCATGACGCTTTTAGAGGCACGCGACCCTCTGGCCCTTACTGTCGATGCTCCGCAGTCTTTTGGAGGCCCTGACACCAGCACTTCATTCGACGCCCATTTTGACGTAATGATTGCCTCAGACCTTTCAGCTGCCCAATCTGACGACCTTTGTCAGTTGCTGGCCGCTCACAGCAACGCTTTCGACTTTGCTTCGCTCCATCCCAGCCTACAAAAGTTGTGACTCATTGCATTGGCACCGGCAATGCCAATGCCATCACTACGCCTCTTTACGGAATGTCTGCTACTGAACGCCGCGTAATCAAAACGGAAGTCGAAAAAATGCTCACTAAGGACATCATCGAACCATCTACGTGTCCTTGGGCGCCCCTTGGGGTGCTTGTCAGAAAAGAAGACACCTGGCGATTCTGCGCCGATTATCGACACCTAAACAAGATTAATAAGAAGAACGTGCGCCCTTTGCCGCGAATTCACGGTGAACTCGGCTATCTGCATGGCGCACAGTACTTCTGTTCTATAGACCTTCGGTCCGGCTATTGGCAACTCGATGTAGATTAAAAATAGTAAGGGAGAAGACCTCCTTTTTTGCGCCCTGTGGGCTCTATCATTTGAAAGTTATGCCGCCTGTGCAATGCCTCCGCAACATTCGAACGAATGATTAACTCCTTTTTTCGCGGTTTCAAGTCGTGCTGTGTCGATGACGTCGTCATTTTCTCGCGTACGTTTCCCCGGTATCTACATGGACTTTCGACTATTCTGCGGATCTTTCACAATTCAGGTCTTAAACTTAACCCGCGAAATGCCGCTTGGACCGCCGAGAGATCACTGTGCTTAATCATCTTGTAGAAACTACAGGTGCTGCCCCGGAAAGGCGGTGGTCCCGGGTTCCCGTCCCGGAGCAGGACGAATTTTTCTTCAACTGCGAGGCTTTTCTTTCAAGGAACCTGTATGTGTATCCATTGTAGCAATTGCTACGATTGAGTAGATGTCTGATTTTCCCTTTACTAATGCTACAGGTATATGGCCTGGCTCTGTCTAAGATAGCGTCATTACCAACTTTCCGACAACTCGTTCTACTCAGAACGTCGGTTTCTTCTTTTGGCCTTTTTTCTTATTTTCGGCAGTTTGTGAAATATCTTGCAGAAATAGCACGGCCCCTAACCTGTTTTTTTATGAAAGACGTGACTTTGTCCTGAAATCATGACGAAGCGTCCGCCTTCTCACAGCTGATTGGACTACTGACATTACCACCAGCAATAGACCAGGTTGACGAATCTGCGGCCAGGAAAATGCATACCTACGCCAGTGCCCATGGAATCGGCTCAGTTCCAGCCTAACGCCAAGATGGTCAGGACTGCGTTATTGCTTATGCCAGTCGCATTCGTTCCTATGCTGAGCAAAACTATTAAATCACAGAAAGACTATCTTGCTCTTGTTTGGGCCATTGTCAAATTTCGCTCTTACCTCTACGGCTGACCCTTCACCGTCCTTACTGTTCGCACTGCTCTCTGCTGGCTGTTTTCTCGCAAGGATTCCACTGGCTGGCTTGGTTGTTGGGCACTGCTATTTCAAAAAACACTCGTATATCATCGTTTTCAATCTGACCGCTTGCACGAGGATGCCGACTGCCTATGCAGATACCCCGTCGATCCACCGGACACTTCCCTGAACGACCCCAGCTTATGCGTAATTTTTATCTCTCAACTCTTCAACATCGCTGCCGAGCAACGCCTTGACGCGTCTCTACGCAAGATCATTGAAAATTTGTACTGTCACGCTCGCGATCCTTGCCTCCACGTTTTTATACTCAAAAACGACATATTATGCCGTCACAGTTTAGTCTCTGACGTTCCCGACCTGTTGCTTCTCACCCTGGTGCATCTCCGTTCCACTGTCCTGGCGCAGCTTCACGATGCACCAGCGGCGGGACAACTCGGCGTGCCAGACACACAGGACCGTGCACGCTGCCATTCTATTGGCCTGGGATGTTCCGCTCAGTGCACTGTTACATGGGCTCGTCCGTGCTTTGCCAGTGCCCGAAAAGGTCAACACTGTCGCCTGCAGGCCTTCAGCCTCTGGACATTCCCTGCCAGCCAATTCGCCGTGTCGGCCTCGATTTACTTGGCCTGTTTCTTCATTCCGCCTCTTGAAATAAGTGGGTGCCTTTGCCATAGATTTTGCGATGGGGCTTGCCATTACGCACGCACTTCCGACTAGCTGTGCTGCCGACGTTGCAGATTTCTTGCTGCATAAGGTCCTACTGCAGCACGTGGCTCCTCGTTAACTGCTAACTCACCGGGGCAGACATTTCTTGTCGAGGGTGATGGCTGTCATCCTAAAACCCTGCGCGACGCATCTTAAATTGACTACAGCCTACCATCCATAGGAGAATGGCTTGACAGAACGCCTGAACGGAGCACTTACCGACATGCTGGCCATGTATGTGTCTGACGACCACCGGGATTGGCACGCAGCATTGCCCTTTGTGACAATCGCGTAGATCACATCCAGGCATGAGACCGTAACTTATTCGCTGTTTTTCTCTTATATGGTCGCAACCTTACATTGCCCATGGACACTCTGATGCTTTATTCTGACTGCCCACCCAATGAATATGCTGGAGAGACCATTGACTGTGCCGACCATGCAGGTCAAGTTGCTCGCACTCGATTTTCTGAGTCCCAGGTTCCCCAGCAGTCTCGCTACTGGAGCGACCACAGGACCACCCGCTTTCTAGCTGGATCGCTTATCCTCCTGTGGACTCCAGCACGACATGTCGGACTATTCGAAAAGCTGCTCTTCCACTACATCGGTCCATATCGCGTGTACCGTGAATTGACTAATGTCGCTAATGAAATAGCTCCACTGCTGCCTTCGTGATCATCCGCTCCTCCCCACACGGACACTGTGCACGTTGTCCCTCACAGGCCATAGCGTGCCCTGGACACCCCTTCATACCTTGTGTGCTAGTTTTTCTAATGTAGTCTTTGTTCGCCGGCACAGAGCCGATGCTGTAGCCGCCGGAAGGTAGTGTTATGAGTCAGATGTCCTGCGGATATAGAAGATGCTGAAGCGTAGAGCGGACAAGAGGAGGACGAAGTGAGGTCTACCGTTTGCCACCTTTGTTGTTGCTGTCCCGCTTTTTTCTTCCTTGTAGATAGCGTAAATAATCACCCTTTACTATATATATATATATATATATATATATATATATATATATATATATATATATATATATATATATATATATATATATGTGTGTGTGTGTGTGTGTGTGTGTGTGTGTGTGTGTGTGTGTGTGTGTGTGTGTGTGTGTGTGTGTGTGTGTGTGTGTGTGTGTGTGAGTGTGTGGCTCTACATTCAACAAAATAGAGAGCCCGACGTGCGTTGCTTCTGCATAGTATACCTTCATCTTCAACGTATTGGGCTGGTGGACAAGCCTTCGTCAAAGGGACCGCAGCGACTACTACTTTGGTTATCTCGACAAAGGCTGGTCCACCAGCCGAAACACCAGAAATATATCGGGCTCAAACAACGCGCGTCGTGCTCTCTTTTCTCTAAAATCGTAATAAAATAGTCAGCGTGGTTCCTATGCCGCCTTACTAATGCTCAGTTCCATACCATGCAACTTGTCACCCGGTGAAATAGTGGTGGAGATGCTGGGGTTATGACTGCTGAGTAAACTACGCCTTACTTACTCTGCTGCTTATTTACGCGAAATAATAAATATTTTGATAAATAAAATACTAAGGACACCGGAATGCATAAATGAAAAGCCAAGACTGGTGGGGAACATGCCGCTGCGAAAATACTCAGGAGGAGTAAGAGTTATTGTTTGACGGCCTTTAATCTATTACAACTTAATGACTCCCATTGTATTTAATAATGGACGAAAGGGTGAGATCCTGATTGCTTAAGATAAATTGAAAAGTTATGAGAAAAAAAGGAGGTGTAGGTTAATGCAAGAGTAGAATGTACGCCACAAATAGAGGGGGGGGGGTGGATTTGCAGTAATATTTATATTTTGTTTACGTTTATCTGGCAGCGCTCCAATATTTCTGTTCAGGTGGTACGGGACTTGGACATGTGGGTGAAGTACTTCGTGTTGGAAGTGTTTAAGGAGAATACCGTGCTTTACAGCACCTATGCTCTAGACGAACCAGCAACGAAAGCAGCAAGCCACGTGAGTTCCGCGGAACTGATAAAAGCCGTTCTGGCCATTGGTCTTGTAATGCACAGAACTTCGCCTGAGATAACTGGAGAACGTGGAAGTTGCAGTAGCTCAGCGGCAATGACGTTCTGCCGGTGGTCACAAGGTCGCGGCTTCGATTCCTCGCCGTGGCCGCCGCATACCGATAAGGACAGAATGTAAAAAAAAAAGAAAAGAAAGGTGATCGTGTAGCTAAATTTAGGTGAGCGTAAAGGAAGCCGAGGCGATGAAAATTAATCCGAAGCCCACCACTACGGCCCGTCTGTTAGCTCGGGCGTTGTTTTGCCCTCTCTGCCTTTCCTCTTCATCTCTCTCTCTTGCCATATTAATCCTAATAATTTGATTTGCTTCGATATTACTATTTACTGAAAATTTTGATTTAAAAAGGAAATTGTTATTGTAGAGATTCGAAAAAGTAAAGTGCGAACTTGGACCGGTTGGCAGATGCTGCATAAAAAAAAAGAAAACGAGTAAGAGCATAGGGCACATGGTATCAGAAGGAGAGAAACGAAGCGCTGACCTGTGCTACGTCCATCACTTTCTTGTGTCCTCTGTCTCGCCCTTTGAATTGATTTGAAAAGGTAGTTATTTGCTCGTCACACAGTCTTGCTGTGGAATCACGGTCGCACGATGGAAGAGGTAAGCCTGGTTTCGAAAGCCGCTAAATTTTAGCGTCTTTCAGTTGATAACGTGAATACTCTAGGGTCTTGCAATCTTTAGTGTAGTCTGTTCGCGGTTCGATTCTTCCATGCTCTGTTTAGATATGTGTTTGCTAGAAGCTTAACAGTGCGCTAGCGAAGAAACAGTTGTAGGTTGTTGCGTGATCATCGAATGCTATTCTGGTGTATGGTTACATTTAACGAAATTCCTTTTTTTTATTTGGAGAGTCTTTTTTCAGGAAGCGCTTCGCATAGTAATTGCTTGAGAAGAGAAAGAACGCCGGGATAATGATCAAGCCGTGCAGCTACGTCAGCCCTCTCTGGTGACGTACAGCGAAAAAATATGTACCACCTTTCATGCCACAGAATATACGTGGGCTGTTTTTCTTTCCTTTTGGTTTGTAGTCATCGATCGCTTCCGGTGTTTTATTTTTAAACGGCCTGATCACGGTGGCAAAAGAGATTGTTTATTGAAGGTCGCTACCAACTTTTGCGAAAGCATACAATATTTACAGCAATATCGTAGCTCGTCGTCTTTCACGACAATTTTTCTTGTGTTTCCATCGTAAATCCCAATAAATTGGTGCGCGCGAACGCGTCATTCTATATTCCCGTTGGAAAAGGCAAATATAGCATGATTTTAGAGTAGCGTGTTCGCAGTGTTGAATAAGGTAAGAATGTCGTACAAAAGAGAGGAAAAAATTTCAAATCACACCTTATTAAAAAAAATGAGTTTCCGCAGCAATAAAGTGGCGCTGTAGCGAAAGAACATGTGAAATATGATTTGGAAGTTCCGTGTCATAGTATGCAAAACAAAGCATTTTCTACACTGTCGCCATGTGTTCGATATTCCATCGCATGCACGAGAATACTGCATTTTCGTTTATTGTTGCGACTGATAGATCATCTTGTATTTCTCTTTCACAGGCAACTATTGCGATTGCTCGGGACCATCCAATACAAACTCACATCACGGTGGAAGCCCTGAGAACGCATATCAGACATTTTGCACGTGCTCCCTATCACCACCTTGCAACACTACCTTCAGACAGGCACCAAGCATCATTCTCTAAAACTATCGTCAAGTACAACGACAAACTTCCCTCGGGCTTCACCGCTGCATCTAAACCATCGATACCCCCTTGGTGCCTTGTCAGCCCCACAGTCCATCTCAGCGTACCAGGAATCGCGAAAAAGTCTGATTTGTCGTCGCCTGTGCTGAAACAACTGTCTCTGCTTCTTCTGCACGAGAGGTACGCGGACAGTGCATATATTTATACGGATGGTTGGTTCCACAAACATCCAGTGTTCGTCCGGTGCTGTGGTCGTCCCAGCAAGAGGTATTACCATCAGCTTTAGGACTGACCACCCAACGACATCTACATCTGCGGAACTAGCTGCTCTTCGCGCTGCACTTTGTTTCGTCAATCGGGAACCACCTCGACAATGGTCAATTTTCAGTGACTCAAAGGCAGCCCTACAATCTGTGCTATCAGCTCTGCGTCGCTGGCCATTCGAACAGCTTGTGCTCGATATTAGATGCCTACTTCATACATCACATGAGAAAGGACATCACGTGACGTTTCAGTGGCTGTCAAGTCACTGCGGCGTCATAGGAAATGAAGACGCCGATAAAGCCGCACGGACAGCTCTTGAAGACACACAGGAAGAGGCCATACCACTTTCGCGGTACGACGCAGCCAGAAGACTTCAAGTGCTTGCACGGGAGATCACGCTCTCTCTATGGTGCACACCAAGCAGCCAGACCAACCACAGCAATCATCAACACGACCTGCCCTCATTGATGCATCTGTGTATGCCAACTGGACTCCGCCGAAGTGAGGCCACCCTGCTTTATAGCTTATGGCTAGGGGTGGCCTTCACGAAATCCTACTCGTTTCGCATTGGAATGGCCGACAACGCTCTCTGCAATGCCTGTCTTTGCGAGGAGACGCTGGAACACATTCTGTGCGACTGTCCTGAATATAATGTTCCGAGACAGTCCATGGCGTCCGTTCTAGCGCACCTGGACAATAGACCATTGTCAGTTGCAACCATTTTCACATATCGGCGACAGAAGACATCGCAGCTGAAGGCGACGAAGGGACTACTTCGGTTTATGAAGGATACGGGCTTGGACAAGCGGCTGTGACAGTGATGTCGCGTACCGCACAAGAGTGACCGACTGTAACTGACGATGTGTTTGCTGTGTTATGTGCTCTCTCTCTCTCTCTCTCCTCCAATCTTTCATCCCCCCCATCCCGCTCCCATGTGTAGGGTAGCAAACCGGTTAGGCTACACTGGTTAACCTCCCTGCCTTCCTTCTCCACTTTTTCCTTCCTTCCTTCCTTCTTTCATAGGGAATAAAAGCAATGGTTTTGTAAACTACAAAGAATTTCATGCGGCTTCCTTGGGGTCATAAATATATTGCTAAGGTGTTTATTTGATCGGACTAGAAGCAGCGCAGCGGCGACAGTCTAAGCAGAGCACGGACTCCGAGCGGGAGCGCCATTCACTGGCAAAAGCGCTGGAGAGGACAATCCGCTATATCGTTCCAATCCTTCTCTACAATTAGCCCCGGGAACGAAAAGGGAGCCGCCCGGCGAGCTCACGGCTTGTCACTATGAGTGGGTCATAGTAGGTCTTGAGGCGGTCGACGTCGACAATGTCTCGTCCACGACGGCGCATGTGCAAACAACGTTCAGTGGCTCGAACACGTAGTTAACCGGAGATGCGCGTTCGACGATGCGGTAGGGGCCTTCATACTTGGGCAGTAGTTTCGACGAGAGCCCAGGTGCAGTGGAAGGGACCGAGCGCCACACAAGCGCTCGGAGGAGGAACGTGGGCGCACAAGTGGTCTCACCGCGAACGCTCTTCTGGCGCTCTTGTTCATTTGAAGTAAAGCACCTCGTGAGGTCGTGACACTCTTCGGCATGTCTGGCTCTGGCAGAAATAGGCGCACACTAAGATGCATCCGGCTTGTACGGAAGGTCTATGTCGATTGTGTACGACGGGTGCCGGCCGTACAATAAGAAAAAGGGTGAAAACCCAGTGGTGTTCTGAGCGGCGGTATTATAGGCGTAGGTTGCGAAGGGCAGAATTGCATCCCAATTTGTGCGGTCGGAGGCTGCGTACATTGCGAGCATGTCGCCGAGCGTACGGTTAAAGCGTACTGTGAGGCCATTGGTCTGCGGAGAGTAAGCAGTAGTTGTGCGGTACATAACGTGGCACTATTTGAGGATATCTTCGACGACTTCCGACAAGAAGACACGTCCGCGATCGCCAAGTAACGCCTGTGGTGGACCATGACGCAGTATGAATCGATGAATCCGGAAGGAGGCAACATCGCCCGCTGTAGCTGCAGGGAGGGGGGCAGTTTCAGAGTATCACGTGAGGTGGTCAACCGCCACAATGGCCCAGGGGTTTCCAGCCGATGTCAGGGGAAGGAGCCTATACAAATCTATGCCGACGTGCCCGAACGGCCGGGTAGGGCAAGGTAAGGGTTGCAGACCGGCTGGCGAGAGGAGGGGTGGATATTTCTGGTGCTGACAATCGGGGAAAGAGCGAAAGAACTTCTGAACGTACCTGTACATCCCGCGCCAGTAGTCCCACTGTCGAAAGCGCTGATAAGTTATGAAAACTCCCGGGAGTGTACACTGTGGGTCAGAGTGGAATGACGCGAATATTTCAGAATGCAGACTGCAGGGGACTACTAGCAACCACTGGCGGCCATCGGCAGTGTAATTGCGTTGGTGGAGTAGGTCGTCGCGAATGGCGAAATGGTTAGCTTGACGACACAACGAGCGAGTGGTTTGTTGTGCCGTTGGATCAGACAGCAAGTCTAGCGACGAGGCGATCCAGTGGTCCTTGCGCTGTTCGGAAGCAATGTTGCGAAGGTCCATGGAAGAAACGGCAAGCTGGGGTACGGAGCAGCATGGCATTGTCGTCGGGCAAGGGCGAGCGCGAGGGGGTGTCGGCGTCACAGTGATGGCGGCCGCTACGGTAGGGCACGCGAATGTCGTAGTCCTGCAGGCGAAGTGTCCAACGGGCAAGGCGGCCTGAGGGATTCTTCACTGACGACAACCAATAAAGTGCGTGGTGGTCCATGATGACGTTAAATGGGTGGCCATACAAATATGTCCGGAACTTAGTACGAGCCCAGATGATCGCCAAACTTTCTTCTTCCGTCACGGTGTAGTTACTCTCGGCTTTTGTATGCGTGCGACACGCATAAGCCACAACGTATTCAGAAAACCCATGTTTGCGCTGCGCAAGGACTGCGCCGAGGCCAACACTGCTGGCATCAGTGAGCACTTCTGTGGGGGCCGTCGGGTGGTAGTGACGCCAAATTGGAGGTGACGTCAAGAAAGGGCGCAGGACTGCGAATGCCTCGTCGCACACTCACGACCACAAAGTGAGGGGCTCGCTGCTTCCAAGAGCGTCTTCAGGGGCGATATGATGGTGGCGAAGTTTCGGATGAAGCGTCTCAAGTAGGAACGCAGGCCTATAAAACTGCGCAGGTCTTTGACAGATGTAGGTTTCGGGTATTGGGCGACGGCCTGAAGTTCGGCTGGATCGGGGATAATTCCATCATTTAAGACCACTTAACCTAGTATGGTCAGCTGCCACGCTGCATATCGGCATTGCTTTAAATTTACTAGTAGGCCGGCGTTTCTCAAGCAAGTCAAAACACGCCGGAGGCGTTGAAGTTGTGGGGGGGGAACTCCGGGGCGAAAACAACGACTTCGTCCAGGTATCACAAGCTTGTATGTCATTTCAAGTTGCGCAGAACTGTATCTATCATACACTCAAAAGCTGCGGGCGCATCACAAAATCCAAACGGCATGACGGTAAATTCGTACAGGACGTCGGGCTTGACAAAAGCTGTCTTAAGTCGATTGTCGTATGCCATGGGAACCAGCCAATACCCTGAGCGCAGATTGAGAGAAGAAAATAATTCTGCTCCTTGTTGGCTGTCAATGGCGTCGTCAATTCGCGGTAGCGGGTATCAACAACAATATCAACAAAGCAGAATATTTAAGTTTATGTTTTGCACTTGACTGTTAAGTGAAAATAGAGTTATGCTCCAAGAGAAAGTAAAATTCATACAATTTTTTAGCAATCACACCGCAGGAAACAAAAACTCTGCTCAAGGTTTATGTAAGTAGGCAGACCCCTAACTTTGCATTATAAAGTGTTCCCGCTGAATAAGCTATCTGTCTCAATATGTGAATTCCGCATACTTAAGAGAAATATCTGTAATTTTTTCTGTCCATGTAGAAAGAAAAGGTGGTGAATTGAGCGACATTAACAACACTTACCTTTCTTGACATCAGTGAAAAAAAAAAGAAGCTCGCATCAGGTTTTTGCTTTGCATCTTCCTTTTGCGAAGAAAACGGTGGTGCCTATTTCCGCGTTGCTGCTTCCGTCAAGACGAGAAACCAGGAGACCGCCTCCTCGTTTCTTTTCTTGTTGCGGAATGAGCCCACACCATTCTCAGAAAACAAAACAGTCCGCAAATTGGATATGGCACCACTTGCGCAGTATGCCTCCTTTGGAGGGCGTAGACTTTATTTTCTTATGAACAATATCAAGCAAACTAGATACCAAAAATTGCCTGGACAAAGAAACATATTATTTAACTCGTTTCAAAAGCGTCACTTTTTCGTTAGCTGATATTCTTAAGGGTTGTTCCGTTTTTCCGATGGAATGCTACAATTCAATTTCTTCTATTCAGCTAAACAACCATATCATTGATTCTTCTTTTGAAAAATAACAGATAACTGCTTGTGTCTGCTTACACCGAAAGCTTGCTTCAAAGCAGAATGACTATGCATTCAATAATCTTCACACTGACTACTTAAATCTCTCCTTTTGTTCGTAGCTCAGGCATCAAATTGTGAACATGAATCTTGAGCTCATAAATTCGCCATCGGCGTAGTATAAAACTTGCATACAACCACATTAAATAATTGCGGTGTCATTTGCTCCATCTGCTTTCAAAATAGTTAAACCGCTTACGTGAATGCGTAACAAAGAGGATACAGAATGTAGCACTTACCATTTTCGAAGCTGCTTTGCGTCAACTGCGAAAGAAAAGAGAATAGAAAGTTTAGGCGAGAATACGCTGTACGAAAGCCTACTTAAACAGAAGCTGAAAGGACCTAAAAATTGTACCATGCCCTGTGTTGCGGCAGAAATTTGGTTAATAATGAATGTGATACAAATAACGCCTTTCCTGCTCAGTTGTCAACTGGCGATGGGGTAACAAATCGAGAGGACTGAACAATCATATATGATGCCTCTCTCAAATTCCGTGTTTTTCTCTTATCTGACACTATCATTCTTCGCACACTCCATTGGTAATGCTATCATCGGCACTTGTTGAGCCAGCGGCAATCCAACGTGGTCACTCCTCGGGGGTTCAAATAGCACAATTCTTATTGCATAAACAGCGATCAAGTCGCCCAACTACCTACGCCATCATTTATTTTTCTGTTGAAAATTGAAACATTCACTTATACGAGGTGTCCCAGTTAACGTGGAGCAAGATTTAAAAATAAACACCCAGGAGCTTTAGAGAAATCGTACCGACTGCATAGTAGCCATAGTCGTGTGTACTTACCGCCAATATTTTTTTCATCACGAAGTGTTAATTAAATATTGACGTTTAATTAGCGAACTCTTTAATTATTGTTTGAATCACAAATATGACAGTTACTAATTTGTAGGGCACATGAAATAACCTCCGAATCAAGCATTTATTTTGTGCTGAAGCGTCCCTGGTTGTTTTTTTCCCAAGAAAAAACAAAAGCCTGCGAAATACGCGAAATAATAAATAGATGCGCGCTCGCTCGCCGCTGCTCAAGTTCCTCCAAGCAATCTTTGAAAGATATATGGCTGCATTCGTTTATCGCCACATCGTATAAGGCTTCGTCGTGTAGGATGGATCGAGAGGTTTCGCGACCTAACTATCGTGGTACGATGAATTTCAGCATCTGCTGGCGCAAGAATGTTGTGCTCGATCATGAGGCACTTCGCGTATTATAAAACAAAGCTACAAAATAAATTCAACCAATGTTTAAAAAAATTGTGCCAAAAAGTGCACGAAAATAGAAGAAAGGCCGCTTTGGGAAGAACAGTAAAGAGCTACTCAGGAGTTTATTTCAATAAAAAATAAACCAAAAGCACGTAAGGCGTCTCAGCGGTCTTAGCCGCCCACAAATAAACATCCGAAGGTGCAACTGGTTCAGCCATTTACCCTTTCTGTCTCTTGAACTCCGGAAAAGAGGCAAAACAAAGCAGTTTTTCATCTATTTCTACCTTTGTCGCAAGCTTTTTTTATGTAAGGATAGGGCTAAGTTTTACTGAGATATATTCAAAAATGTGCTAGTATCTGTCAAAATACCGCTACCCTTACGCTCTTTGTAACTTGTCCTTTACCTAGTATTGTTTTTTTCATTACCGTAGGGGGAATTTTATTTGATTTCCGTCGTGCTTAGCCAAAAGGACGACCAGTCTCTGTCGGAAGAAAGAATGTCACATCGACGGGACTTAGCATAAGAAGGCCGTGCAAGCGCTACTGCGCTTCTTCAGATCGACCGACCTTTGTGAATGCCTGTAATAGAACGCCCTTCCTGTTAGCTGTTCCTGTTATCTTTTTTTCTCTTTCTCTCTTCGCCCTCGTTCGAACCCCTAATTTCCCCACCCCAGTGTAAGGTAGCAAACCAGAAACTCGCATCTGGTTGATCTTCCTGCAGCCTCGCCTCTCTCTCTCTCTCTCTCTCTTTATATATATATATATATATATATATATATATATATATATACGCGAAATAATAAATAGATGCACGCTTGCTCGCCGCTATATATATATATATATATATATATATATATATATGTAGTGATATCATGAGAAGCCAACAAACACTGGCACCAAGGACAACATAGGGGAAATTACTTGTGCTGAATAAATGAAATAAACAAACGATTAATTAGTGGAAATTAAAGTGGATGAAAAAACAACTTGCCGCAGGTGGGAGCCGAACCCACAACCTTCGCATTTCTTGATTTCATTTATTCAGCACAAGTAATTTCCCCTATGTTGTCCTTGGTGTCAGTGTTTGTTGGCCGTCTCATGATATGACTAATAAAAATCGGGCCCCTCGGTTAACGCCCTTTCTTCTCATTGATATATATATATATATATATATATATATATATATATATATATATATATATATATATTGCTGCGACTGATCAGCGTTGTTTAGGCAATCCAAGCAGCACGTAAGGCCCTAGATGAAAGGCGATGTGCAATTTGTCTAGGACGCTGCTGCCCCTACAAACTTCCGCAGACTTGTAAACCTCACTTCCATTTCAGGTTAGCTTCACCTCATTGATAAAATATTTGCAGTAGAACAGGCTCTACAGGAGAATATTTGGCGAAGTTTGGACGGTAATGACGCACTGGGGAGTTGGGGGGGGGGGGGGGAGCATAGGACATACAGCGAAATGGGGAAAACAGACGGAGAGGTGAACGAAAACCACATTTCCGAGCATTAAGTTGGCTGCGCAAATTGGGTTAGAGTGGCTCTCGGAGAAACAAGGCTAAAAGATGGGCGAAATGAAGATGACAGCCCCTTCGGCACAGAGATCCCACTTGCCGCTGCAGTTGTTCCTTTTTTTTTTTTCTGAAAGCAAAATTGCAGAGCACAACGACGAACAACCAAGTGTTATGCCTGAAGCGTTCAACGTACGCTGAGAACAACATGATAAAAAGGACGACCGCACACGGCCTGCGTCGCAAGGGTCCGAACTGTTATGAAATATTTTTGAAGCAACGCGTGTGATTAGTGAAATCCGTGCGACTCTGAAAAACCACTTGAACATGGGCGACAGAAATGATTATATTTATTTATTTTTCTAACTCCCCTCGGTTGTTTATTTCCGTCTAAGTAACTAATCGCATGTGTAAATACTCGCGCAGGCATCCAAAGGGAAGATACCCTCCTGATGCATTTATGGAATGGTATTTCATTGCGATTCTCAGGGTCCCGATGCCTAGGGTGGGGTGAGAGGGTCTGAAGTAATCTCTCTTTTTTTTCTCCCAGATGTTTCCACATGCGACAGTCGACGCGCTCTTACGATGGCTCGAATTTTCTCTTCACTAGCTTCCTATTCGGACCGAGTACGTCTGATTAAGCACATGCCATTGTTAGCCTTTACAAACTTCGTCGTTTTTCTTTCCTCACATTCCTGTACGTGTGCTTTTACCACCGTCGTTATGCGCCAATTAATTCCTCGCATTGTTTTCTGAGACGTGCCCTCATTAAGTCTCCTAATGGCCGTCAAAGGACGTGTACCTCAGCCACGTAATAATTCAGGCGCTGCTTCCGACACTTATTATTTATTTTCTTCTGATATCTACCTGTCAGAAGTAAAGAGCGAACAATATAATGCAACTGGGAGGCCATTTGCACGAAACAAGGGACTCTAAAAGCAATCCGTATTTAAAACCCCTGGATCTTTGAAAAGTTGGCGATAACTGCCGGCAACACGTACTGGTGTGTGCCAAGAGAAATAGAAGTATTTGCACGGGACCTGAGCCGGTTTCAATAACCGGCTGTGTGTAATTAGGCGGTCAATCCGGGAATTCGGTGTCTCTTTGAAAGCCGTTCGCTTTTTTTTTTACATTCCCTTTGCTTTAATAAACAACGAAGAACCAGAAAACTACAAAAGCAGTTATCGTCATATCAAACCCATATCGTATAAAAGGGGTTCATTAAGGGTTTAAACATGTGCGCAGGCGGACGGCACTCATACAGTCCAGCGTTTCCATCGTGCCAGGCAGAGGCCGGCAAAGTGGATCGCCGAAAATTAGCGCCCTATGTAGTACGGCGCGTTAAACCTGACCAGCAGCAGCGCGACGACTGGTTGGTGACGCAGCGCGAGCACTGAAGTGCGCGGTGAGCGAGCGCTTCTTCGTTCGCCCAAGGCGAAAACTCGGCGCAATGTCTTCCGTGCGCCCGAAGTGTAAGCAAGCATTGCTGGCGGCCAGCCAAAATAGCGCGCGGTGCACTCTGGTCTAGCGACTCCGGCATGAGACAGGGCAAGTGTTTAGCTCTTCGTTCTTTATTTAGCGGATACCTTTAAGTAGCAGCTTGTCGTTTCTGACTCAATAAAGTTCCTCGGACGCGCAGTCACTACGTCAGTTGCGATGTATTTGTTCTTGCTGGGCACAAGGCTTCTGACATAGCTGTCATGTACGTTGTAATAGCTTGTAGCAAATACGTATTATCGCTAGTCACTCGTTTACTGTGTTGACCGTTACGAAACATTCAGCATTAGTACGCTGTTGGGGTAGTCGCCGTCACCCATGCCTCGGCGCTTTGACTCAAGTGTGCGCTCGTTCACTTACTCTTTGTACGTTGCCGGCAGACTGGGCGTAAGTTTGCGTATCAATTGGGATGGATGTGTGCAGATAACGTGCGAGAAACTTACTATGTGCCTAGAAGTGGCGCTGCTCCCTTTGTCACCGTGTAAAACGAGCGGCACTCCCTTTTGCAGGCGTTCAAGTCCTTGGAGGTCAGTGCTACAACGCTGGCGGATGAGTGAATATTTTCTTAACCCCGAGGGAAGCATGCGAAGAGCCGGCAACACAGGCAGTTCTTATGCTACAGCGGTCCGTGAACTTGGACACAGAGATTCATTCCATTCCTTCATATGCTAGTCACATTTTTTGCAGCCAACTACTGCGCACGCCTTCACTCCACCACACCATAATTTGTGGCATGAATGGAGTACGGTGCGTTGGCGAAAAGCCAGTTGCATTTCCGACAGCTGATCGCACAGAAGCAGGTCCCCGCAAGTCTAAACATCGTTTCAAATCAAAGCCAATTTGAACAACTTGTGCAAGCTTATTTGTTGCCATGGAGACAGCATTGCTACAAAAAAAAATATACCGACAAAATGTTGCTTGCGCAAAAACAACTAGTATAGCAATTAATTATATTAGTTATGGATTTGCTGAACGATCCATGACTGGTAACTGTTGCCGACTTATCCAAGGCGCTACTATAGGCTTTGTTTTGCTACTATAGGCTTTATTAGGTGTCGAACAAAGCGTAGCAAAGACGATAAGCACAGCGCTGTCAATCAGCCGAAATATGGATTGGCTAGAAGTGCCCTTTTTCCAAGGCAAGTATCACCGCTCCTTTATTCTTTCTCCCCAATACCACCGAAACAAATACTGTAACAAAAGGCACCAATTGCAGGGAGAATTGTCATGTCCTCACGCACAAGTCACGTTCTCTTATCGCGTACTACTTGGTAGCCCTTCTAAATTACATAGAAGTAGCTAATCTTCGTACGAAATATTCTCCTTAGAGCAAGTGGTAACCAAAACCTCATTTCTTCGCTTTCCCTTCCGTTGCAACTTTACTTATAGGCCAAGTAACCTATTTTAAAGTAAAATAAGTTACAAAAGATTTTCCTGCACTATATGTCGTAACTTTATCACATCAGCTGGATTAGATTGAAAGGCGGATACTACTTGCAAGGCCAATCGCAGAGTGCTGTTAGCTTTTCCTAATTTTCATAATTAACATTATTAATAATCCCTTTAGATCACGTGTTCTAATTACCGAATTGAGGTCCAGTACCAATCGAGCAAAATCCATTCAGCTGAAGTGACGTGCTTAACATCAGTTTCTAAAGATACGACCTGAAGATTTCCCACAAAAATGCATTGACTTAATGCCGCTTTGGTCTTTCGTGGAGGTGAAATATTTAAAAAGAACTACCAAGCTTGGGCGCAGCTTAAAGAGAGCCGAATGATCAAAAAGCTATTTCGTAGTACTCCATGACGGCGTCCCTCATATAGTCCACTGCGGAGCTTGAGGATGTTAAATTCTGAATATACAACTTAAAGGTTCTAGTTAATGAGAAAGTGCCCACACGTATAGATCCTGCTTCTATTGAGACACATCCGGTTACGAATAGCGGACTGATACACGCTGATGACTTGAAATGAAGCCTCGTCTGCGGGGTAATACATCCACCGTGGTGGCGTAATTATTTTGGTGTTGGGCTGCTAAGCACGGCATCGCTCATTCGATTTCCGAACACGCCGGACGCATTTTGATGGGGCGAAATTAAAAAAAAAGTCTTCATGTACTTAAATTTAGGCATCCTTCAAAGATCCCCAGGTGGTCAAAATTAATCTGGAGTCCTCCACTACGATGTGCCTTCTAATCAGATTGTGGTTCTGTCACGTAAAATCTCAGAAGTCGATTCGACACACTGATACAGTAAGTTTATGTTCACGCTATTTCTCTAACGCCTGCCTCAGGCTTAAAATGCGGCCTGCAGTTTTTAACAGTGTTGTAAACTTGTATATCGGCCTTCATATGTGCTTCTTTGACTCCCTGTGGCAGCGACTGTGCTCTATGACCAGCATTATATGTGACTCATGCATGTCATAGCCTGGGCTGCGACACAACCGTAGACACGGCGATGCATGTTGATTATCCCTAACGTTAAGGTAACCGAAAATGAACCACCAGACGGTAACGTCCTGCGCCCATGAAACTCAACGTGCGAGCCTGTTTTATTTCAATGCCTTAGCCCAAGTGGAAGGCAGGCTAAAACTTCGTTTGCAATTTTTAGCTGCCGTAGGTAACATTTTACTTTTCAGTAACTGGAACAATACTAACATTATTTTGTCCCAGATTTCTCTCGCACTTTTCACGTAAAGAAAGAAAGAAAGAAAGAAAGAAAGAAAGAAAAAAAGAAAGAAAGAAAGAAACAAGCAAGCAAGCAAGCAAACAAACAAAGAAACAAACATATTGAGTATGCAGCTCTGTCCGCCAAAACGCACACTTATCAACGCCAGAGCGCGCACTCGTTCTCTGATGTTCACAAATCTTCATTATCTCATTATGGACACGTTCTAGCACTGCTGCGGTGCGTACAAAGTGTTTTAGCGCTGAGAACGTAACCCCACAGACATTTAGGCAAAGCCGATCTTTACTAAAAAACAAGAAAATTAAAGAATGGGCGCATCGGTCGTTGCAAAGACCCACGAAGATTTATTGCAGCACAGCTAGACATTCTTTCGTTCGCAATACGATCCCTTTTACTCTATTTATGGCGATTTGTCTTTGTCTTCGCCTTATTTCTTTACAGTGTTGTTCTCTTTTTTTTCCTGCAGTCCCTTTGTGCCCCGCCTGCTGTTGTCATTGCGCAAAAAGCTCTCCATGCTATTAGACATTCACTCTTCCCTTCCACACTGCCTGTCTTCTTTTTTCTTGCGTATTCTAGCACCAACTGTATAGTCTTACTGTTGCGGAACACACAGCGTAAGCAAGAACTAGGTCGTCCTGCCGCGTGGGCGCAAATAAAGCTTTTGTTGCTCGAGAGGGGATCGATGAAAGTGTATACACTTATCGTCCGCCAGAGTCCGTCGTAAATACGCATATCTCAGACGCTATGAACCTAGGCTCGTTTTATGATTGTGACCTAGAGACTTTTTCTCCTCTCTTTCAGTGTACCTCATTCTTCGAATTGGACGCACAGGCGCGCTCATTCCCTTGCCGCGCTGAACCGATGGTCAATATCGGTTACGACTGTGCTTTTTTTCTTTTTTGAGTGACTAAGTGATCTCATAAATGCAACAGCAGCTAACGTAGTGCCGCTTCAATATTGACGTGAGAACAAATATGACACGTTGCTAAAAAGCAGGTCACGTGCTTGAAACCAGGCAGGACACGTTGCACAGGCCAGGCCACGTGCTTAAAAGGGCCCCTCACCAGGCCCTACAGAAACTTTTGCTTATATGCTGGAAGTTGTTACGTGTCCTCTAGGGAATGTTCTGCCGCAAAAATTTTTCAAATGGGTTCATTAATAGCCGAGATAGAAATATTTCCCTGCCGCAAACCCATGATTTCAGGAGGCGAGCTCTGCTGCATAACCAGACACTATCTCCACTCGCCCCGTCTAGCCTCCGCAAGCGAAATTCCTTCCTTGCGTTTTCCCTTACCAGACCTCGAGGATCGCGGGACGCATCCGTCACGGGATTCTCCTTCATTTTTTTTTTCTCTTCGCTTTTTTTTTTTCTTGCAGCGCTGCGCACGAGGTGTTGTGATTGTCTGGTTGCACGCAGCGCACGACTTAGCGCTCTGTGCGCAAGGAAACATGACTACCGGTATAATTCAGTGCTACACGAATACTGAGGCAGAACACTCGGATCACAGAGCATGATCACACCGCTGGAACACGGTAGAAA
Organism: Dermacentor variabilis; assembly: GCF_050947875.1. Lineage (NCBI taxonomy): Eukaryota > Metazoa > Arthropoda > Arachnida > Ixodida > Ixodidae > Dermacentor > Dermacentor variabilis. The sequence continues at coordinate 2,474,610 of NW_027460313.1, read as the reverse complement.
ATAGCATAGTTTCGGTACCTGCCCAAGTGACTGCACGACCGTGGAAACAAGTAGACGAAGTAAATTAGTACAAGTAGACGAAGTACATCACTCTTGCTTCGGTGCGAAGTAAAACAAAAAAAGACGCAGACATTGCGTTTGTGTGTTTTATTGTTTCTCTAAACTTCAATTCGTCAATTCAAACAACAGATCACACAACTAACAGATGGTGACTTGAATAATTCTCGAAGTCACGTGTCACCACGAGCGACGTCACACTGCGGACCCGAGTACGTAGGCGCAGGGATGCGAGTGCGTCACCGTCCGGCTTGCAGCGCGGCGGCCGTGAGGAGAAGGGAAAACGGCGTTGGGGTTGAAATTTCAGACATTTCCGCGGCGCATAGCGATGTAATTCTTTGCAAACACGATCGTTGGCGCGCATTGTATGCTCTGCGCTTGTGAGCTCAAAATGGCCAGACCTGGTGATGGGCCCTTTAAAATAGACGTTGATCTCGGTACACACATACTTTGGTCTTTGTACTCGACGACTCATTAAAATATGACCGATAGAGATGCAGCTAAAAAAAATAACAGGTAGGAGACGGTAATCACAAAAGCGTCCGCTTCGCCAGCCTAGGCTGGGGGGAAAGACAAAGGGGAGTACAAAGGTGAGACAGAAGATGCGGTGAATGTGTACACGTGCACAGGCAGCATCAGGCCGAGACGGCGACAGAAGCAAACGGGAAATACGAGTCGCGTTGCGCTGTGATGCAATGCTGAGAACAACAGTCGGTATACGTGGCGCCACTACTTTTAATGACAGGAAAGCAGGCTAATGAATATCTTCACTCTTCGTCACTTCATTTGATGGTGTAATGTGTTGCTGACGTTGCTTTTCAAGCACACAGCGGTGGTGGTGGTGGTGGTGGTGATGTTGAAGCAGGCGGGGTTAGCCTTGCATACATAGCCGGCAATTGTTCCGCCTGATCCTCCTTCAAGTTGAGATCAGGGATGTGTCACCAGGTGTCGATGAGCCCCGTGTCTCGCAGGAAGGCTATCAGCAGGCGTTGCGCTCTCTTCCTGAATGCCGCGGGCCCTCCGGGGAAAACAACGTCTTCAAAGGTCCTGTGCGTGAGACCGCTTTTTTGCAGGTTGTCGACCAACGCTTTTCTTTCTGTGTCAAACTGTGGGCATAGCCAAATGAAATGTTCGATGTCACCAATGTCACCACAGAAAACACAGAGTGGGGAAGCGCGAAGCCCAGTCTTGAATAACCAAGCTGGGGTGTATGCGGAGTCGGTCCTGATGCGGTATAAAAGCGTCGCTTGTTCGCGTGTAAATCCATGAGTCACACAGGATTCGTGTGGATTCTTGTGCATCTGTCGAAAGTGAAGGCGGATTGCATCCTTAGGGTTTTGAAAAGCTTTTGGAGCTTTCACTTTTGGGACACATGTCAGCGCTAGGCGTGCAAGGGCGTCAGCTTCCTCGTTTCCATCAATTCCTACGTGTGATGGAATCGCTCAGATGCTCTGGCGCATTCATTAAAGGAATACGGACGCAAAAATTTTCGCTCTTCTTTTTTTTTTTTCCAATGGTAGCTCACGACCCAGTAATCACGGCACGAAACCTCATTTGCTTTAAAGCACGACTGTAATTTAGTCTTGTTTGTAGCGACCAGTCTAAGTTTCGGTTTCAGAAAGCAACGAGAGGGGACACTAAGTTTGTAAACATAGCTGGACCCGTCATCGTACAAAACTGTGACGTCCGCGCTGGCGCGCACGAGAGTGGTCTCGCCTGCGCGCCAGCTTCGTGTTGCTAGTTCGTCCGCTACACGTTCGCTTGCCTTGCTATGTCCTCGCCATCATCTTAGTCGTCGTCGTCCTCGTTTTTGTCGTCCAGCGGCGAGGATTTCCTGAAGGTGGGGGTCGCCGCCGTATTAAACGGGGCCAACCACTTTTGATTCAATCCACAACAAGGTGGCGACTAGGAATTCGTAGCCAGCGACAGCTATCAAAATGCGTATGCACTGCTGAAGGTAGTACTAACCTGTTGTCAAGGACGCCTTGGCTATGAAGCATATTCCGGAGCAAACAATACACAGTTTATCACCTTTTGCTACTTCTACCAACATGTCATTATTTCACGTTATTGGTGGTTTATGTCTAAAGCGGCAACGGGGACATTAAAGCTGAAACCAAGGCTGGCCCTGGGCTGTGCCTCGGCGAGCAGCAACCCACGTACCAGTCCAGGTTCCGGCTATGATACCCCTCTGACCCTTGGGTGCCCCGGCGATCCTGCGCTGCTGCTTTATTGTCCAGTGTATTGTCGCGACGATGAAAGCACCGCTCCACAAAACAAGCGCCCCGTGGCTTGTCCAACACCAGTCAAAATGTTTGTTATGTAAGACACACACACACACATTCATATATATATATATATATATATATCACAAGTTCATGTGTGTGTGTTCCAAACAATACGCAGTTTATTCCACATCTCGTTTTGACAGTAACATGACAAGTCAATTTCTAATGTGGTACTGAGATATTTCGATGACAGAACTCTAACATCAGCTACAACTGGTGTCTCGAAAGCTCTTTAGCGATTCTGAGTAGATCAACTCATCGAATATCGACGCAGCAAACTGCAGTTTACGTTTTGTAGCCAACAGAATACCAGTTTTTCAACAAGGGCCATTAAAGCTTCAAACTGACTGACTCCAAGTTTTGCCCGTGCACGGCAGAGTCTGTAATGCATGTTGTGAAAGCGATGGCTTGCTCAACGGTATAAGCCTAATGTTCACTTCATCAATCTTAAAATTTGCTGAATTATTGCAAAGAGCCCCTTTTTCCCATGTGTCCAAAATTGTTGCCGAAAATTCCACGAACAAATGACAACCATTCCACTCTTTCCACTCATTCCACTCCACTTTCCACTCATTCCAAGATGGAATGGCAGCGAAGGCTGACGACAGTCAAAGCTCTCAAACGAAAAGCAAATGGCTTTCGCTGCCATTCCCACTTTACAGAGTGGAATGGTTGCCCGGGCTCGCGATTGTCGTTTAAGTTCAGCATCGTGGGAACGTTCTTCGTAGGTGGTCGTTTCGCGCCGGTGCCGTTTACATTCTCGTTGCTGTTTCCTCCGGCGCTCTTCGTACGCATGTTGTTCTTCAGGCGTACCAACTATACGTGTTCGCTCAGTTGATAACGCAGCTTTTTTTAGCGGCGATACCTTTCCTGTTTATATACTGCGGTAACCTTGACGTCACGTTATTGTTCACGGCGAGCGTTCTAATCTGTTTCACATTTTGACGTCTGCGCCACCGCACCGCACCCGTATGGGTTTGTTAGAAACCGGTAGGTCCGTTTCTGTTTCCGGACGCCGAAGAAACTACGGAATGGTAGTCATATACAGCTTTCGCTGTAAAAGGGAAGAATCCGAGCACGGAACATCACTGGTCAGGCATGCTGCGTGCAATTCCACGTCGCATGCTGTCAGAACTTGTTGAGCGTCTGTCGAGTGCGGCTGTTCGTGCGAATGGTCGTGCGATGGATGGCGCACAAAATCGCAGCATGTGTCTCGCATCGCGGAGAAAATTATGCATCTCTGTAGTGAACCCTGAATGTGTTGGGCACAAGTGAACGCGACAACAGTATACACGCAGCACTGTGCTGTGCGCATGGTCAGTGCAGCACAGTCAAGAAGATAGCACAGGAAATCTTCCGGACGGGCACGACAAACACTGCCGCTCAATTGCGCAGTTGAAGCGAGACGGAAGAGCGTCCCACGACGAGCAACAACTGAGAAGGAGAGCACGCGCATTAAGCACGGTAGTCAGCACAAACTCGTGACGTAGCGTTTCCTCGATTGTTTGCAGACTGTAGGATTCGTCGGACGATCTCGCCGCTGCCACCATTTGTTAGAGTTGGCGGACGATCTACGAGCTGTAGGCCGATCTCACTGCTGCCATTCAGATGTAAGATTTGGCAGTCGTAGCTGTAGGAAGGAGCTTGACTCTTCGTCGGGACTTAGGAGAGCAGGATTTATTTACATGTTATTTACAGTTGAACATGAGATACATCGACAGTCTAGCGTCACTCCCAAATGGAGCCCGCAAGACGAGCATACAGCAAACGAGCATACAGCTCACGAGTACATTTCTAGCATGACAACGAGCACACTCTAGCAGCCGCCAATCGCTGCTTATATGCACTCCGCTCGACGTGATAGTTCGACGTCATTGTAGATGACCCGCCCTTTTGGAGGAGGATGAGGGCTCACACACACGCACACAAACACACACATAGGTGCAATGGTCCGGAGCCGATGTCAGAGGGGCTTCGTAGAACTCTGAGCCCTCCCGGGTGGCGTGCCCGGGTAGCACATTGTCTGGTGTCTCGAAAGGCGCATGGGGAGGTTCCGCCAATTACCTCCCCTCGAGAACTCTCCTGAGCTGACCCTTCGCCACGTGGCTGCCGGTTATCCGCAGTTCTCTGAAGTGCGCCACCGTCCCGGTTGGATCGGAACACGTGCAGCGGGCTGAAATAGCTGCAGGCCGATCCTAACAAGACACAGTCTGTGGATGTCAATGTCGCAAGGTGTTGCGCTTCGCGATTCGCTGCTCGAACGTACTTTGAAAATTTATCTTAATTATGTTCTAAACTATATTCGCCGTTGATATACTCAGTGGCGTATCTAGGTTGTCTGGCACCCGGGGCCCTCAGCTCTTCTGTCACCATCCCCCCCCCCCCCCCCGGGTGTAGTCGAGGAAGGCGGGGATATCGACAATTTTCCGTGTCTTCAGACGTATATGACATGACCCCCCCCCCTTCTGGCCCCGTGCACCCGGGGCCCATGGCGCCCCGGCCACTCCCCCCCCCCCCCATTGCTACGCCACTGGATATACTGTAGACGATGTCTGTGTGTGCACACAAATCGGCCTCACAAGTTTTCTCAACTACAAAATTTTGTGTCGCTACTCTTTAACGGACCCTTGTTCAGTGACCGCCTTTTCACTCGTGTAAGGAACTGCAGCGTCCCCGCACAAAATCAGCCGCTACAGTTTATTTTCCTTAAGGAGGAAACTTTAGCACGAGGGCTCCTTTATGAATGGATGGGAAGAGAGAAATCACCTTTCTCAGCATCCTCTGCATAAAATTTGACGAGGTTAGTTGCATTTAAAAGAAAAACAATAAATCTTGTGATCGTTGAATGGAAATTTTGATTTAGGCCATCCGTTTTTAATAAAAATTGGCAAAAACCGCAAATATTTAGAAAACGAAACTATCAAGTTTACAACTCTGTAACTCAGCAATGAAAAGTGATATAACAATTATATAAATTGCGGCTAATAGTAAAAATATGGCGAACAAAATTGATATATTATGCATGGCTCCGAAATAAACGACCATTATTTGAGTTAAACTTTTGCAAAACCCTTGCAAACAAAACGAATTCGCGTAAGATAGAAATTGCCGTATGACTTTTTTCCGCTTTGGGTGCTTTAGCGGATGTGGTTTACAGAACTGGGATATCGGTTCTTGGTGCAGAGCTACGTGTTTGTAAACTTCGTGCTTCTCTTTTTCTCAAGCCTACTAATTCTTGAAAGTTGCTTTTAAACAATCAACGCCTTCAATAAGGAATCTGCTTACAACATTCACTAGAATTCAACTTTTTCTCTCAAATGCAACAAACTTAATTAAAATCGGCGCAGTGGTTATCTCACACAAGCGTTTGTGCGTTTTGCATGGATTTCGATTGATGGTATCGTATAGTTGGGAGCCCGAGCTAAAGCTTCCTCTCAAGTGTCAAAGATAACTGCGTTGGGAACAAATTCAGAGCCTTGCTCTTGTTAGTTGCTTCTTTCCTAAATGTTTACGACTCCTTTTGTGCCTCTTGCGGCCCTAAACACACGCCCCCTCTGTTTCTACGAAGGAGCCTCTCAGAGGTATAGTAGAGGCGTGAACAGTTTTATTTTCTCTGCTTGATACAGTGCTGATGAAACGGGAGATCATCCATCTCAGCTGGGAAGTTGGTTCCGCCTCCAACACTAGCACACTTGGAGTAAAGAAGTACCAAGTGGAAAACTCTACACCGCAAGGCAGCCGGCGCCACTGCGATGCAACGTTTCTGCTGGTTGATCGCGAGCATTCGCCCGCGCTTAGAAACTCCGGCGGTTTCACCGCTGCTCTCGTTAGTTCCTAACAGTTGAGGCTTCTTCAGAACAGTATTTTATGCACGACGAAGTAATGGTCCTTCGCTCGTAGCTCTCTTCGCGCATCGTTAACAAAGTTTTCTGCCTAAAAGTTGTTAGGGCCTTCGCAAAGGAACATTGTTCATTGCTTAAGCTCTCAAAGAAATCCAGAATGTAGAACACGTCCTCATGAAGAAAGAAACCACCTTGGGGTTATTCAGCGATGCACGACTTAGTTTGCAGACTATACTGCCTGCGTTATATCTCGCAACACGTTGTGGCTACTTGGTCCCCGTAAAGCATCCCTGTGGACGACATTGTGCCTATGATATTTAGTGTAGCGGAAGGCTACGTTGCACTAAACGTATGTGGTTGTGGTTGGTGGCATTTCTATTTTCTAAATAGCTATTTTGAGGTATTTCTTATATATATATATATATATATATATATATATATATATATAGTACATGACCGGGTTTGTTGGAGAAGTATAGGAAATTCCTCAATGTGCCTTGCTAAAAAATCAGCATTTTCTAGGTGTCTTCCCCCGCAATAACAACTCGCGTGATTCCACTGCTCTGCCTATCGTTTCCGTGGCGCGCAGTGAAGCCTGCTATCTTTCGAAATACCGTAACGTGGGTACAACCATTCTAGATAGGATAGTGCACAGTCCCGTAAAGAAAGCAATTTCGCTTGAAGACCTTGCAAATCGTGGGCTTGGCACGAAAGCGATTCTCAGAAACCATTATAAGCGAACTTGAATTGAAACCAACATGAAGCCATCAGAAACCAGTATTAAATTAGCATCACGTGACCATTAGCTAACAGTGTTACAACTTGCAATCTATTTATTGATGTTTTTTGTTGTTGTAGTCATTAACGTGATCTAGGGAGAGGCTGAAGTTTACCTCGCCTTGACTGTGGTAGAAATAGACGGGACGTTTCTCGCCTACGACGTTAAAAGGATTTTTTTCGGGTGATCTAAATGGCATCCGTCGTGGTGGCTCAGTGGCTGTAAGCCACCCACCTACAGGATACAAGGTCACGGATGTCATGCCCGGCTTCCAGCCATTTTGATAACTTGGTGCGCGGACAAAATAGTGCACGTGCCGCACGCACTATTCATTTAAAGCCCACGAAACACATGCGCGCACTGTTCGTTACATATTTTTTATTTATTCTTCCTTGTTCTTTTTTTATAGTCGCTGGCATGCATCAAAGCAGAATATACCTAAGGGGAATACATCATGCGCTCAACTTAAATCACAACGTGCCTTCCTATGCATATGTTCCTATTCGTGTGTACATATTGTTGTATAAGGGGATAAATCCAGCGTTCCCAGCCGCACACTCCAAGTTGAGTTAAAAAGGAAAGATAAGGTAAACCGAATCCCTGTACCAAACACGGCTTTCGCATCAGCGAAGCATTTCTTTGCCGAACTTCCTTATATACAGTCATCGATCAAGCATCACAAGCTTGCTGACACAGCACGCAAGAGGGCGTGCGACGAGTCGCGCTCGCAGACGCCGCAGTGGGAACACGATACGATGCTTCGACCACTCTCGAGTGAGCCGCGTCGGGCGGGCTGTAGCGGCAGGGCAGAAATAGAGCAAACGAGGGACAGCAAACACTCCGTGTCTCTCGCGCGCAACCGAAGTCACCGCTCAGGCGCGATACACATGTTCCGCGTGATCGCGGCAAGATCGGTTGCGAACGGGTCATGCTGCCGGGTCCCTCGTCGACGTCGGTAACGCGCCGCCTCTTTTTGTCCAATTTCGTTCGCGACGCTATATCCGAAGCTCGGCGGCCAGGTTGCATGCGTCCGGAAATGGCAGGGCCTTGCGGTGATCTACCGTGAAGTCTCGCATATAATAGGAGCAGGGATTTTAGGATACCGAAAAGCGAAATATCAGCAAGATGATTCATCCGCGTGCAATACAATTGAGGCAAACGTTCCGCTGTACGCGAAAAGGGATTAATTTTACGGTCGCCAACCGCGAATTGCCTCCTCGTCACATTACAATGCATCCAGCTGCCACACCTGCCATGTTTTCTGCAGCTAAAGTCACCTTATTCATGAAGGCAGCCGAGTACTGCTTTCACTGTCCGTACATTTTACTGCTTGACTGGAGAGAAGAAAAAAAAGCACTTTCCCGATAGCGTCAACATCACGTGGTTAGGACGTGACCTCACGTGGGGACTCATCACGCACTCGCTTGCTATGTCAGCGCGCCATTGCGGCCAGACTCATGATGTCTCTAGATGACGCCTCCTGCAGGGTAAGGAATGACGAAGATTATGGTACCCATGTGGCAAGAACGGCACACAAACTTTGATCCCGATTATTTGCTTAAACTTTGGCTTGGATCCTACAAATGTATGAGGCGGGAAATTGGGATGTTTATAATTGAAAAAAAAAATAAAATAAGAAACACACATCTGATAATATGCGGGTTTTTACGGTATTGTATGAAAGATCGCGCGAAAATGTATCCCCATTGATAGTATGAAGACAGTTCAGTCATGATTTTCTCTGAGCCCTTTGTTTCGATCGAACTGGATGTGTGCTGCTTCTCAGAAGCCTATAGTACATATGGAAACGCGTAATTAATAACGGAGAGATAGTGTTGGCAATCATCTGTCGAAGGAAATAGGGGACGTGAAACGGGCAAGAAACACTGTTAGGCCTCCGAACGGACACCACATGAGGGTTTCCTCTTTCCATGCACCCTTCGCAGTCGGTTACGCTGTGTCATTCGTCATTGGGACATGATCAATGCATCGTTTGTTCAGCAAAAGATACGGCTATCACATCCGACGTTTTACTGCTGTGACACCGTGAAGTCATTACGTCGCTGTGCCGGGTCACTGTGCGGCAGTCGTCTTCGTCGTCATACCGTCGGCATGATGTCGCCGTTGAAGTCTTTCGTCGCCATCTTCATTCTCGTGGTCGTGTCGTCGCCGTATTCATATCTGCCAACACTGTTGCTGTCTCATTTTCTTATTGTTTACAGTTGGAGGAATTTGCATGTACTTACAGAACTCGCTGAAGAATGTTTTTTTTTTTTACTTTTGTTTATGATTTAACAGCGAACAGCTGTTTTTCTCGCATGAGGCGCGCGCCAATCGTACTATCAGCTTTCTGTCCCTGACCTCGAAGTCGCTCACTCCTCACGCATTCCTCACTGAAGCTTATGAAAAAGTGTAGTGCAGTCATCCCCCTGACTGCCCTGCGGCGCTGACGAGCGGAGATAAGTTAAGCGCGCAGCACTTTGCGAGTAGCAAACATAGCAGCTGAGTATCTCCCAGATTTCCACATACTTTTTTCTTGAATAAACATACTAGTAAATTCTTGCGGCTCAGGATAAATTAGCACTGCCGCACGTAATAACTGTAAGGCTCGTGACGAATTATGAAAACACTTGCCCTGCGGAAGAGCACTTATTCGCGAAGGAATAGCGAATACTATTGTTTCGTACAATGCGTGTGTTATCAAAGTAGCCCGAACAAAGTCTAACGTATATGTGCACTCGCTTGTTCGTGTTGGCTTTCAAGGAAGTGCAACGGCTAATCTGAGGGTGTTTTATTTACTAAACGCATCGGCGCTTGCCATGCTTTTACATAGTCCGTTAGTGCTTACCGCAGCTTCGTTGCATATGCGTCAACGCGTCAAATATTAATAATGATAAGAGTTCTGCGGGATACGTACACCAAAAATAAAATCCACCGCCGTGGCTTAGAGGCTAAGTGCAAGGTCCCGGGATTAAAACCCGGCCGCTGCGGCCGTTTTGCGATGCAGGTGAAATGCAAGAACGCACGTGTCGGGTGCATTGCGGGCATGTTAAAGATCCCCTGGTGGTTCAGAATTAATCCGGAGTCCCCCACTACGGGGTGCCTCATAAGGAAATCGTGTTTTTGCCAAGTAAAACACCGTAGTTCCATATAGTCTACGCCAAACAAAGCATGAAAAAATCAAGTAAACAGCACGATAAAGTTCCGATAATTTGCCAGACCCTTGCAAACTAATAAAAACTACCTGCAAAATCCCAAAGCAGCACGTTGCACACCTAAAGCTTTATATTTATTTATTTGTTTATTTATTTATTTATTTATTTATTTATTTATACGAATAAGTCACAGATCCCAATTGGAGTGTTGTGTGAGTGGAATAAGAAAAACATTAGTAGCGAAAACATTGGCACATTCAGGTGAATCCGAGAGATTGATTCATATATCAGCGTTACGTTTTAAAGCGCTTTAAAAAGTTCCGAAGATGAATGTCAACCAACTAGCCAGCACGTCCACCTTGCGGCATATCAAGGTTACTAAGTCCAACTGAGAAAAATATTCCCATCATTCAAGCAGTAAGAGGTGGCAAGTAAAACAGCCCTTTATGCCGTCATCAGCGTCACAATCATTAGCCTATATTTAAGTCCACTGCACCAGGACGGCCGCTCCCAGCGACCTCCAGTTAGCCCTTTCTTAAGCTGATTCCAACCTGCGCCTGCAAATTTCCCGACTTCATCACCCTGCCTAATTTTCTCCAGTCCTCGACTGCGCTTCCCTTCCCAATGCTCAGCCGGTTATCGGCTCAATGCAGTACATGGTCTGCCTAGCTCCATTTTTTTTCACGCCTTGTATGTAAAGTCGCCTAAGAATGTTGGGCCGCCACGTGAGCTTCCCACCAACATTTTCGCCGTAACAGGCTAAGCGCAGAGTCCTCTGCGCTCACCATGTGGCTATGACGTTATACTTTACCGTGGACAAGGTTTCGGGTTCGATTCGCAGCTGCGACAAACGCATTCCCGATGGTGGGGAATGCAAACATGAAGATTTACCGCGGTTTCGGTGAACGCTAAAGAACCTTAAACGGTCAATATTGATCCGAAGCTCACCACTACGGCGTCTGTGATAGATAACCCGTGTGTCGCGTCGGAAATTGAATCTTCATAACTTAAACAGTCAATCTATGTGCAGCAAGACTAGCCGTTCGTTGAGCGGTGACAGAATGCCGCTAGTCAATCGCATGGTCTGTTGAATCCGTCATCAAAACAAAGATAAAGAGAGAGAAAGTAACGACAGGAAAAAAAATGCGGACAAATAATGAATTCATCTGCGGCAAATACAAATGTTTTGTGGCGGAACGCTTAATGCTGAGTAAGCGGTGACTAAATCTGCTGTAGGCCCCAATTCCGGGCGAGGGCATCAGTCGCTTTAATGTTATGAACACTGATGAGTACAAAAAAAAAGAGGATCAAAGCTGGTTCCTTGTTTTGTTTATAGATATTCATTCGCGCACGTTTGCGCATACTTCTTCTACATTCACTGAATTTAGCAAATTTTCTTTTGCATGTTTTGCTCCTAACATAACTGTGTTGCGCAGGCAGCAAAGAAAAAAGATAGACTCCAATCTAAGCTATGAAAGTGGTTGGACAACGAAGCTGTAAACAACTAGAACGATTACTCATTGCGACATAGCTTGAAATTATTCTCATGGCGAAATCTACATGCACTTTATCAAATTACTTGCCTAAAATTTTTCAACGGCCTATAACTTGGGTTGCCCCGCTACATCATGCACATACAAAGAGTGGACCAGAGAGAAGAGAAATGCACTTAACCACTCTTTCGCCGCGCTTCGTATGCACGCTGCTCTTAAGGAGACCTCACTATATGTGGCATTCCCATAGCACTGTCACAACTCAAATGAGTTGCTAGGTGGCTTCTTTCTTTACATGCGAAAGTGTAGTTACGTCACTCCCTACACTGCATGCTACAGTTACCGCTTCCCGGCAACTGCAGCTTGTACAACCGTAATCTTTGCCGGTAAACGCTTGGGGCGAACGCTATGCGTGAAGGCGAGCTTTCTGTTTTCTTTATATGTTTTCCTCTGCAGAGCTGGCACCGCCCATGCCGCGGATGCGCGGAGGCGAGCGCCACCTGGTGATGCAGCAAGGAACCTAGTGGCGCACGTGGCTCGTGCCTCTCGCTGATTCGTTGAGTTTTTTTGTCCACGCACACGACAGGCCCATTGGGAGGTAGAGGTGTACGCTGTTTTTCTGGTGTTTCGCTGTAAAAACCTGGACTGGTTATGTTCGCCCATAAATAGTGGATATCTTCTATGCAGCCCACAGCACAAATTGAGTCAACGAGTGTGGAAAATGAATTCATATACACAGAGACTTGTACTATCCGATCGCAGAGGCTGAAGTTGGTCAGCCGTTTCTGGCACACTTCTCTTCCACTAGAGCGTTTGTGAGCTAAAGAGACAACCCTGTGCAGTGGCAGGCGCGCTACCCTCCAGTGCGCCGCCACAATTGCACTTCCTCCACGACTTCCCTTTGATGCAGGAAAATAAAGGAACATGCCCGTGAAAGGGCGATCGCAAAGGATGGGTGGTGGGAGGGCGGAAGCACTTCTTTAGCCACGATGACTTCTTTGACCGAGAAGCGCCGATACCCGCACGCACGCACACACGCAGGCCATAGACGGCACGCACGTTGATATCACGGCGCAAGAAGCCTCAAAGGAGCGATCGGACGCCTGTTGATGGATAGGGGAACGTGGGGAAATCGGTAAGCACCCCTGCGTCGGCACTGCAGCGAACGCCAACAGGGCAAACGAGAAAAAAAAGGAGAGAAACTAGGACGTGAGGGACCTTTACACTGCGCCTTCTTTTCTGAAATCTCCCCTTGTTCCGACAACGAGGTGGGGGCCTCGCTAAGGCCGCCTCAAACGTGGATGGCCGCAGGAGACAAGAGGAGAGCGGTGGTCGGGAAGGGCTCGTCTTTTAACTACCCATCGTGTATCTTTTGCTCCTTTGCCCCAAACAAAGGAGCGGCGGAGAAGGCGGGAAGCGAGCTTCCCCGCCGTGCGGGACCGTCGACGCAGAGAGGGAGCAATGCAGGAGGCGGTCCGAAAGCGGCGCCCCTTTCCCTCGCACCCTCGTCTGATCATTCAACGACCCTCTTGCGTTTCGAATCAAGCGAGCAGACGGCGCCAGGTTGTCGCCGTGGCGTCGCGGCGAGCCCGCGGCCATTTGTCAGACCAGCCCTTCCTTCGGGTCTCGGCCGCCCCTGTACTTGTAGCGGCACGGCGGTGCACACCGAAGCAGGACGTCGGTTGCCCCGCATCGTTTTAGAAGCGTGCAAGTGCAACTAAGAGATGGGAGAGGGGGAAGGGGCGAGGGCGACTTTACGACTGACCTTCGATCGAAGGAATCAATCAAGCTTTAGTCTGGCAGCACGTTGTTGCAGGTCCCGCAGAAACGACGGCTGTTGCTGATGCGTGAGTGGAGGGCTGTGATCATCGTGCACGGCGGCATAAACGGTTGCGGTTGGGTTTATTTAGGATTAAGTGCAATTACTATGTCACTGCTTCGCACTTCTTCATTATATTACGTGATTTAAATGGCGTGAGGTTTGCAGAGAAGTTATCTATCGGGCCTGACTCGAAGGCCACGGAGATGACAGGTGTAGACATAGGCGGGTTTAGCCCGGTAAGCAAAGCTAGAAATAGCTTGTGCTGACCGCTTTTTCAATGTCACAATCATCAGGCGAGATCGATAAATTAGCTGCCGGGGACCTGCGTGCGCCGTGGAGCTTCTGCCGTCGTTGTCACATGCACCACTGAAGACATGTCAAAGACAGGACCGTAAAGCTTCGGAGACTCTCCGCAATAAAAAAATATATTTGGTTTTAATTTCCATTGGACCCAATACATTCGTCCTTTCTGAATAACGTTTAAGCCTACTGCGGAGTATGCGATCCAGTGTTATCTGTGGTAGGTTATTGCAGAATTGTGTGGCATGGTGCTCCATGTTGTAGGGGGCGCGGGGAGGGGGGCGGGCATGCTGGGAAAAGATTACCTGCTACTATGGACTACTGAGGACGCTCGTACTGTGTCCGTGTCAAACAAGATTTTTTTTCAGGTTACCTCTAACAAATAAGCTAAACATATTGACAGCAAGTACTAGCCCGTGAGAGTCTCAGACTGTCAGTTCCTTCTTTACAATTACCATAATGTATATGTTAGGGCTATAGATTCCCTGAAAGCGAAGAAGCCCGATTCTGTGAAACAGATTTAAATCTGAGTTCACCGATTGTGTCGCGTCAGTATTAGACGTCAGCCTTAGCGATGTTAACTGAATTTAAGGGATTCTCACTTCGAGAGAGCGAGGTTTGATTTGGCGAAAGTAAGCTGTCATCGTAATGAGCCTTAGAGAGAGAGAGAGAGAGAGAGAGAACGAAAATGGTAAATTAAAGGTTAGGAGGTTAACCAGGACTGAGCCCGGTTGGCTACCCTACACTGGAAAAAGGGAAAGGGGGACGGAAAGATTAAAAGAAGAGAAGGTCCACTGGAGATATCAGTCGCTCACTCAGTCCGGATCACAGACGCTGACTCAATCCGGTCGCTTTCAAATATCGCAGCAACGCTTTTGTGGCCTTTTGTAGCTGCGATACGTGAGGCCATGGTCCCAAGACATTGTTCAAGGTGAAGGCTTTCCATCTAGCTGATTGAGAGCTGTGCAGAGGTCTTCCCTTTCATTTTCAAAAGATGAGCAGTAGGCGTTCTATGGTTTCCTCGACACCGCAGGCATTGCACTCGGCGCTATCAGCCATTCCAATCAGAAATGCATAAGCATTGGTGAGTGCGACGCCCAAACGTAAGCGGCACAGCACTGTTTCCTCATTTCGCGGAAGACCTGGTAACAGCCGCAGTTGCATAGAGGGATCGAAGGAATCCAAGCGATGTTGAGTGAATTCAGGTGTGAGCCACTTCTCCAATGTCAAAGAGTGCGCTAGCTTGCCTAAGTGTTGGGCTGCGTCGGTCCGCGATAAAGGTATTGAAACAAGGGTTGCTCCTTCGTGTGCTTTTCTAGCAGCTTCGTCAGCGAAGTCGTTGCCGGAGATACCGCAATGACCAGGCAGCCACTGGAACACGATGTCGTGTCCTTTCGCGATCATGTGATGGTGCATTTCTTGTATCTCCGACACGAGTTGTTCACATGACCCGCGACGAAGAGATGCCAGAAGACATTGTAAGCCCGCCTTCGAATCGCAGAATATAGCCCGCCGATTAGCCGGTTGGTTAATAATATAATCAACGGCACCTCGGAGGGCAACAAGCTCCGAACCGGTCGATGTTGTCAAGTGAGAAATCTTTTATTGAATGCTTAGTGATCGTGATGGTATAACCACTGCGCTGGTGGAGCTGGCCTGAGTGGAAGAGCCGTCCGTATATATGTGGACTCGATCAAAGTAGAAAGTGTGCAAACAATCCAGAGCTGCTTGCTTCAAGGCCAAGGTCGGTCGGTCGGTCTTCTTTCTTATCCCTGGAACCGTAAGACGCACTTGAGGTTGTTTTAAACACCACAAAGCTGAGGTTGAACGTGCTGAGGGTGTGAAACCCGATGGTAAGGAGGCACGATGGATGCTGACCTTGGAGAAGGACGCTTGTGGTCGTCATTCTGGCAGGCACGCAAAAGAGCTTGACTGCATCCGTGAAACATGAAGAACATGGGCTCTAAGCGTTTCCGTGCTAATGTAAGTCGTGATCGGATGGTCTTGAGCCATTATAATGGTTCCAGCTGTTGAGGCGCTGCGCGGAAGGCCTAGGCAAACACGTAGTGCCTGCGCCTGCACGCTCTGAAGTTCTCGAAGATTTGACTTGCATGTTTTAGCAAGCACGGGGGAGCTATAGCGTAGGAATCCGATGAACAGTGCTCGATATAACTGTAGCATGGAGCCAACTGACGATCCCCATGTTTTGCCGGCGATGAACTTGAAGACGTGAACAATAGATGTGAGCTTCTTCTTTAAGTGGGCAACATGAGGGCTCCAAGTGAGGTCCAGGGCTATAATGACGCCCCAAAACCGATGATTTCTCTTGTAGGAGATAGGCTGACCATTCATGCATACTGGATAAAGAGTCATCGCTTTTCGCGTAAAAGCGACTAACGCACATTTTTCCGTTGAGATGGTAAGGCCTTGTGTGTGAAGGTAGTCAGATGCCTGTGTTGCTGCTTTCTGTAGCTGTGCGCGAACCTGCAGCCGAGTGACCGCTGATGTTCACATGCAGGTGTCGTCGGCGTAGAATGAAACACTCACTGTTTCCTGTATGGATTCGACCAGCCCAAAAAAGCGCAAGGTTTAAAAGAATAGGGCTTAGAACACCGCCTTGGGGAACGCCCCGGCATGTGTAGTGGTCGGTGGTCGGACCATCTTCCGTACGTACGAATAAGGACCTTTGTGTCAAGTAGTTACTGACCCATCGATATACTCGCCCTCCTAGTTCAATTGTCAAAAGTGCGTCTAGAATGGTTTAATGGGAAACGTTGTGGTAAGCGCCTTTCACGTCAAGAAAGAGTGCTACTGATAATCGCTTCCGAGATTTTTGTTGTTCCACAGATGATACTAGATCAATGACACTGTCATTGATTAATCGATGAATGACCGCTTCGAAATCCCGCTATAGAGTCAGGGTAAATTCTTTGGTGTTCAAGGTACCATTCTAGACGCATGAGGATCATACGTTCCATGAGCTTCCCGACGCAGCTGTCAAGAGCTATAGGACGATAGGATGCCAGTTCGAACGGTGACTTTCCTGCTTTTAGAAGCGGTACCAGGCGGCTGCGTTTCCATTCCTGTGGGACGACACCATCTTGCCATGAACTATTAAAAAGGCTGATCAGTTCTCTTCGTGCTTTTCTGCCTAGGTGGCGCAAAGCAGTATATGTTATGCCATCGGGCCCTGGTGAATACGAACACGTGCATAGCGCCATAACAGCCTTAAGAAAACAGCATACTTCATGAGTTGATCAGATGTAGTTTCATTTTTGTGATTATATGTTTGAAATTGCCATATAAAACAGGCTTGTACGCTTTTAGATGAACGTAAACAACCTGCTCGATCAGCGGAAATCTATACTCTGTCCCTGTGTATTTTGTTATGTTCATAGCCGTCACCTGCCTACTTCATAGAAATATTTACGTAAGTATATTAGGCAGCACGTAACCCACCTTATAGTTATGCTTTGCGATGCAATACCTTGTGGACAAGCACAATTCATTGTTTTTGCATTTTAAGAGTGACCACGTAGTTTGATATACATAAGACTTCCGGTATACAAAAATAAGTAACGTTTTTATGTGAAAGCATCAAATGGCCCATTGAGAGAAAAATACGGTGTCTTAGCAGCGGAAACAGCACCTAAATTCCCATTGGCTGCGACGCCACGTCACGTGCGTGCCTCTACGCAGCAGAGCAGGCGGAAGGGAACGCTTACTGCTGCGCCAGCTATCGCGTGAGGGGAGAGGACATCGCCGCGACGCCACGTCAGCCTTTCACGAGCACGCATGTGTTATTATCTAAGCATGTTACACACACACACACACACACACACACACACGCACACACACACACACACACACACACACACACACACACACACACACACACACACACACACACACACACACTCACTCACTCACTCACTCACTCACTCACTCACTCACTCACTCACTCACTCACACTCACACACACTCACTCACACACACTCACACACACTCACTCACTCACACACACACTCACACACACACACTCACACACACACACACACACACACACACTCACACACACACATACATTAATAGATCATTTTTTCAGAAAAATCGGTCATAAGAGATAAGATAATGCAGAGAAAGGCAGGGAGGTTAACCAGAGGTAGTTCCGGTTGGCTACCCTGTGCAGGAGGAAGGGTTAAGGGGGATAAAAGGAGAAACAGAGTTGAAGGGGGAGAGAGAAAGAAAGAGAGACAAGCACGAACAAAGCGCGTACACTACAGAGCGGTAGGGGGCGGCATTCTTAGAGTCTGTAGTGAAGCCCCGTAGACCGCAGGAACCTTAATAACGCGAGTAAGGCCTTCAACGCGGATGTTCTTTTGGAGCATTGGCCTAAAGCTTTTAGTTCTGATAGTGGACGATTGTCCAACTGGTCCAGTACTCTGCACATAACTTGTCACTGAGCACTATATATATCTATATCTGAGCTCAATATATATATTGGTCATAAGACTGAAGTAAAACGTGTATTTTAAGAAGCAGTGGCCCCATCCGTGACCCTCATCCACGCCCGTGGGCATTTACCGATTTAAAGGCAAAATGCACTTCCCAACACTATCATTTTTATTACCTTTATGCCCAAACTACCAGCCATATTTTCAACTTAATTACTAAGTGATAAAACAAGTGGTAGCTGTATGTACCCACACAACTTATATATATTATCAAGAGAACAACGCCGATAATAAAACAAGGTATTTTAACCTTTCTGCGCCTATTTTCCTATAAACAGTATGTAGACACAGAAACAACAGTTTTGCCACCTCGCGGATTTGCGTGATGATAACTGCGTAACGTACATAGATCAGACAGATTTTCGGTGCCGCCCGGCTTAGAACGCTTTCGTGTTAAAAAAACTCACGTACTTGAATTGTTCGTAAG
This sequence comes from Dermacentor variabilis, assembly GCF_050947875.1. Lineage (NCBI taxonomy): Eukaryota > Metazoa > Arthropoda > Arachnida > Ixodida > Ixodidae > Dermacentor > Dermacentor variabilis. Next base: position 2,455,934 of record NW_027460313.1, on the reverse strand, counting down.
AGCGAATGATAGCCAATTGTTATGCTGAATACATTACTAACGAAGGCGCCTGACCAATGCAAAAAGCTCTTACGAACAAAAAACTGCGTGGATTCGGCCCCGGATGCCTAAAGTTTTCTTTAATGTTAGCGTGTTTTCTGCACGATTTGCTTTCATCGGAACAAAAGATATCGCACAACATTGTGAGCAATGGAAGGGATGCTTCCTAATGATGTATACACGAACGAAATACACGAAAAAATTCCCAAAAGCTTTCGTTCGTTACTGCTTTTTGCCATTGGCTGGCCGCGTTCGCCAATGATATGCCCGGAATCTCTATTGGCTTGCATTCCCTCTCACGAACAATTGCAGCGTCATAGATTTCATGTGAGCCCAGATCGAGCCACACGGCCAGTATTTCCTGTTCGAACATAGGCACGAGTGCCCACCACGCGAGACAGTCCGAACTGGACGCCCGTTGCAGCTGCATTTTTAAGGAGCGCGTGGGCCGGCCCGGTTCGAACTCGTCCACAATTTAGCCGGGATTAGAATCTCGACTATTTAGTCCTCTTAATAACGCGTTGACACTTTGGTCGGGCCAATATTACGACACAACGAAAATACTGTTTTCTTTTTTTTTTTTTTTTTTTTTGCCCTGCCTCTCCGCACAATTTCGCGAAGAACGCATGCCATATCGGGCGCGATATGAGGATGTCTTTCGGGACTGTTCGTTATAAGCCCCGCCAAACCCTCAAAGTTTTATGGACGAATTCGGAATCTAATTAGGCCGCCGACGGGAAGAGGTAGTCCAAGTTCCTTTAAATCAATAAAATGTCTGACTGGAGGAGCTTAATTTGGCCATCCACTTTGCTTCATCACTGGAGCCTGTATTACCCAGAGATTTAAGGGGCAAAGGAGCGGGTGCGGAAGCTAAGCTCCTAGATGAACGCTAATGCGGCCCTGGTGATAGCTGCAATCGCTGACCGGCTGAACGACTCGCCCCCCTGCCCCCACCCCTCCTCCTTCTGTTTTTGCACAGGATTACAGTGGCAGAACTAATTATTGGGCAAATCTTCACGACAGTAACATCGGACATCGCTAATCCCCCGTTTAAAGATAAGCTGCCATAAAAGTTTATGGGACGATGAAAGCGAGCGCACATGGCCAAATTGGAGGGTTCAAAAAAAAAAAAAAAGAAAACTGAAACACCAAGTTCATCTTTCTAGTTAGAATCGCAAACAGGACCAATTGGAAGCTCGGCTATGCGAAACCGCAAAAGGTTCACGTCTGACCAGACACTTATTTACCGTGTGCTCCCTCCTCAAGGAAACCTTAAGCATAGTACCGGCTGCCTGTCCTCTGACTTTGTAGTTAGCAGTAAGGTACGCAACTGGGCTAATTGCTGTTGAACCTTAATGTTTGACAGCGCGAAGGTAGACAAAGTACGGCAAAAGAGACAACAAACAAACACTTTAGTTAGAAATAGAGGCATGCCCCACCCCCCTCCACCTTGACATGGCTTCACCAAAAAGGCCCAATATCGGCTACCTTAGATGTGCAAAAAAGTGCATGAATTCGCTGATCGAAATAAATCCGACAAGGACAGCCACGTTTTGTGAACGACAATGCGGACTATCACGCACTTAATGTAAAGACCGGGGAACGCGAAAAAAAGGAAAACAAACCGGACGAAGCACGGACACGTAAACAGGACGGTCGCAGTTCGTGTTTACGTGTCGCTGCTTCGTTCGTGTGCTTTCGCAATCAGAAGAAGAATCAGACTCAGTTTTATTGTGATGATTATAAAGGTTGCAGGATGTTAACATACAGAAGGAGGTCCCGAAGTAATGGATGGAAACAACTTTATTCTGAATCCGGCAAATTTGATGACCCGGGCTCAGGTCTCCCATGAGGGGACTTCGAGGCCTTGCCTCGTCGCCGCCTCTCGGGCTTGCTGGACAGCCCACTCTTGTGTCTTGAGGTTGGAGCTGCGCAGAGCGGCGGCCCACTTCGACGTAAGAGCCTCCGGAGCTACTGCCATTGTAGCTGATGTAACCCGACACTCCCACAACATGTGTGACAGCGTCGCTCTAGTTTCCTGACATAATTTGCAAAGAGCAGTCGGGTATTGCGCGGGGAAAATGTGTTGCAATCGCACCAGACTGGGGAATGTTTGTGTTTGCAATTGTCGCCAGATGACTGCCTGCAGACGTTTCAGCATGGGGTGAGGGGGGGGCAGCAACCTGACCAGGCGTTCGCGCGTGTTTTGAGCCAGCAGTTCCGAACTCGAAGAGGCGGTCCCCGATTCTGCGCGGCGGGTCAGTTCTCGCGCAGAGCGGTGCGCTACCTCGTTCAAGTTAATGAGGCCCTCATCGGTGGGGGTGGCGACGTGCGCTGGAAACCATATGATGGCGGTGTTATCGAAGTGCTGTCGACCAGCTTTCCTTAGGATCTGGAGAGCGTCGGAGGAAATGCGCCCCCGCGCGTAGTTGCGAACTGCGGATTGTGAGTCGCTAAACACTACCTCGCAGAGGGGGTCGGTAAGCGCAAGCGCAATCGCTACCTCTTCTGCTGTTTCGGGGTATTCCGTTGCGACACTACACGCGTGCGTAAGCCTGGAGCTAACGTCTACGACTACCGCCGTGAACCGGTGTTCTCGTGTGTATTCTGCGGCGTCTACAAAGCGCGTAGTCCTCTTTCCACCCAAGGAGCGCAGCAGTGCCGTGGGACCTACTTTACAAACTAAACGTAATAAAACACAGATTACAGCAGTTTCAGTGCATTATAACAAGGAAGAATTACTGGTTTTAGTATGAACCATTGCCCAGTATATATTTAAAGAAAGAACTTGCTAGCATACTGTATTTCAGATTTGCTTTTAGGAATTCGTTATGTGAGTTGTGGTGTGTTTAAACATTGCAACCTAACAATTTTCACCAGCACAAAAACATACAAGTGCTCTTAGAAATTTTTTACTTGCATACTAGGTATTATTTTACTTGCATACTAGGTAAAAACCTACAAAGTTGCATTTGGTACTTGGGTGAGATATGTAGAGTCGTTGAAAGCTGGAACGTGCATCTAGCGCAAGACAGTGCCTTATTAGCATGCCTTCGCACTGAACAAACTCAGACATAGCAGGTGAGCCGTCTCGCATCTCACGACAGTCTGTAGAACAGTCGCTATAGCAAAAAGGGTGGCTTCAGCTTACGCATCTGGGTGGATGCGGTCGCATGAGTTTCTAGGAGCGTTTTCACCCCACTACCTAAAGACAGGCCCAGTGCCTCTTTTTGCCAGGAGATATCGGCGTACCGTGACTGCCTTCCCCGAGATTATACACCTGCCAAGAGGCTGCTATCACCTCCTTGGTGTTTGGCTAGCCCACAAGTTCGACACTCGGTATCACCGGAAATTGAAACGAAAACAGGACTCTCGTCGCCAGCTTTCAAGCAGCTACCTCTACTCATGCTGCACGAGACATACAAGGAGCATCTTCACATTTACACTGATGACTCGACAACTGTTGACCGGTCTACAGGAGCTGTGATCTTCTCTGACAAAGCCATGACCATTCATTTTAAAACTTCTCACCGGACAACGTCGACTGCTGCGGAGCTTGCTTTACATCGCGGTGCACTTCATAAGATTCAAATCAAATCAAATCAAATCTTTATTTCCACCATGTACATTACAGATGGAGGACAACGGAAAAAAAGCTGCCAGTAGGCGGCTTGACGAGTCCGCAGCCCCATGTGATGAGCGGCGTTTGGGCATCAGCAATGAAAAACAGTCAATAAACAAATGTAAACACTTGATCAGTGCAGAACAAAAGTAAAACACAGTGATTCGAAAACATTGAAACCAATAAATAAATAAATGCCAGAATAAGTAGATCAGTTTTCTTTTCCTGCAAACATAGATCTAAGTGTAGCAGTGGAACAAATAAATAAGTCAAAATTAGTCGATTGATAATAGTTTAACAGTGATGGCAAAGGATAACATAGACGTTCCATGCCAGAGGTCAAGCGGGGTGCAACAACGTTCCAATATTCTCCGTGTCTGGTAGCATAATAGAGCTAATTTTTTTCTAATTGTGCCAGTTTGCCTAGGTTAGGTATGTTATATCTCACTTTATATTTAAATCCAGTACTTCAACGATAGTGGTATAATTTATGAGCCTTGATAATATACGCTCTATGGAAAAAACCTGCAGTTCTTGCATTAAAATCGGCGTTGTACACGTGGCGTAGGTGTCGTTTCTGCATAACGTAAGTTTTTTGTAGGTTCCAAAATGGACTTGTACTCCAGACAAGTTGGCAGTAGTTAACATGTGAATAGAAAAGAGAATTATAATAAGTATTTTAACTTTTGCTGAAACAATATATCTGAGACGACCAATTATTCCAGTTATTCGAGCAAGGTTTGTTGCTAGTGAGTTCACATGGGATTCCCAGTACATGCGGGCTGTAAATGTCACACCGAGGCATTTAAAATGGTCAACAATATCTACAGGATGAGTTTAAAATAATATCGGCATGAGGAGGGACTGGCTGATTTTTGGCACGAAAGATCACTGCTTTTGTTTTATTTTCGTTAATCTTCATTGAGTTATAGGAGAACCAGTGTTGGTAGCTGAACTATAGTATCATTACAATTGAAGATAAGGTTATCGAGAAAAAAATATGGTAGTGTCATCTGCATATATAATAAATTTCGCATTCTGATTAATATTAACAATATCATTTATATATAGGTTTAATAGCAAGGGCCCCAATATGCTGCTTTGTGGGACACCACAATGCAGTGGAAGAACTTGTGATCGTGAGTTATTGATTAAGACAACTTGTCGCCGATGGGATAAATATGACCGCAGTAAATGTAACCCACACCCACGTATACCATAAATATACAACTTATCCAGCAAAACTTCATGATTCACCAAGTCAAAAGCCTTGGTGAAGTCGACAAATAAGCCAATCACTATTTTTTTGCTTTCAAATTGTGTTAAAATATATTCCTTTTGGTGAAGCAAGGCTAGTTCTGTTGACATGTTCTTCAAAAACCCAAATTGGTGAGGTGTTAATACCTTAGAGCTTTCAACGAAGTTCAAGACCCTACAGTGAATTATTTTCTCGAGAGCCTTTTAAAAAATTGGCAAGACAGATACCGGTTAGTAATTACCCAAGTCATTTCGATTCCCCTTTTTAAAGAGCACTACTATTTTGGGAATTTGCATTTGTATTGGAAATCTTGATGTAGTCAGACAGGTATTAAATATATTCGCAAGGACTGGGGCAATTATGTTCACGACATATTTCACAGGTTCTATTTGAATTTTGTCGATATCTCTACTGCTGCTGCTGTTTAAATTTCTGATCATTGAAATCACTTCGCGTACTGAGACTGGCTGCAGAAATAGATTTATCATTCCTCATGTTCACATATTGACATGCGTCTGGGGAACTACCCGATGTACTCACGTTTGTAAAGAAAGCATTGAAATCATCAGCCAGATCCGCCCCATGCAAATCATGACCCCTAATGGTAAGTTTAGGTGTGCAGCTACGACCACCACCGCGACGTAGTAGTGTATTTAATTTGTTCCAAAGTAGTTCGCTCGGCACATTCGTGGCATCCATGAAAGAGGAGAAGTACTCTTTACGTGCAATGCGCAATTTCTTGGTTAGCTTGTTCCAATATTGTTTGAAAATGGTCAAGTTATCAGGATTACGAGTGTTGACAAATTGTCTGTAGAGCATATATTTTGTTATCATTTGTTGATAGAGGTCGCGTGTTACCCATGGTTTCCGAATTTTTCTATTTTTTGGCGTCTTTTAACAGGAACATCAGATATTCACGAATATCTACCACGAAGATGGAGCATATTCGCTGATTGGAAGGCAGCCCTGCATTGTTTGCTATCCGCTCTCCGTCTTGGACCACAGAACCAACATGTGCTGGAAATAAGGCAGCTACGTCACCAACTAGCAGAAAAAGAACATGAAATCACTTTTCAGTGTCTGCCAGGCCACTGCGGCATCATGGGCAACGAAGATGCCGGTGAAGCTGCTAGGAGGGCGCACAAATATGCTGGGAAGGAATCCATCCCACTATCAAGAACCGATGCAGAAAACAAAGCTTCGCATGTTCGGGCGGGATGCCACGCGATCCATTTGGGACACGCCAGGTTTCCGGCATACTCGACTGCACCGCCTGGACCCATCCCTCCGACTACACATTCCACCTGGACTTTCCCGAATTGAGACAACTGTCATCTGCCAACTGTGGCTTGAAGTGTCTTTTACCAAAACGTTTGCTTGCCGCATCGGAATGGCTGAGAGTGCTGCCTGTGATAGTTGTGGCAGCGCAGAAACAATCGTACATATCCTCTATCATTGTCCCCGCTACAGCTCCCAAAGACAGTCCCTCGTGATGGAGTTGGCCAACCTCGACGACCGGCCGCTTTCCGGGCAGACGATCTTAGAATGCGGCTGATGTGATCTTGACGCCAGAAGGAGATGAAGGCACTACTGAAGTTCCTCCGGTCAGGCGACCTCTTTGAACGACTGCGACACTCCTGAGTTCCTCGTGTGTGTGTGTTTGTGGTTCTGTATTCTCCCTCTCTTTCTATGTGTGTGCATTTTTCTTTATCTTTCTGTCTCCCCTTACCCCTTCTCTAGTGCAGGGTAGCAAACTGGATATCTATCTTCCGGTTAACCGCCCTGCCTTTCGTATCTCATTTATCTCTCGCTCTTGGAGCGTTCAACGTCGCTTGAAGCCTCATGCGCAAGGCGTTGTTTTCCGAGTCGGGCATGGAGACACGCGGGCGCGCTCCTTTCGTGATGACTACACATGACGCCCGAATGAGGATTTCTCTCGCTATAGAGTCCCGTTTGGATTTATGGGCTTTGGTGTGTCGCGAAATCGCGACAACAGGCTAGAAAAGACCCAGCTGTCAGCCTGTTGTGTCCGCTGTTTTCCTGTGCCCCGTCATTTCTGGGCGCATACGACGAAAAAGCAACAAACGTTACCTACAAAGCGAAAATACTCTCTAAACCAACGTTCAAATATGCACATCCACGTTTTACTAGCCATAAATGTGCGCCAGATTCCACTACTTCTGCGCACCCCTTAAACTCAGCAGCTACACTTACCTGGACTCGTAGACACCCTTCCTACTTCGCTAATCAAATAATTATGGCCTGTCAAGCTTTATAAGAGTGGAGCTAACATTTTAATCTTCGAATGCGCAAACAATAAATGACATGGCATACTTAAATACGACTAATCCTGCCTCATGGTAATATTCACCGAGCTGAAACAAAAAGTGATAGCCTAGGAAATGCAAGGACAAACAACTGTTGCACAAGCCCGTAAGCACAAAAGGTGTTAGTCGAAACGGAGCTGTCGAAAAGCGCACAGAACGATCCCTAAGCTTGCTTATACGTGCATTTTTTATTGCTTTTAACATTTCTCTATTGACTCTATAACAGCATGGCGTCATTTTCGCTCAACTATATTGTCACGTGGTAGTGACGTTAAAGAACACAGTAGCAGTACTGTGAAAGACAAAACTAGCTTTTATTGGGCGAACCTGTGCCCACAAAACAGGCTACACTTAAAGCGCAACGATAGCGGCGAACACAGTCGGCGATCGTCGAAAATCTGATCTGCGGGTCAAGCGCGTCGGCTTTTATACAGCAGTCGTCGAACGTTCCAGTCTAATCGTTCGGACCCGCGTGCCTTCCACAAAGTTCTACACCATTCGCGTCACGCGATGAAATCAGATAATACAAGGTTCGGCGACAACAGACAGCGGATAGAAGCATCGATAACTTTCCAGAAACTTCGGATACATGCAGGCGCGTCCCGCGCTGTGCGATAACATTTGTTCGGCGGCGAAACGTGGTCGCCCGATAGAGATAAGTACACGTGTCAATATTAGGCCAGCAGCCTATATCTCATCGAGTGTTTAACATGCACACAAGGTACAGCCCATTTTTTCCCGCACAAACAGGCATCATGAACTCGTCATCTGCATTGTCAATTGAACAACGGAACGCCCTACCTGCAAGTATTTTCGACCTACGTGAAATTAACGGATTCCTTTCGGACAGCTTTGCTAGAAAATTTAGAAAGGAAATATTCTTCGTAAATGTACATGCCTTCCGTCTTTATGCTCAAACAAGTTTCAGCATTTCTTTATATAAATTTACGTATAAGTGTCCATATGCTGTATCATGTAACAGTAATTGTTCTGTTGTTCACAGTGATAATCACGGTTATACTTAACGATGTTTATATTTTACATAGGTCATTCGCTCAATAGATGTTCCATATTGTATTGGTGTTAACCAACTGTGTAATTCTGTTTTTCCTACATGAATATTCTTGTGGGCGTTGTAGTAGTGTTACTTAACATTTTTGTCGCTTTTCGATTTCTCCACTATGTAATGGTCCTCGGGGTCCTTAGTATACTTAAAGTAAATAAATAAAAACAAACAACTAAATCGCTTCTAACGCCGTACATGTATCAGGTCAACAAAGGCAAGGCAAGGTGAATATCTTTGAAATAAAAAAAAAATAACTTTAGAAAACCGCACATACTCATAATGCTTTAAACAGAACGTCGTTGTGTCTAATCAATAATAACTGCCCTGTTATGCGCATTCCCTCTTACCGTTCTTTGTCTATGTTCTAGTGCGTTTTGAGTATTCACTTTAGCTTTAGCTTTAGTGCCTTACTGCGTCGTTTACGGGCATTACATAAGAGGTAGATTACATGCTGGTCAATTGGAATAAATGTGTTTCTTGCGAAATGTGGCCATCAACGGCTTCCATAAATTCCGACGAAAATTTTCATTTCATTGATAAGTCCCGTGCAGAGTTGTAATTTAATATTAACTCTATCTAGGGGGGGGGGATAAAACGGTATTTGCTTCAAACTCACAGTTGAGATAATAATTCATTAACAATTCATTGATTTCGCCTAGCCATACTGCGTCTCAGTATCACAGAGATCAAAGATCGCTGCGTCTATTGTTCTCGCTACTTCATTAATTTCTTTGCTAGAATTTATCCACTCATCGTCCTTTTAATAAATTGTCTCACAACTGTCGTGATAATACAATCGGCGTGCTTTGGTAGCATGTTCAGCATGATCAAAGTCTACCCGCATATAAATAATCATCTGCGTTTAAATAGCTGCAGTTTGGACCGTCCCACGAGCAATCGACACCGATTATTTAAAGTCACATCAAATGTTTAAAGACACCGAGTATTTAAACGTGTCTCATCCAAGGATCATAAAATGCACAGTGCCTTTGTCGGAATATTTTTTTTTGTCAAGAAACAAGATAGCTAAGTCTTTTCCGATATTAACGTGTTAGATTTTTCGGAGAGGCTTTACTGTAGCGCGGTGGCACAAACAATCCCACGGGAAGTAAAAAAGCACGGCCGTGATGTGAGCTACCTCGTTTCCTCGTAATTATTGGCTTCCAGGCCGCTTGGTGCCATAAGTGCACTTTACCAGCCCTCAGTGGAAAGGCGAGCATTCATCAGTGATATTGCACGCAGCGCACGTCCCTATCCTTCAGTGCTTCGACATCGAGTGTCATTAAGAAGCTGTGCGCATGCATTCCAGTAAATGCGTCTTCCGTTGCCCATTATTCGCTCGCAGACCCGTACATACAGACGCACCGAAATGCACCCCCCTCCACACACACACGCACACAGACACACACGCGCGCGTGCGCACATACCAGAACAACACCCAGACAAAAGACTTATACTGGTGCTAACGCACATGTGCATCACGCACACCGTCACGGACGCTTTTTCACACTGCGTTGACGCGGGCGTTTTCGCATTCGCCGCCGTCAACGCGTACTTAAAGAAATGACGCGCGATCTTCCTCATTGAACGATGCCTGCATATGCCTTGTGTGGGGCTTGGGCCGCGGTGAAGTATTGGCTACGCGTCCACCCGGCGAACCGTGACTCGCAAGCTTCATTTCGCTGCGGCGGTCAGGACGCGACGTCCGCACCGCGATTTGTGTTGGCAACAAGGCACCCGCGTATAGCGACGTCACGTAGCGGCCACCGTTCGTTGGCGGCGCGCTGGGGAGCCGGGGGAAGCCGCAGCCCACGGCGGGCTAAGCTCGACCCTGGCCTGAATGGAATAATGCGCGGCTGTCGGGCGAGGGAGCGCGCGTTCACTGACGCACGGACGTCGTGACCTGCGTTCCCGCTGGACCACATTTGACAGCGCTTGGGGCGAGCGTGGGAGGTGCGCTTTCTCCGTGGTGACCTTGAACGGCTGGCGCACTACCGTTTACAAAGAGAGAGGGGGGAGAAAAGAGTGTGCATGCTGTCGCCCGACACTTATAAGCATGACGGGAGAGAATAAATGTTGCGGTGGCCTTCCGTGGGAAAGAGCAGTTACTCTTCTTCTATAAGGTGTTCCTTTTTTTACAGCGAAGCTGCATACCTCTACCGTCCAAGGAAATTTTCGTGTCGTTGGCGTGGTAAGAAAAAAAAACTTCACATACGTGGGCCGATCCTGAAGATAGTGCAATGCCGGGCCGACTCGTGGCGGAGGTGTAGCAGGCGTTAAGCGCTCCCCATACGTGGGCCGATCCCGAAGGTAGTGCAATGCCGGGCCGACCCGCCGCGGAGGTGAAGCAGGCGTTAAGCACTCCGGATACCTGGGCCGATCTTGAATATAGTGCAATGGCGGGCCAACCCGCGGTGGAGGTACAGTTCGCCATTAAGGGATCCACATACAGCTTCGCTGGTCATCCTTCTTCACAGATTGGGAGGCAACTGAGATTTTTTTCTGGAAGCGCTGGAAATGTCATAGGTGTCCAAGTTCCAACAAGCACAGCTTCCGGCAATAGTATGGGTCCTGTTTTTTTTTTCTTTTTTACATTGTTAATTGTTGTTAGCGTGGGGAAGTATTCTTTCTTTACTTTCTTCATGAATTGGGGGAGTGGGTCGAACTGACATTATATAAAAGGCATATTCTAGAGAGCGCTACTTCATGTTTTTTAGACTTGTCGGGTGATTACCATTGCATGAAGATTTCGCTTGTAGTAAGAAAGAATATCAGCATGGAAAGGGGTGCGGCTAAACATTTCTTTTTTTTTTTTTGCAAATCGTGCTGCAACCTGTGCGCCGATGTACGTTAGAGAGGCATCTCATATTTCTTTTTCTTTTAGATTATTTGGGTCAATTTTACGCACTTAGCCAAATGGTTGCCTCGTTCTTGGCACTTCGCGGTAGGTAGGCAGATTCCTGTCTCGCCTGGCTTTAATAAAAAGAAAATAATGTCGGTGAAGTCAAACCCCTGCATGTGGAGCACAGTAACCAGTGGGCCACGACAGCGCGCACTCGTTTCGCTCCCAGGGCAGCCAGCTGTTTGAAACACTCGGCGCGTACGCCATGCGCCACTTTCTCGCCTTCTTTCTTCGTGACATTTCACGCGTTGAGCACTATCTCCGGGACCAGCCCGCATTTCGCAGCACTTTCGTGCTGGGAAATGCGGGCCTATTCATTATTTGTCGAGAGTCAAAGGGAAACAAATATTTCGTAACAACCTACTGGTAAATGGTTATGATCTTGTTACTGTTCTCCGTCTGCTAAACATAGAATCGTGAATTATCTGGAGTGAACAAGGACGAATGTTTTTTGGAGTATTGAAGAAACAAAAGCTTTGTTTTTGGTTTCCCGGCGAAAGCCCCCTTGAGAACGTCCGACTTTTTTTTTTTTGTAATGTGTCATGTACTGTTATCGGCATTTAAGTAGGAGTTTTATCTTTTACGCTCATGAGGAGAAAGGCAAGGACTAGTAGGGAGAATTGCGCAACACGATTGAAGCTGAAAAAATCGACCCAAGACGTGATCGCGACGTCAGACAGCGCGGTAGGTTTTATGGCTCCCGCTCTAGGCAGAGCTGTGGCAGGGGTGCTGTTCTGGACGTAGTCAAAGTCGGCCACATTGTCAAATTCTGTAATGCCGGCATTTTGAGCAGCCAATCAAGGAAGCTGCTGCAGGCCTCCGGGCCAATAAGAGCTGACAAGATGGTTAATTGGATAATATGGCGGAATCTAGCCAGTATTGCAAACCAGAGCAGCCGAACAAGTGCAAATCCCTTAAAAGACACCTGGTACTAAATAAACTCGGACAATTCGCAGAATCTCAGAGGTCACATGTTGGGACGATATAATGAGCGAAAAAAACAAAAAACCCCAAGGGACTGGCTTCATGGAGAGTTCTGCCATGCTGGCTGCGTGACGCAGTGCTCCCTCCTAGTTTATCGCCTTCGTGCATGGTTTCACAGCAGAATGCGATATTTCAATTGCAACTGACCGTTTCACTTGTGCTTACGACACACAATTCCTTCAGCACATCTTTTTTTTCACACAACTGTTGATCTTTTTAAGGCAGTTGCCTGTTTAGTGTTCTTGTAAAGCTAGTCAAATAGCCAGCATTCTTTCTTAAATAGCTTGCTTGCAACCAGGCACTAAAGTTGTCGAGAGGCTATTCGTCGATTTTCTTTTTTTATAAGAATTGCTGACCTTCTGCATAAAACTCATTCTTCGTACTTGATGATTAGCTGTCTTTTTTTTTTTAGAATACGTTCTACATGACTGGTACATAATCATACCTAAATAAATATTACGTCTGTAAAAGCACCCGCCGTGGTTGCTCAGTGGCTATGGTGTTGGGCTGCTGAGCACGAGGTCGCGGGATCGAATCCCGGCCACGGCGGCCGCATTTCGATGGGGGCGAAATGCGAAAACACCCGTGTGCTTAGATTTAGGTGCACGTTAAAGAACCCCAGGTGGTCAAAATTTCCGGAGTCCTCCACTACGGCGTGCCTCATGATCAGAAAGTGGTTTTGGCACGTAAAACCCCAAATATTATTATCGTCTGTAAAAGCGCCTCTGCTTGAATATTCAGTATTCGATACCCACGGTTTGTATTCCATTTGCGTTTGAAAACGTAGATATTGGCCCTCTTCTAGTGAACGCTAATTAGTTTGAGGCAAACGGGAGATGTGTAGCACAAGTTGTTTAAAAATAATTATATATGGGGTTTGTGTAATTGCGGGAAGAATGTGCAAAATTCTTGCATTTGATATCAGCGTTTATTTATACGTTTATTAAGGAAACAGTGAACACACAAAATTACAGGAATAACTGTTGTTGCGTTTCGTGAAAAATTCGGAGCACATATAGTTCCGTTGCGAAATGAAAACACCATCTCGTATGTCATTAATCACAGCTAATAGGAACCGGTAATGTAACCAGCGTATGAGAGTGGCGACAATTGAATTACTGGAATGCACTATATCACTGAGTAAATGAAGCACGAGCAAATGACACCTGCGGCACTTCTGACTCAAGCGACGGCTGAAAGAAAACACGCATCAACCGCAGTGCGTGAAGTTAAATGACGCGAAGCTTGTTGGGGTCAGCGAGGTAGCAGCCCAGCATCAGGGGAGGACACCAGCCACAGCCTCGTCGTCCGTAGCCGTTTGCGTCACGAGAACGAAGGCGATGCATGGTCGAGGAATGAAATGTTGATTAGAAGTGTACAATACGCAGAGAAGTATACGACATGTGTCTGAATACATTCGAGGCCCCACGTGTCAAAGTGGCACATCCATTCTGAGGGATGTAACGCCAAGAATGGGTGTAACAGTGACATACACAGCTCTCCTAGGCCAGACTGCAGCCGGAAGCAAGTTGCCCTTTAGGGCACGTACCCTGTGATCCAGCTTGCGTATACATTTTATGTTCAATAACTACGATTGCACGCCAGCGTCCCATTGATGAAGTCAACTCTTGGCCTCCCACACTCGGTTTAGAGAAGAATTTCCCATCTTTCACTTTTCTAAAAGATTTTTTTTCATAATCAAGCCAGGAGTTTGTCACTTGCCCTATTTTCTCTTCATCTCCAGTTCACCACCCAAATGAAGATGTCATTCCCTTCTGCCGAACTAATATATTTTTACATTTTTGTTCTCAGGAGACAAGTAGGTAGTGGAATCACCTTCCTCCCTCCATTGATGCAGCAGAAGACAGTTCTTTCACTTATAATTTATTTATTATTAAATTCTGGGGTTCTACGCGCCAAAATCACGATCTGCTTATGAGGCACGCCGTAGTGGTGGACTCGGGATTATTTTTGAACACGTGAGTTTCCTGAATGTGCACCCAATGTATGGTACAAGGGCGTTTTTGCATTTCGCCCTTACCTGAATGCGCCCTCCACGGCCGGGACTTGATCCCGCGACCTCGTGCTTAGTAGCGCAACGCCATAACCGCTAGGATACCACGCCGGGTGTTCTTTCGAGTCTGCAATTATTCAGCACCTTCTGAAGTAGCTGCAATTGTGATTATCGTTTGTTTTGTTTTACTTCATATGTTGTTTGATTTGGCAAATATTTTGCACCCACCCCCTCTGTAACGCTCGGAAAGCCTTGATGATGCACTGATAAATAAAATAGCTTGTCATCAAATTTTGTATCTGTCAGTTAATTGGTGTGGCTTCTTTTTTTCGGCTGGGCTACCAAGATATACTGTGGCCCTGAATAGTTCCGAAAAAAAACTTGGGCAGATATCATTCCTTTGTTGTCTCGGAATGCCACCATTATGCAGATGTGCGCAAACTTCCCCGTCACGGGATTTAATAACTCCCGAAGGGTAAACAAAGAGCGTGAAAATAGAGGGCAGCGTTGTAATCGGCTTATGCAGTAAGCGCAATAGGGAAAAAAGGCAATTCTACAAAGGCTGTAAGCTCTGGAAATCGTCGCATCCTCCTGGGGATGTATAGAACCATGATTTCATGACTACAATTTACTAACACGCACATCTGTGTACTAAAATACTCGTGGAGCGAGAGTTATGCAGAAGACACAACTGACCCGCCTAAGACTGCGTAATTATGGACTGTATATACTGCGACGCCACATACCATTTGACGCGGACCGTATCTTAGTAGCAGCGCTTTAGGTCTGTCGCGAACGCGAAGCCGGCTCGACAGCGCATAATTATACACGAGACCACAGCAACCCTAACTTCAATGCAGGCGAAAGATTGAATGGTTTTCGTCGCTGGCGCAGAAGGGTTCCTACACTGTAAACGAAAATAAACCCACCTGGGAGTTTTTAAGAGGTGATGTGCCCTAAAACCTCCCCTCTCAAATATTTACTCCGATGTATGGGAGCAAAACAGCGCCATCCCCTCGTTTCACTCCGCTGGCTAGCTGCGGGAGTATTAAGGCGACATGACGCGATTTTACTCCGCTTAAAAATCTTGTTCTCCCGTGAAACTCCGACAGGGAGTTTTAAAAAAACTCCCATCCGCCGATACAGGTTGGTCACGTGGCGATTCCCATGAGGCTGTGCGCCTCGCCAGCGACCGGGCGCGTTCGGCGGAGCGGTCAGTGCTCATGGCTGACGGTTTGTTTACGTCTGTGAAGTGTCGTTCCGCGACAGCGTTTCGTCAATTTGTTTCCCGTATTTCCTTCCAGAAAGTGTTATTGGCATGCCTGAAGCTCACTGTATCTCAGCATCAAGTACATTAGCTGTGATCGCTTTGCTGACAACGATGATTGCAAGAACCACGTTTTCAAGTGCGGAAAAAGGCTTAGGTATACCTCGAAGCTGCTCACTGGCTCGTGATGTCGGCTCACGTTCTGGCTGTGTTTTCGTGGTGCGTCACCCTGTCTTGTGTTCTTCAGTACGTGAAATGCGACTTCTATGACCTTTTAGCACATGCTGACAACGTCCAGTGTAGTGTTTGAAAGGACCGCGTAGCAATGGCAACAGTAGCCACTGTTCGAGCGACGACATCCGTGCTAGTCGCGCATGAATGGCGTAACCCAAGTTCGTTGCAGTGCTGTGTTGCCAGTGAGAAAGACCGGAGTGCAAGCAACTGTTTTTATGTATCTGTGAACGGATATCCTCGCCCGAAGAAAAACGGTAGGACATAAGTATGCGTACTGAAAATAAAGCTTCTTATTGAGCGATGTGAATCGAATTGTTATCGCGCATATATGTTTTGGTCACGTCGTTGCTTCCTATATTGCATTAACATTACGCTCTATCCGAGACATTGATTTAGGCGCATGCCTGCTGGCTCCGAGTTTAGGGATTCACTCGACAGATCAGCGATGTAGCTCCTTTTCGCAACCGAGACAGATTGCTCGGACGCAGAGCAAGTAGTGCGGTGTATAAAATGTATGACTGCGCATTTCTCGGTGTTAATTATGTCGGCTGCTGCGGGTCATGCTCAAACTTAATAATTTCTTGCTACGCTACCACTATATCGCAAAAATTTAATTTTGCTATGCAACACATGCACTTACATTTTTCTTGCTTACTGTAACTAACGCACTACTTTTTGGCCGCGAACGCCGGCAGTGTGCGAAGTCGCTTCAGCACTCACAGAATGGCATGATAATTTTGAAAAATTACGCCATTAACTTTTTCTCTCTCACTATTTTGAATTAACAGTTTTGTGTTGCTTAAGGTATTCTGTTAATTTCAGAGAGAGAGATCTCGTATGAACGAGCATGTGAGTCGTAATTCTGAAAACAGCACAGCTGCTCCCTAGGCGGTTTCGAGGCACACAATATCGTGGCTTTATATACTGGCACCGTTGCTTCTTCAGTATCGCGTGTACGTGTGATGTCTTTCAAATTTCTGCATTGGGTGTTTCTGAAATGTTTATGTATGTCATGATATATGTGCTTTCATTCACTTGTTCCGTCGAATTCGACGCGGTCTCGTGTGCATATTTCGAAATTTGACCCGCAGCCTCTGCATGTAAACATGTTCGCGCAAACTCACGCGATGGCTCTTTTTATACTCCCATTGCACCTCGAAAGAACTCCGTCAATAGCAAAGCAAAAAATAAAAAAAAAGACAGCAAAAAGCTCCCATAATTCCACGCGAAAATTCCGCTCGTACGGAGTAAAAATTCTACTCCGATCATACGGAGCAAAAAAAACTCCGAACCGGGGGGTCGCTATAGGACAAGCAGTATACTCCCACCTCGGAGTTATTTCCGTTTACAGTGTATGTGGTTATAGGTATAGGATCGAAGCGGAAACGGCGAGCCCGACAACTTCGAGTCAACGTACAATTTTACTGCAGAAAGAGAACGCAAATCATGGAAAACACGCGCAAGGAATGCGGAAAGCGAGAGTTTAGGAGAACGGGACAAAGCCGGTGTGAACGATTCGAAATTGAAACTCCCGCATTCTATTTCCATTCAGAAACCGCACTGTCCGCTTTTGGAGGAAAGAAAAAAATTAGAAGCTTCAGGACCCACACAGAGAAAGCCATTCACGACGTAGACATGTCCCAGCGCGGCAGGCCGAACTCGTGCAGCCTTTGAAGGTAGCGCACATGAAGAAGTGCGCTTGTAAGTATGTGAGGCAACGTGTCCGAGGACGATAAGCTAGGTGCGGAAAAAAGAGTCATGGACGGGCTCTTGAATTGCGCAAAACCATTACGTACACTCTCACGCACTCGGTAAGCTTACTTTTGCCATCTCAGCCCATGTTGGCGACAATGAACGGCTACCTCCGCTTCTTCTGTTTATTTCAGGCGCTTTTCTTTGTCCAAGTAACACATTCAAAGTGCTTGCATGTCCACAATTTCGAAAAACTTGACACTGCGAAGTTTCGAAGCTTGCAGCATGCGTCCACGGAGGACTCGTGTCCAGTCTATACGCGAGCGCTACGTGCAATAAAATAGCAACAAAACTTATTGGGCAAAAAAGTCAGATTGAGGGTAAAACAAGTAACACTGACAGAACGTCAAGAAGATATTCAGCCTTATACAGACACGGCTTACATGCAGGCACAAAGAGAGAAACACGCACAAAAAAAAAAACCAGTCAACCTATATTGTCGGGCGAGCCGGCACTATTTTGAAGCGTTCCAATAAACCCCTAACGACCACAGCCTATTCGGCGCAGAACGCGATTTGCATAATTGCTTCTCACCTGGTTTCGTTTGCATATTCCGCCGATTTCGAGAACTCCCGCACCACAGTAATAGACGCTCAAGAAACTTCCGCGGCCTCATTTGGTTAAATTGGCTGGTGTTATAATGGAAGTTGAGGCGGGGCAACTGCTCTATAGACAGGTGGATTGAAGGAACGGTTTACTCCGGCGAGCGTGTGTTTGAGCTCAGACAACCGCGCTCTTTGCAGATTGCTAGGCAGGCGCAGTTCACGCGTGGTTTCTTTGTGACCAATATTGGAGAGCGCAACACAAGTGGGAAAGAATATTACAAGGTTTATGAGCTATGTATGAGCTATGTGTTCTCAAAAGCGAGTCTCATTGTAGAAAAAAAAACCAAGCTGTTTGGTCGCAGCACAGTAAGCAGTCAGTTTCGCTCGTTTGGGATTCTCCAATTTCTTTCTTTTTACGCTGTTTTGTTGTTAGGTAGACACTGAAGATAAATATTAAATTGAGCTGAGTTATTGAGTTATGCTTCTACAATAATCTGAACGCCGCTCTTGCTTTGAAAAGAGGATTGTTCCGGAAGAAACGCAAGAAAAGACAGACGGGGCGTGTCGACGCCACCTCGAACTTCTCGTAGCTGCTCTCGTAATGGAATCTGCAAACGGCGTCTTCGCAGGCCTAGTTGGATGTTTATCAATAAAGGTAGGCTACATTGTATATAAAGTAGTCAAAGACGGAACTTGGCGAACTTTAAAGCATTTTTCCTGCAGAACGACAACCCGAATGCGAACTTAGGAATGGGCCATGTCACGCTGACGTATACCAACGGTGAGATTTCAGCGCAAATAATAAGAGAACAAAAATTTAAGTTCCATCTTTATTTTTCCTTGTAGTAAGCCCTTTTATTACGTAAAATTAGCACAAATATCGTTCTCAAAGAATACTTCAGCGGTCTATAGCTGATTTCGTGTTTTCGTTTGGTGTCTCATTAAGCATGCACACACACCGACACGCATTGGTGCACACGCATATCTCCGCTCAAATGCTGGCGCTACATTAAGAGACCCGTCTGGCAGGGTCCATGGTGGGATAGCTTATGCAGACGCGGAACATTTGGCTGTTTGCTTATGCAGATGTTCTTCCAGCTGGGCGCTGTTAGAAACGCGCCAACAATGGTATTCGAACCGTCGTAGACACCACATCGTCTGGGGTCACATTGCGTCAGGTTTTACTGCAGCACTACTTCCCTTTCTTTCTTTCTTTTTGCAGCTGAATGGATGTGTGTACTATTTTCTTATACTATTTGTCCATACCACACGTGTGCGTGCACATTTTCGCTAATTGGTATTCTTCATTTACGCGCCTCACGAAAGAGAGTGTTGGATGCGGAACGGCGCCATCACTGCTCAGTAAACTAGACATAGTGATAAACGTTTGTTACTTCCGCCGCAGTAACTTGCTGGCTATATGGCTTTGGGCTGCTGAGCGAGAAATAGCGGCTCCTATTATCCGCCACGGCGGCTGTGTTTTGACGGGACGAAATGCAAAAACTCCCGTGTGCTTCAATTTACACGCACATTTAAAAGAAACCAAGGTGGCCGAAATTATTCTGGAGTAGCCCGCTATACGGCTTTAATCATAATCCCCGTAACAATATAGTGACTTTTGCACCTAAAAACCCCTGATTTTTTTAGAGCTTAGTTAGATAAAGCCTGGGAAGTCTTTTGGAAAGTTTCGGAGTGTAATCCGATCAGAACTCGTCGACGCATTCAATATGCTACTGAACGCAGCGGGGATAATTTACAGCATAACTCAATCTCCATATTTCCCCCCGGTTGTCATAGGACGTCTATATCTGCATGTTTCCGTCTATTCTTCCATGTAATGTCGAAGTTATTCATTTTCACTGCAGGCATATGCAGCTTGAGAACTGGGCCTCTGTATTATCTTTTTTTGACGTGCGTACAACGACGACCGAAAACATAGGAACTAATTGCGCCACAAAAAAAAAACAAAGAAAAAGACGCATTTTTTAGCTGTCTAGGCGTAGAGCTTGGACGTGATACTGCAGCGCGAACTAGGCTGTGAGAAGGGCTCTTCATGTATGTACGAAGACGTGTTTTGATGTGTACGTCCGTAAGGTAATGTAAGAGAAAAGACAAATTATGCCTCTAAATTTGTCGTTGCTAGTGTCATGTACGACCGAACGTGACTTTTTTGTGCACAATCTTTTTTATGTTTTCGCGCACTCAATACTTTATGTGTTTTGAGTTCCAATGATCTGCATTAATGTTTACATGTCATGACTTCTTGCATAAAAATTTCGATGTTCCCTTTCTTACTCATATGAATACATTTGTATGGGGCAACACATCTGCGCTTCGCTTTCACGGCGGCTGCTCACCAAGGTACCGGAGAAATTCCTTTCCTTGATGGCTGCGGTGGTCGGTTTACTTTATATTGACTTGCGGATACATTGTAATGGTTAGGCGTTATATTCTGGGGTAATTTGTTAGATCTTGCATAGCGTATAATTTCACCAGTAACCAGAATAATCTAAAACTGATCATTCTTGAAGGCATCAGCAAGAGACAAGTTACTGAGGTGCGGCACTCGACGCATCGTCACTTTCGCATTGCACGATTGTAATGAGGGAGTTCCGATCATAATATTACCGGTAGTGTGCATATTGTACGGCTCCTGCTATTTCAAAAGGTACGCTGCGCTACCTACCTATGCACTACGTGAGCAAATACTCAGACGCGGCGCCTGTCGCTCGGGTCGTTTACATTGAACTAAATTTTTCCGGAGTATTCTCCGAAGTGGAATGGAAACTGTCCGACATTTCGTGAATGTCCCGCATATGGAAGAATAACTGCCTGTACTTCGAACAAGTTTAAAGAAGCTTCGCGGTTACCTTCAAAATTTGTTTACCGACCTTCCAAAGCACGTCATTAGCTGGCTGCCACATAATTAGGTAAGTTCATTACGTCTTTGCGAGGTGGCACATTGGTCGACGTGAATGAAATTACTGTACCATTTGGGCTCGTGCACAATAGGGGAATCGTAATGCTGCTCCCAGATGTTATCACATCTGAGGGCCTCTCGCAAGCCGCTAATATCTATAAAGATAACAGGAATAGTTCCATTTGCACCTCGTGATTGTGATTCCATCAATTACACAGATTACAGCCAGCACGTGCGCGCGCTCGTCTTCCTGTGTGTAATAGAGGGTTCCACATTCTGTCCGCATCCATCGTCGACGAGGAACAATACCTCACGATATGAAATGGACGATGTGATAAAATGGTGCCTCAAACAAAGGAACGTGGCAAATATCCACTGGCGACCAACTCCTGGATGACATCATTTCCTACTATCAGCATAACCATCGCGTTCGTATGCACATAACGAACGATGCTGAAGTTTGCCAAGGAGGAGTACGAAATTTTAGTTTCAACACAGCCGTGATCTGTTGCGAAATTATGCTAACAAATCGTGTGGCAAGCTTGCGTGCTTAGCGTGACACCCTGTATTTAGAGGGAGATGGTGTCTGAATCCCATGGGCTAGTTATCTCTGTAATTAAACCTGCATAACATGTGAAGAATAAAGATAAATTAACATTGTCTCCTCCCCCGCCCGTGCTGCTGCCGCTTGCTGCGGCCACGAGACTGCTCGCCCTAAAAAGGAAGAAAGAAAATATGTTTCATAGTGTTGAGGGGCCGAATTAGTGAAGCTTTTGATTTGTATTTGCTCTTTGCCATTGACTGGCCGCTGTCCAGCATTGGGACAGGCTAGAATTGACTCTTCAAAACAATGTCTTCTGTGAATTCGGGCCGAGAATATTCAAAACAAACAAACAAACAAACAAAAAATAACAAGAAACGAACGAAACGGGAAATACCTTATAGTTGATAAGGAATTGGCGTCCCTCGTTTGTTGGAACATGGTAGCCTTTGCAAGTCGCACCATCTTGCTGCCAAAAACATGTAC
Source organism: Dermacentor variabilis (assembly GCF_050947875.1). NCBI lineage: Eukaryota > Metazoa > Arthropoda > Arachnida > Ixodida > Ixodidae > Dermacentor > Dermacentor variabilis. The sequence goes on along the minus strand of NW_027460313.1, from coordinate 2,433,977 downwards.
ATTAGGCGATTAAAAGGTGACAGCAATGGTACCGTGGTTCTTGCGGCACCAGCCCCAGTTCGCGTGCTACGGCGCCCAGGTATCTCAACGAATAAACTAAGGAGAATTAGGTAAAACATCGTGCAGCACAAGAAAAAGTAAACGGCACTTTACTCGCAGTTTTGTCTAAATTGTCGGCAGTAATTCATAGCTACTCGCACAATGCCTTCTGAAATATGGCAGCGTTACTTCTGGTACCGTTGCCTGTGTTCCTGCGCTATCTTAACATGAACATAAAGAAGCTGGAGCCGAATTCACAAAGCTTCTGGTTCTTCTTTTTGACATTGGCTAGCCATCTTCGCTAATTGTGCGCTCAATATCGGGGACCATATTCGGAAAAAGCTTTAGCGCTATAAATGTTAGTAAGAAGAAATACCTGCCAATCCTGACGCTGAAAATATCATTAACGAAGGCGGACTTCATATCGTAAAGAAGACTTACGCGCGATAAGATTCGTAAATTTGGACCCAAGTTTGAGCTGGGAATTCTTTCTTACGAAAAATTCTAGCGTAAAAGATTTTTGTGAGTACGGCCCCTGATGCCTCGACAATGCGACGACGTATTTGTCGTCGGTACCTTTCCTTATAGCATGGGGAATCAGCCTTGAACTTTGGTTTTCTTTTTCTAGAGAAGGCAGCTCATTCTGCTAGATAGTGCTCCTCGCAGCCCCAGTCGTGTTAGGAGTGAAGAATCACAATTCTACTTGCCCGCATAGTGCCAAGCACTGCTCTGTGTACATGTACGATTGACCTCTTGAAACACGATTTACCGGCGCTAAGTTTCGACTGAACAAAGCAAAATAGACGCAGGACAAGTGTCCCATTTAATTTGTCTTTCACGAACCTAGGCCAGTTTTGTTGTTTAGGTGCGCTATTGGTGTTTTCTTGAAACCTCGCAACCCGCCCTGGTTGCTCAGTGGCTATGGTGTTGGGCTGCTGAGCACGAGCTCACGGGATCGAATCCCGGCCATGGCGGCCGCATTTCGATGGGGGCGAAAACACCCGTGTACTTAAATTTAGGTGCACGTTAAAGAGCCCCAGGTGGTCGAAATTTCTGCAGTCCTCCACTACGGCGTGCCTCATAATCAGAAAGTGGTTTTGGCACGCAAAACCGCATAATTTAATTTTTGAAACCTCGCACGAAATACAGGTATGTGCATACACACTCTTTGGAGCGAATCACTTTAGGAGTAGGACTTAAGCATAAAGTGCGTAAGTTGAGTGTTGCGCGTACGAGTATTACTTGTGCACTACTACTTCTTCTTTTTTCCTCCTCTTCTCTCTATTTGAGCTCATGCAAACATGTATCACTATTAGATAAGTTGCATATCCTTGAGTTTACCTGTAAATTTTTTTTCATACTTTCGTATCTCTCTTGCCTCCACATAATCAGATGGTGCAAGGCCATCATACGCGTGTCATAACGGCCACCATAAACGATACGAGCCTTTAGATACCAAAAATTGTCGGGATACCTTGAGATTGCAATAATAATTGTACGTTACTGACCATGAGTACTTAATCACAGGTATTATATTTATAATCGCATGAGAGCTTGTATGTAAAGAATTTTCATTGTGTCGCTCTTTTTGTTTTAATTAACACTGCTAAGTATGCTGGCTACCGCACATACTGATGGTTTCCTGTTGTGGTGATTTTTTTTATATGCAGGGAGTCTTTTCTTTAGCTGCACCAAGTTTTTTAAAGATTGCCTATGGCAGATAGCACGATTCGAACCCTCGACCTAAATTACTCAATGAGGCTTCAATGCATAAAAGAAGGGTTTCTTAATGAAGTAACTGGAACGCTGATGTATTTCGTCGGACATTTTGAAAATTCATATATCGAAACTGGTGTTGTCCAGAAAATGCGCTCCAATTGGATATGCCGTGCCAAATAAGCGGCTATAATTCGTAGATTTAAATATGTTGCGTAAAGTAATTAGTTCAAAAGTTAATTACCGTAATTACATAATTATTCAATTGAACGTTTTGATCTCTCGTACAAGTAATGGCCGCATCAAGGAGTAACTTAGATCAAGGGTTAGAAGTGTGCTATCTGCCATAGGCAATTAAAAAATTTCGTGCAGCCAAAAAAAAAAAGACACCCTGTATACTTTCGTAACGTTGGGCTATGTCGCTTTGCTGCATTTGGCAGCACTTGCAAGCGGGACAGGTTCGGATCGATGGTGCGAGCGATAGTAACTTAGGAGGGAGCAAGAAGAACTGGGCGAGCGATAGACGTATCAGAACCTTTTCACGCTGCTTTTAAGTGACGAATAGCCAGTGCCGGCTATAGTATATGATGATTATCCACTATCAGTATACCAGTCATATACTGGTAAACAGAAGGGAATGACATTTGTGAACAGCAGCCTTAAGGTCTGAAAACGCACCTCCGTTGTCGCGACTATATTCTGGGCTTCTTGAATAGCAGCGCGTTTAAGCTCGGGAAAATTTCTCCTCGGAGACCGCTCTGATGAAGTCTACCGAGGATCGTGCTTAAGAACTGGTTCTAGGTTGTTGCGAAAAAGTGGCGTCCTGAGACACTCAGAACTCAGACATTTGAACCAATCAATTATAAGTGGGAACCCAACTTGCTCGTGCGTTCAGACTGCCCTTGGTCTGAGCTTGGTCTGAATAACCATATTTTCGAGCATGCAAAGTTGCAAAAGAAGGGAAGTACCACGGGCTTTGCTCGGCTTAAGTGCATCCTTTCGTAGAACACAGCTGGGTAACAGTCTGAAAGGCGTTACAATAGCGCAGCAGTGTTCGAAGGGTAAACAAAGGGTTCCGTCTACACAAAGCTAAGTAGAACCGAAGGTTCGTCGCCTTGTTCTTCGCGGAGGCCTCGAAAATTATGCTTTCGATTGCCTATTTTTTAAGGCTTGCCGTCTTCGTCTGCAAAAGAGTATTCCCACGTGCCATGGCGAAACCGGAATGTTTCTAAGGGTAAATCTATGTTGCGTGTTTCTTTGTGCTATGAAGGTGTCCCAGCATACCGTGAACCAAGCTGTTAACGGAAACAGGTACAATATACAAGTACGAGACTTGAGGTGTTCGGTCATCAGTCCCCTTCCGCAAACAAGATAATTTTTGTGCGCTAATTATTCGGTAATAGAGAAAATAAACTAAATATATATTTTTTTCAATTTAGGATAGCGGCTTCCGATGGGGGTGGGGATGGGGGGTGGGGCTGCAATTGTGTCCTAAAACAACCCATTCAGTCGTTTTCAACGCGTTATGCTCGTGGTAACTTTGTATTTCCCAGCGATAGGTTGGATACATCCGTAGAGTGGAAAATGCGAAAAGTGCCGTGTGATTGCCCGCCCCCGCGCCGCGACACCAGCGGACGCTAAAGTAATTTCAAGGAACTCCACTAATTGGTCGGCTCGGCAATCGTGTGGAAGTGACAAGCTTTTGTTGTTGGCTGCCGCTGATTGCGATCTGGGTGTTTCTGGTGACGATCGCATCCTGCAGTATATCACAATGACCATCTACTTGATGGGTCTGGAAATTACCCTAGTTAGGTCCTTCAAATCACTTTCGGGGGGTCGCTGGGTTAGTGACGCGCGAGCAGGCATTCAGGTGGCACTTTTCCGATCTCGCGCGCTAAGGCTTAAGCTCATAAAAGTTAATTACGCAGGAAATAGCCTGATAAGAACAACTGAATGGGTTCTTTTAGGAAGAAATAACCGTTTTTTCAACACAAGTCGCATCCTAAATTAAAAACAAGAAAGTTATAAATTTGTTTAGTTAGTCTGAACCATGTCGAGCACTTACTTTATAAGTCCTTGGTGACATCAAAGCTCGAGTATGCCAGTTATCTCTGGGATCCATCCACTATATGCTACGCTACCTTATCGCATACTGTCGAAAGCATTCAAAGCTTTGCCGCCCTTTGTTTTCCACTGCTCATGGGAAGCCAGTGTACCTTCTATAAAATCAAAACTTGGCCTACCTACACTCGAAACCCGCCGTATATGTTCTAGCTTGTGTTTGTTTCGTAAGATGTATTTGACTTACCCTCTCTTTAAAGGACAGCTTCTTCTTATTCCCAACCATGCTTCTTCTAGCAGAAACCACGAATTCAAAATTGGAGTTCTCACATGCCAGGCCAATCTGTTTATTTCGATTCCATCGTGCCACGCACAAACAACAACTGGAATCATCTTCCTCCTCACAATACTGTAATTACTGATGCTGTCACCTCCAAAAAAGCCATGTTTGAACGTTTCTGTGCGTGGAAAAAAATGACACGCTTTTATGTAAAGCCTTTGGCACTTTATAGCACTGAAAAACATACATAAATCCAACCCCCGCATCTCCACCAAAATGCCATGAGGCAGAAATAATCAAGCGAATGTATATTTAGAGGTATTTACAAATTGCAGCAACGCTGGATACGCAAGATGGCTGCCCGAAACAGTCGTACGCTCGCTTCGCCAAAAGGTCGTCTTTGTTCATAGTCACATTATGCCCCACTGCTCCGTAACAATACTCTCTTACTAGCCCAATAATTAGTACACAAGAATGATCTTGGTGGTGGTAGAGCACTGATGACCAAACACAGCGGTCTCAATTTCACACCGTTTATAAAGTTAGCAGAGACGCCTTTATAGTGATGCTTGTTATCGCGAGCGTACAAAGTTGCAAGCGCCTTCGTTATGGCCTTTCGAGGTATTTACCTTTCATTTATCATTTTCTCTTTCTCTTCTCCAGATAGACTTCAGTAGGAAAGACAAACATTATCTATCCGATTGCGATGACTGGACAATCGGCCGTTGTCCCAGCAGGTGCTACTTGGAGACCGTCCCTATCGCTCTTCAGACCACAAAGCTGTAGAGGCACTTTTGTCTGTCTTGAGAGCGACTGGCATGTGTGAACGTCTTTGAGCCGCTAAGGCCCTCCGCGTGCGTGCGCGAGTGCACCGCCACTTTCCTCCCCCTCCCTCTCTCTATCTAATCTTTCTATTCCCTCTTTCCCTTTCCCCAGAGTAGGGTAGCCAACCAGACGCATTTCTGGTTAACATCTCTGCCTTCCTCTTTATTTCTTCCTCCTCCTTCTTCAGATATACTTAGTGCTACAAAAAGACGCCGAAACCGTGCTTCACCGGCTTCATTAGGTAAGGCTTGCGACGTGCCTTGTTGAATGTGACCGACTGAGAAGCTTTCGCAGGAACGCATTAAGAAAACCGTTGTCGTGCGGCTCTCGATTACCCCCTTTCTTTTCATCCGTCGTGAGCGCTGTGCTAGCCAAAGTGACTACGCGAGGGCAGGCAAGTTCTTTTATCAATCACGGGAGCCAAGGGGAGAGATTTCAAGACGCTAAACCAGTCCGAAAGTGGCGGCTCCCGTCGTGGAGAGGTGTCGTCACGATTGCTTGGAAAGAAAGGAGCGGCACCGTTAAAGGGGTACGTGACCGCAGTGCCGCCGTTGGCCAGATCAGAATGAAATCGAGTTGTGTCGCCATACATTGCGCGTTTCACAAGGGCCCGCGAATGGAGCTCGCAAAACTTGCATAAATCCCTCGCGCAATGGGCAGGTTGCTCCGCTTTGTGCCAGCAGCCGTATTCGCGCAGCGCTTTGCTGCAAGGCCTTGTGCGCCCTGTGGGCGCTTTCAAAACGAACAAACTCAGCACGGGAGCCTCGCTTTGCTGGCACTGGCCGCCATAGGCCGCAGTCGGAGCTCTTTCATCCGACCAGCTGCAGAACTTCTCTTTGAAATCCGCCCGTTAGGCAACGACGACAGGCTTCCTGCACGGATTTTCTTTTCCTTTCTTTTTTCATCCTTGCGCTGTCGGACAAATGGCGCTTGGTCACGTCTGCACTAAATCGGGGCAATGGTGAACGTAAACGTTCTGCTTTTTTTTTTTTACCCGCACGGACGCTTTTTTTACCCGTTGAGACTGTCGTTAGGTTAACATTAAGCGGGTCAAGGTGGAAGCCCGCGTTCGGTCTCATCGCGTGCGCCTCAAATGGCGGTCAGTCTGGGCACAGTTATCGGTCTAATTGAAGGTCCGTGACTTTCTGTTTATCATATATGTTCCGTTACTCGCATTCACCAATCATACATGCAGGGATAAGGGTAAATTAAGTATGCACCGCGAGATAATAACCAATGCCGACAAAAAATAGAGACAAGTTCTGAAGTTCTGGCAACCTTCTGCATTGCTCTTAGATTTAGTAACCCGGGCAGGATACATCTTAACTCCATCTCTGGGTTGATGGAACCAAGCGCAATCACACGTACAGTGACGTCAAAATAGAATTATTTTACCATGGACGTCAGGCCTAGACGAGAGCCACGGCAAACCGCGCAAAGCCCGTACGTAAGAGACGTTTCACCAATATGGGCCCAGATATGCAAGATGGCGCCCGTTGGGGTTCAATAAAGCACTAAAAAGGGAACAATTACATTATACGCTAAGCTGGCTAAGGTTGTGGCTGGTTGGTTGTACGTGCAGAAGTGAAACAGACCCAATGCTCACCAAAGCAAGGGTCAAAGTTGGTCTTCGCTTGAGTGCCACAGGGCACTGCTCAGAATCTTTTGCGACTTTGCGCCTTTGTAAGTGGCGAAATTCAACCAAGTAGCGCGTACATTTATAGGTGAGATATTGAAGATTAGAATTCCCAGGCGCGGTAAAGATGCACGAGCCATGAACAGCCCTCCAAGGACGCATACTTCGGGCCCTATAACGTAGAACTATCCGAATATCTTTTTATTCTGACCTCCTGTCGTCAAATCTGCGTAACCACCGACGCAAGCTGCACTCTAAAAAGAGTTGCACCCTTTGGGGTGCATATTTACCACACAACAATAGCCGTCATCTCTCTTGCCCGCATTTCCTTTCTTGAAAACGCTGCGCACGTTACTTTCCTGTCGAGAATGCTGTGTCATGCATGCCGTTCGTGACTGGGAAGTACCGGGCTCGCAGCGTTAAAGAAAAGAAATGCGGGTAAAACAGATGACGATTATTGTTGCGTGGCAAATATACACATCAAAGAGTGCAACTGTTTTTAGAGAGTGCTGCGTTTTTTGAAAAGCCCAATCAAACGCGCTCATTGTTTATAACAGGTCACTTTTTTCTTGCTTTCAAAGCGAATAGCATTGCCTGCATTAAGCAGGGGCGCTATAACGTAAAGCTATTCCAACTTTGCAATCAGCCCTCCACGATTGGTCAAAAACTTTTTTGAACCACCCCCACTTCGCGTGTTTGTCACGCGACGTTACGAAAACAGCGATAGCTCGCCATCTGATCTGACACGTACACACTGATTACGCATCATTGGACAGATAAAAAAAAATTATTTCTGATTCGGCGCCTTTTAGCTATTAACTCTTCGCTAGTGGTCAAAAGTTTTCCGGCTGCACCCACTTTACCTGCCTGTCACAGCGACGTCACAAAACCGCCGAAACTCACTGCGTCAAAGTGACGTGTACGCGTTAAAGATGTATTAATATGCCGAACAAAACTGAATTTTTTTATGAATAGCCGCAAGCTTCCCAGGTCCGAAAGGAATACAATATGGCTGTCGACGATCGTTCAGGCACTGGCAACTCGCACCTGTCGGAGAGCATGGGTTTATTTGAGCACAATAAACCTTTTTGCGTGGCCGTGTAACGTTTTCAAGTACTTTCGGTACGTTTACGACCTCGCTCTGCCAACTCTTCCTTGCTGAGGATCCGTTTTAGTGGCATTCTTAAAATCCCGCTACATGCCGCGGCGATGTTTGACCAGCCATCTCAAGCCAAGTAAGGGAAAATGGACCAACGCAAATGCCGGCACCACCCTTTTCATCCAGTTATCGATTTTCAGCTCACTGGCTCAGCCCTATCGAATCCTCTCCACTTGAGCGTGCTCCTCGCCTCTTGTCAGCCAATTAGATAAGACAAGCCGCTCACTGTAGGCAATGTCACTCGTTTTTAACGCAAACAAAAGTGACCTCCTATAAACGAGGAGAAAATTTCATTGGTCTGCTCAGACAACCCTGGGGGTCACCGCCCGATGCTTGCGTCGGCGGTTACTCAAATATGACGTCAGGATATTGGAATAAAAATATGTTGGAATACTTTTACGTTATAGGGTCCCAGATTTCCTTACCGAATTGGTTGACAAGGGGCGAGGAACATGCTCAAATGGAGAGGGTTTTTTGTGGGGCCGAGCCAACACAGTCAAAATACATAACCGGATGAGGAGGGTGATGCTACGAAAGGTCAAGAACACTGCTAAAACAAATCCTCAGGAAATAAGAGTTAGCATAGCGATGTCTTATATGAGCCGGAAGGGCTCGATAACGATATACTGTCACGTAAAAATGTCTATTGTACGCAAATAAATCCATGCTCATTCATTTCAAACAGAACTAACAAACACGCGGACAAAGAAGAGCACAGGACCAGCGCTGGTCCTTGTCCGTGTGTTTTTGGCGCTGCTTAAAATGAATGACCCGTACCAACTAGCTCGCTGCCAAACCCTCCTATGTGCATGCTCCCCGGCCGCTAGAGGAACCTAGTGCCAGATTGATCGGAGGGCAGCAATATTCTATTCCTTTCGGAACATGGCAGTCCGATCTCCGGCTATTCAGGAAAAAAACTCAGCATTGTTCAGCATAATAATGCGCCTTTAACGCGTACACATCACTCGGACGTGACAGAGAGGCGAAATGGGCGCAGCCGGAAGACGTTTGATGAATGGCGGAGTATTATGGCCAAAAAGGAGCTGTATCAGAAATAACCGTTTCCCTTTTGTTCGGTCCAATCACGCATAATCAGTGTGCACATGTGATATCTGGTGGGGCGTTTTTGCAGTTTTCGTCACATCGCGTGAGAGACAGGCCAAGTGGGATTGGCCCGAAAATTTTTTGACCAATCATGGAGGGCTGATTGCAGAATTGGAACAGAAAAGTTTTGAATGTAGCTTTACGGTGTAGCGCCCTTGGACAACATCACATACAGAAGCAATTGCGACGCGCATGGCGCTCCGTCGTCGGGCGCCATCACTGCGTGCGTTCCCTGCAGGTGCACGGAAGGTCAGACACGTGCACAGCGAGCCACTCTGCATCACGGCGTCTCAAATATTGGCGGTTGAATTGTACTGCACGCTAAGCTCCATGGCACACATAAGGGACAATCCTCACATATTTTGTTCATTCAACAGTAGTTGTGAGAGTCAATTTCAGTCATCAAAGAAGGAATTTTGCCCCATCTGACACCACATTTATTGCGAACAGTTAAAGGAATTGTTCAAACTTGGTTTTAACGTAAGCTTCTTCTTTTTTTTTGGGGGGGGGGGGATCCAGCTACCTGGTGCATCATAGTGCTAGAGCACCCGTCGCAAACAGTGAAGTGGTTCTTCGTTCGAACTTACGCGAAATTGATTAACGTGAAATCCTAATCTTCACTTTCACACCAATGTGAACGGACGCCTTGGACGCGAAACTCAATATTGGAACCGCGACCTTCATTTATCTAGCTATACATGACCGCTTCTTTGGTTCCTTGAGGATGAATCTAGGGGCCATATAACGTAAAACTATTCCAATACGTTTTTTTTTTCAATCTCCTGACGTCAAATTTTCGCCTACGCAAGCGTCGGGCGGTGACCCGCAGGGTTTTCTGTACAGACCAATCAAACGCTCCCCTCATTTATAGAAGGTCACTTTTGTTTGCTTTAAAAATCAATAACATTGCCTACGCTGAGCGGCTTGTCTTATCTAATTAGCTGACAACAGGCGAGGAGCACGCTCATGTGGAGAAAGGTTCAATGGGGCCGAGCTAGTGCACTGAAAATCGATGACCGCATGAAGAGGGTGGTGCCGGCGTCTGTGATTGGTACGCTTTCCCTTACTTGGCTTGAGGTGGCTGGTCGTGGCTGGTCGAACTTCGCGGCGGCATGCAACGGAAGGTTAAGAATGCCGCTAAAACACATCCTCAGTAAATAAGAGTTGGCAGAGCGGGGTAATAAAGATGCCGAAAGTGCTCGATAACGTTACACGGCTACGCAGAAGGTTTTATAGTAGGCAAATAAACCCATTCTCTCCGGCAGGTGCGAGTAGCCAGTGCCCAGGCGATCGGCGGCAGCCATCTTTCATTCCTTTTGAAACGGGGCAGCCTGTGGCTATTCAGAAAAACATCCAGTTTTGTTTGGCATATTAATGCATCTTTAACGCATACACGTCACTTTGACGCGGTGAGTTTTCGCGGTTTCGTGACGTCGCATGACGGGAAGGTGAAGTGGGTGTAGCCCGAAATTTTTTGAACAATAGCCGAAGGCTAATGGCGAAAAGGCGTCGAATCAGAAATAACTATTTTTCTTTTGTTCGGTCCAGTCACGCATAATCAGTGTGTACGCGTCACATCAGATGGGGGAGCTATCGCGGTTTTCATGACGTCGCTTACAGACAGGCAAAGTGGGGGTGGTTCAAAAAAGTTTTTGACCAATAGCGGAAGGCTGATTGCAGAATTGGAATAAAAAGTTTGCAATGGCTTTGCGTTATAGCGCCCCAGACTGCAATATACATTGAAGAGTTCTCTATCCCCATAGCTTCATTGGGCAGTCCCTTTTGATGCAGTGCCCTTATTTTGCATTTTTTGCAGCAATCTGTGGCTCACGAGTGCCTTAATGGCTTGCTGCGAATTTACTACTCTCCAAGAAAGTGCATGAAGTACTTGTTCTGCCAGCGGCGGTCAAATCGATGAGGCACTGAAATGGTCCATGTGAAGCAATGCTGGTGGAATGCGCCTGGGGGCACATAAATACAGGCGAGCGCAGTTTTCTTTCGCTTCTGTCTCTCTGCTCATACGCGATGGTTATACTAAGTGCTTTCTAAATCCAGCAACGAAGCGCAAACGCTGGAGATGTCTGCCCTTTTCTTCCAAAGAAGGCCAGGGTCAGGGCAATGGTGAGAGCAACACCACTTCTCTATGTCCAAGCCATGCACGTGGCGTGGACCCCGTGATGTCTTACGTGCTTTACCCATGGAGAACTTCATCCCCTGCTCCACGTGCCTCATAACGTCGGCCAGAATGCCCACCAGAATCCGGCTCAGACCGGAAGCACGCGGAACGCGTATCATTGCTGATGCTCAAGAGAGCATGAAACGTCGGGAGCCGGGCATTATATATATATATATATATATATATATATATATATATATATATATATATATATATCTGTAGGGTCTCTGCGGTTGTAAACGTGAAGTTCAGGAAAGTAGGGCTGCAGTGCACAAAAGGCCTCGGCTATTGCTTCCTCGTGTCGGTCTTAATCGCATGAGCGTCCACCTCCTGCTTGAATGTCTCCTCCACGCGGCTATTCCGGAGTAAAGCGATAAGATGTTCTCTTTCTCCCTCTCTCTTTGTTTTCCTTTTTCTGAGCAATGCTGTTATTTCTTATGTTTGTTGATCATTGGACGAGCGCTCTGCCAACGAAACCGAACGAAGGGTCCCGGAATCGACCTCATAACATCGCCAGCTGCGGTGTCAGCGGCCATCCGAGAAAAAAAAAACACACACAAGGCCAGCTTTACGGCACCTTCGGAATGTCTAGACCGGGCGTCCCCGTAGACGGCCGCGCGCAGTGCACTGCCTTCTCTACCGAATTCTAAAGCCCCTGTACATATATATGTGCGCACGAGGCCAGAGACGACCAAGGAAATATCCATCCACGCACGCTCATCTCACGCGCAACGGATGTCATAAACTAAAACACTTCCGCTTTCTCGTTGCCCGCCACTGATGGCCAAAACCCTCGGGGAGGATATTGCTTCCGTATAAGGCTATAAACAAATCAACAAAAAACCTCAAGGTCTGACAAAAGCATGCTGCCATGAAAACGGTGGGGCCAGAGAAGGGGTCGTGCCATCTGGAAACGTGGAACATCTTTCCACGCAACAGCTTTTGCGTCAAAAAGTGTTTTCATGGTGCGTTCTCTGCAGAAAGATCGCAAAATGGTCGTCGTCTTATAAGGTCTCTTTACAGGCAAAGCAGGTGCGCATAGGAGAACGGTCCAACGATGAAGTCCTCAATCTAACTGCTACGGGTGCCAAGAAAGCGACGTGGGAGGGAGATACGGACGTCATGTGCACGATGACGATGTATACGATAAACGGTGTTCTTTTTTATTGTTTTATTATTCGGATTGTTTTAGCATCATCCGCTATAGACCAGCAGTTGTGGCATCTTTCTGTGTTGCTTCTAAGAACCACGCCGCGGGTTCACACCTGGACGGTGTGAAAGGACTCGAGTGGGTCCGGTGCATGCATAGATAGCATTGGAAAAAACAGAACAGCGCAGAACACGACTACTGAAAGACGAAACAAACGGAACAGCTGTTTTCCTCGAACTGTAGCTCAACCAACTAGCCCCAACTTTTCATTCTCGAATAGATTTAGCTGCTCGTTAAACAACCACGGGCAATCGGTAAACGTTGGATCGCTAAAAAGTTTGCAAATGAGCGGTTTCATTCGCTCTCGGCGCTTTCTTTGTGTATTTGTGTAGAGCACGAGCTGATGGGATCATTTAGAAAGCTAGCCTAAGTAGGCAGTCACAATTTGTATAGCACATCTGGAGCGTAAAACTGCATTAGATCGAGCGGTAGGCCATTTATAATAAAGGCTTACTGGGCCTAACGATAAAAGGGCGTGGCGCCTGTAGACGAGTACGCTGGTGGAGAAGACGCCAAATACCGCTGTGGTGAGGCGTACGTGAACAGACCGGATAAGCATAGCAGCGTTCTGAAGCGCTGAAAGAGCACACGCGTGCCCGCTCGTGCTCTTATCGTGGCTTGATGCTAGGACACCAAGAACCGTTTATTAAATGTTTCTTGTATTTGAACTATCATTCCCTTCCCCACAGTTCACGGATTTAACGCTTACTTAAGCGCCAATCTTTTTTTATTAAAAAGGCAAGTTGAAGGAAGCGCGTCTATATTTCCAGCGTTGTACTGATGTCATGTCAATATAGACCAGGGGTGCTATAACGTAAAGCTATTCCTAACTTTCCTATTCCAATTCTGCAATCGGCCCTCCACGATTGGTCAAAAAAATTTCGAGTCACCACCAACTTCGCCTGTATGTCACGCGACGTCACGAATACTGCGAAAACGCCCCATGTAATATTATATGTGCGCACTGATTACGCATGGTTAGACCGAACGGAAGATAAATAATAATTTCTGATTCGACGCTTTTTCGCCAATAGAGAAAAAAGGCGTCGTTTGACCAATTGCTATTGGTCAAACGTTTTTGAGCTACGCCCACTTCCCCGTCGGTCACGTGACATCACAAAACCACGAAAACTCCCCACGGCAAAGTGACGTGTACGCGCTAAAGACGGATTAATATGGCGAACAAAACAAAGTTTTTATGAATAGCCGGAGACTGCCCCGTTTCAAAAGGAACAGAAGATGGCTGCCACCAATTGCTGTGGCACTGGCTACTCGGAGCTGCCGGGTAGCATGGATTTGTTTTCATATAATACGAGATTTTGCGTGGCAGTATAACGTTATCGAAACCTTTCGGCGCGTATACGACATCGCTCTGCGAACTTTACTTTGCTGAGGATCCATTTTAATGGCATTTTACCTTCCTTTTCACGCCGCCGCGATTTTTGACCAGCCACTGCAAGCTAAATAAAGGGAAGCGTACCGATCGCAGACGCTGGCACCGCTCTCCTCATTCGGCTATCTACGTTCACTGCGCTGGCTCGGCCCCATCGAAACTCTTTCCAATTTAGCCTGCTCGCAGCCTCTTCTCAGCCAATTAGATAAGAAAAACCTGCTCAATGTAGGCAATGCTATTCGCTTTGAAAGCAAGATAAAGTGACATCCTATAAACGAGAAATGCATTTGATTGGGCTTTTCAAACAACGCTACGGTCTACCGCCCGATGCTTGCGTCAGTGGTTACGTAAATATGACGTCAGTATATTGAAATAAAAAGAGATTGGAATAGTTTTAAGTTATAGAACCCAGTATATGTGCAAAGTACTGGTGATTTTTAGCACACTGTACTGCGTTCTATACATAGCAGTCAATGCTAAGGAAGCTATGCAAAAAGTTTGATCAATAAAAGTCACCATTCCGCGCGTTCCGTCTATGCTTCGCTGCGCGCCACCAACGTTCAATCGCACGAGCATGCACGTGAGGTTTCTCGAGGCGGGTTGCAAATAAAAAGCCCGAAAAGAACAACAAAAATAAAAAATGAGCTTAACGCATTAGCAGCCGTATGCCATAGTGTGTTTGTCAGGATGAAAACTTGTTCATCCGCACAATTGCGGTAAAAAAACATCGAACTATATACAAGTGCGAACGAAGCGACTGCAAGAAGTCTCTCTAGCATCCACAGCGTTGACTGCTATATGTGGAACGAACTACAGGTGGTGCCGGAGCCGCGTGAACCATTTCGCTTGGCTTAGGTGGCTATAGCGTAGTCCAACAAGACCAGGATGCGCCTCTACGCCAACAAGTCGACGTGTCCTTCTGTTCTTGAACCAAGCCTCACCTGATTGCATCGATGTGCCTAGTGTGCCATCTGCACGCTGCACCACAAGATACCATACCCAAAGCATCCTGAGAGGAACCGAAGTGTCACTTGAATGCGCTCATCGGCGTGATATATATATATATATATATATATATATATATATATACTGGAGAGAAAGCAATGTCGTAATTTGCAAAGTTCTGTATTCGTTCTTTCGATACCCCAGAGATATTAATACGATATAAGTATACCTGCCATGCGAATGGAATAAAACACAGCTGGTACCGAATTTCAGCGTGGCCATCAAGAATATTGGGATATCTATATAGCAACCGCAATTAACGCCAGGCCGAAAGAGTAGCTACTCGTGCTCCCTCTATGCGCGCTGTAGAGCTCCCGAGCGGCAGAATGTTGCATTGGGGAACTGTACGACATAATTTGAAACACATGCATCAATTGAAATTCATTTTGCGTTATTAAAAAATCGCTATTCTAACGTGAGGCCTACACCACGTGACTGTTTTAACACTGGTAACAGTGCCGTTACCCCTAAACAAGTAGCCATGTTTCAAAAACTACCTCCACTGGTACGAGCTGTTTATTTTTCTTGCTTCCGTTCCTTTTTTTTTTGTGGAGAGGGGAGGGCGAATGTAACGGGGTGTCACTGGCAGTGAAAGTTCGCACGAGAGTAAAATACGAGATAGCATGTCTCCAATATCTAGGCTCGGAGCAGCGTTTCCGTTTATTTTATTTTTTCTGCGGTAAACTTCTTGGGATAAATAACTATCGGTCGCGGAGCTATCTGCTGTTTCTTCTTGTTATTGTTTTGTTGTAAGTGAAGAAAGAGAGACATAGATAAATAACATTTATTGAATTCCCAAAGAAACTAAGGCCCCAGTTCGGGCGTCCTGGTCTCGCACGTGCTTGACAGACGGCGTTGTTAATTTACGCCGGCTACTGCTTTCATCTTGGCGTATAGCACGTAGTCTCAGGAAAGTACGCATAGAACGTCATGTAAAGCTAGTAAATTTTAGCTAGCATGTATGCAGAACTCATAGTTTGCAATTTATACAAAGAAAATGTCGATTTGTTCTGGTGCGTGGGCTGCAATAGACAGCTTTAGAATAGCGTCTACAACCAAACGTGAACGCATTAAGTACGTAAAGAAATGGTGCTGCCATCACTGCGCATGCTCCGAACGTTATTTGGTTTCTGTGGTTTACGTGCGTACGCCATCTGGCGAGTTTAACGTTCGTACTGTTTACGTACGCTAAGAAATATCGTTGTCGAACATGGCGGCACCCATGGCTCCCGCTTCAACGTGAATTCTCGTGATGGTAGTCTCTCACTCGCGTTGACTGCCAGTAATCATTGAAACTAGCTTTCGCTTCCTCAAAGCACACCTGAAACGTTAGTAGTGGGCGCATAGCGTGCCCAATTTCTGATATTGTTCGGCGATTCCAGCGTCCGGGTACCTAAACGAGACACGTCCGCATGGCAATAACAGGATGGTTGCTAATGGATTGCCTTGGCTTGGATACGTTGCTCACAAGGCACCAGACGGCGCCCTCTCTTTAGCGTATTCCTTACGTTTGCGTTCGCGCGCGTTAAACTAAAGGTCTTGAAGGGACGCGCACCGTAACGTCCTGGAAATGTGCTTGCATTTCATGTACATTAGGCCAAAAACGCTATCCTAATCTGTCTAATATCACTGGCATGAATCGCAAGACCCATAGCCCAATTACCGTATGTGTGATCATTTACACGGGAAAACAAAAATCTGTTATACTCCTTGTGTTACTTTCCACAAGGTTTTAATAGCAATTTCGGGCGCATTGATCAACACCTCGAAAAAAAGAAACAGTCCCGCTTAAAAGTGCACTGATCCACTGCGTCCACAGCATCATATCTTGTTTACGCTTGCACATTCGAAGCACGCATATCATTTTATTCTGATTAGCCACTTATTTGGCCATTGTCATATTAGCTTGTTTTTACGTTTACTTTTAGTATGCGGAACAAACGGGAATTCGAACATTGGTTATGTGCCGCGTTTTTACATTTGCGCACATCATATGCATACGCAAGGACGCTGCAAAGTGGACACAAATGAGCAACTTCTATTTCGCAGAAACGAATGCACACAGCGCCGTCTTCTACAAAAGTATATTCGTGATACCGCGTGAAACATTCAACGCGAAACGCATTCGCTTCGATTCGTGTGCTCAATATTTCCAGCACTGCCATTCAATAAGGAAGCAAGAAAATTCAATTAAAGGTTCCTGTTTTCTTTTTCTTTTTTTTTTTTCACGCGCAATTTTAGGTCATTTACCAGAAATGTATCACATTTTCTTTTTGTAGCTGCGGCTTTTCTCTTTAAGGGTGGCATCTGCGGTCCACAAAATTTGAATTCTCAGAATTTGACGGTCGGAAGTGAACAACAACATAAAAGAGAGAATATTAACATGGGAACGAAGGCCCGCCACAGCAGCGTTGTTTGCGTCCTGTCGGCGTTCGGTTTTTCTTATTCCCTTTAAAGGAACCGCCTTCTTCCTCACCCTTTAAATCTGCAACCAAGGCCCCGACGCAGGCGGTATGTTTACCTGATATTTCCATCAGATGCCCCTTACTCTCGCGGGAGCAGGTTTGTTTTTTTGCTCTCGTTTGCTTTTGTGGCACTTAATAAGTAGTTCCGTGCGTCCCTCAGAAAGCTCACCCTTCTTTGTGCGATCACTCTACGAAACTGTCATGAAAAGAAGGGACAGAGAAAACGCTACGTTGTCGAAGAGAGAAAAAAAAAGGCAAAGCTCGCCCTTGTAGGGAACGTGAGGGTTCGTGGGCGCAAAACAGCAAGAATATGCCGCGAAAATACAAATCAAACATTGGCAAGATGAACGCGCTCTCCGGGTACTGCAGCATGTCAGCCGCGTTTTGTGGAGCAGCAGTCGGCAGCGAAGGTCGCGCCCTTCGTTGCATCTCATTACGACGGCATCGCGCGAGACACGCGCACGCCGCTGCCAATCATTAGTGTCGAACCGACGAGGAAGCAGTGGAGCGCTTGGAAAGAATAAAGAAAAAGCTAGCATCCACGGGAAAGGAATGTGAACGCCAACTTTCAATTTTTACGAGTACTCCGAAACCGTGTGGATTTCTGATTGCTTCGGTCATGCAGCAGAGTAAAAAAAGAAATAAAGACTGCTTGTTGAATAGAGTTTGTCCGCATATATTCGCCAACGCAGCATACGCATGCAACTTCGCTCGTCTGATTGACCTCGCTAGCTTCCCTCTCTTTCTTTTCTCCCTCTCTCTCTCTCTCCCTTAATGGGCAAACGGAGAGACAGAGAGCCTAGTGCTTTAGCATGACCAGGATACGCGCACCTCGCCCTGCCCTGTAACAGTACCGCCCTAGATAGACGAACTCGAGCGAAATTATATTTTTTAAAAATGATAAAAAACAATGACACAACCGCTACAAATAACTGAGTTTTGTGTCGCAAATAGTCGTCGCAAAACCTAAAGTACTCTAAGCAGTATCTTCGTCCCTTTAAAGCGATGATTCACCAGGCGCACAAGTTATCAACGCCAACAATATTCAATGTTGCAACATCGCATCACATTATGATCCACCTTGCTATAATTCGAACTTTCCCAAGCCTACAAGCTTTATTACTATGTACTTGGGTAAGCTCAGTGTCTGCTACCTCGTGTTACTCAGCACAGGGTAGCGGGTACGATTCCCTGCCGTGGCAACAGCATACAGATGGGGATGGAATGCAAAAGAGATGTGTACTGAGCTTCGGGTGCACGCTAAAGAACCCTAGGTGGTCAGAGCTGACACGTAGCGTCTGTTATAGTAGCCGTATTGCTTCAGGAAATTCTTCTGCAGTAATCAACAGACGCCCTCGCAGTCTACGCCTGCCTGATTGCTTCCCTCGTGAATTGCTAATTTGCCGTATTCCCCCCCGCCCCACACCCCCTATTTTTAAATTTCCCGTTTATTTAAGCGCATAATATCTCAGTGAACCTAAATGCATCGCCATCTAATGCTGAAAATGAAACAAGCAAATTACGCTGACTGACGTCATAGTCTTGAACATCCTGAAATGGGGCCGTGGCTGTTTGTGTAGAGGTCAAAGTAAATTGAAGTTCCGCCACGTCCTACGTCGTAATCATGACCGATGCTCGTTCTGCGGAGTCAACCACGCTTTTTCGTGGATGTAAATTGAGCAATGGAATTAGAGAAGTGTTGGAGCAAAGCAGGATGGCTGACAATCTATAGGTGAGATTAAGTTGAAGGAGTGGAATTGAGGATGCAATGTGCAGAACAAGTAATACATGGCCTATTAGAAGCAGTGGTGAGAGGGTTGCCAGAGGAAGCGATATGCAGCCGAAGGTGTTCGTCGATCTTATTAAACGATAAGAACATGAATGTTGTAGGCGTATGGTGGCAAAAAACAGTGATCAATGAACAATCGCACCTAGGGGCATTGGTCCCGAAAGGACACGAAATTTATTTGGCGAAATGGACTGACTGGCTGACGAGGCAACACAGGGACAACGGGATGTCTCTGGAAAAGCAATCTCCCTGCAATGGACGTACATTCACTGATTGAAACTGTGATCAGCTGGAGCTGCGGTCTCGGAGAGAAATGAAAGACGCGTCAACCTCAGGTGTCCGCCCGCTACCGACGAGTTTCACTCGCATTTCACTCGCATTTTCTTTTTTTTTTGCCCTTGCCACGTTCCTCCTGTATTTCTCTCCTTCACCTTTTTCTCCCCGTTCCCCCTTCCCCGTGCAGTGCTGTTGAGGTGTCCTCCTGTAAGAGACAGTTACGGCACTGCACTCATCTCTTCCGTCTCCTTTTCTAAAATCACTTCAATTGAGGACGGCCAAAAAGACTGGCATAGAGATCCAAGTGGCAGACGGGGAAGGGCAAGTGATAGGGACGATACCCCAGATTGCCGTACACTGGGCACGGCGTTGCAGCGCGGCGTGAATCCGGAAAACGCACGCACACAGGCCGGCATCCCGACAGAAAGCGGGGAGGGGCGGGGGGGGGGGGTAGTGTCTACGAAAGACGGGTCGTATGGCCGATTCAGAGCGCAGAAGAGCCAGACGTAGCCGACCTGCAACGAATCGTCTCGCTCGCTACAGCTCGTCTGTGGCAGTGTTGTGCGCGACTTGATTCGGTGAACACTGGGCTACTTGATACTCGCAGGCGGAGTTGGTTCAGTAAAGTGAATCTAGCTTTAGCAGCCAGGGGATTGGCCAGAGATGCACGCGCAATTCGCGTGGCGGTGAGTGTCGCGTAGAGAAAGGGTCGTTCAGCAAAGCGATCGAAGTGAAAGCGGTGGCATAAACTCAATGCGTAGGAAACGCAGCACCATTTCAGTGCACTTCTCGTGGTTACCTGTAATACTTGTAATTTGTTCGCACCATATTGCGATGAAGCGTCCGAGCTTTTGCCAGTTAGCTTCACAGCACACATCACTCCTGATGTAAACTTTGGTGCTTTAGATAAACTGACGAGTTTTCTTTTTTACTTTTTCCGTATTTTGCGGGGGCCTTATTATATCGCCTACAGTTTACAGTTTGCTCTTTAAAAAGGGCACGAGCCTTTACAGAAAAGGAAGCAGAGTATGCAACGGTAGTTTAGTAACTACGTTTACAAAATAAATGAAAAGCGGGAAGGCACCGATCTCACAAGCTTTAAAATGCCGACTAATTCAAACATGTGGACTGCGATAAACGCTATAACAATTGATTCAGAAAATTCCTGCTTCGTTGAATTTCCTGAAAATATTCCCTCTATTTCCTATACCCAAACCGCTGCTTTTAGTTATTGGAAGTCGTTGACGCCAAGCACAAAAAGAAAAGGAGATGAAAAAGCCAGAAAAATGCAGATTTAACCGACTCCAGTCAACCCCTGTATACCTTTGCGCTTGGTCACACCCTGCCAAGCCAATTTCTTCACCTTCCCTTAAGGTCTGCCAAGCTCTTCCCTCCACTGTACGTGACTTATTACTGGATGGAATAGCGTGACGCTTGTCTCTCATGCTTCTGCATTCTCAGTGTTTTTTTGTTTGCTTTCCACAGCGACTCGACCAGAAAAATAAGGCCAGGGTAAAGCTGGTGGTATGCAGCCTCTGTATTTCCATTTGTTCGCACCCATAGCCTGGGCAATTGGATGGGCGCACGCCAGATCGCGTTTTCTTGGCCCGAGAAAACGCCGAATGTTTCCCCCGCCCTCCGCATAGAAACGGGGCTGTCTGACACGCGCACCTCTTTAATTCTCACCACAAAGGGCATTTGTATTCCAAAACAGAATGGAGAGCCTCCGTCATAGTGCTGACTTCAATGAATGTAATTTCAAGGCTGTGCCACTCCTTTAAGGTCGCGCATATATTTCCTTCACTTTCTTCTTTATTTCTCTCTCTCTCTTTTTGCCTGTCATTTCTTACTGAATAGGTGCGTCCTGTTTGTCATGGCTATTTATTTGTTTCTTGTCTAGGAAAAACAAAGAAACTGAATGGTCTATATGTCAAGAATGTCGGCTCCACATGCGTACTTGCAAGTGAAATATTTTCGTCGAACTTTTCCGCGCCCCACATTCAGAGCACGACCTATACTGCTTCAGCGCTTGACACTTACTTATCTTTCTTTTTATTTTATCTTGTTATTGAACAGCTTTCCTGCTTCCGCGAAAAGCACCACTTATCGATGCAATACGCCTGCACTTTAATATGAGCCCGTGTCACAACGGCGCCGCAGGATCGGCCCTCCATATTTGCAAGACGCGGGTCGCCTTATGCCTGGAAGCGCGATCTTTAAGGATCTTTTTTTCCTAACGATCTCGCGCGTTCAAAACCGCGCGAGTTGTAAACTCGGGCCCTCGCTCCTCGCTAGTCAGAATCAACAGTGACAGACATGTCCCGATAATGATCTCGAATGTTGTCAGGCTTGGCTTAGAAAAGGACTTGTTTACGAGCTAGAGGCCATGGCGAGCTCACACCCTTCTTCAGGTAATCTAAAATTCTACACTCACAAAAAAATTGGCATGGGCCACTCCTTGTCAGAGAGATATAAAAAAAAGGCATTAAAGGCATTACAAGCATTAAAACTAAATGTCAACACCAAACCACAGTTCCACAACGTCCAGCCGGATGAGCAGACTAATGCTACACTAAACCTGAAAGTCGACTCACAAACACAGCAACACAAAGTCCAGTCACGTAAATGCACTAAAGTCAACACAAAGTCTGGGGTCGTTACTACAACTAAAGTAAGGGTACATACGAAGACTAGGGATGATATTCAAACGAAGGTACACGAATCCAGGCTTTGAATGTTTCAAAGTCGGGTTAATTTAATCCCGTTGAGTGAGCCTATCACCGATACGCACTCTACTCAATGGTTTCCGAGCATATTGCTCACTTCTAGTAACCTTTGTAGGGCCATTAACGCGCGCCTTTGCAATGAATATGTCGGCCATGGACCTAAGGTCTTCCTGAGGCTGAATAGCCTGCGGTTCTTACGAAGGGGTGCGCCTGACACGCGACAAAAGGAGATGGAGCGAGATATTGATTCGTGTGTCTGCTACGTGAACGCGAACACTGGTCAACTTCATTAGGCAAGTTTATTTATGTTTATGGGGAGCGGAAAATGCTTTAAAGGGCCCCAAATTAGGTTTGTTCTTTAGAGCGTTTAAGCGTGTCTAGTATTCCGGTAAACGCAGGCGGACTGGGCGTTTTAACGGAGAGACGGAGGGGTAAACGCGAGCGTTCTGCACCGCGCAGCTACATGGCGGCGCCGAGCTCAGCCAGAGAAACACAGCTAATATATATTGCTGTAAGCAAAATGTATTCTTCTTCGCTGCTGACGTAAATTTTCGGCAGTGGCATGTTCGCGTTCCCGCCGAAAGTTTTCACCCGCAGCAAAGTAAAAGACGTGACAACATGACTGTGTCGCGTTGTCAGCGGCCTGGCAGTTAACAACAAACAGTACAGACACTATAACAGAAGTCACAAGAAGACCGAGTGATGCCGGTTTTGCGTGCGAAGCTAAGTCTTCGTATTACACAAAGAAAATACCAGTCAAAATGCCTTCATTATCAGCCATGTGCTGTCAAACTGTCCATCGTGAGCAGTTAGCACGTATGCGCGCTAATATACCCGGTGTTTATTTTTTTGCTTTTTTTTACTATACAGATTTTTGAATAAAATCGGCTATGGTAGATAGCATGATTCTAGTCATTGTGCTCGACTCCTCAAAGAGGAGAGCGTTGCTTGCGAATTCGAAATGCATGATGCGCTAGTAAAACAAAAAATTACCTTTTAACTTTTAAATAATTATTTTACGCCACATGTTGCAATTTGCGCATTGTAGCCTGTGAGTTTGCGAGTCGTATCCCCTTAGAACAACTTTTAAGGATGGCGCGGGTTTCGAGATATTCAATCCCAAATTGTGCGACGAAATACATTGGCGTTCCATTTACTTCTGTGCTTCAATGCATAAAACAGCGGTTTGTTGAAAAGATAACCGGAACTAGCGCACATTTTTACCGCAAGATTCACGGCACATATCACTCCTTTTGACCATAATTAGCAAGGCGTCCGTTCACTTTGCTACCCTGTGCGACCATTAGAGCCTGTTCTAGGTTAATATGCATTGGAAACATAGAAATTGCAACATGTGCCATGACGCAATTATTTAAAAAGTTCATTAGTGAAGTTTCGTTCATTCGCGATTACGCATTTCAATTTCCCTTGCGTGTAATATCCACTTCTCTGCGTAATCTAGCTCCCGGTCTACAATTACGCTACCTGCCACAGGCGATTTAAAAAAAATTCTATATTCTAAAAAAATTCTCACTTACTTCTGTGACTTCTAAGCTTATAGAGCATGCAGTAGCAAAGCATATCATTCTTTTCCTTGAAGCCAATAACTTTTTCTTTTCATCACAACATGGATTTCGAAGCGGATTATCCACTATATTGCAACTCATTGAGACGGTTCATGATTTTTATCTAGCTTTGGATGCCTGCGAACAAATTCACGTCATCTGCATAGATTTCGCAAAGGCCTTTGATAAGGTACGGCATAGTAAATTGCTTTTTAACATCCAGAACGCAGGTATTGCTCCAGACATTGTGAACTGGATTGTAGCCTATTTGAGTGGTCGTGTACAATCCGTCCGGATTGAAAACATCATGTCTGATCCACTAGAAGTATTGTCTGTGGTTCCACAAGGGTCGGTATTGGGGCCGCTATTGTTCTTGATTTACATCAATGATATTTCCAGTGTTCTGGAATCACCTGTTAAAATGAAACTTTTTGCCGACGATTGTTTGCTTTATAGGACTGTGGCAGATAAAACCGACCAAAGGAAAATTAATCGGTGCCTCCAAGGTTTACATGCCTGGTGCATAAAGTGGGGAATGGTAATAAATTATTCGAAATCGACGCTTGCTCATATAACAAGAAAGAAAACTGTGCCTTCCTTTGACTATAAAATTGGGGACAACTCTTTGTTGAATGTACGTAGCTTTAGGTACTTAGGGGTGATCATTAATCATGACTTGTGCTGGCGCCCCCAAGTGGAGGAGGTCTGCTCTAGGGCTTACAGGAAACTGTTCTTTTTGAGAAAAAAGTTGCAGCATGCACCAACACATTTGAAGCTCATTGCGTACAAAACATTTGTTCGCCCGGTTTTGGAGTACGCCTCCTCAGTTTGGAGCCCTCACCAACTGTACTTGTGAGATAAACTCGAAAAAATTCAGAGAACCCCGGTGCGTTTTGTTTGTTCGCGTTATCGGAGAGCCGATTGTGTAACACACATGTTGAAATGTTGTGACTTGGAATTGCTAGAAACACGACGAGAGAAACAACGCATGAAATTATTTTTCCAGATAACCAGAAATCAAATAAAAATAAACAAAGAAACATACATTCGCCCCCCTTTAAAACACAGTGCGCGTTTACACCACAGTGCTAGTGTACAGCCTTATAAAACACGCCTTGATGGTTTTGAATATTCGTTCTTTCCTTCGTGTATTAATATATGGAATGGCCTTCCGGACTGCACTGTAACAGCACAAAATGCTAACGAATTTTATAGTCTATTGGAATTGTATTACAGGCAACGGGATAATTAAGAATCGATCGTGCTTACTGTTACTCTGTGTATATTTGTTCATGCTGCCTGTAATTTGTGTTTGACAATGATGTATAACGTTGTATTGTCGGTGTTGAATTTTTTTATTTTTTTCCTCTCCTGTAATGGCCCTCAAGTGAAGGCTACAGTATTCCTAAATAAATAAAAAATAAATAAATATACACAAAAAAGCAAACACCCAATATATGCTAGGAAACACTTTCTCTGACGTTTTACTATTTCACTTTTTTTTTACCACAATCAGCAAGGCTCAGAAAGCGAGAGCGACAAAGCAAACATAAGAAAGGCAGAGAGGTCAACCAGACGTGCGTTCGCTTTGCTACCCTGCACTGCGGATGAGGGAAAGGGAGAAGAGGAAAAGAGGCACAGAAAGAGAGAATGCGCCCTGCGCGTACACAGCAGGACGCACAGCACTACTATAATCGGTCACTGAGGCCGTTGTTCGTCGTAAAACTGCAGTAGCGCCCGGATAGCTTTCTGCGCCATCGACGGATGGGGCAAGGGTCGACTATTTTTTGTTACAGAAAATGTTCTGCTAGCGTCTAGTCAGCTTAGTTGCGGTGCGAGAGTATTTGCGCTGGACGTCGTATTGAGGACAAGTGCACAACAGGTGTTCGACTGTTTGTCCACACCCACAGGCGTCGCACATTGGTGTATCGAACACCCCAAGGCGGCAAGAATGCGTGTTTACCAAAAGCGCACGCAGCCATAGGCGGTAGAGTAGTGCTGCATTCCCGCGGGAAAGGCTAGTTGGCACTTGGAGATGTAACGATGGGTCCAGGTTACGTAGGCGGCAATTCTATACGCTCGGAGAGCTCCAGAACGCTTGTATCGTTGTGCGAGCAAGCGCAAAGTTGTCTGTCTCAGTCGTTGCCCGTGGAATTGAAATACTATGAGTGCCTCCGTGGGCAAACAGGGCTGCGTTGTCAGGGTGCATTGTGCCATTGTCATTGCCGACAATGCCACACTGACCCGAAAGTCGCTGAAAGATGGCATAGTGCCCTTTTTCAAGAGCGTTAATGTTGCTCTCTCTTATTTCAGATATCATCTAGAGCATGTGTAAATGCTATATTTTTAGTGATTGTCTTTTCCGTGCAAAGTCTAGTAGCATTTTCGCACGTTTGAAGTAACATTTCAATGGCATTTCATTTAAAACATACAGTTAATTTTTTCCCATACGCTTTTCCATTCTGCGTTATCTCTTTGATTAATATGTTAGTGAGTAGGAAAGTATTTGGCTGATCCTATAACTTCTAGAACAAAAAGGCCTGCTCGTTTGGATATTCCACTTCCGTCTGCTCTCATAATAGCAACTCTGCCAAGAAGGACCTGGCGTTTCTCTCGGAGGCCCGCCATACTGCCGTTAATAGATCGAAGTCGATGTTGGCCCAAGAATCCAAACTGAGCGCGGCGTCGCGAGTTCGATCTCCCCGCGAACCATCCCCAGACAACTTTATGGAGCAGCACACTGTACACAAGTGCCAGTCTCTGCGACCCCGCGACAACGGGTATCACGCGCCGCGGCGGTGACGACGCTATGACTCAGCTTTCGTCACGCCCTCAACGATAAGCGAAACGTAGGCGCACGCGCTGGCTCAGGATAGTTCACTATGCCAGTGCCTGGTTCACTGCCGCAATCCTTTCCACGAGCCCAAGAGGAGTGAGGCAAAATCGAGCAGACACGGGGAATGAAAGACAAGCAAATAAATGATCATAATTGCTATTATTAGACCGAGAGGGGAACTTGATTGGACCTAATGTCGCGTACGTCACGGTTCCACCTGGGTCTTTTTTTTTTATTTCTATTTTCTATCCTGGCTGTAGGAAAACATACTGACTAGTCTTATTCCTCAAGCACTGGTGCGTCAGTAGACGATATTGAAATGGAAGCTTGGAAGGAGACATCAGAAAGAACTCCTTTGGTGCGCGATCTTTCGTGCTATAAAAGTTTCTGTGCATGATTGCTTCCTACCGCACATAATGATTGTTGTGCAAAAGAAAGTACGAGACCGGCTGCGCTCTTTTAGGCCATGTCCATTTATTCCTGGTAAACGGGAAAAAGAAGCTCCCTATCAACTAAAAACGAAGAAAAACATATCGCTTCGCAAACCACAAAGCCGTAAAGGGTTCCATATGCCGGAGCGGAATGGACAGGTGAACGTCCGATAGCGCGTTTACTGCTCCCGCCCTAACATTCGCACTGCTTTCCTTACTGGCGCCACGCGCAACTATCTACTTGTTCGACCAACTTCGCCGTTTTTACGGTCGTCGGCCGTCCCTACGAATACGTAGTACGCCAGTCAGTAGCGAAACAGCCCACATAACAGCCTGGTTTTTCTTTCTGCTGCTTCTCGAATTGAAAGTTGCCCGCAAAACTCGATACTCTTGGTATTACGGCGAAACATAGGTGCAAAGCTATCGAAATCCGTGTTATTGTTCGCGTCGTTTTGATGCGTTTGCCTGTTGCTGCAGAGAGTGTCATTGTTGCTGGTGCCATATCAACCAACTCGCCTGCGGCATCGCCCTCCATTACTTGCTCGGAAGATTCTTCGGCAATTCCCTCGATGGCACTGCAGTCTGCCATGATAAATGGAAGAATAATCATGATCGTCTTTGGCTTTGAACGTTCTAATACTAACCCTGAATGGTGCTTAAGTAGAGCACTGCGTATCAATGCTGACTACTGAGTGTATCAGAACGCAGAGAAGAAAGTGTGGGTGCTGTTCACGAGTTGTGGCAGCTGCCGTCTTGTTTGTTTTGTTACAATCAGTTTGGAATTGTAGTATTTAATTTGTATGCAGTATTTAATGTCGGACAAAAAGCGAGCGTATGTGTCACAGTTCGCTGACAAATGCATTCTCGCCCTAGAATTCTTAGTATACTACAAGCCAGGAAACATAAAAGCGGGACCGGTAACTAAACAGTGCAAAACAATGAAGAAGGCGAGGCAAGAAGACCAGACGAGAATTGACAGCAAACTGGCGTTTACCACAGAACAAAGTCACATTTAAATATACTATAGAACATCTACTGCGCTACAGCCCACCTTTCGAAAATGAAAGACATGACCACTGCACAGCTCTCAATCAGTTGGATAGAAAACCATTCGCCTTGAACAATATTTTGGGACCCTGGCCTCGTATATCCAAGCTACAAAAGGCCACAAAAGCGCTGCTGGGATATTTGAAAGCTACCGGATTGAGTCAGAGTCTGTGACCCGGACTGAGTAACCGAATGATACCCCAGTGGACTTTATCTTCTTCTTTTAATCTTTCCCTCCCGTTTTCCCTTTTCCCAGTGTAGGGTAGCCAACCGGGCTCAGTCCTGGTTAACCTCCCTACCTTTCATTTATCATTTGCTCTCTCTCTCTCTGACTCTCACACACACATCTAAATAAATTCCAAAATACAAAAATATCACAGTATCACAATATCACAGCTCGTATACGTACGGAATCGGACAAAGCAAGGAATCAAGGCGATAAATGAAAAAGATTTCTCGACTAACGCAGCTTCTCTGCTTAACAGAACATCGGATGACTAATACACCTGGTATCATTTCGTGGTACAGTAGTGAACTTTGATTTTTTTTACGTTTCCTTATTTTCTTTTTTGCATGGGCAGTTTAAGAGAGTCTTCTTCCGCAACAAACATGACATTGAAGCAAGCGCTCTTGCGATCCGCTTCTAATCCCGCGTTTTCATGTTGTTTCATGCTGTACTGTTCAGATGAGCCCAAATTCATGCGAACTGACCCGGCTTTCTGTTCCTGAAGAACAGAAACTCAGGCCAAACCTGGACGAAATGCCATCTTCAGCACAAAGGAAGAACATCCAGCGAGAAATAAAAGCAAAGCCGCGAATACGCTTGAAAGCGCAATAACACCTTCGGCACTCATCGCTCGCGGCACGGACATCTGTATTTCGTGCTGGTCATTCCGGAAATGTCTGTGTTTCTATGGTTATAAATATACGTCTGCAAAACAGGACAAAAAAATGAAAGAAAAACAACAGGACGAGCACGATGCGTGTCGCATACATGGACACGCAGCCAAAGGAAAAAAATGCTCTTTGATTGGAAGAAAGTAACGAAATAAAATAAAAGCGGAGAGGAAAGTAGCGTGCTACCGGTGAGGAAGCGCCCACTTAAAGTCTTGTTACATAGGAGCTCCAAGGCGCGGCAGTCAGACGCAGGTTCTGTTAGTGGGCACGGGAACATTGCAAGAAGCATGGCTCCTGATTTCCGCTTTGCTCCGATGCAGGTTACGCTGACGCTCTTCTTCACCTGGCTGATACCAGAATCGCTATCTCCCTCATGCCCATCAGCTCAGATGCTACCACCGCCACTGCCTGACTATGGCCCCTTCAACAAATATTTCATCCCTGTGCACCCGATGGAATCGCTCTCCTTCGGCCGTACAACCCTATCAACAACTGCATCATCGCCCGCAAGGAATTTAAGCTGTGGCCACTCCGTCCTCGGATTCAGTGGCCACGGGAACATTGCAAGAAGCATGGGACTTGATTTCCGCTTTGCTCCGATGCAGGTGTGTACGTTTTCCTTGTACGCTAAAAACAGCGATGAGATCTGCTTGTTACTGTTCCCGTGCCCAGGGGTGCTGCGTGAAACTGTGTATGATTGCTTTTTTATGGCTTTCCTACTCTTGCGCTCCGGCGACATAGAAACGAACCCCGGCCCCACCACTCGATCCGAATCCCTATCAGAAATTAAATCGCTCCCTGAAGACCTGCAGAACAGATGACCGTAATTTTTCAACTGCTCAAAGATGTTCACTCTCGCTCATTGCAAAGTTCGAAGGCACAACATGAGCTGACCGCAGATATTAAGTCCATTAAGGCTGGGCAGAAAAGCATCGAAACAAAAATAAGTAACGTTCAGAAGCGTTTGGATGAACTAGAAGAGAAAGGGAAAGCTCTTGACACCTTCAGCCATGAGTTTGCAGGCATGCAAGAATCTATCGAAAGCTTAACTTCACAAAATAATTCTTTACAAAAGTGCCTAGATGATATGGAGGGCAGGTCACGCCGGGATAATTTGATTTTTCATGGACTGGACAGATTCATCTGAAACTTGGCAACAAACTGAAAGCACACTGACCAATGCACTAACCAAGGTTCTCGACTCGCTACCAAACGACCCATTTCAGCGTGTTCATCGTTTAGGGATATTTTCCGCTAATAAATGCAGACCCATCATTGCCAAGTTTACCAACTACAAAATAAAAGAGTTAATCCTATCACATCGCAATGATTTCAAGGAACACAGACTTTCAATAAGCGAAGATTTTTCACCCGCCACTTGAATTGCGAGACGGAAACTTACCGAATTTGGAATCGTCCATCCGGGATCACCCACATTTCGCCTTCGCTACAATAAGCTATACATACGCGGCAAATGCTTCGTGTACAATCCATCTAATGACACAATCGATGAAATTGAGCAGCCATCCGAACACGCGCCCCAAGGATTAGACGCTTCGTCACATGGGGCGTCCTAGGGGCACGAGAGGGGCAGTGGTCATTCATCACCATCTGATATTACGATTCTGTATACTAACATCCGAAGTATCTCGAATAAGAAAACTTATCTTTCATCGGCAATCGACACCTGTTCTACGCATATCATCACACTTACTGAAACTTAGCTATCATCTCAAATTCACTATAACGAACTCTTTCACAACGCACACCGCTTCGCAGTATATCACAATGATCGAACTAATCAGCGGGGAGGCGGCGTACTCCTTGCTATTTCGAAAGAAATACTGTACCATCATCATGCATTTACACAAAGAGCGTCTTGGAAACTGTCTGGGCATCAGTTACGCTTGACCATCAGAAAATAATATTCGGTGTATGCTATCGTCCTCTTCCTTCTCTACGCTCATTTATTAACGACCTTCATGACGAACTTAACATAATACACACCAGATTTCCGTCGGCTTCCTTGTTTGTAATAGGTGATTTTAACTTTCCGAATATTTCTTGGGTTACCCAGCCTCCCACCCTATCTCAATTTTCATCCGATGCCAGTGATTTTCTTGATTTATGCTCTGTTTTTTCACTTACCCAATTAGTCACTAACGCTACCAGAATCTCTGTCAACACAGCCAACACTTTAGATTTGATCCTAACCAATCGAGCCGACTTTGATTCAGCAATCACCTATTTACCTAACATAAGTGATCCCTCTTTGCTCATTTTCAACATTAACGCTGCCTGTCCTAAGCCTGCAAGAAAGAAAAGACCATACTAGATTATATTAGAGCAGACTTCGATGCCATTAACAAGGAATTATCACTTATTACTCAAAACATCTTCAGAAACTTTGACGAACGCTCTGTGCAAACTAACTGGGATACGTTCACGGCCAAAGTTCACGAACTAACTCAAAAATACGTTCCAAGACGCACCATCACTTCTAATCCTCAAGCCCCATGGTACACCACACATATAAGACGCCTATCTAACAGAAAAAAGCGCCGATATCGTACAGCCAGGCTATCACAATGTAACGCACACTCGGACGCATACAAGGCTGCCAACGGCTGCAGACGGCTGACAAGGCTGCAGGAGGCTGATGCGTATATAACTGCGCTTAAGCAAGCGAAAGATAACTTCCTTTCTAACACTTTACCATCGATGCTATCTACCAAAATTTAAAAATTCTGGCGCGCCATCAACCCCCATATGGAAGAATCTATTAACTTAACTGACGCGTCAGGTGACCCTATTCCGGCTCATTTATGCGCATCAGAACTTAACGAAACTTTTGTTCTGAACTTCTCGCGCACATCAAACACCAAACATCCCGTTCCACTCCGGTATACTTTCCCAACGATGCCTCAAATTTTCATCGATTCATCTGGCGTTGCTAAACTTATTGATGCCATAAAATTTCATTCATCGCCCGGTTTTGACTGCATTCATGCTAAATTTAAAAAAATACAATTGTCTACAGTTCCTTAATACTAACAAAGATATTTCAGCAGACTCGATAGTTCCATTCTGCCAACACAATGGAAAGTCGGGAAGGTGGTTCCATCATTCAAATCAGGAAATAGAACATCCCCTATAAATTGTCGCCCCATCTCGCTCACTAGTACTTGTTGCAAACTATTAGAACATGTCATCTTCACTAACCTTGTGAACTTTCTCGAGTCTAATTCATTTTTTACACCCGCACAGCATGGCTTTCGTAGGTCATTTTCTTGCGAAACACAACTTGTCAGCTTTACTGTCAAACTTCACCATATTTTAGATCGCGCATTAGAAGCTGACTGCATTTTCCTAGATTACTCGAAAGCATTCGACAAGGTATGTCACCGCTTATTATTTTTAAAGCTAACCCAAATGAATATCGACTACAATGTTCTGAAATGGATTGAATACTTTTTTCTTAACCGATCGCAGTTCGTTTACGCTAATAATTTTAACTCGCCTTTCAGCGAAGTTTATTCGGGCGTGCCACAATGGTTAGTGTTTGTACCCCTTTTATTTCTTATTTACATCAATGATCTCCCTTCTATTGTATCACCTAACATTCTTTTGTTTGCTGACGATTGTGTTGTTTTCCGCGAAATGAAATCCCCCGACGATGCTAACATATTTCAGCGTGACCTCTCCAACATTTCTCTTTTGAGTTATGAATGGCTTATGGAACTTAATACTAATGCGAATATCATACTTAATACTTAATGCGAATGCGAATGCGAATATCAAGAAGTGCCAACTCTCCGCCTGTGTACTACCTAATAACGTTGCGTTAGAAGCGCTTACTTCGTATACATACCTGGGTGTTCATATTTCTGCTGACCTTAACTGGACGCGCCCCATATTGAGCATATTACTAACAAAGCTAACCGCATGTTGGGCTACGTGCGCCGTAACTTTTCCAAAACTCCATCTTCTTTGAAATTATTGCTTTATGAGACACTAATACGTTCTAATATGGAATATGCCGCCGCGATATGGGATCCGCATCATGAAAAACTGATAACTTTACTTGAGCTGGCTCAATATAACGCTGCTCGTTTTATCCTGTCCAACTTTAACCGTACCGCAAGTGTAACAAGCACGAAAGCTAATATTTCTTTACCTCTTTTTGCATCCCGCCGGCAGAGAATTCGTTTGAACCTTTTTCATAAACTATACCATCACCCAATGCCACGCGATTCCCTCATTTCGTCCCCCAGATACGTGTCAAATCGCATTGATCATCGTCACACATTTGTCATTGAAGCATGTAACACTAAAACTGCCTTTCAGTCTTTCTTGCCTCGTACATCACGTGAATGGAACCGCCTTCCCGCAGATATCGTCGACATAATTGATAACCAGCATTTTCGTTCTGCACTAGCTAACATTGTATAACAGGAGAATGATAATACTTGTTCTCTAATATGCACTTTATCTATTTATGTATTTTTGTTTTGTAACCACTCCCCTCTTTAATGCCTTTGTCCCTGAGGGTTCAATAAATGAAATGAAAAAATGAGATAGCAACTTCGGCACAGTGCAGCAACGTCAGTGCGCAAAATGAAGCGATGCTGAATGCTGCGTGGCCATACGAGGTAGAGCACCATTGCGAAGATTAGGTATTTCGCAGCCACGCTTCGGGTAAGAAGGCCCAGTTGCGCCACGACACGAACGCAAGAAGCTTCCCTTCTTTTAGTTGAAGGGGAAAAAATACTTGGCGCCTCGAGATCCTCGAAAATAGAATCCTCGCTCAATTTCCGTAATTGCGCAATGAATAAAACAGTAAATTACTACTTCTGATTTATTTAGTGATTAATTCTTGTAATTGGTGCCTTATTTCGACAAATATTTACTTGGCAGGCATATCCAGAGAGGCCCCCGTGGCTGAGTGGTTCAGTCGTTCTGCTACACAACACGAGTTCGCGGTTTCGTAATTCCTGGACCACGGCGGCTGTGTTACGACTGGGTCAGAACGCAGAAAAAAAAAACCGCTCCTGGAACATGTGTTGGGTTCACGTTTACTTACCACAGCTAATCGAGCTTAATCCACCGCCCCTCGGTGCTGCGTCCCTCGTAGCCCCGTGTGTAGCGTATATAGCAAAGTGAAACCCAATAACTTGATATATTTCGGAAGGATTTTTGTGCAACTTCAGCGAGGTTATTAAACTATATGGTAGCTGCCCCATTTCTGAAACACAAAAAAGAAAACAGAGAAAAGAACGGGGGACGGCACAGCAGTAGAAAAACGCATTTCTGAGTAACAAACATTTTAATGCCCGTTGATGTCAGCGGAGCCGAACAAAGAAAGCCACCGCTTCTATAGACCATCACGCACTCAAATATCAGATGACCTCATTTCGGAGTAGTGTCAAAGGTGGTGGCCAAACAGAAGACCCGCCGCTATTGTATGTTTCAAATGTTTTTAAATCTTCGCCAATGATATGTATCCGGACTCTGTCTAAAATTTCGCTCTCGCGACAAAGTGAATCGCCGATACATTTACTTGTAGGCTTCAATGTTTAACCAAAGGGCTGCCAACAGAGCCCTTTGCCGAGCATTTATGTTGCCCAAGTCTATTGTTGAACCGTGGACTTAGCCAAACATTGCAAGGAGATCTGTTCCGATTTTTTTTCCTTTTTCGTGCCACCTTTCTTCTAAGCACTGACAGTGTCTATGCACTCAAGCTGATTCTTTTCTAATGGCATTAGAATTCTGGAGGAACCTCCCTCAGTTCGCGCTATGTCTCTGTGTGTCTATTATGTCCGCAAATTTTCCCCGCCACCTTGGATGACTAGCCATCCACGGCCAATGGGTAGAACACCGGGCTCCTGTGCTGAGGGAACCGGGTTCAAAACCAACCGTTAGACCAACTTGGGTGTGTGCTGTTCTTGAACGAAGCTCTTTGACGCCAATTTGGGTCACTGTGTATGTGACACCTTTCATAATAATCATTATGTATGACGCACCATAAACGATTAGCACGAACCATAAAATCGATTGATAATAGCATTAAAGCCACCACTCATGTCTAAAGAATGGATGGCCTGCCAATTGTTCTTTATTTAATTTTTAGACTGTACTGAGTGCGGTTGCGTTTGATCTGTATTTGCTTTTTTTTCAGCTTTGTGATTAACTGTGTTAACGTGTCATCCAAACCTTTTTCTTTGTTTTTTCGTGTTATTCGGTATTTCATTACCAACTTTCATCACTCATCGCGACTTAACTCCTTTATAAATGAAATGAAGTAAATGAAAACACGTGTTTCGAACTTCTCCACCTGATCTCCTACCTAAATCTTTAAATCTGTCGTGAACATACCGCCTCTATCTGCACTGACTGGCTGTCATTGCTAAAACTAGGGTAGTTGACAAAGAATTCTAATTTTTAATGACCAGTTTCGTAGCTAGAGCGGCCATCTGTATTTGCGCTATAATCGCAAGTACCATGTTTACTTGATAAAACGAATTTTTTTACATATTCATTAATAACGTTAGAGCGCATGGTTTATTTGAGGGATTAAAGTGGGCCTGCTATAAGGGCACAACATGTATATTGCTAGAAGCGTATAGGTGCCGAGTACCTGTGTCGACACATACCGAATCGTCATTGAAATGCCTTGCTGCTCCGGATAACCATTTTTTTATACTGAACTGCTCCACAACGCATAAACAATTATGTAGGGGGGGGGGGGCGGTTAGCGTCCCAAATAGCGCAGTGAGTTATTGAGGACACTGTAGCGGAGAGCTTTTGATTTACCTTTCTAGCATGCTCGAAATGCACGGTACACGACTATCTCCTAAATGTGCTGGTTGTTTACCAGCGCTGCTCTTGTCATTTTTTTTTTTGTTCTCTGGGCTCATTTCCTACAGACCATGCGTGGCTTCAGGGACAACTAATACTTTTTCTCTCCCCCTCCTCCCCCCGTATCATTTTATTAAATGCTTCGTTAACTACGGTTCTTTTCCTATTGTAGAGCTTCAAGGGTACCCTTCATATGTCACATCAAAGTTTCACAAAATATTTTGCTTCATTTACCACTCTCTTTCGAGTCCTGTTCTTACGTGCCTGCGTTTACGCCACTGCAAACACTATCACTGCCACATGTCCACAACGGCAGGAACGTAAGTTTGGCACACATCCTGTCTACGTCTTACTTTCAAAGCGTGTCGTTATTACTCGTGCCACGGTCGCTCATTTCGTGGGACTACTTCAAAACATCTATAGGCAATCTTTGACGGTCATTGGGATGACAGCTACATATCAGCTGTCTAGTTTACTTCATTATAGCGAGTCTGTCTGTCCTCGCAAGGCTGAATATAATTTGAAAAGACGAGACAGTTTCCTACGACACGCCACGCTGTAGAAGCACCGTAGAAGAAAGAAAGAAAAAAGATAGCAGTGATTCTCACTGACGTACGAGTATCTACAACTCGTTGAAACAAGTCTCCTAACACCTGGCTCGTCGAAATGGAAAACTACTTAGCATGCGTTAACGTTCGTAGACATTGCCGTTAAACAGGGCGACATGTGAAGATGTGGCAGCGCTGACTTCCAACCTGCCGACTAGCCGGAAACATTTCGGAGACACACACACACGCCGTGCGTGTTTCTCTTTCGTGTTTGTGCACGCGTGGGTTTGTGTGTGTGCTGCATGGATCTAGAGACAAACTGACTCATAATTTGATCCAAAGTTTGACTAAAACTCGTAAGGTGAGGTTGACACATTGTCGAAAATAAAACACGCACTCGCCTAAGGTTCAGAATGAAATAAAACAAGTAACGACGTCTCGAGACGGCTACAGGTCCCTTGTTCACAATGAGTATGGGCGCAAGAGGGGGCGATTATTTATGCGTTAGGTGGCGTAGAGTGCGCATGTATGCCTCGGGGAGATTACCCCGTGTCCGGTTAATCGCGTTTCTAGTCGTTTGAATACGAAAGATTCTAATAGTAGCCTTGAAGGTACGCGCTTCTCTGTCGCGATTATGCTCGCAGCATCCCAATCGACGATGCGGTTAGTATAGTCATGTGATGATCCGCCAAGGCGTTCGAAGTAGCATTGCCTTTCCTACATCATTCTGGTGCTGCTTGTCATTACTTGTTTTAGTTTCTCTTGCACTTTAAGTGGGTGGTGCCTGTTTTATTTTGACAATGACTTGTAATTGAGCTTTATTGTGCACTGTTGGTATTATTATGCACCGTTCGTAATGCGAAGTTGTTATAGTGCTAAGCAATGACACTTGCAACTGCGTCGTCCCTGGCGTTCCAAACAGTGCGCAACGTCTATACTGCCATGCATGTGTTCTCCTACCTTTTTTAGCAGTTCAGGTAAACGATGCTGACAAAAATAGCAAGAAAGCATGCCAATGTGTAAGAGCCCCTCACGACGTATGGACATCGTAAACAGACAAGCACGCTGCGCAAGCACAGCGATGGCGATCGTGTTTGCAAAGCATCACACTCCTGTACGTACACCTTCAAAACGAGTAAAACTTGAAAGGTAGCCCACGTGTCCTTCCCGGCAGTGCCTCTCTCCCCACTAGCAGTGATGTCACGTGTAGTCACTTCCACATAATGCGCACCTCCTGCGGCACACAAATAGCCAGCAGCGACAGGAACATCTACAGGATTCCTGTCAAAAGCAGTCTGCACGCATCGTCAAAATAAGGACAGGAAGAAGAGAGAGAGAAAAGCAATTATGTGGTTCCCACGCGCTGTGGTAATCGATGCAAGTGAAGCTTTCTGTGCTGTTTGCTTTGACAAACGCTAATTAGCGGTGCTGTTGAGGGCGAATGTTTAACTTATTCAACGCTTGGTCCGACACGAGAGTGAGGAGTTGATGTTAAACGTTTCCTGCGTGCAACACTGCTGTTTGTATGCGTAGCGCACACAGCACACAGGGGTAGATGTTTGCTTGAGGAGTTGTTGTTCGCCATACCTCATAACCTCGGAGCGGGTTGAGCATATTCGCTGCCTCAGATGGAACATCGCGTCGTGGCAGAAGTGTTAAACTTTAATTGAATTATGGGGCTGTACGTGCCAGAACCACGATCGGATTATGAGGCACGCTGTAGTGGCGGACTCCGGATTAATATGGGGCTGTGGTGCTCTTTAACGTGTTCCTAAATCAAAGTGCGCCAACATTTTATTCGACCCCATTGAAATGCGACGTCCGCGGTCGGCGTCAAACCCGCTACCTCGAGCAATGCCATGGCCGCGAAGCTACTGCGGCGGGCACAGAAGTGTTGATTTGACGTGGGACCTCTTCGGTAGTGTCGCCTGGGCCGCACGGTGCGCGCTGCTTCTGGGCGTGCGTGCAGGGCGTGGGCGTGCAGGGCGTAGGCGTGCAGGGCGTGCGGCGCTGCTTCTGCACGCCCTGCGTAAGTTCTTCGCTTTACAAATCGGCATGGTGTTAATTTTCCAGAAATAGCATAAACGTACCGTGCGGTACCTTGAACTTGAATTTATCCCGTTTGCCCGAAACCGCTGCCGTGTCTATAGTACTAGCATTTCCTTCCCTTCTCGCATTTTCCCTATCACGCCCTCCCCCCCTGCCCTTGTATGAGAACTACGAGCGAAGAGTGGCACGGCTGTTATTCCCTCGTTTCGCGACTGCGTTGGTTCTACAAATTCTCTGCTTCCTCTCCCCCTCCTCTCTACAATTCTGTTTAGAAAAAGGGTGGATAGGTGGACTAGTTGGTAATGCATTATTAGAATATTTTAGAGCGCTATAAACACACGGGACGTAGAAAACAAACACATACCACATGCGCTCGCTCACAAATGATTTTTAATGCACACATGGAAAAAAATAAATGCCCGTTATGGGGTAGGCGAAAGCGATAGCAGTGCGATGAAAAGGTAGCGGTACTCATTATTAAAATTCGTCACAAGCAGCGTAGAACGTCAGTAACAAAGCGTGACGAGGCTGCGAGCCGCGCAGATACCTAGTGTGAGCAAAAGCGACATGTTGCCTTCAGGCATTGCCTCAGTGTCACGTAACTTGTCGCACACGACATCAACCAGGGCGCTCGAATGCGCGGGTAACGCGATGCTATCGGCATAAGCGCCAAATGGGCTGAGATGGCTGCCGTTGGTTCTGTCTGCTGCTCTCCCTGTAGAGAAGGTCACCGTGCGCTCGCGAAGGTCGAGTAATAGCACCGTATTCCTGTAGAAAGTCGACTCCCAGGATGAGGTCTCGGAAATATTCGCGAAGTACAAGGCAACTGGAGAGAAACGTACGTCCACGGTTGTTCACTCTGAGAGTGCACATACCAAGTGGGATGACTTCCTGGCCGGCGACTGTTCGAATTTGTGTTCCGTACCAAGGCGTAACTACTTTCTTTGGGTGCGTCGATAGTTTTCAGCTCATTATTGAGTAATGGGCCCCTGTGTCCAACAACGCACTGACGTCATGGTGACCGTCGAGCACCATCTAAACAGGGGCGGCGTCCGAGTGGCTGCCGTCGTCGAATCGCTGCTGGTACATGCGCGCGTCGATTGCCAGTGGCCTCGCTCCCGAAGGTCGCTGTCTTTAGTTTTTCCGTCTGAGGCTTGGCGAACGCCCTTGCGTCGCCACTGGGGAGCTCCGGTAATTTGGGGAAAATCGTCCCGGAGACGGAGACCGTGACTGCCGTCGCAAGGGCAGTGGCGTGCGCTGCTGAGACAGGTATTCTTCAACCGCTCTTGGTCTTTCGCCAAATCTTGGCCTTTGCGAGTCGACGACAAAAACCGTCAAGTCCAGGGCGGCGACACAGGCATTCTCGGTATAAATGTCCGGCTTGGCACAGTGATAGCAAAGCGGTCGCCAGTCCGGTGCGCGCCAGACGTCCGATTTCCTTTGTAGCGGCTGAAGAGTCTCGAAGTGCTGTATCGGTTGCACTGTTGGAACTGTATCGTGAGGAATGGGGCAGACGAAGTGCGGTGAAGCAGGAATATAACGACTCGCTGCTTCCGCGTATGATGCGCGCAGGAGCTCTGTCGGCACAGGTGGTGTGAAGTCACTGGCAAGTGGAACTGGCAGAGCATGGTGTGCTTCGTTCCTGATGAGGCCGGATATGTATCCTGCAGTAGATTGAGGCGGGCAGTGAATTCTTCGTCGCTCGTCGCGCACCGCTCATCGGATGAGGTCGCAGAGAGAGTCGATGTTCGTGCTACTTCCGGCAGCTCCGATCTGAGCCATCGATGACGCGACATTGATTTGCCGGTCGTACACGGCTGAACGCTGCTGAAGCACTTTTTCCGTTGTCGTGGCTTCCGTTAAATACTCAGCCACAGTCTTCGGGGGACTGCGAACGAGGCCAGCGAAAAGCTGCTCCTTAACCAGTCGCATTAAGTGGCGGAGCTTCCTATCTTCTGCCATGTCCGGGGCAGGTCGACGAAAAACGCGCGTCATGTCCTCAACGTACATTGTTACGCTTTCATTCAGCATTTGCATGCGCGACTGAATGTCCTGCTCGGCTCGTTCGCAGCGATCAGCATTGGCGTAATTTGCCCGCAGGTGACGAGAAAACTCGCTCCACGATGAGAAGCGTTCAAGGTTCTCGTGACAGATACGACCCCCGTCCTCCAGGCTGAAGTGCACATTCTTCAGCTTGGTCGCATCGGTCCACGCATTGAAATTAGCGACGCGTTCAAACTGAGCCAACCAGTCTTCGACGTCCTCGAGGAGGGAACCATGGAAGACTTGCGGCACTCTCTGTAGCGTATAGTAAGCAGCAGCAGTAGTGCATTCCGTACCTCTTTGGCGTGTCGCTGACCTCGTCTTGTGGAAAAGGTCCCCGCTCAGAGAGCAATGCTCAGATTCTTCGGCTGGTGCGGTGAACCGGTGTTTTCAGTGCAGGTACAGGGCTACCAGGAGGCGCGTGGGACATTGTCTGGGACTACCCTGCACCTGCACCAGTTTGTCACGTGCTGCAGAAAGCCTTTATAACAAGAATTGCTGCGCCGGCAGAGACGAGCACTAGCCGAGAAGATGGCCGACCCAGAAACAACTTCTCCTTTCCTTGTCTGAATGCTGGCTCGCGCTCGCCGCATCTGGTGACCTGGTGGCAATGTATAGAATATGGATGCATCGCGCATGTGAAGACGAGGTACAAAAAAAGCATACATGTAAGGCAGGTGTTAAGCTAGATTCATAAAATTTAATTCATTGTCATGCAGTTATAAAGGATGGTGGGCTTTCACACAGTGGCGGCGTTCTTGGTGATGTGATAGGCTTCCGGGATCTCTTGTGTTGTTTGGTTAGGGTGACGGAACAAAATGACAGTGTTTTCGAAGATGGGTTTACACGGACACGATTTACAATGGGACGCAAAATGAGAGGACAGCGCGCCATCCTCTCACCTGTCTTTCTCACATGTGTTTCTTATTTGTACGAGATGGGCGTTTTACTGACATGGGGCCCGAATTCACAATACCTTCTTAATCTAGAATCGTTCGTAACAGAAAATTTCAGCTGATCGTGATGTTGGACATGTTGTTACACAAGGCGGCTGACCGATTTCAAATAGCACTTCCGAAAGAGAAGCTTCGTAAATTCAGCGCCTTGATTTTTAGCACACGTCCCTGTACGTTCGCTTCTGGTTTATGCAATCCCTATACACTGTAAAATAATTTACACCCTAAAAAGTGAAAAAGAGTGTAAATGTGTCTATAACTGACACCCTTAGGGTGTCCGTTACATAGATAACACCCTAAGGGTGTGAGTTATCGACAAATTTACACCCTTTTTCAATTTTTAGGGTGTAAATTATTTTACAGTGTAGTTTTATGCGCCTCCAGAAATACGTAAAGACGCGTTGAATTCAAAAGCTGGACGGCACGTGCTTTGTTTGTTTGTTTGTTTGTGCGTACGTGCGTGGGTGCGCGTTTCTTTGTTTTTCAGGGCTTATGTCTTAAGCAGTAGTTCCGGGCCAGCTCCGAATCAAAAGTAGCATGTACTGCAACATTAACGCCCAGGCTGGTTTCGAATGTTGCGTACTTTGCGCTTAGCGCGACAATAGGCAGTTTTAGTCGGCCGTCCGCGCAACCACCCACGTACGCAGAACGCGCGAGGTCGTGCGTACGTAGCGAAGCGCGCGCACACGAAACGGCAGTAGTCGGCCGGACGCTAAAGTCGAGAAGGGGATTGCTGACTTGCACGCGTAGGAGCCGGTAGTGGGCTACTGAGCGCCACCCTATCCCACCTTCTGAAACTGCAGCCAATATCAGCCGCCACGAAGTCAAACCCCAAGCCGGAGTCATATCTTCGGCGAGAGCAATATCGAAAAATGCGCTCTCGTGGAACGTACCGCAAAGCCCGCAGCGGACGCTATACGTAGCCTTTGAAGAGCAACCGACGCAAGCAAGAGACCGTGCGTGCCCATGCGCGCTGTCGCCTCTGCGGAGTTCCTGCGTACGCACAGCAGAGTACGGACACCCAACTAAAGCTGTCTAATAGTGTGAGCCAACTATTTGCACTTTGTGCGCTTACACTTACAATCCACGCTAACGTTGAATACGTTGGGCACGTAGTCTGAAAAAGGCTTAATGCATCAGTTATGATCTAATGTAGGTACAATGCGTAGATTTATGTCATACGGAAAATCGTAACCTTGTTCGGGTGTCTTTTCAAAAAGTCTTACTCGATGCCTATAGTTCAAACCTAAAGCACTGTATAAATATGTACTAGCTTGAAACGTCTGAATAGATGCATTTTCATCTGCGCAAATAATAGACGTGAATCGTATTATTTCATGTATCTGCGAAGATAAATAATTTTCAAAGTGGCAAAATCAACGAATTTCCGCAATGTTTGGCAAGATATTTTCACGGCACAACGCAGATAGTCTTGCAACTAGCAGGATAATTTGACATTTTATTTACTTTCAAATACAAGAAATATGATTTACGTTGGTTCAGTGGTGTCCAAACCAGACCATTTCTGTGTTTCCCGTGTATTTGAATACCGAGGGTCGGCCTTAACTTGTCGTTTCAAGTAACGTGCCGTCT
Organism: Dermacentor variabilis; assembly: GCF_050947875.1. Lineage (NCBI taxonomy): Eukaryota > Metazoa > Arthropoda > Arachnida > Ixodida > Ixodidae > Dermacentor > Dermacentor variabilis. The sequence continues at coordinate 2,391,294 of NW_027460313.1, read as the reverse complement.
CTATATATTCTCCTCTGTACCCACACAGCTCATTGGAATTCGCTGTCCCATTGCGCCACGCATTCCACTGCTGAGGGGTTTCTCTTCGACAGCGCGCGCGAAATGCGTAAATGAAAATCGAACACTAAAACGCACACAGCCAAAGAAAGCCGAACCGTTGCTTGCACTGCGACGATCTGCTGATGACATTTTGCTGTCTTCGAGAGGCTTACCATGTCCAAGAATTGTTCTCAGGCGAAGCACTCTTCCTTCCAGGTCCAGTGGGCTACGTGAGCGAACTGCGAGACCGAGCACCACGGCGTACGTGACTCGAATCCTCAGCACCACCGGCAGCAACATCCGTCACCACGGCTTCGACACGGCTTGGCTTTCGGCCCGCTGCGTCGGCCGGGACGGAAGTGACGGCGCTGAGCGCGCATTGGTGAAGCACACGCCACCACACGAGCGCGGTGAAACGCGCGGAAACCGATATGCCAGCTTTGATGGCTTGTAGAAGCCGTTCGCTGAGAAAAGAAAGAGTACTTCAGTCCTGATGAGAGGTGGTAGAATTCCCATATCGGTTCGCACTCGAGGGCACGCTTTATGATTGCCTAGCGCCTCAGATGCCATCTCGCCGGCTTTCGTTATTGTCCAGCTGATAGTCCGTTCGATCAAGAAAGGACGTTGCGCCAATCAAATTTGTCAATTTCAGCGCCGCTCTGAGTGATCTAGAAGTGTGCACGCTTTTAGAGAGGTCACGTGGTTGAGGAGTATAAAAACGGGGTGATCGATTGCTCTTAGCAGTGAAAATGCAGGCGGAAAGATGGGACACGACAATGACTTAACTAAATCAAATCTCACTGACATAATTTTGTGTTATCGCCCGCCGTGGTTGCTTCGGTGTTACACTGCGAAGCACAAAGTCGCGGGATTCATACCCGGCCGTGGCGGTCGCAATTCGATGGCGGCGAAAGCTCAAAACGTCTGTGTACCGTGCATTGCGTGCACGGTGAAGAACCCCGGGCAGCCAAAATTATTTCGGGGTCCCACACTGCGGCCCGCTTCATGATCGGATAGTTGTCTTGGCGTGTAAATTCCCAGAATTTGATGTTGAAATTTTCTGTTTTGCACCGATAAAGCAGTCCTGGTTTCGCGAGCCTGCGCCCGTATTCACAAAAAGCTTCTGCGCTCGAATTTTTCGTCAAAGCAAATTCCAGTCAATGCTAATATTCTAGACATACGGGCCTTTGGCAGACATCGCTTGCGAATTAACAAGCTTATGAATTCCGCCCACCTGGGCTGTCAAATCGTGGCTTGAGGTTGGTGCCATCCAAAAAAAAAAAAAAGGAAAGCGAGAGAGAAGAAAAGACGGCGACAAAATGTGGACGCAGATTTGAAGGTCAGCAAAAGTGCAACATACCGAAGCTAGCCTATAGGCCCCATTTTTTTAACTACCAGTATAGTGTACGGAAATATAAATGTGAGTTTTATACCAATTTTCTATTAGGTATTTTCGCCATTATTTGTGTTACGTACTTTTGAAGATATCTGCCGAGCGGCTCCTCTGCCTACTGCCACTTTACGATGTCCGATGCGTCTGTCGCGTCTATCTCTTAGGGATGAGTCAGACAACCTTAACTGATCCCGTTATTCGGGAGGGGGAAGCGGAAATGTTTGGTTACAGGCGGATCTAGCCTTGCTAGTCTTTGCTGCGACTGCTCTTACACGAGCGCCGCCTTTGGCGACAGTTTGGCAGAGGTGTATTCTGCGGACACGTCGTGCACGACATCATCAGCGTTGCTAGAGACGGGCGATGGAGCCACCGCACACAGTGAGTCAGAACAGGACGCAATCTGCAGCACCACCTAGCTAGCCATCCCGTTCGGGACGCGCACCTCCCCCCCCCCCCCTCCTCCCGCTGGCACGCCACCTTCCCCTGGACACAACGCCATAAAATGGATCTGTTAACTGTTTCCAGTCGTCAGCAAAGTCTGCGTCACTTAACTTCAGAAGGAGCCGTGACACCCCTCTCTTGAATATCCTGTGCCCCTGCGAGAACACCGACAGTAATCGTTCGCGTGTCCGTGAAAATTGCGTCTCTCTTTTCTTCCTTCCCGCTTTTCCTCTAATCTACAATAAAGCGGACACTGTTCTTAATTACCTCCCATTCCGTTTATTTTCTTCTCTCTCTCTCTCTCTCTTTTTCTTGAGATTGTCGCGTCAGCTTCAGCGTTCCGTGAAAGTTGTGTGGTTAGTATTTTTATATAGCGCTTCCTTCAACATTCCGATTGTCGCCCAATTCCTTCTTCGTTTATATACGTGTCATAGTGGCACGTCTTCAAGCACAACGAAAAAATGACCGCATCGACTAGTTCTACTAAGATGAGCTTGGTAAATGCGTCGTTTATTTATCCTATTGCTCGAGCTTATTTACATGCAGCAATATAAAGGATAGTTTTACTACCAGTAGCCGCGCAAATAATTACAGCACTGTGATGCACCGCCAATCAAAACAACCCACGGCGCCGGAAATCATTCTGGATTTTCTTTAGAATGTATTTTTGGCACCCGAAAAAAATAGTTCGGCGCGAAGATTGTGAACCCGGGCTGGATTTTGTGGCGACGCCCATGCACCTGGAGTCACATAACGCAAAGATCCCCACCCGATCACAAAGTTTCAAGGGCGCTTTGATGGCGAGCGGGCCCGCCGCGGCATCTCGCAGAGGCCGCAGAATCTACGGAGCGCATGGATTTCAATTAAGAAACTTTAGATGTATTAAGATCACACAATGTTTTGATGCGAAAGGTTCCAAAGTCGCGCTTTACATTTTCAATTCCGGACCTTTGTGGGTTTAATGTTCTATTAACATTTGATGCCAAAGCTGCATTTACTTTTCTGAAGTCGTACATCTGACCATACAACGAAACGAGCCAAATCAATACACTATCAGACAAGTTGGCAAAGCAGCAGCGAGGTCCGATGAGACAAAGCGTTCTGATGGCTCATATTTGGCATCATGTCACAGAAAACAATATCAACATCTTTTTCACCTGCGCCAAAGCATCCATGTCAAGACACTAAAGCCAGCAAAGGTAACTGCGTTCTTATTTGTTTTTTCTACTTTCAATTTTATTCGCGAGGACACATTGAGCCTCTCCAATTTTTTGTTCTCGCTACCCGCAGGCTACCAGAGCCAGCCAGAGGTTATGCGTTTTCTCGTGTTGCCCCGACCACCGCGCGGCGCACTGCGGTGCGCATTCGTTTTTCTCCGGCCGAGCGGATTTTGGCCTCGGAGAGTTTTGGACGCTTTCTGACTAGCAGACGAGAAAAAGAAGCAATGGTCGCTCGCCGTCACCATTGTGGGGACTCGACAGATTGCAGCGCGTTCTCTTGAGGGCATCACCATCGTTTCGATGTTATTCCAACCTCTCCGGAAAGTCTTTTGTCTCACCAGTGTAGGATAACGAGCAGCATGCATATGGTTCTCTGTGGACCAAGTGTCTGGCGTTTTCTTCGATATTCCTGCGGTAGCCACATTAGGTGCCCAAAGCAGGCATTCGATTGTGGCCAACATGCTTTCCTTTGCGTTTCTTCATTTCGCTGCCCCCCCCCCACACACACACACGCACACACAAAAGACATTGTTGCCGCGCAGCAAATTGTCACATGCTGGAAGTTCGATTTTGTTACTACTTTTGCGAAAAGTAATGGGCCATAGGACTCTTCACTTGCCGGTTACTCTTACTATATTGTTGCGATAGCAATTAGGTGGACACTCAAGGCGCATTCCTGCCGTCGCCGTCGTGTTCCGTATGAAGTCCAAGGGCGATAACATCGTGAGCGCCCGCCGCATGCTGTATGTGTGAGTGAAAGCGTAGCGGAAGGGGTGGGGTGGAGGGGGAAGCCGACGATGGTGGGTCAGTCTTGTGTACGCAACGGGGAAAAACGGGAAGGAAGTGCGCCGCCTTCCGTCGCGCGCACTGCATCAGGGGAGGGAGGGGGGGTGCGGGCCTTAAGATTCCGTGATCTGTGAATCTGTGATCGCGCAACATGTTTAGTTGCCTTGTTTGACGCATTATACAGGGTGTTTTAGCTAACTTTAGCCATAGTTTAAAAATATGCCGATGCACTCTAAGACGACGCGACCAAATGCATGTATCTGACTTTTGTATGCACTGTGTAGCTATTTCTGTATTTTGTTTAACTAGAAAAGGAATCAAGATTATTTACTAACTTCTGAAGCAACGAAGCTAGGAAAAAAAATTAGAATTAGAAAGTTTCAGAGCGCTTTGCAAAGCGTCCGAATAAACAGTTTCTGTCTTTCTATCTATTAAATATTAGTGTTTTTCAGCTCACTGCGGATTCCCGCGAAATACACAAAACACAACGTGACATGCCCGTCGTGATTGCACTGCTCCCAAGCTTTCCGCGCACAAACAGCCATAGGTGCACTAGCTGCCACTTAAAAAGCGACAGAGCTGCGACGCAAGCGTTGGTTGTTCGATTTAAGCTAGCAACCGTCATCTCCTGTGCTGTGTAAAGCGACTGATGGACGTGGTTGTAGTGGTAGGTGGTAATTGCAGACAACGATAAACAGACTATCGTGCATCGGCCGCTAAAGCGCGAGCAATTTCGTGATGCCTTTTTCCAACGAGGAAAAAGGAAACACGATCCTTACCCTAGTAGCTGCAAGCAGAGAGAGACGGCAGGCTGCAAGAATATTTCGAAGCTGGCACCCGGGTACGCGACTGAGCCCGATGACAATATTCAACGCCTATGAGTTGCTGAAGCAAACCGGCAGCTTCACAAGAAAGAGGCAGATAGTTTCAGTCATAAATAATGAAGTTCGCTCCAACGTTTTGTCTTTCACGGCGGCTAATCCACACGCTAGCACGCGTCGCGTGGCGCACGGCTCGGTGTGTCCAACTCAACTGCCTGAATGATCTTGAAAACAGCTGGACTGCACCCTTATCACCTGCAGTGGCATCAATGCCTGGAATCAAGGGATCTTCAAAAGAGACTCAACTTTGAGAATTGGATTTTCATTCTGGAGGAGTAGGAGTCTGACTTTCTCACCAAGGTATCCGGACTGACGAGATTAACTTTTCCTAAAATTGCCAAGTAAATATCCACAACGCCCACTATAGAAATGAGAAAAATCCCCACTGGCTAGGAATATCCCGCCGCCAATATCAGTGGTCTTTTAACGTTTGGTGCGGAATATATGACAGCACAGTCATTGGCCCAATGTTTTTAACAACACTCTGACCGGCAAGAGGTATGTCAGTTCCTTAAAGCGCAGGTTGAAGACTTCTGCTGCAACATGCCACTAGCCCAGCTTGACGCAATGTAGTGTCAGCACGACTGGGCCAGTCAAGCACGACAGTCAAGCACGAGCAAGCCTTGATGTTACTTTTCCAGGGCAATTGATAGGGAGAAACGGGCCTGTGCTGTGGCTGGCAATGTCATCCGACCTCAACCCTCTTGAGTTTTTCTTCTGGGGCTATATTAAGGATCACGTATACACGACGGAAACGACGACTCCAGAAGCCTTAAAGGAGAAGATAATTGAAGTCTGCAACAGCATTTCACCGACGGTGCTCAAGGCAGCGACAGCAAGCGTTCTCAGAAGATCCCAGTGTTGTATCGCTGCAGAAGGTGACCTCTTCGAGCGCTTGCTGTGAAAGCGCCTGGAAAATAAACCTAAATTCAGTGAAATACCGCGTCTGGTCACTAATGATACTCTTATTCCACCATTTTACTTAAACTTAGTTTTTTTATTTAGGGATGTTCAATTTGATTACAGCTACCGCGAAATGACGGACCTGTTGCTTCCGGCAGCACAAGCGATAACCGCTGCGTCTGCTTATCGCTATGACGAACTTTCGCGAGGGGAGCACATCGCTGGCGTAAACGGCACAGCCGATGCCTACGTGGTTACCCTGTCGCCATTTAAGTGGTAGCGCGCCTATGGCTGTTTGTGCGCGGAACGTTGGGGAGCAGTGCAATCACGACGCGCAAGCGGGCATGTCACTAGTTTTGTAGTTCGCGGGCATCATCAGTAAGCCTAATACCTAATACCACCTAATATACCACCTAATATATATATATATATAGAAAGACAGAAACTGTTTATTCGGACGCTTTGCAAACCGCCCTGGAATTTTCTATATGGAAATTTTTTCCTATCTTCGTTACTTCAGAAGTTGGTTTATTAATGTTGACTAAAAATCTAATTAAGCAAAATACAAAATATAGCGTGACACACCACGTACAAAAGTTAGCAACATGCACTTGGTCGCGTCGTCTTAGAGTGCATCGGCATATTTTTAAACTCTTGCTAAAATTACCTGAGACACCCTGTATAAAGTGACTTTTGCTTAGATACGTAGATTTATTGGTTACTTAAACGTATATTTAAATATCTTGTTGCGAGGTTTTGTGGATACATGCAGTGAACTTTGTTTCCTGAGAAACTTTATTTTGCTTTTTATCAATATTTATCTTGGCATTTGTGTATTCCATTGTACTTCGAATTTCTAATGTATATTTTGCAAAACTGCTGCTTTTTATATGGAATCTCTGTTGCGACTACGATTTCGGTGCAATTACAATACGCAACCAGTGACAGCTGCTCCTGCGCAGTACATTGGAATGAAGGACAGCGCCACTGAGATTTTTCCCTGGCCGTTGCATATGTACAAAAAAGTAAACAAGGCTTTCGAATGACAAAGTATCATTAACATATTTGTCCTCAACATGTTCATTTCATGGGCTTTACATTTATCAAGCACTCTTTTGCATGTTTCGCATTGATATAGTTGTAAAGTTCGTGTGATATTTTCTTTCTGAATAAATAGACAAACAACATGCATGGAAGCATTGATATCAGTTATTTCTGGCACAATTTTTAGGACATAAGAATACAGTATTTTATGAAAAAATACATATTTTACTTGTCTTGACAGTGTGTAGCGTTCAAGAATTTGTTTGCAGCATCGTTGGCAATTGCAATGCAGTTATTATTCATGTATTTGATCCCTCGACAAATTATGTGAGGAGGCCATGCTCCAATGTGAGCCCCCCCCCCCCCCCCCCGAACGAAATTTCTGGCTACACCACTGGGGGGGGGGGGGGGGGGCGTCGCTTCCTCGCTCGCTGTCTCTAACGCGAAAACTGTAACACTAATTGACCTCAAAGCCTCCAAACGCAAATATGTTCTCCTGAACAGTTATGTACATCCATGAACTTGAAATCTTGGCTCGAAGGAGGGAGCTTTCAATGTCTCATCTCAAGCTTAGTTTTCGACCAGAAGGAACGTAGAATAGTTTCGGGCAAAACCCCTTCCAATTGAATCGCCTAATAAAGAAGGCGAACTAGCAAGAAAACCTATTTTATAGAACCGAAAAACCCTTAATTGTGCCTTTAATTAGTTGCCCTAATGAGGCTCCAGAAACGGGGACATCAGGTGTAACTCAGAGATTCACAATTAAATCCGCAGCCGCAACCCTTAAATAATTAGGTGGAAACTGTACAATATGTGACCAATGAATAAAACGAATAAAGAAGGGTATCTCGGTTTTGCAAACAAATGGTAGTGAAATACTGTTGCCCTTTTCCGAAGCGCTCAACGGCAACAAAAGTTACGCGGAGCTATACTTCATTTTGTCCGCGAAGCGAGTGTCTGTCTGTACGACTGAATAAATGCAACTTCTCATCAGCAAGCCTTACTATTGAGGCTGCTTGCGAAAAGTTTTTTGCTTCGTAAGTGCTGCTTGTCATTAGCGCGCGCCGCCTTCATTAACGGTATGTCCAGAATGACGATTGGCTGGCATTCGGTCTTAAACTGTTTCATCACAAGTTCTTTCTTTTTTTTTTCGCATGTTATCACTTTGTGCATTTGTTTCCGCCTGCTGCTGTTGGTTATGTCTATGTTTTTCGAACTGAGCGATGACGGCCATTTTAGCACACCGAAATGACGGAAGAACGAACGCGGTCAAAGACTCCATGCTCCCACATACAGAAACTGTTACGTGTACAGGAACCTTTAAACAACTTCCATGGCTCTACGGAGATTATGGCAGAATGATAAGATAGGCGAGGTCAAAGGCGCGTGAATTTCTTAGGGATTTCTTGGATTGAAAGAGAAGTCGCGAGTGAAAGAAAGACGTGGCGCAAGGCTCCGTACGAGAAGAACGAGCGAGCCGGTCGGCCAAGTGGCAATAATCAAGTGAGACCATGCACCTGAACCCAGTGTATACTGACGCTCTGTGGTACACTCATCTGTCAACTTCAAAAATTTTACTTCTGCCGACAGGCTCAATTTTCGCACGTGTCATGTTTGTGCGTAAGTGGCGTTTCGTGTGCCTGTCACGTTATTCGTGAGCTAGCTCCACATGTTTAAACATCTAGCGATGTCACCAACAAGGCGGTTTGTGTTTGTATTACTGCACGCGCAAATTTCCTGTTGAATAGCTGCTCTAGCTGGTTTACTGCTCTGCAGCTGATATTACTACGGCCCCTGTACTGCGATCCCTCTTGTCTACGCTAGGACCTATTCCCTTAATAAGAACGGTGAGTAACGGCTCGTTCGAATGAAACGTTTTCCCAGTATTTGTGGCTATTCGCGGAACACTTTTCCAATTGTCTCCCGTTGTCATGTCCGTACCAACTATATTGTTCGTTAGCTCTTCGTAGGTGCGGTTAAAAGCAGGCGGGTAAATACAGTCGCCGGTGATACACCATTCAGTACCTGCCATCGTTAAAGCATCTGAACCAAGCCGCGAAGACTGGGCTGGTAAAACGTGGGGAATATAGTACTAAACTTGGCGAGTTGGTACTGGTTGACCTTTGAAGAGGCGATTAAAACGAGGACCAAGGCGAAGAAAGAAGGCGTGACACGTACGCCATGTCCCATCTCCATTCGTCGCCTTTTCCGCCATTTTAAGAGCCTTGTTAAAAATGTAAGGATTCCTTTTGTTTCACTTCTATTCCTTCCGTATCACCCACCGTTCACGAACGGCCGGTGATAACCTGGGTGGAGTGCCGTCCGGTCCACTGACGAAGCCCAAATTGTGAATAACATCGGGCTGGAACCGTTACGTCACCCTATAGCCCCGGCAACTTTCTACAGCTGCGTCTCCCATGCCTTTATTAGAATACAGCTACTCTTCTTATCCGTCATCGGTTATTAACAATGGCTCTCAATCAAAGACACCACACGAGATGACTTCTCGGAGTATGACTCCCGTCTCTGCAGTTCGCATCGATGATATATTCGAGGCACGCGTCAGGTATTGCCTCGGGCAGCTGTCGCATTACTCAGCCACGAGCAGACAGCCTTTTCACCACGGGTCGTTTCTCGCTCGTAGGCAAGCTGGATGGCCTTTATCAGGCCCGGTACCGAGAGTGAGATAAGCGCAGGCGACACGTACTCGTCGGTCACACTGCACGCTGGCATGTACAGGTGGGCTCCACCCATCGGGGTTTCGGCGACAGCGAGGTCACAGAGAATTCTTTTTTTTTTCTATCCAGCGAGGAAAGACAGCGCGAATCAGAGACGACGAGATGGTTCAATTCCTCCTGATCGATCGCGGTCCTCCGGGGGCCACCGAACGTTGCACGCGACGCGCAAAAGGCAAGACCGGACATCGAGACTTACGATGTCCGGCTGTTTCTCCTCTGCGCGGCTGTTAGCGACAGCGGACATTCGTTGCGCAACGCGCTTCTTTACGTGGTGTGTGGGTCAGCTCGCGGCGCGAGGGAGGAACAGGCGATGCGAGACGCCAACAAGTGGAAGTCATTCGCGCGTCGAGGGGATTACGCGATCGAGCTAACGGGCCGCGGCAAAGGGAAGCGAAGCATTGTCCCCCGGACAGACTCGACTTCTGCTTCGCAACCTTGAGAAGCAGCGCAGACAAAACCCTGCGTTGATGATGATATATATATATATATATATATATATATATATATATATATATATATATATATATATATATATAATACGTACGCTTTGCTTTAAAGTATACCCTTATGGCCATGACGCTTGTTCACTGTTATTCGTTCCTCTTTCTCTCTCGCTCTGCTTTTTTTTTCTTTACGTTTCACATTGCTGCCGCTTCTTGCTTCATTCTCCTTGTAGGTTATCGTTTTCTTTTTTCTTTTTGGTTTTAATTCACAGTTCTCTTCATGTTCGCTTCTCTCGGACTTTCTCGGCAACGTTGTTTCTCACTGCGCGCACTTGGGGAAAGCTTGGTGATGCGTGTGCCTCGGCGGCGTGGAGTGCGCACCAAACCCGGCGGTCCTTATTTTTTCCCCTCCTCCTCGGCGCGCTGGAGATCGCGCACACCCCGCGGCACTTTATAGTGTCCCACCTTCGTCGCGGCCGTGCAGCGGCAGCGTTCTGGTGAACGAGCACAAAAAAAAAAAAAAAGAGAAAGAAACACTAGAGACACGACAGCAGAACACCTCCACCTCGTAAAAAGATTTGTAGTACGTTAATTAGGACTTCGAATGTCGGCGGCTTCTGCGCGGTCGAGCGGAGCGGACGAGACGCGTACAGGGCGAGTTTTAACTCCGACACTCAGTATTACCATGTCAGCCCGCCCCCCCCCCCCCCCTCCCCGAACTTGGTTCTTGTGCGTTCGCCACTCGCGTTTCTTTCTTGTCCGCCGGTTCGCCATTCGCTTTTTTTTTTTTTTTCAGCTGCGGTTTCAGCAAGCGACACTTCCTTCTTTATCTCGATTTGCCCCTGTTGGACCTTCTCCCGCTAGTAGCTGCGGGATGACTCAAGCAGCGGCGTCAAGCATTGTGTCAGCCCGCCGACGCATCGCCTGTCACATCTAAAAATCGGTACTGCGTCGTTCGAGACCCGCCTTCGAGTCTTGCTGCTCGCCTTCCCCGGGTCTCCTCGGATGCGGTACGGGTCCGTAGAGGCACGGGGCTCGTCCCACCGCCCGACGTAATCCTCGTGCTATGCAAAAAAAAAAAAAAAAGATGCTGTCCCTCTCCTCGGTTTGACTTCCCTCGCGCGGCCCCGTGGTGTACGTATCAGATGCACGCATTGCGAAAGCCGCGTCGATGGTGGTCGATAAACTGTATCGGCATCGGCGCAGATCGTTGGCGCGTGCGCCCGTAATCGCACGCCCGGCGCCGGCCCGTCTGCTACACACTGCGGCAGCGCTCGCGGCTGCAGCACCCGTCATGCGCCCTTATATGGCGGCGCCGTCGGGCCGGGAGGACTCTCTCTTCTTTTATGTTTTTTTTTATTTTATGGTTTCCCCGCACTGCGAACAAAAGGCGGCCCGCGGAGTTACGCTGTTCGGTTTTCCATCCATTTCTTCCTCTGCTTAATACCACGAGCAAAAGAAAACGAAGAAGAGAGAAAGAAAAAAGGGTGGAGACAGCATCGTTGTGTCTGGGCACGGCAGACTACCGAGGAGAGCGAACTTGTCTTTGTGTCTTCTTTTATAGCCAAGCGCATCAACGAAACGTTTGGACGCGGTGACGTTCATCCCATCGTCGGAGGCACTGGAGGAGGCGTGCCGAGTGTGCCTGGCAGGGGACCGTGGATTTAAAGAATGGATGTCTCTTCACGTCAGCCGACCAACGTAGCGCTCATTGGAGCGAGCGACCAATCTCTGCTTCTCGGCCGGCGGCGGTGTCTGTTATCTGAACAGTTATAACATCCGACCCCTGGGCGGCATTGTGCCATGTAGGGCCACCAATGGAAAGCGATTGTGTACAAACAGCGCTTTTACTGCGCGACCTACGGGGGCGAATCAGAAAGTCTTCGTCTGTATTTTTGACACCAAATTACGGCTACAAATGCGGCTTCAGCATATCCATTCCCAGCGCTGGACCTTTCTTGGACCGGCCCGGCTTTATCTGCCGGTAGATCCACGGCACGGCGCTGCTGTCAGTTATTAAAGATGGCAGTTGTACTTCACACGTCCACAGCGTACGAGCGATGAAGTGGGATTAGTTTTATATGCAACATGGGACGAACGCCCATCGAAATCCACAGGGAAAGGTAGGTCACGTATGGGGAAATGTGTCTCGCTTTGAGAAGTGTGAGGTGACGGTGTAGTGATTCACGTGCAACGATGAAGCCAAGGCAGCAGTCCGACCGTAGTTCCACAGTCAGCCCTACGAATTCTACCACAGTGACATCTCAAATTTAGTGCTGCGATGAGGCAAATGGGGGGGGGGGGGTGCTGAACCGGTGTGGGGAGTATGTGGAATAATAGTGTAAGGTACTTAGAATAGTACCTGTATATGTAATTACTTGCGTGTACCTTACTTTGGGGAACAAAAAATGGGGGCAGATACTTTCTGATTCGCCCTCGTACTTCATGTCTTACGCGCCGTCTACGCGTGCATATAGGCTATTTTTTTTTAAATTTTCATATCGTGCTTTTTTGCTCCCAATAATTTCTTCTGCAATATTTTTAGGTGACTCACATGAATGGGCACTATGTATACCCTGCCTTTGCATGACCAAAGCGGCCTGCCGTTGCCGTGCTAATATTAGAGACGGTACCTCACGAACGCGCCATATGAAAAGGTACAAAATATAACAGTAACGTAGCGGCCATGTTACAGCTATTTACGCGTGATACCCTTACAAGGCAAAATAAATATAACATTGCTGTAGTGGTTCCGTAAGTACATTATGGACTAGAGTTTGTTTCTTTAATTGAAACACAAAAAAATGCCTACATATGTTACTCAAATTATCTGACTACAGACGAATCACCTTCACAGGTGGACATAATTTTAAAAAATAAACCATGACAGTTCATTTACTAATTAAATTAATTACAATAATTGCCTATCTTGTTACCGACTTCGCGGCACACATCTATTTTATAAAGTTGCACAGGATCATCGTAAAAGTCCAGTTCCGTGTTTTCATATTTCAAAATGGCAGACCGATATAACTAGCGTCAAATCGTTCACTCAGGTAACCTGAGCACGGAGGCGACACCCCGAAACACGGCTCTATGTCCCACACCTTTGATGATTAGTATGTAGTGGCGCGATTCGACAAGCTTCTGAAGGACTGAAAAAAAAGAAAAAAACGTTTGTCAAGTGAAAAAAAAAGCACTGTATGCAAGTGGTCCTGCGCAACTTGTGACCAATTTTAAAAATTTGCAAGTGGCTCTTAGCTGGACAGAACCAAACAATGGGCCGCTACAGTGGGCGATAACGAAAGCAGTGAAAACATAGCCATAGAGTTGAAAATTGTTACAGCGCTAATACATGCATCTACAAAGTAGCAAGGACGAGACACATACGGATAGCTTTTATAAGGGGAAAGGTAGAAAAGAAGTGGGAGGAAGCGATACAATCGGGGAAAAATGACATTGCGCATCGATGAACGTGCCAATAATCAACGGAAATAGAACAGGAAAAAAAAACCAGAAAACAGGCAAGGGGTACAAACAGATAATCAAATCAGTAAGCGGTCGCTTCCGAAAATTGAATCTCTGCAGCAAAAAAGCGATACAGAGGGGGTGCTTACGCACTTGCTGCCATATTTCTTTATGTGGAGCGCTTCCAAACGGACGAGCGCCGTCGTGTCGGCACTCTTACCGAGAATCATTGTATCTCCCAGTCGAGCCTCGCAACATCTGCATTTAGTTACGTGCTTGACCAAATGTGCGTACTGGCCCTTTAAATCACTTAAATTTCGGGCGTGTTCCCCCAAGCATTCATTAATACAGCGGCCGGTTTGGCCGACATAAACCTTTCCACACTTCAAGGGAATGGCGTAGACCACTCCTGTGGAACACTTGATGAACGGCTTGCCATAGCAATAGAACAGATAATAGGCAGGGTGTCCCAGCTGACATTAGCCAGAGTTTAAAAATATGCGAATGCCACGTAGCTGGACAGAACCAAGGTAATGTTGTTTGCCGTCACTTGCACACATTCAATTTATGTTTAATTCCACCTAATTAGATAATTATCCTGAATTGATTAACTAACCAACTTCTCAAATACTATTATCTGATGAAAAGTGCCAATGAGCAAATTGAAGAGATGCATGAGAAAATCGTGATGCATCTTTCTGTTGCTCAATACTTCCCACATAATAGTTTTTCCGAGCGTGAAGAAGCCCGCAAACGCACGCAAAATTGCCGCGCGACTGGCCGCTCAAGGCACTTTGTGTGCCTTTGAGGGTTACTTTCACGCTCGGAAAAACAATTATATAGCACGTATTGCGGAACAGTTAGCTGTACCGGAAGTTTTTCATATCGCTCTACAATTTTCTGATTCATACTTTTCATCTAATTATAATATTTGAGAAGTAGGTTAAATAATTAAGACTAACTATCTAATTAGGCGGAATGGTCCGAGAAAAAATTACTTTAGTATCTCTAAGCGACGGCAAACAAAATTACCTTTGTTCTGGCCAGCTAAGTGTCATTCGCATACTTTAACGCGACAGTATAAAGGGCTCCGGTCGCAAAAAATCCGCCGTCTGCGTCCGGCGATCCACGTCCGGCGTCCGGCGCCAGACGTCGCTTCCTTCAAACGAATTTAGAACCACGCATGACCAACCACGCAAGCTCTCCATGTCGCGCAAGGAAGTTACTGAACTAATTGAGTTTCTGAAGGTAAAATACGCAGAAAAATTTTAAAGTACTACTTACACACAACCTACAGGCATGATAGCGTCGGATTGTAATTAGAATATGCGAGAAAACATAATTATGTCACGCGGAAACTCAAACAGAAACTCCTTTTACTGCGATAGCACTTTCTGCAGCTGCCGTTAGATGTTTGTCTTAGTAGGAGCGGCGCGGCCCTCTCGGTTCCTTGCATACAATAAAAAAAAAAAAAGAGAGAACCACGAAGCTCGCTGTCGTGCATAGCGTTCGCCGCCAGCGTTTCCTGGTAAACATTACGGTTACATACGCTGCAGTTACCGGGAAGTGGGAGAAGCGGTCAGGGATCTTTGAATGCTATCGCGTTCCACTGTGAAAGGCGAAGCTCAAGCATCCTCCAATTTTTTTAAAATTCTGGCTAAAATTGGCTGCGGAGCCTGTATATATGAACGAGAAGAAAGGAAACTAAGGGCCCGATTTTTACTAGTCATATTGTCACGTAGTAGTGATAGTGAAGAACACAGCAGCACCACTCTCAATGAGAAAACTAAGTTTTCCATTGGGCGAACCTGCTCCAACAAAAGCAAGTTACACTTAAAGCACGAATATAGCGGCGAACACAGTCGGCGATCGTCGAAATCTGCTCTGCTGGTCGAGCGCTTCGGCTTTAATACGCATCGTGGAAGTCAAAGGTTCTGGTGTAATCGCTGGTGCCCTCGTGGTTTCCAGAAACTACTACGAAATTCGTTTCGCGCATGAAATCTGATAAATATAGCGTTCGGCGACGAAATACACAACAGATAGAATAAACGATAACATTTGCGTAAGTTCCGAATCATGCAGGCGTGTCTTGCGGTGAACGATAACGTATAAATTTTTTTAGACCGTGAACAACGGTAACCTGAGAAAGACAAACGAGCACACGTGTCAATATTATAAAGAAGCCAACTACTGGAAAGCGTAAAATAAATTTTCCGTCAGATTTATAAACGTCCAGGGCTTCCTCATCATCATCATCATCATCATCATCAGCCTGGTTACGCCCACTGCAGGGCAAAGGCCTCTCCCATACTTCTCCAACAACCCCGGTCATGTACTAATTGTGGCCATGCCGTCCCTGCAAACTTCTTAATCTCATCCGCCCACCTAACTTTCTGCCGCCCCCTGCTACGCTTCCCTTCCCTTGGGAACCAGTCCGTAACCCTTAATGACCATCGGTTATCTTCCCTCCTCATTACATGTCCTGCCCATGCCCATTTCTTTTTCTTGATTTCAACTAAGATGTCATTAACTCGCGTTTGTTCCCTCACCCAATCTGCTCTTTTCTTATCCCTTAACGTTACACCTATCATTCTTCTTTCCATAGCTCGTTGTGTCGTCCTCAATTTGAGTAGGGCTTCCTATGACTTGGCTAACAAAAGTCACCCCCCCCCTTCAGTGTCCCTTCTTCCTTTCATATATATATATATATATATATATATATATATATATATATATATATATATGTGTGTGTGTGTGTATGTGTGTGTGTGTGTGTGTGTGTGTGAGGATGGGCGCGTGTCTGTGAACCTTTCTTTTTTTGCACTGGCCTGTCGCACCGGACTATCACGTCAACGTCGGTTTTCGTCTGCTGCAGCAGCAACTATAGTGTACTGTGACGCAAATATTTATTTATTTATGTATTTATTTATTTATTTATTTATTTATTTATTTATTTATTTATTTATTTATTTATTTCTTTTCCGAGTGCAAGCTCGAGCACGCCAAATAATATTAGCCCAGAATGTTGACCGTCAGAGTAGCACCACCGAGCGCTCTCTGTTCCGCGTAACTGAACCCTAAACCGGACATAAAGCACCCGGATATAGAGTAGGCTCAAAGGTGTATCTAAATTAGAAAGATTTCTTAATGAAATAGCACGTGATATTCAAGAACCTCCTTGGTTTTTCTTCATTTTATTCTCTTTATTTAGCCAATAGGCATGCGCCCATTTTTGGCCAGTAGCCCAGAGTGTGTATGCACCAGTGTGAGACAGGAGGTAGGAAATTGTCAATAATATTTTTTAAAATTTATTTCAATTGCCCTCTTGGGTCTAAGAGACAGGTTTAGATGAGCTCGTTCGAATACAAGATGTTTCACTTAAGTGCGGCAGGGCGAAATTAGGGGCGGTGTTATAAAGACAGCAAGTTATTAGAGCGCATAAAAAATCGAGGGCCTAATTTGGTACGGCCAGAAAGCTAAGTAGAAGTAACGCACACTTGAAAAGCAAATGCAGTCAACAAGTAAATGTAACTGCGCAGCAGTGTATGTGGGATAGAAAATACAAAATGGAACTGCCAAGAATGCTCATCTTTTTTTTTTTTGTTCACGCCTTATTGTCTTTATACCTTGCTTTCATACATAGTCACATCACATGTGGCATTACTTCGTGGCGAAATACATATAACTGTCACCTTTCGTCCACGTTGGGAAAAACACTTTTATGTAGCACGTATTGGGCAACAGCAAATTGCATCGGCCATTTCTCATGTTGCTATTCAGAACCAGACCATTCGGATTATTGCCAACAGCTCTGTTTACTCTAATGCTTCTCCGCTTCTTCAGGCTAATTTCATTCTTTCTATATATGGCGTGTCTAAATTTCATTTACTTATCACTCTATTCAAATTGCTTAACAAACAGCTCGCGTGTTAACTAATAGAACATAGATTGCTCAAGAATACCAATAGCACTAGGTTTGCCCATAATCACAACTTTCTATTACCTAAATGTAACACGAACTACGACAAAATGACTTCCTCCTTCTCGGCGATCAAATTGTGGAATGACTTATCCCATGCCCTTAAATCATCATCTTTGCTTGCATTCAAATATGAACTTAAAAATTTTGTTTTGTATAAGTAGTGGTTCCGATTAATTTCTTTTGTATATAAAGTGTGTACTTCACTTGTTAAATGGGTTTATATACAATTTAGATTGATAATGTGCGAAATTTTATTTACATATATGATTCTTTGTATAAAAATCGAATGTAATCCTTTTCACTACTCCGTTCTTTATTTACTTATATATTGCATAATTTTTCACTGCTGAATCAAATAACCATTTTGTACCAATCTTCTTGTTAACCGAGGGTTACGCTGCAGTCCCTTGACTATGGGACCCTCGCTTTTATACTACTAATAACCAACTGTGTATCTTGAATGAACAACAAACCGAAACGGAAACTGAAAGTGCCAATGAGAAAATTGCAGAGCAACATGAAAAACTCCCGATATAGTTTTGTGTTGTTCATTACGGACTTCATAAAAGTGCTTCTCCAAGCGTGAAAAAAGCCAGCTAAAGACGCAAAGTGCCTCGAGCGGGGAGCCACGCTAAACTTTCGCGGCGCGTATTCGCGGGCTTCTTTCACGTTGGGAAAAACACTTTTATGTAGCACGTATTGGGCAACAGCAAATTGTATCGGCCATTTCTCATGTTGCTATACGATTTTCTCATTGCCGTTAACACTAATTAGCTAATTATGCGGAATTAAAAAACAGTCGCAGTAATTCCAAGCGACGACGAAGAACATTACCTTGGTTCTGTCCAGCTACCTTGCATTTGCATATTTTTTTTAAAGTTTGGCTCAAGTAAAGTGAACCACCCTGTACAGACTTTAAGGTCGTATAGTATCCAATCATATAGCATTTAATGGCGTCAATAAAGTTTCGCTTCACAAATATTACAACATGTGCCTTACATATATATTTACATATACATATATTTTTATGCTACTTCAATGTGTGCATCGTTTGCGCTCCACACTTAACAATAACTTACGATCCGACTCTATATTCTTATATGCCACTAAGGCTTTCCACAGATTATTCCATCAACTACAGTTGCTGAAGCTACCTGCACTCCATAGTCCTGATCAGTTACTGGCCTGGATTTAACAATTTCTCACTAATCGATCGCAATTAGTTTCAGTTAATGGTTGCTATTCAGGTTTCGTAGATATAAAATCCGGCGTTCTGCAGGGGTCAGTATTAGGGTCATTGCTTTTCTTAATCTATACTAACGACCTACCCAGCCTTACTTAATCTCACAGACATTGATATGCTGATGATTGCGTGGTTTATCAGAAAATTTGTAACCCTGATGATAAAGTAATCTTGTGATCGGATCTTAACAATATTACTAATTTGTGTGAAAAGTGGTACATGAAATTAAACGCAGCTAAATGTACAAAAATGCGTCTCTCGTGCCTGGGTGACAGCGACTCATCGACACAATCAACCGCATCCAGCTCCATCTGTGCTGCTTCCCCTCAGCGTTATGGCAATTTAGCATTATTCATTACCATCATGGTAATAACCTCGCCGCGACCAAGCCACCCGGTCTGCCTACCTGGAAGGCCGACCAGTTCCATTCACTGTATTCACAAGCGACGCTGCAAGAATGCTTCATATCGTGCCTAACGCTATGACACACAAATACCGGTCTTCTCCCAACCTCCCAAAATTTTATCTTCATAGACTCGATCCATCCCTAAAGCTAGAAGTGCCGTCAAAACTTCCTCACTCTGACGCGACAGTATTGTGCCGCCTCTGGCTCGGGGTGGCATTTACAAGGGCCTACTCGTTCGGCATTGGAATGGGGGACACGCCCATGTGCCACTCTTGCAGAACTACAGAAACGATTGAACACATCGTATGTCCCAGTACGTCGTCGAGTATGACGCCCTCCGTACAGAATTTAACTCGCTCGACTCTAGACAATTTTCTGAAACGAATATTCTTGGGCCATGGCCGTACCCGTCGATGTCACAGAAAGCCACAAAAGCGTTGTTGTGTTACTTCAAATCTGCCAGGTCTTGGTGACCATGAGTAGACTTGGTGCGAAGCTCCAAATGTGCGCGAAAACGTGCTCTCTATAGCTCCTCTCTCTCTCTCTCTCTCTCTCTCTCTCTCTCTTCATCCCTATACTCCTTCCCAAGTGCAGGGTAGCAGACATGACTTGCATCTGGTTAACCTTCCTGCCTTTCCTCTCTTCTATTTCTCTCTCTGTCTCGCTTAATATTATGTTGGTTTAAAATTAATGCGAACATTATCTCAGGCACCTCACCACACGCAAATATTTTGATCGTGGTTTTAGTTGAATGGCATAAGATTAACTGATGTTAATGTTGTTATTGCTTGCGCATGCAATCTTGTATGCTTTTATTACTTGCTCTTGCATTTATTTTACTTTGCCTTATTCGTAATGTTTTCCCACTCTTGTTGCTATGTATCCCCCCCCCCCCTATATTGCTCCGGTGATAGAGTGTACCTATAATAATTAAGATGCAGTGTAAGCCATAACTTTCTTTCTGCGCAGCATTTATTTAATTGGAGAAAGATTACGCGAAGAGCTCATTCAGTCATCTAAGCGTAGTTCTATTTCGAGAAATCCTTGCTGCTACCACGCGAGCAAAAGGGTGCAAAGAGAGAGAAAGCAAGGACAGGAAAGGCCAGGAGGTCAACCAGCAGACTACCCGGTTTGCTAACCTACACTGGAGGTGAGGGAAAGGGGAATAGAAAGAGGAAAAAAGGGATAGAAGTGCAAGAATGTTGGAAACACCGTAGAGGAAGATGCTCTACCCTTGCACATTTCCTAGCCGTGTAAGGCTTGCTTATACTTAACTGCAATCATTAGAGCTTCGAGGGCCTTATGTGCACATTCATAGTTAGCTAAAAGCTTAGAACATTAAAACGATGGCAAACAAAAAGGATCTCACCAGCAAACATTTGTAAGAAGAAGAAGAAGAAGAAAAAAGCGCACAGAATGGTCGCGCAGCGCGAAAATTCCATCTTTGGCAATTTCTAAATGGGAGCAGCAATTTATCGTAGCACTTCTTCCCTGTCAGGCGTCGAGAATTTCTCTTTTTGTTTCAAATGGCATTTAATTTTTTTAAATTATGGAATAACGCCTAAGAAAGATAAAAAGCGAGCTATGATTTACAATTCCCCGACTGTGAGTATCTCTCGTTTATCACAGCTCCAGTCCAGAAATTAGATAGCAGAAAGCAGGCGCATTATTCACACAACTCCAGCCACTCTGTCTGATAATGAGCTTTGTGAAGAAAATAGAACTGTGGCTACTGAATCATTACCTTCTAAAATATTGCCAAGTCACTCCGACGCATTTACTGTAACAATTAATATACGTGACTAATTTTTCCTCTATTTTTCTACGTTGCTACCTTTGTGCATTCATTTGTTGCTAGTGGACAAGCTGAACATATTTCGAATACTGTGTTGATGTTCTCCTACAGAACGACTCATATGCGTTGGCTTCTTGCAGAACACGAATCAAATTTGATTCCAAGTAATGACGTTTCCTCTAATGCGTTTGCAGTGTAAGCAATGTTCATATAACATTCAATTCTTTCTTATAATTTCTCTATCCTACGGGAGGTTGAAGCGATTTGAATAGGTCCGGTAAGTTTTCCGCCCCAAGTTTGTGTTAATTTTTATATCCGGTGGTAAGTCGACGCAACGTTGGGTTGCCCCCCCCCCCCCCTATCGCAATCCTCGTCGTGTTTATTTGAATGCGTGTCTGTTTTTCCTAGCAAAACTTACGGGTGATGAATGTTATCATTCTGGAAATAAAGCGTCCTTGCGAGCTTTTGATGATTTTTCTTCATTTTTTTTTTCAAGGCGAAAAGCTTTGCTTGGCTCTATTCGCAATCAGGCGTCATCTTTCATAGGCTGTTCCTCTCGTACGGTGATTTCGCAGACGACGAAGTTCCATCTGTCGCTGCAGCGGCGCTGCCCGCCGAGGCATGCAGTGCGCGTGCGCAGCTCGGCGTAAGGCAGAAAACAACGCCATGCGGGCCTTCTTGCACTGCCATGACTTACTATCGAAGCGTACGTTGTTAGCTTACGCCACCGAGGTTTAAACGATATTAGACAGCTTTAGTTGGGCCTCCTCAGTAGCTCTGCGTGCGCAGAAAACCCGCGGAGGCGACAGGGCGCATGCGCAGTACGCAGGAGCACGCACGGACTCTTGCGCGCGCCCGCAGCTTTTGAAAAGCAGCGTAGAGTCCGCTACGGGCTCTGCGGGCGTTGCGGGACGTTCTCGCATGTTCTCGCGTGTCCACGAGAGCGCATTTACGATATTGCTCCGGCCGAAAATGTGACGCCGGCTTGAGGTTTGATTTCGTGGCGACTGGTATTGGTCACACAGTTTCAAGATCTGTCACATGGCGGTGCTGAGCAGCACACTGCCGGCTCCTGCGCCTGAAAGTCAGCAGTCCCCATCTCGACTTTTGCCCCCGGCCAACTACTGCCGCTTCGTGTGCGCTCGCTTCGCTACATAGGCACGACCTCGCGCGCGCTGCGAAAGTGGGTGGTTGCGGACGCCCAACTAAAACTGCCTATTAACTGCGATCAACTTTTTTTTTCTAATTCGGCGTGCAGACCTAGTGTAACGTAGACCGCCAAGCACGACAGCTGGCACGAGCGGCTGGACTCCGCACTAGAAGTAAACTTTTCAGCCAGAAGTGATCGGTGCTTCAGTAACGAAGGCGTGTGAGCTGCCGGTACTTCTAAGAGAAATAGAGAATAGCAAAAAACTGAAGGAAATTTAAGTGTGGGCGCAGGCATTCTCAATCCAGTGCGCTTCCATAAAACAGGAATTAACATTAAGTAGGTTTTTCACTTATGCAGAAAAGAAATAAAAACGAGAAAGAAATGGATTAAAAATCACAAAGCAAACTTTATCTCCGGCCCCAATTATTATTTTTCCTACAAGGCGTATTTTACTAATCATAATAATTGATTTATTATCATTATTCGCTAAACCTTACTGCAGATATTTTTTTCGATTTACTTTTATTTATTTATTTATTTGTTTGTTTGTTTGTGGTTATATTGCGCTCAGCTTTAGACAGACGATATTAGGTGAAGGACAGGACGTCCTTCACTTAATATCGTCTGTGTAAAACTGAGCGCAATATAACCATGAACGTTCTCCAACTAGCCCCCTTCATTGCTTTACTAAATGTTTGTTTGTTTGTTTGTTTGAGTACCTAAGGGCCGGTTAGGGCTTTAGATAGGGAGTATGAAAAAGGTCAAGCGTGAGATGTTATTAAGGTGTTTTAGATTTCATCGCTGTTTTATCTATCCCGTTTTTCTGTAATACGTGCATGCCTATTAATTGCTTTTATTTCCTATTTGCTCTTTTTCTTTCGTAACCGGCCGTTGCCTCTTTATATAGTTAGGCTTCTTTAGGCTTTTCCTTCTCTTTTCTGCCTTTTTTTGCTTGTTTCTTAACAGCCAAAAGCTTATTTCGTGTTATTGCTTTCTTTTAAAAAAGACAAGCAAATATCAGGAATCTTCATGCATGCTAAGCTGCATTTCACATTACTAACAGTTAGGACACACTAAGAATTAAAACACTATAAGCCTCCCAAGATGATGCGTGTTTCTGATTGTGCTTTCTTGGTGTATGTCTTGTAAGAACTACGCCGCGCAAATTTGCATACATGACCAAGAACTACCTGGCTTTATACGCAACCAGTTAAAGAATATTCACGCGGAAACGGGAGTTCTCCATCCGGTGACATTAGCTTTCCCAGAAACGTTTGGTACTTTTACTTCTTTATTACAGGGCGTCTATCTACTGTCGTTATATTTAGTGGTGCCTTTTTTTGCGAATGCACTCCTGCTTCGGCCGGATTATCGTCTCAGCATATTGAAATGAACGAGACTGCCAAAACCCGAACGCGCCCTAATAGAGGGAACTCCGGTACTGTCAAATATTTGCCCTGGATAATTTCACTATGCGCAACCACACAGTGCTCGCAACCCATTTGAATTCTGCGTATGTGGGATTTGAGAGTGCGCAAGGGATATTTCTTTACTAAAATTGGAACGCCGCGTAGAAGAGATGAAACTACGGAAAACAGTAAGAGAACACAACCGGTGCTGTTGAAAAATTCCTGTGGGAGAATTCACTGCGGATATCAGCACATTTGATTCCAACAGATCATATCAGCATGTTATTTGTAAGATTTGAGCGATAAACGAAAGCATTTCCAGATATCGAGAAGCTGCTGAAAATATACAATTGTGCTGTCGTAATATGTTGTGCAAGCATTCACTTTTGTTAACTTCACAATGTTCATACATCGTGTCAACTCGATGTCTGACTCTCGCACAGCATTTTTTTTTTTTTTGCCAACGCCGAAACGCCTACCCTTTAAAGAAAGAGAAAAATTGATAACTGCCGTCTGATTTTTGTTGTGTGTCTCCTAGAATTTGTTATTAGCCGCACGGTGCTCAAACATCTCACGTCAAAGCAGTACCTTCGTCATTTGTGGGCGCAAATATTTTGTCACGCAGTCGCAATTTCCACCAGCAAGAAGCAGTGGCGCGATGACCATGATGTTTTCCTGATTTCATTTTTTCCTCTTAAGTAGTTACTGATTGCAGGTTTTTTTTTTCCACTGCCGCCACTCATCAGCATATCTCAGCCTCTTTGAATTTCCACTTGACGTTCTTTGTTGCCATGTTTCCCACCGTACCGGTCGCGTACTTGCTGGTAAGCTTACTAGTTCTTTTCCTCCACTGTGAATCGTAGTTTTTACTGTACAAATATCTGAACACTCTCCTAGCCACTTCAAAGCTTCTCCAATCTATATCCCCCTGCACAACTTCATTTGTAGACTTCCCGTGAGCACCCAATAGGAGGCGTCTTTGGTTGACATCCAGACCTGATTGTACTCCTGACTTCGAGCAAACAACCACATTTGCAAATGTAAGTCCTGGAACCATTACACCTTTCCACATATCCCGTAGCACCTCGTACCTATTGTATCCCCATGGTACTCTGTGTTTCAATATGGCCGCAGTTCTCTCTTCCTTTGCTGTTAATATATTTTTTTATGTGTTTCCATATATCTACTGCTTTCGTTTACCCATACAAGAAGGTATTTATATGCATTACCCGAGGTGTTTCCTGGCCCTGTATTGACACTGTGTTATGGTATTGAATACGATAACGCCTGATTTTTCGACGCTAAATTTCCCCCCTAAATTATCACAGATATTAACCCGACGTTGCATATCACTTTACTCCTTAGCTATCAACACAATGTCGTCCGCATAAACAAACCTCGAAGCTGCTGCTCTACCACTGTACCCGTCTGTTTGTATGAGAACTTAAACCCGATATTGCTTCCGTCTAGCACCTTTTCCATCCTTACCGCAGCTAACAGCTAAGCTATTTAAGCTAGTGACACAATGTGGTTCGCATAAAATAAACCTGGAAGCTGCTGCTCTACTAATGTACCAGCCTGTTTGTATGAGAGATTAAACACAATATTACTTCCTTCTAGCGCCCTCTCAATCCTCACCAGGTAGATCAAAAACAGAAGCAGCGATAGAGGGCACCCCTGCCTCAATCCCTTGTTGATATCTACTTTCTCCTCGCTCCTCTTCCCTTCCCATTAAACGCAAACAGTATCTTCTACGTAAATCTCTCTCAAAAGCTGTATACAGTCGGCGCCTATATCTTCCCCTTCCAGAATATCCCACAATACGTTGCGCTTTACGTTGTCATACGCTCCGGTAATGTCTAAAAAAGCCACATATAGTCGTCTCCTTTCTTCTCTAGATTTCAGTACACTGAGTAAGGACTAATAAGTTATCATCGCGACGCCTACCAATTGCGAAGTCATTATGAAATATTCCCAATATGTTATTATTCTCTGCCTATGCTTGCAGCTTTAATTTAATCGCCTGTGTTGCTAACCTGTATATTACCGATGTAATGGTCAACGGTCTGCATGAGTTAATTCTATCTTTTTCCCCCTTACCTTTCTAAAATAATTCCTTCTACTTTGTCGCCAACTGTCTGGATTCGCCTACCTTTCAAGGTTTCTTCTACTGCTTTCAATGGAGGTTCCTTACGCTTTCTTTCCTATTTCATTAACCAGCCTAACGGGAACCTCGTCTAGCCATTTGGCTGTGTGCTTAGGAATTTGCTCTTCGGCTTTCCTCCAGTTGAAATTTGCCAGCAACAGCTCCTTTTTCCTTTGCTTCTCTTTCATGCTCTGCTTTTCCTCAAGCACAATCTCTTCATTGCCTTGGAAAGATTGGGTTGTCAATCTTCGGATGTAACTTCATGGCGTGTCCCCTTCCAGTTCCTTTCCATCTTCGTCTAGGATATGTCATTGTATTGTTACAGACTTCCTGCCTAGTATTTTTGTGGTTCCAAATATTCTAGGTGCGGCCTTTTATTTCTCGCAAATTCCTGACAACCACAGTTCATTTTTACCTTTTATCTTTGCTTGAACCAGTATTTGACCCATAGATTTTTTTCTCTCAATATACTTACCATTTTCTGGCTACTCCATCCTGCGACAACTGCACTTTTCTTGTCTGCCTGTGCTCTCGCGATGCTTTCCGCCGTTCGGCAATCACTTGTCGGAGCTCGCTGTTCCACCAGCTTTCGGTTTCTTTTTTTCCGTTCCAACAAGCATGTTGCTTCTCTTTTCCTATTTCTTTTGTAATTACACTTAGAAGCTCACTATATTTCCACTCTTTGCTTGGCCATTCGCCAAGTTCTTCCTGGACTCTTGTGACTATATTTGTTATTTGTTCAGCGTTCAAATTTGCACTGCCCATTTTTCCTCCTTTCTCCCTTTCCCAACTGCGTATCCCATTTTCATATGATGCATTTATGGTCACTCCCTGTGGTGCTATACCCTTCCTCGTCAATGGCAATTTCTCTCAACTGATAATGCATTCGCAGTTTCCATAAAAACACGCTAAAGACGAAGACGAAGGAACACACACGACAGGAGAGGCGCTACTACCGACTTTGTTTATAATGCATTTCTTCTGTCATCATACAGCCATCAATGGTCGGTTGCCGGTTTCCCACTTCCCATGTGGTCTGTACATCACACCTGGGCCCTGTATTCACGATAACGAGGTCAGGTTCCTCACAAAAGATCTAGCATCGACTTCCCGTTGTTATCGGTATACGCCTCGTGCACCGTCTTTAGAGGCACCACTGATAGCCACCTAGCGGGCGCTTCTAACAGTACGCCCGGGAGCAGTAGCAGACGACAACCCTTTGCAGCAAGGATGGCTGAAGTTCGCGGCTGCGATATCTCCTTTGTTCGGGTGCCAGACTGCTTATTCTGCGGTGACAGGTGTAGGGAAGACGCTTACCTCTGTGGGAGCGGGTGTGAACACGATGTTACCGGTGTTTGGGACAACATGGTCCACATACGTGCAAGATTTGTCCCGCAGACAAACACCACGATCCCCATTTACATGACGTGGAGCTCATGTGCACTAGCCGATAAATTTTATTGAGTAATTTTATTGAGTATTTATTGAGTCTCGATCGTTTTTTTTTATTCTACCCTTGCCGTAATGCTGCTTCTGTACCTCAATATTAAGCACCCCTCGTTAGTGCAGACTTATATCAAACAAATCCGCATGGTGCGATGTCTGCACATGACGTTGTGATTTTTCTGCCGATGAATACATGCGAAATTGCCGAATAAAGGCAGTCACAGTCGCCTTAAGAAGAGTAACTGCGAATTTATTGGTGGAAACGCGTACACTAGTCAACGAAGTCACCAAACGCACGGGTTAATAAAAGCGCCTGTTAGTGCTGTACCGCCGATGCAGTTCTGCTGCATACGCCAATGAACTGCCGTTCCCGCTGCAGTTTTCGCGATTTTAAATTTTCCAAGGGAGCTGCTTCTAAACGTACAAAGCTAAAGACTGACTATGTATTCATTACCTTTTTTTAATGTTACTAGAGAGAGATGCCACATGATATATTTAAAGGCACAGCAGCGCCAGTCAAAGTAGGAGAGCGCTGGCGGCAAGGCCGGGTTTAGTTCTCTGCGGCGTAAGCATAATAAGAAAGAATTCATTTGAGTACACAATTCACATGCAAGAAGGGACTAAGTTGCGAAACAAACAAATCATTCGGCGTGTTAGGTCTGCTCAGGCAGCATCGAGGTATGATGACTTCCCAAACGTGACGCGAACTTTGCAGCGAAGAATGGAACAAAAATACCATATGCAGCAACTATTAGCAATTCTCGCCCTGAACTACCTATTTTCTAAACACATTTCCCCCCCCCCCAAAAAAAAACACAATATCTAAGTTGCCCTCGGGCGAAAAGAATAAAGCTGTCAAAGAAGCACTTGCTTGGTAACATTCCGATAAGACACAGCGTGATTTATACCCTTTACAAACGAAGCAGGGTGAAAGCCTTGCAGCTGAAAAGAAACAAGATTTATGCATGAAGCAACTAGCAACAGTTAAACATGTGCGAAGCCACGCATAAAATAGATGTAAAAACATGAAGTGCGCGACATCTGGTGCGAGGCTTTACCGGGCCACATGTATAAAACAAACAATTTCAGTTCTTGCAAACTTCAGTAGCTTTGACATACAGCACAATGCGCTCGTGCAGTCATGCTGCGTAGCTAGCGCAACGCGGTAAAGAAGCGGAAAACAATATAAGCGGCAAACGGGCATTCCGAACTTTAGCGAAATGCCTTTAAACTACATGTTGCACTGCCGACGAACTTCGTCGCTTACGCGCATCAAGAGAAAAAAAAACACCGAAGCGACAAAGGGAAGGATGAGAACAAGAAATTTCCCGCCGAAGCGACGATCCATTGCTACCGTTGCTCCCGCTGATGAGGCTTTCCGGGGAATTATTAGAACCGTATCGCCGGCACGTTTCCGCCGGTATTTGAGCCCCCCACCGTGCAACAATTCTTCTTCGACATTCCTTGAAGCTTTGGTCACCCCACACATGCGAAGGGTGTTGCCTATTTTGCTCTGAAAACGTGAATAAGACAGAGAAGCATTATCAACGACACAACAAACTACGGCGTGGCTGGCTCCTCTTCCATGTGTTCGGCGCAAGGCCGCCACCAGTGACGCGTCCATCGGCGCGCACTACGCGTATAGCCATCTAGACCCTGCATCTGAGCATTAATGTCACTTAATAGGATAATTCCCGAAACCCTTAATATTAGCACTTAGGCATTACACTCCACCCCCCCCCCCCCTCCACCCCCACCCGAACAAAAAAAGCAACTGCGCGAACAGCTAGTCGTCAGCCCACCTCTCGTCTAAGCCTGTGATTGAAGTGGATCCCGCCTCGTTAAAAACCACCACACCTTCTCACTTCCCTGTTTCCTTCTACAACCTCGAAACCTTTTTCTCGATCTCCATATAGCCTCATTTGCAGCAACAGCAACTCCTCTAGCGGCTTGCGGTCGAACCAGCGTCTACTGCGCTCGAGTTGCTGGGAGCGCGTCGAACGAACGGCCCGGGAAAGGCAGCACGCACTGCTTTATCTCGGAGGCCACGAGTTGGCGGTCGGACTTTCACCTTCGATGCAAAGAGGGCGTGCGTTTGCGCAACCGAGTTGCATAGTGGATGCCGTAAGCTAACAGTAAATATCTGAGATTAAAAAAAGGCCTTTGAGTGCAAATCCCTATCGCACAAATTAATATCAGCTCTAGATATGCCATTTGAAATTGTCAAATAAGTTTTCCGTCAAATTTCATGAACCATCCAGGGCTACTCTGGAGCTTGTGAAGATAGAGAGTGGGGCGACAGTGCGAAGGCAGAACTTCGTGTCATCAAAGACATTCATTCGTAGCATGATCCAGGGTTGCACGTTTATGCAAATAGCCGGGCCTGCCGGCATGGGCTGTCGCGCGAGGGCTTTGGCAAGTCTGAAGGATCAGACGCTACATCGTAGCGCTGGGGAGCGATTGTCCATTGTTACGGGCAGCGCGGGGGACGAAGACAAAGAAAGCGAGGTCATAGACAAGGCGTCGAGCTAGCAAATTAAAATTCAGGGCATTAAAGAAAAATATATAAATATGCACTGAGTGAGTCACATGATTTAGAGTCAAATGTCGGCGACAAGAAGTGCCACGAAAAGCAAGGCCGACAAAATGTTTCGTTGAACTACACAAGCCAGGATGACAGCAGTGAGGATGGTAGGTTTAAGTATGTACCGCTGCTATTAGTCGAAACTAAACGCGTACTTGCCCCATCAGCTAAAGTTTAACAAATGTACGTACAACTAAAGTAATTATAATGACGGCGGGCTGATACAAGTGAAATTCTCATTTCTAAGCTAGAAGGTCTCTATGAATTCCCTGGACTTCGTCTTCGGCCCTTGTGCTGCCCAGTATTATGAATTTTAACCAACTTACCTGCCTCTCTGCTCTCATGAGGGATTGTCCACCTCTCATCCTCCGACCCTCTCCCATTGTCGGCGACAAGACGTTTATGATTTGTATTTATTATCTTGTTTTAAAGCCACTATTACGACACGTACGTTGTAATAAAATGCTGTGCTGGCCTTCGATGCTGATACTAAGTAATGTATGTTAACGCATGATGCCCTATGTAGGGCAGTAACTAGTGCTGTGCTTAATTTTAAGGTTTTGTCAAAGTGTATGAAATTGTTGTGTTTAATATGATGGTTTTGTTAAAGTGTACGACTACGTAAACAAAATGTGTGTGCCTCTGCTGTTGCCTTTGCCAGCATGGGGCGAAGGACTCCCCAAGCTATCTTTGAATGGCTTTTCCCTTCACCTCCAATCAGATGCATATGTGATAAACCAATAAAAAAATCAATCAATCAGTGAATTGTGGCGGCTGCAGACGAGGGATCCTGCACCACTACATATGTACTATTTAACGGCTATGACCTCTACGGTAATACGCAATGAAATAACAACCGCTACCTAAACGTCATCACGGCAATTAATATACGCCTGGAAGTACATCATTGTTTTATTAAAGCGAATGGATTTGTAAGCTACATCGGCTATTTGCTTTCATTGACTATCTTGTTTATGCTATCTCCACAATTTTTAGGACAATGCATTTCTTAGTGAGCTTCCGGCCCCTCCCCCTCGCGCCTCCTGTGCCCCCACCTTTTTTTTAGTGCAGTCTAAAATGTGAGCCGATCCCACAGGTAGCGCTGTCTCGAGATGTGTGTGTTCCCTTGGGTACGTGCCATCTAATAATGTTGTTCGATTCCGAAGATAGTGCAGTAAAATAACTTATGCCGTCCAACGTTCCTCCTACTTCCCACACGTGAGGGGAGACGCGATAGACTGCCGCGCATAATGACTTCATCTCATTCTCGCCACCGTTTCTCTCAGAGAGACATTGCCTTTGATCGATGTCCACTTGAGGCTGAATCGCCTTCCAAGTTTCTTCGTTCATAATTGCTTTTGTATCTAGTATGCAGGAATGGGGTCTAGAATAAAATGGATAGGTTAGGGTACCTCGACCCGGGCCCAATATGTATAGGAGTATAGGCAGACAGCTCTAGAAGGTACAGCTTCTGTTTGCACAATTTGTCAGCAGCATTTTTTGGCTCCTTTAAAGCGTGCTTAGCCGCTAAACCACACATTCGGCAAGAAAGCCTTCTTTAGAGCGAAAATAATAGCGAGCACGTGAGGCGTACATTTGAAGAATGGTGGGTAAAACATAGTGGGGCTCAGTTAAAAATATTAGGGTAGTACTCATCTACGATGGCTACCCAATTAGGCGAATAGCTGAAATGCGTCATTCATGAGGTGCGTACTGCAACCAGGCTCCTCTTTCGTGCTTCTCTCTGGATATGCTGCGCCATCTAGCGGAGCCGTCGCGAAGCCAGCTGGAGTCCCTTGAGTGGTCTCTGTAATCGTGTGGCTTCCGAGATCTCGCGCTTGCCTGGACAAGCGCGAGCGAGGAGTGGTTTGAAAGTCTGGGTGTGGGTATGTCGGGTAGCAGAACGTCTCTCGAACCGTCTCCCCCACCGCCGTGTAAGACTCGACGGCGCCAAAGACTTGGTTTTGATATTTTTAATAATGTCTTAATACTTTCAGCTCTCCCATTAGTGAGCAGCTGCTACGTGCCAAACAGGATTGTAGTGTGCACTTCTGCTAAGCTAGTAGCACAAAATTAAAATATCGTTATGACGAAAGCTTTAGTAGTCGACTCGCTTGCAGTAAGCAGTCCGCATTCAGCGACACGCTTATCTTCGCTTTAGTACTGCCCTCTATTTTGTGCGCATTGTGGTGTTTATAATGAGTGTTAGTAGCTGGATGCACAGAGTACAACCATTTAGTTTGGTATACAGGTTGTAAGCAGGGATGAGGTGCCTCATAAAGGGTAACAAGCCTTTACGAGACACCTTACTCCTGTTTATAACATTTATACCATAGCGTGCTACTCCATCTGTCACCGCCATTTTTTATTTTGGAAACCTTTTATATTGGCATCCAGCTAATGGTGTTAGCTAGGTTCTCGGCGCGTGGCTTGAGCAGGACTTTTTCCGGTATTCGATGCAGTGACTAAGCGGTCGCACCATTGCTGTTTCTAACTTGAGAACTGGAACATCGGCGAAAATTCCCTAAATGCTACATAAGCATGCGTCCCGGCTTCGAGGCGGTCATGTTATTCAAAAAAGAAAGAAAATTAGGACGGGCATCGTCACCACAAGCTATACCATATGCATCGATGAGATTGACTGAGAGCACCAGCTTAAGCTCTTGTTTCACTAGAAAAACACGAAACTTATTGAGAACTTATTGAGTTTATTTGCAAGATTCTTTATATCATAACGCGTGTTTCAGCGAACACTTTGAAACATATTTTTTAAATGGCCTTTGGCGCATGCATATCACAGGTCTAGTCCATGAGCTGGTCTACTTGAAGAGGCGGAGATTACCGGAACAAAAAAATAAACAACTTGCAATGCATAAACAACCAATTAACAAAAAATCACCAACTAAATTTTGACTAGCTACCTCGTGGCACTTATCGCAAATTACAAATTCTAGCCGGGGAGGTGTCGGAAGGAGGATACACCTGGAAGGAATTCTAAGGATGACACCAGCTTCGAGACATTGATTCCTAAACTTTGCGGAGAAATGCATTGGCGTTCCAGTTACTGTTGTTTCAATTCATGAAACGACCTTTTCATAAGAAATTAAGTGGAAGGACCGTGCATCTTTATCGCAAGTATAAATGCATATCTCGTATGTGCTGTCATCCACACAATTCTTTTCAACTGTATATGTCTTGCAGTCCCACCGGCTAGAATTTCTAAATTCCAATATGCGCCATAAGGTAATTACTTAAACAATGATTAGTGAGTTTTGTTGATTAGTCTGTTATGCATTTCAGTTTTTTTGTGTAAGTAATGCCCACGTCCGTTTTAACAAAATTTTGATTAACTTCGCTGACACGCGCTGTATACATATATATATATATACATATATATATATATACATATATATATATATATATATATATAGCTGTGGCTGTGGCTGAGGAAATCACGCTGGCCCGGTAGTAAAATGAAGAAAAAGAGAGTACGACGTGCGTTGAATTAGCACAGTATATTTCACTGACGTTTCGGCTGC
The DNA here is from genome assembly GCF_050947875.1 of Dermacentor variabilis. Classification (NCBI taxonomy): domain Eukaryota; kingdom Metazoa; phylum Arthropoda; class Arachnida; order Ixodida; family Ixodidae; genus Dermacentor; species Dermacentor variabilis. Next base: position 2,358,238 of record NW_027460313.1, on the reverse strand, counting down.
TGGAGCAGCCTTTGCCAGCCTTTGTCACTTTGAGAAAGGCTGGTCCACTAGCCGAAACGTCAGTGAAATAAACTGTAGTAATGCAACGTACGTCGTACTCTTTTTTTTCTTCATAATATATATATATATATATATATATATATATATATATATATATATATATATATATATATATATATATAGTGTTTTTCTTTCGAATCATGGACCACCTGAGGTCTCTTACAAAACACACACACACACGCAGAGTGAAAGCAGAAGGAAAGTTAGAAAGGTAAATTAGACGCATGTCCCGTTTGCTAAGCTATTCGGGGGAACGGGGGTTTCTTTGGATTCTATAGCACAGAGAGAACAACCACAAAAAGAAGGACAAAGCGACACCTAGGCCAACTTTTCTATCGTACTTTGTGTGTCGTCTTGTCCTTCTTGTTTTGGTTCTTCCTTCTGCGCTATGCAACCCGAAGATCGCGAACGAACCAGACCAAATTTCCGCTATCTCGTATTCTGAGGCCAGCAGGCCCTGTGTGCCGTTTCACCAAAAAAAAAGGTAGAAAGAAGCAATAAAAACAAGAGAGAGAGAGAGAGAGAGAGAGAGAGAAGAAAAACGAGCGATCACTTACATAAACACTGAGGCAAGTGTTTCAAAGACAATGCTCTTAAGCTTTATATTCGTTGTTATTTATGCATTTTCTCCTTCAAGCATAATTTACCTGCATACGTTCGCATATATCCAAACGTGACAGGTGTGTTGCGTGGATTCGCGTCTCACTAAACACTAATCTCAATGAATGAATGAATGAATGAATGAATGAATGAATGAATGAATGAATGAATGAATGAAATAGTCTCTCCAGTGGGCTGCGGCACTTTAGAAGCAAATGGCATTCCACCGTAGACTCAAACTCCGCGCGACGGCGAAGTGCACGAGAGCAGTATTTCTGTTTCCCTCGATGAGCCACAAGGTCGTTAAGGACCCGCCGCAGTGACACATTTAGGCTAAGCGCTCGCGAGTTGCACCGCGCTCGACCAAAGCGGCGTCGCCTGTTTCCGCGTGGCGCGCACATGTGCCAAACGAGTGCGAACGAGGTCAGCTTTGCAGCAGACACCCGCCTCGCCAGACACTGTCGTCGGGGCGGACGAGCAGAGGCACTGCTGGGCCAGAGCCGCGCTCCATCAATCTTCATTGAGTGGGGGCGCAGTCGCGCTTTTTCCCTGCGCTGCACATTCGCGGTGGCCGTACGCGGGGCGGTTGCGGCAGCGTCAGCATGAAAGAGCGGCCGCTTGGACCGAATCTGGAATTGAAACCCGCACCCCGCGTTTGTCTTCTCTCCTTCTTGTTTTGCTTCGGCGCGGCTAGCGAGACTGTTTGTCGTCCCTATCGCTCGCACTTCCCTTTCTCCTTCGTTTAATTGGTTCATAATTATTCTCGTTCTTTCTGACCACGGCGTATATATCGCGGAATTTCTATTGCAGCCACGTGGCACCTTCCTCAACCCCACGCTCACACTTTTCCATCTTTCTTGCCCTCGCCATTTCTGTTCTCCCCTGCACAAACTGCGGCAGCGATCTGGAAATGCTGAAAGCGTTTGGTTGCACACCCTCAATGACCCGCCAGTTTTTGTGCAGCAATGCCCATCTGCAATTCCCGCAATTTGTGAGGCCGTAATGGAACACCGTGTACGTATATGTATACCTTAAGGTCCCTTTCTACGTTAATCAACATAGCCGGGGCGTCTGCAGTAGGATGGCACTGTTTTCATGTCCGAAACAACGGCGTTCGCAAGTTGTTATCCGCCGCAGGCTTTGCTGAAAGATGCAGCGCTGTTAACCATGGCGGAAGGAGCATGTAGGGTCTTCCCTAAACGATCTTTTCTTTTTGTGGCATAACTGTAAAACACGTGTTACGAGAACTTGTAAAAAAAAGCTAGGTACCCTCTTTCTATGCCGACTGGAATGCATGGTGTAGTCGCTCGCAAACATGAAAGTGTATGGGTGGCCACAGTGTGGTTGCCATACAAGGCAGTTAATTTACTGCACGGACAGCGAATACGCCAAGTGAAGAACGAGGAGTGCTAACGTATTTCAGTGAAATCCAATGTTTCACAAAACCACCGTTATGTACTAAGAGGAACAAGCGCGCCAACGTGTAGTCTATATCTCACAGAAAAAAAAAACTGCGCAATAAAAATAACTGTACCTCACCTCAGTGATCGATGGCTAGTAAAGCTCCTTCTGTAGAACAATCATTTTATGCATACCAGTTTTGTGGCGCTAAAGATAGTTTAACTTCCGTCGTAGATAACTGGCCCCTTTGTGTGGTCTATTTTGCGTCGAGTGGTTGGCCTTAGCCCATTAAGGGGTGCTACTGATGTTGCGCAGCCAAAAAACAGTGCACATGTTTCTGGGGTTGTTTGCACCGATTGCCCAGAAAACACAGTCTAACGAGATGCCAGGTGGGCAGCCTTCACGCTGCCGCTTCTTTTGGAGCTCGTCGACGGCACAAGCTTGCGAAAGAAAACATTTCAACGAGAAGCCTATTTCCAAATTGCTTAGGTTTCGCTCGAGAACGAGAGCGGATGGTGGGTGATCATTTGAGTGATATGTTTGAGTGGTCTGAGATCATTTAGGTGAACGATAAGGGCTGTGATTCTGACATGGATAACTCATAGTGTGTGATAGCGCACGCGTCACTACAGCGAATTCTCAATCTGCGCCTTTGTGCGCGCTGTTCAACGGTAACTGTTTGATGTAACTGGCAGACCGCACTTCATCTTCGGCCTCCCTGATTACAACCGATGTGAACTGAACTGACACAAGCGACATGAACACGCTTCCAGAGCTTCACAAGCGGGCCAATTTGCAAGGTAACGGCGCGGGTGATGCTTCGATGTCTTGTCCGTACACAGACACCCGCAACTGTGGCTGCGGGGTTGTCCAGCTGAGCAGGAGGTGGCGGGTTCAAATCCCGGCCGTGGAGGCCGAATTCCAATGGGAGCGAAATGCAGAAAAAAAATTCTCGTGCGTGGTTCAGTTGCGTTGTTTTAGAGCCTGAGGTGGCAAAAAAAAAATCGATCGGGAATACTCCAGTTCAGCGTCTCCCATAGACCCCGTGCTGTCTCGGGGCGTTATACACCACGGATCAATTAACCAAATCATCCCCCAACAGACGACTGCTCGGGCGACTCTACGACGTAAGAAATCAAATCAGTAGCCCATCCACCTATAGAAAATAATCGCACTAATAATGAAAAACGCATACGACAGAATTTTTTTCTGCACCGGTTCTGCGCTAAAGACCGAACATGGAAGCTACGTAGCAAACTACATGACGTGTTTGACTTTAAGGAAATGGCCAGTCATCGTGGCGTGAAACATTTCACGCACGCGTGAATATTCTGTCTAAATTTATTACACAGGGATGCGGCAACTCCTAAGCAGCTGCTGCCGAAATCATAGAACAGTGCCATTGTTTTATGAAACGGCCCATTTTCTTTTCAAATCAAAATATGTGTATGTCATCTGCCACACTCTTGAAGCAAATCCCGAATCTGCCTGCTCTGATCCACGAAAGGCGGGCGCCATTCGGTTACCACAATTCAGGCGACTTCAAGTCATGCGCGTGGTGCACAAAAAAGCGCGCTTGTGATTCCATCGTGTGAAATTTGCGCTGAACTTGCTCGTCGGTCAAGAAATGCATATTCTCGATCCAAAAGAATGAGTGCGCCGTGCGGTTCGTTCACACACAGGCGTTCAGCGTCATAAGCGAGGAAAATCCGCTTCATACCCACGGACGCGGCGACAACCGAGCGACTTGCATCATCGAAAAAGGCGGTGGCAAGAAGAAGACAAGCGAGTCACGAGCGCATGCAGAAGACGCGTCACGAGTCGAAAGCGGCGTCATTCTGCTCAGAGCTACAGCTAACGTGCTCATACATCCCTTATTAGCTGTTTTGCTTGCACCGCAGAGTTAAAAGAGAAAGTAAAATGTGCATGGTCTAGTGCTATCCATGCAGAGAGTGCCGAGAGCTGATGACGCCAAAAATTCAATTAAGGGCCATATATTATGTCTCGTTCACACTAGGATATATGTTTGTTGTTTGATTGTTTATACATTCGACTAATATAAAAACATATATAAATACTTAAACGATTGATTCATTGATTGATTGTCAGAATATATATTTACAAAGCAAGAAAGCACAATTTTACGCTAGTAACTGAAATTACTGCAGTCGGATACGGTTATACATGGTTAGAAACAATAATTATACATTAAATTTATGAGCAACGCACGCCAGAAATACAACGTAACCAGCGCTCTGCGAATAAACCCTAGTTATGTGTATGCTACTCGCTTCCAGAATCGTCATCTTCAACACGCCAGCAGTCGCGCTGACAACTTGAACTTGACCACACCTCCGTGCTGATAAACACAATTCACAGGAGCGGCTACAATGGGCTTGCGCTTTCTTCCGTGCCATGCTGCTGTTGCGAAATGAAAAACGGTGCTTCCACTTATTTGTATACTCCTTTCTACGGCAGTTTTCCTGTCGCGTCGCATATTCCTGTCGTTTTTCTGAGAAGGGTGACGTTCTCCTCGTATTTCGGGCCAATAACTACTCACGAACACCTCTTTACTAAACCATCGCACTAACCAGCGTATCGTAGGGCGGGCGCTTTCACTACAGGTCAGGCGTCAGTGCATATTTCGCGCTTTCGTATGGACTTCGGCCTATAAACCGACACCCGATAACGCGTATCCGCTGGTTACCGTGCACCCATTGACCCCAAGGAGGAACTGGGCACTTCGGAAGTTGGAGGCTAATGAATATCGATTGCCACCTCAGGCTCTCGACCTGTCTGCTCCAATTAAGAATGAACCTGACACCGTGGCGGCTGTCAGTTACTAACGGTGGTTATGAATGAATGATTGAGTGAGTCAATCTTCGTTTGCTGCAGCCGTGTCTATATATCCTTGCAATGATGCCGCATTTGACAGATGCCCTTTGAAGTACATTTTTAACAGAAAAAAAATATTTCTCACACTGCATTACGAACTGTCTGTGAACTGTGGAATAGGAGTTACATAAGCAGGGATAAAGTGCCTTAGAATGCCTGGCCAACGTTTCGATAGGTGGACGTCCACCTACCAAAACGTTAGCCAGACTTTTTGAAGCACTTTATCACTGCTCATGTAACTTTTATCCCACAGTGTGCTATTCGATCTGTCTGTCCCCTTCTTGTCTTCCAAGTGCCGGCGAATTATTTCGCTTCAAAACGCGAGCGCTGTAGGGATAGCTAAAGGTGCCCGCAACCACGGTCAGAATGAGAATGGCGCAGTGTTGCCGCTTGAACAACATGACGAAGAACAAAAGCTCGATAATACAGTGCTGATGATCATTATCTGAAGGGGAAAGAAAACGTCCCTACGCGTACACTAACACTGCCTATCCCGTAGGTGAATATGGTCCCAAGCTGCTGGACTAGCAACCACGTTCTAAGCGTTCCGTTGGTCACACTCAAAAATAAATTGAGTGTGACCAACGGAACGCTCGACGGAAACTGAGTGTGACCAACGGAGCGCCCGCAACAAGGCTAAAAGTCACGACGCTGTCAAGATTTAATTAAACTTTTTTTTTCGCGGGAAATTTGTGGCGCTGGCAACATAGCAGACGGGATACCCGTGGCGCGGTACACGCCACGGGAACAATAGTTACACAGCAGAATGAGTGGCTTTCGCTTCGACGAGCTCCGCCGGGAACCCGTCACGCTTGGGAGAGCGTCCAGCTATTGGCCTACATCAGCAATGAACTAGCCAACGTGTTTTCATCGTCCCGTGCAAGAGGGACGCCAACACTTTCTGCGTTACAACGACAAGGTTTAAACTTGATCAATGCTCAGATCCTAAGAAACAAACTTCATCGAACAGGAAAGAAAATTCGCAAAGACAAACTATACAGCGACTCGTGTATGCGCTTTTGCGCATGCCATCTTCAGCTGGTTAGGCCATTTCTCCCGTGAACAAGCAGCGCTTCCTTCATGTACAGGCTAAATCTACAGCTTCGAAATCAAGTTATTAGGGCACAAGTCTGGGACCGGTAACTATCGTTGATCTCTGTCAAAGAGCGATTCCTCTCTCAGCGCTGGTCGATCGCTGTTACGGATATATTGTAAAGAAAGCTGAAGAGTGAGCGCAGTTCGCTTAGATTTCGAAATGAAAAATCGCGTATCTCAAGCATGGTGGTGTCTGAAGGCCTCATTGAAAAGAAAAGCTTCGCACGAACCGTGCGAGGATGAATAAAATGAGGAGGAAGACGATGCGCACAGGGACTCTCTAAGGCTAACCAAAATATATGGTTAGAAGAAACAAGAAAGTTAGAAAAAAGGGCAGAAGCGAAGTAGTGCCGTTTGTTCCTCAGCTTGGACACCTCTCTCTGTCTACACGCTAGAAAAACGCTATCCGAGCAAGTTGGAGAAGCCGGTCCCGTATTTATTTCGGAGACAAACCACGCTGTATACACTCAGTGTTCCCTTTAAACACTGCTATGTTGGGTAGAAACACTTCTGTGTGCGTTTGAATGGGTCCCGCGAAAAGGATGCATCCTTGCTGACGCAGCTGCTTTCATGAAGAGAGCCCGAGGTGAAATTAAAATATCACTAAATATAGTCACAAAAAAAAGAAAATCGGTCATATCGAGCGAAGGGCAAGGCTATAGGAATCATTCATAGGCGGGCGGCTCGAAAAGACTACATTGACATTTGCGCATGAGCAGTTTATTATGATACGTATGTTTTCTTGCACGAAAAAAAATATAGGAGCTTCAGGTGTTACGCATTCTTTTCGAAAGCTTCCAGACGCTGCTGCTTGGCATAGTTGCGCCGAGATTCGTTTTGTCTTGTTTTTCATTCTTTTTTTCGGTGCTTACGAATTGAGTCAGGGTTTGCATTCCAGAAACCCAGACGAGAAGTATATGAGGGAAAGATGTTTGAAGCTCGAGTCTAAAGCGCCTTCGCGCATCCCACCTCTCCACGTTTAAAGAGTTTGTGTGAGCTGGCCCAAAAAACCGGCTATTGGCCTTCTACTTACCCTGTCAGACACTAGCCGGCTTTGTTGAGAGAAGCTGCCAGGTGAGTGCTTCTAGGAAGATTTGAACCTTCGCGTTTCCTATACTTGTTTACTTCTACTTCGAGCAAAGTAACAGCGATTGTTGTCTGCAACTTCTAAACGAACTCACCCCCCCCCCCCCGCGTAGAAAACGTAGTCCTCAGTTATAAGTACACTGGTATCAGCTCTACACTCTCGTGTTGATTCGGATACGTCTTACATCAACTTGAAAACTAGATGGAATACGTCGCACGCACTCTGCGCGAGAAATGTTTACGCCTTGTCATATCTCTTAGTTCTGGAAAACAAATGCTTGCTCGGGAGCTGCATGAGAAGTTGAACCAGCGTCGTAACCGTAGTGACGTTTGTAATAAGGCCGCACATATCAAATAGACCAAACAAGCGCCATGCCGCATTTCTAATTTCTTTATTGGTTTCCGGCTCCCTCCGATGTTCTCAGACTTCTTCTCTTTCGGCACGCTTCACTCCACTCCCCCCCCCCCCCACACACACACACATTTTTTTCAGCCCTCCTGGGATGGTTTTTAAACAAATTCACTATGGAAGCCGATTCTTAATTTTTGTTCGTGCTGATATACCAGATAGTTTTCTTTTGTTGCCTTGCCTATGCCGTTTTCATGACACGATATGGTCCTTTATAGGCAGAACCAGTGTTTTATAGTCCTTTTCTCACGAAAACCAAGCCTCCTTCCTCCAGCGCTGGTAACGTTGTGTTTTGGTTCTTATCATAGTCTCTTTTCATCCTTTCACGGTAGTTCTCTAGGCTATCTTCTGTCCTTATTTCTGCAAGCTGCATTATTCTGTCGACTCCCGAGGATACATAAGCCGGAACATAAGTTGGTTATCCTGCTCCAACAAAGAGTGGTGTACAACCTAGACCAGTTGGATGTGATCGGTTTTGATGAGATGCCACTGTTTCAAGGCATCACTTCCATCCTCCCGGGAAACTTGCGTACATGATGATGTATTGCTTCAGGTTCCGAATAGTTCGTTCCGCCAGTTCATTAGCTGCTGGATGGTACGTTGCAGTGAATCTCAGTGTTACCCCACGTCGTTTTGACCATTCCTGCAGTTTATGGCTTCGAAAGGCTGGACCATTATCTGATACCAAAACTTTCACGGTGTCAAACATTTTGAGGTTGAGCAATGAGTTCACGCTGTTGGCATCCTAGCTTCCTAGCTTCGCTGCTACTGTCATTTTGCGCTCGTCCACGCATACAAGGAACGCTTGCGTTTTATTCGCACCTTCTGACTTTTTACGGAGCTGGGCCAAGTCTGCGTGGACAACTCCGTATGATATCCCTTAATGTGCGGCAATGTCGTTTGTCTGGTTGGTTGTTTGGATTTCACCTTATTCAGTTGAAATTCATGACATGATTGCACCTACATCTTCGCGCATTGTTTCATGTGAGGTCATGTAAATCGCTTCGTGAGCTTCATGTAGGTTCTCCAAAACTCATCATGTCCACCTGAATGAGGGCTATTACGATAGAGATCCAAGATTTCCGACACAAGGGTGGGAGGCACTGCAACTTTCCCTGCCGCTGTGAGCTGGAGTGCTTCAGTTCCTTCCTATAGTTTCGCGGCATTGATTGCTTCTTGGTGAACTGAGACGGGCGTGACCGCCAACCTCGACACAGCATCAGCGTCTTCCAGTGAAGCTCCCGGGCTATGACTCACTTCAAAGCCAAACTGCTGAAGCTCGTTCACCCAGAATGCGATTTTTCCTTTAAGTTCCTCCAACTTCAAAAGGTGCGTCAGTGCTTCATGATCAGTATAGAGCTTGAATTTTGTTCCTTCCAAGTACGAGCGGAAGTACCGAATGGCCTTTAGGACGGTGAAGGCTTCTTTCTCAGTTGTTGCATCGATTACTTCCGTCTTGGTGAAAGTGTGACTAGTAACCAAACACATTGATTGGTTGCCGGGCGGAGTATCGTTGGTGCAGAACCGCTCCCTCTCCACAATGCGACGCATCTATATTTAGTTTAAATGAAAGGGAAAAGTCAGGAAGGCAAGGCACAGCGTCAGAATAAATTATCTGTACCAGCTCTTCGTACGCGCAATCGCATCCTTCTGTACATCGAAACGGTGCATCTTTTTGCGTCAACCCTGTCAAGCACCGTGTCTTCTTAGCATAATCTCGAATAAACGCTCTGAAATGGTCGGCTAGGCCCAAAAACATGCGAATCGAATGGACGTTAAATGGCTTCACAAGCTAAGCGATGTGTGTCATGGACTCTTCTTTGATATTCTTATTGGCGTCATCCAATTCATGGCCCAAAAAAGGGGCTTCGTTTTTGAAGAACTCGCTCTTCTTGAAGGTCACCTTTAGCATGGCTTCGGACAAGGCATCGAGAATATGCGCAAGATGTTTTCATGTTGTTGCTTACTTTTAGAGTATAAATTATGTCATTACATATAAATTGTAGAAGCGGCCAATAAAAGGCTTCAGAACTGTATTAATCAACCTCTGAAACCAGCTAGACGAGTTTTTCCAACCACGCGGAATACATTACACTCATGAATGTCAAACGGAGTAACAAAGGCGGTGTATTGCTTGGCCTCTTCGTGAACTGGCATTTGCTAGAAGCCTTTCCACAGATCTATCAAGAAAGCCAGGTATACCCGCCTGTTTCGCCAATGATGCTGTCTATTCATGGCATTGGAAATGGGATCAGATGCGTCTAGTTGTTGCTCGCTCTGTAGTCAGTGAACAGCATGAGGCTACCGTCTTAGTTTGGGGCGATGATACTTGGCGACGCAAACGACGATACAGATGGACGGATAATAGCATCTACCATCTTTTGAACCTCCTCTTTTAGCCATGTCTTCTTTTTTTCTCCATAGGTTGTATGAATTTTTCCGGACTATATATAGTAGCATCGTGTAATTTAAAGGGGACATCAAACATGGCACTACCAAGCGGATAGCCTCCCAAGTGGAACAATTTCGGGTAGAGTTCCTGAATACCGTCTCCATTTTTTCGACTTGCGAATTGGGTTTGTATCTGTCACAGGTTTAGAATTATTTAGAAATTTAGAAAACAGGTTTAGACACAATAAATGTTTAGCCTCAATCATTTAATGTCCAGCGAGAGGGAAGAAAGTCATTCAACACCTCCTATCACCAAGGCAAATGCTTCCACGTACTGCGACTGATAGGCGTATTTCAGCCTTAAGCTTATCCACTCGCAGTGCTACTTTCACGACCGTCATAACCCTCGTACAAGGGCTCATCTCTCTCTGAATATGTCTTCTGCTTTTTCTCTGCTACACTTGAGTATTGATATCGAAGCTACACTGCCGACGAAAGCTAGCAGGTTCTGTCCGTTTATTTCAAGTTGTATGAGAAGTAAACTTGAAGAAATCAGTAAGACGATCTCGTATCGTTTGGGTTGAATACACCGATGCTTCCATGTCAATTGTTTCTGTTTGAACAGTGCCGATGATTGCAGGGCGTCAAGGATCCTGGGTCGGTCGCACGAAGTTGAATATTTGTACTATGTTTAAGTTGTGGCGACCTTACATCGGAGTTGCTGGACTGAGAATCTTACTGTCCGTGATTGAATCTGGCCGTGTCTTGAAGCTGCTTTTAGACCATAATGAGGAAATACTTGTGACAGCTTTAGTATTGCTTCGAGAGTTTCCGGCCCTTTTGTTTGTGCATGTCGTTGCAAATCTCTTGGCAGTCCGTGAATGATAAGTGCTAAGACTGAGCTTCATGGAAAATCTGGTTCAGCAAGTCGAAGCAGTCGCTGATTCTCAAGAAAGTAAAGCGCGGAACCAGACCTGAAACTATAGAACAGCGCCTGGTCCCATTCCTGTGCGTTATTTCTTCGTGATGTTGACGAAAAGCTCTCTTTCCACATGCACCAAGATTCGCAAACATGCGGAATGAAGAGCAAATCATGATGCTTTCTCGCTACACCGTGCATTGAGATATTGTCGCATGTTTAAGACCCGGTGTTGCTCAGACAGACACCTGTTGTATTTCGCTGCGGCCCCACAAAAAGTGATCCATCGTTCTGGGTGGATCACAAATCGGTCAAAAGTTTCTGGCAGTAAAATTTCAATTGAATGGTTTCTCTTGTGGCGTAAAGCAGATAGGAGAGTTTCTGCCATGACATTCAGTTGCGAAAATTGTTTTTGCATCACTATGGCCTGAATAATTGTTGATCTCTCGTTATATCACACTGCACTACCGAAGGGTCGTCGGAGTACCAGCTGGTTAAACCAGTAGCACTAGGATATTCACCTTCGCCGAACCTCGTTTGATAAGCTATTCGTGCGGCACAGAATCTCGATCCCACATCTTCGTGCATTTGTCGGCTGTGCCAAAGCATATAATAAGCCCGCACATATGAAATAGATCAGTTAGGCCCAAAATCGCCATTTCAAACTTCTTTATTCTTTTCATCTATCTCCGTTCTCCCACTGATATTCTCCGATCGCGTCTTTTCTTTCCGATCTTGAATGCCTATATAATAGCCCACATTCAGGATGATATGATGTGTTTGCGAGAGCCTACATAAACTCAAGAATAGATTTGCATGGCATCACATGAAACGAGACGCGAAGATGTATGTGCAATCATGTCACGAACATCAACCGAATGAGGCGTCGCAAGCTTAGTGACATTAATATGCGATAAGCTTTCACATGGTGGAGACCGGTGTGACGATGCACAGGGCCCCCCAAGCGGGACTTCGTTGTTGGTAATAAATGATGAGATTCTGAAAGAGTAGGCAACCGATGGGCCGGATACCAGAGCCTTCAAAAGTTAACTCCAGCGGTTAAGCAACGTCAAAAAAAAGGAGAAAGGGAAAAGAGCGTTGGAATAGACCATCACATAACTCTGCCCCATATAGTGTTGTTCTATACGGAGTGATATTTGGAAGTTTTACGGATTTTTAAAAATCGTCTGTTGCAAATATCATATAATCCCAGTCCTTGAGGTGGATAATTCGAAGAGGAGGATAGTAGTTGTACGAGATGTCTGAATGCATAAAGAAATAATTAACAAAATGTCACTAACTATCTTAACAATGAATTACATTACAGCACATATCGCAATATGCGGACTGAATCCGGTGAGTTCGCAAGGCGTATCAACTTGAAATGACTTTCCAGAATGACACCAGTTTGGAGATTTGCGCCATCAAACTCGCCAGAAAAATGCAGTGTTGTTCCACTTACCTTAGAAAAAACGCTCTTTTATGCATTAAAGCACAAAAATAACTGGAACGCCCGTGTATTTCATCTCACATTTTGGGAAATATTATCTCGCAACTGGTATCATCGTGGAAACTCATTTCTAGTGGATACGTCTCAAAAGCTCACCGGCTACAATTCGACTACTCACGGGCTACAAATATTTGTCGATAGCAGTTAATTAAGAAGTTAATTAGTGAATTTTTCTAGTTCTTTGAATAAGTGTTTCGATTTCTCGGGCTAGTAATGTCCGCCGCCTTGAGTAATCCAGCCCAAGGACAAGAATTATGCTGTCTGCCACTGGCGAATTGCGAAAATTCCCTAAACATTGATCCACCTTTAGACCAAACCACTTCGCGATAGCTTAGTGGCTATTGTATTGCGTTGCTAAGGTCGAGGTCTCGGGTTTCATCCCTGCCGCATTTTGATGCGGGTGAAAGAGAAATATGCTCTTGCACGTAGATTTAGACGGGCGTTACAAAGCCACAGGTGATCAAAATTAATTCCATGTCATGTCCACTTGACATGCCTCATCATGAGATCACGGCTTTGGCAAGTAAAATCCCCCATTTTCTTATGCAGTATATACAAGAACGCGATGTATCGACAACACGCGAATGTCTAGTCACAGAGTGCGTTGGCAGAACAGTGACTACCCGTAGAGTAACTTCAACAAAAGCGAAACAACAAAACTAAGAGTACCTTGCGCTCCGCGAAAGACTAAAGCACGTCATTTCAAAGCAGAAACGATTTGCACAAGTTTGGTGCATAATACAAGTTCAGGTTTGTGCACCGGAAAGGTTCGTGACATATGTCACAATTTATACGCCAACGTTGTTCTACAAACAACGTCAGTCACGAAACAAAACTGCGAACTGCCGGCGCATGGGGATGAGGTCGCTTTTCAGCGTTTTAGCAGTGAACCCTGACAGCCGCGACGATTCGGCGATGAGAACGAACTACGGCTAGGCAAAGCCACCACGATGAGACGTGACAGTACATGCAATAGTGCGAAATATGCTTGTATAACAGTCGGTTGCAGAAAATCTGCGTCCGTGAGTACTAGCAGGCATGCCTATTCAGTCATGTTTCTGTGGAGTGTGCATTGATCTGAATCTTGCTAGAAGCTATCGTGTAATTAAGTGTATATTGTGGACTGTTCTTCCATGAACCATATATGTGGACTGCAAGTGACGGCGATATAGCTTTCATTTTACCTCATATTTAATCTAATCTGACATTAGCACGTGCTTTGTAAATTGTGTGTGTTGTACCGAACATCATGCTAATTTGAACTCGACGCAAACTACGCGTGAGCACCTTACCAACTTTTGTTTACTTTTCACTTTCAATATTCAACTTGTTCGCTTGATTGTTTGTTTCAGCCGTCATAGCTTTGCTATGAAGCGTTGGCCTAAGGGATAAGTAGTGATGGGCATCATGCATGACGCCAGCCTCTGTCATTACGCGCATTTAGTGAAAGAATGCAACACATTGTACTTCCAGAAGGGTCCATTCTATCCCGCGCGGAAGTCTCGCGTCTTCTTCTTGCATTTCTAGGAGAACATTGTTTGCTACACTTATGTAAACCTACCACAGTGGCGCTGCGTGAGACGCTCAGGATGAGGCCTTGACGGCCTCGATGTGTACTTTAAACCCGTCTGTAGCTGCAATCAACCACCAATAACACCAATGGCCCAATAATTTTTTTAATAAATCCTACCCCTGTGATTATATTGTTCGCAGTTCTAAAAAATTCAGCAATGAAATGAACATTGTCCTTCTCAAAAGCTAGCTTGTTTCTTTGACCCAACAAAATGCAGTGTAGCTGCCATAATTTCATTCGTAATAACCTTAGAAAAATTTTCATAAAGTGGAGACAGATGGCATGAGCGCATGTATATTTGCCGATCCCCGCGGCATAATGCGCTTATATGTTATGCGGAAGACGTTTGCGCGATATTATTAAAAAATCTAGGAGGCTGTACGTTATAGCGTGCAACATTTCAACATTGACTGTTATAAACATACAAAGAGAACCAGCGCAAAACGAAAACGCGCCAGAGAAAATAGAAAGATAGCTTAGCTTAAAGTGACTGCATGGGCTGCTTTGTTCCGGTTTCACTGGTTTCATTGTACCACCGGAGAACAACAGACTCGAAAAACAAACAGGGACGAGATCTCCTGCTGCTTGTTCATGTCGTGCAGGTTTGGCGACGTTGCTTACAAAAGATTTATATGGATCAGCCAGCCCAAATAACCTGTTTGTTTACGCCAGGGCCATCACGCTCCTCGCTGCCCTCGCTTAAAGCGAGCACCTCTGTTTGTACCTTTGTTCGCCTTCGAGCCGTCTCTGTGTATGCGTTCCCTCTAGAGCACTGGTTAGCTGGCATAGCACCGCAGACACATTTCCTGCTTTGTTGTTTACTGCTGAACCCCTGTACCCCATTCACTGCGCGCCGGTGTCTGGGAATTGGAGTGCGGGGTACCACCCTTAATACCAGCTCAACGACCGACTTCCTGGGCTATCGTCATCAAACCACATTGCCTCGATCTATCTGGAGAGAAGCCCAGCGAGATAAGGAGCAAGACAAAAAAAAACCGCGTACGATTGATTCGAGTAAGTCAGCGTATAAGAGCATTTGAATTCAAGGAAAAGGCAAATAGGAAGAAAGCACTTGCGCGATACGGGTTAGCCTTGTACCGCCGAGCAGAAGTTACGCACTTTTCTACGTCGCCCCCGCGTAGCCAGCAGCGAGCGACCCATGGCGGCACTCACGTCGCTCGACACGGCCAGGTAAACGCGCAGTGAACACTTCTGACGTTAGAAAGCTGCGCTGAATGCGCCGCTTTCTCAGAACGCGGCAGCGGCGGCGAACACGACGAACCATTTTACGAAGGCACGAAGCATCTGCGGTGCAAGATTGATGTATGAACAAAATCATTCCGACTGGTCGACACGCTCAGTAATTTGTTTTCTCTCTGCGGCTGTTAAGGCGAACCACAATAGCGCACTGTATTTGTGGCTTCTGTGTTGATGAGCATACTGCTGCAGTGTAGCCGTTGCCGTCGCCGTTCTTCAGCGCTCATTTCGTGCTCTTCTATGTAAGTTCTCTCTTTACGCAAAATCATTCAATTTGCAGTACATGCCGCCATGAGGCAGGAAAAATAGGCCAGAAAAATTATTGTGTTCGATTTTATTGAGAAGAAGGCGAGGCTACGCTCCTTACAAGGAGGCGGACGCGCGACATAGCTTTAAGAAATGGAAGTGTGCGGGCATGCAAGGAACTTTTCGCGGCCCGACGCGGCAAATTACGGAATCGATTCACTATTGTGACTCCACGACAGCTTCACAACGCCCTTCCTTGTTCCCGTTTGCACACTTTGCGAAGCCTGCTCGTAATTCCGTACACGCTCAAAATACTCTTACGTTCGTGGTCATTCGCGGGCCATATCTTGTACAGTAAGCTACCCTTGTAAAATGCCGAAGGCAACTGAGTTAAAGACGAGCACCATTCCACCCAGCGCACTCGAGGCAAATTTATTGAGGCGTGGCAAATAATTGATTCTGAACGAGCGCCCCTCTTGATCACGCCAACTAATTTCTGTAACAAGCGTTTTAACTGGACATGGCGGTGCATAGAACTTTCCACGTGCGGTATATCTCGGCAGGCGCGACATTTAGGGGCTCGCCTATTGCACTGTGATTTAGCTGACGCCTTAACAATAGCCGGCAGGACATTCGTGTAGTAGAGGAGAAACCTATCGCCTGTCCTTCTGGAATGCCACGATAAAGCGCTTTAATTTTGCCATATTTTTTCTATTTCTACGAGTGATTTGTCTGCAGAGGTCTGCACTCCTGTAAGAATGTTTGACGACGTGTAGATAGCTTTAGGCAAATTTGAATATCTAGTTGATGGTGAGAAAATGAGGAGGAGGAGGAATAAACTTTATTAGTTGAAATGAGCCGACGGTAAAATCGTCCGAGGTGGGCGGCGTCCCCAGTCCAGGATGCCGTGGGCCTGAGCTGATAGCTTGGCCCTGCTCACCAGGCGATGCTGGTCTTCAGGGCTCGAGCTTATCAGTTGGGCCTCCCACTGCTCGACGGTTGGTCCGGTGATGGGCGGTGTCGATGGATTTTGTTAACATTCCCATACCATGTGGTAGAGGGTATTAAGCGTAGAGCAGAAGGCGCATTTGTGAGTACAGGTCGTAGGGTACATTGCGTGTAGCAGGGTGCCGTGCGAGAATGTGCCGGTCTGTAGTTTTCGGAAGATCACCGCCTTTTCTCTTGTCAGCTGGGGATGCGGGGGTGGATAGATCCTTCTACCCAGTCTGTAGCGGCTCACGATATCGGCGTATCTTTTCGGGACGCTATCTTGTTGGTCTACCGGTGCTCGTGAACCTGGTGGGATAGCCCGGAGAATGTGATCTCGGGCAGCGGCATTAGCCGCTACATTACCCGCCAGGGACTCGTGTCCCGGGGCCCAGACAATAAATTTTTAAAATGTTAACAACGGCTGAAGAGATGTGCATGCAAAATTTATTTTTATTTATTTAATTATTTATTATTACCCTCACGGGTTACAAGAAGCATTATAGAGGGGACGGTGTTTAGTATATCAGTACATATAAAATAAACACGAGGAGAAGTGAAGAACACAGTTATATCGCAAAGAAAATACAGCAACTACAGGTAAATGAGCACAAAAGTAACACAGCAAGAAGAAACTCCTAAAAATCAAGTAACAAGAATAGAAAAACACACAATAAAGCAATGAAAGAAACGATAGCAATAGGTGACAACGCGGTAGTGAGGCAGTTTGGAAGTAGGTTTATAATTCGTTTGTTAGTGCTCTGCGAAAACAGTCTGTATCTGTGATAGCGACTAGTGACGCAGACAGGCGGCTCCACTCGGGAGATGTTCTCGGCAAGAATGAGTATGAGCAGGTGACTGGGCGCTGCCCGAGTGCATGAACTTTGAAGCGATGATCGACACGTGCGGAGATACAAGATGCCGGTGTAATGCACCGGGGCTTGAGCTCGTGGTTATGATAGTAGATTTTGTGAGAGAGCCAGAGACGACATAATTTTCTTCGGGAAGAGAGAAGGATAATTCCAAGAGAAGGTTTCATGTTAGTAACGCTAGCAGTACGATGATGAGTGTTAAGAATGAATCGGACCAATCGATTTTGCACGATTTCAAGGATATTTATTAGAGTAGCATGCCCAGGGTCCCATATTGAGTATGCGTATTCGAGGTTAGGTCTGACATACGTGACGTAGAGTTATTGCTTTAGTTTCGGTGGAGCTAAAGAAAAGTTACGTCTGAGATAGCCAAGCATGCGGTTAGCTTTCGGCGTAATGTATTCAATGTGTCTTTTCCATGAAAGATTGCTAGTAATATGCACACCGAGATATTTGTAAAAACTACTGGGTCAAGGGGAGTATAATTAAGTACGTAGGCGGGGCAAGCTGACTAGTTACGGGAAATTCTCATTGTTTTGCATTTAGAAGTATTTCGTTCCATTATCCGAAGCGTGCAGCATGCTGTAGTGTTATTGAGATCATGCTGGAGTGTCAAAGTAACGTTAGTGCTTTCAATCTTGCGGTATATAGCACAGTCGTCAGAAAATAGACAAATGGAACTTGCGATTTGGTTAGGAAGATCATTTGTATAAATTGCCGGGACATTGATCAAACACATCAAAAATGAAGAACATTTATCAAATATAACTTAAAATTGGACTCGAACTAGTCAGTATTCGTATCACTCTCTAGGAGAACAAAAGAAATTACCACTGATTGTCTTCACAGTATTGATAGCTGCCATCGGTCCACGTTTCAAGAAGATAAACACGCTTCGGTCTCACTTTCCCTTTTGACCTTATCTGAAATCATGTCATCAATGAAGTAGGCTCCAAAGTCAGATAAACTACTACCGAAAATCCCTACTAGAACGATCCTCTAAATAAAATGACTTGTCAATAAATCTCTGGCGAAAGCAAATGTGGAACTTAGTTAAATACTTCAAAAGTCGAGAAATTGCAAATACTGGTACGAATGTTTGTTTTTACTAAATATCGTAATTGTTAATCTCCCATCGAGCTCTAGCCCATATAAATTCGACCTCATTCCCTTTCTGTTTCCAGAATATCATATCTGATCCAAAAGTTTATTAATTTCAAGTGTGCACCAAGAGCTGTAAATTAATCAGAATGACGATGTTCAATGTAAGTGTGATGTGATAGTTATTTGCGGGTGCTGAAAGCGTTGTAAGGTTAACTTTTCGCTGGTTAGCTTTGATCAGACAGTGGAATGATTTCCCTCATTAAGTAATAAGTTAAGTTTAGGAGGCTTATTGCTAAGTATGATACATTCTTAGATAATGGGCTGAAAACTTTCAGACCGTCTGCAATACCCGTTGCTATTTCGAGTAATTGGCTTGATTTATTTGTTCTCTGTCATTTCATTCTATTAAGATGTGTTGTACATGTATTTTACAAAAATTTAATTCTGCGGTTGTACTTGAAGATAGCGTGATATCCCTTACAAAAATGTTTTTCTTCTTTAAATTTCTGGCGAGCTCACAGGTTTCTCTATGTGAGTCATCAGAAATGCATGAAGAAATCAACGCCAGATGTTTCACAGCATTAGCTTCACAACAGGCAATTCACTTGAGAATATACACAAGGTATTCTTGCTGGAGCACTACGCATACTTTGTGTGCAGTGCCTTATAGGCGAAGTCAAGATGTGTTTGAGCATTAGCTTCCCAACAAGCTTTCACTTTAGAATATGCATATGGAACTTAGGAGACTTTATACCGCGTGTCCCAGCAAACATTAGCCAAGCTGTTTAAAGAAAAAAAAACAGCATGGTGCAAGTTACTATTATAAAACGGTTTTCGTTCGTCACCGGTCAGATGACTGGACACCGTAAGTCTTATAAGTGTCTTACACCATATCTTTTACTTGCTTTTATTGTTACAACAGCTTGGCTAATTTTAGCGGGAATTCCCTATATGGGATTCCTTATTAGCAACGTTCACATGTGCTCCAGCAGCAGCATCACAACAGCCAGTCACTCGATGGTACACGCGAGGTATGTTCGTTCGACGAACTATACCAGTTTTATTGTACTGACTTAAGAATGAGACTAGGTGCCGTTGCATATTGTAACTGATATTGTAACTAGTATTATAATTGACCCAGCTTAGCGTGGCTTTTGCAGACAACTAATCTATGAGCTTTTAACTCTTTCGTTACCGCGCCTGTTCAAATAGATCACCGGTGATTGATGCTTTAGACCGCCGATTACGACATGTTGGAGCCGTTTCCTATCCACTTAAGGCCGTTCATTAGTTTGTACAGGCACTTCACTTTCAGAATCAGTTACATTTTCGCGCTCCGGCGATGTTGTGATTTTTTATGGACCTTCTTAGGAACTAATGTGCGTATGTTGTAGCAAAAGAGGCGTGGCTGTCACCTTTTGCCGCGCTCGAGAAAAAAGCATGCCGCTCATGATTACGCCGCACCAACACCAACATTTTGTAAATGAATTACTCCCAGCAAGTGAACAATTGAATTATAACGCCGAATTCGCCGTCAGACAGTGCAGAGCGGTGTTAATTAACTGAAAATGACGGCAGATGCTCACTAGCGAGATTTAGTTTAGAGTACGAGTCGTTTTATTGCGTCAAAGTGCATTTCTGAAGGTCGGCCTCATGTCCAATACGTGGACCTGGCATTTTCAACCAGTTTCCAAGAGTTTCGGTTTCGCTTCTCTCGTAAAATACAGGCAAGGGGCGTTGCCAGTGTCACTGCGCAGTTATCGAAAGTCGCTCCCATGGCGTCGTCCCACGCGGCTGCGTCGCGAGAAAAGCATCGTGCTCGAAACTATGCTGCACCCGTACTTCAATTTAGGATGATGACTCGAATCATGATTCCGAATATGACAGAAACCAAATTCAAGCTCTGACGACGACGATGTTTTGAGTCAGCATGGCACATCAGCAACTGTTAACCGGCGAGTTTCCTTTACAGCCTTGAGCGGTGTCCTTCCTTGTGCGCGCTTTTCTGCCGATCTTCTTGTACGACCTGAGAGCCGTACTGATTATCTTGGGGGTGCATACTTCGCTTGGTTATGATGCGCTGCTATCGGCAGCAAAGAAACTTCCCTTCACGCCAAGAAGGCAGCCCGTAGCACATCTCGGTCCAGCACTACGGATCAGAGTAATACAGTTTACAGTGGCGTGGAATTTATTTCTACTCTTCTTCTCTGCAGAGGTGATAAAGACGATCTTCAAATATGCAAACAGATATGTTTGGATGCGTAAACTTGTAGTTGCCAAGCTACGTTGAGAGGGATCGGTCCTGGAAAAGGTGTATGACTGTAGACAAACTGCCCAAGTGCGCTTCTTGGACTTCTCATTGGACCATCCAGCCGAAAAGGCGGAACTGCAAAATGTCTTACGAGGACCACAAAGTTCAACAAAACTAGACGTTTTGTGGGAAAAGTGCGAAGTGCACCTATGCTTCACAAAATCCGGGAACTGCTTCACCGCATGGCTTGAGCGATTACCTGGGCTTAGTTTCTTCTTTTTTAAGCAAAGAACTGCGCTGTACTCAGCATTTATTTTTTGAGCCACTATTCCTGCGTTATCTTTGAAATGTATATTCTGAATTTCCTTTGATATTATTGTTTTTGTAGATATCATGTTCTTTTTTATTGTTTTTTTTATCGACTGGCAGCAAAAATGACGCTTTCTAGAATTTTATTGCTGGACCTAATAATGTTTTTTGTTTGGCAACGTATGTTTTTGAAAAGACTATTTCATTATGTACAATATGCTATGCTGCAATGTGCGCTGGAATATTATTTGTAGTGGTAAATAATTGTTTTCCGATACCTACAAAAACGATCATTTTCTCGCGCTAAGAAAGGTGTTCAATGTATTTACTGGTGAGGGGCTGCGACGATATAATTGCTAGAACGGACCTCGGGCAGCTGCGTGGTCGAAATTGTCCCGCCATAACCGCAACAGCGGCATTGCAGCAGCTCCTATTTGTTTGCTTTGTATTCAAAATGAATATCGAAATGCCTCTGAAGCTCAAGGGCGCAAATTTCAGCCTGCAGTAGTCGCTAATGCCAAGATAGAGCCGACATCGTTGATTTCAATCATAGAATAGACCTAGCCAGCCAGCTGAGTTAGGGACCGGCGTATCTGGTCTCGAGCATAAACAATTCGAACAAGGCAAATTCATTGTAGATTTCAATAAGGGCCACAGAGGCTTCATATGTTTCCTTCCTACAATGTCTCCTCCCAGCGCTCATCAAGCGGTGAACGCCGACAGCAGTTTGCTTTAAAGTGGTAGCAAATATTGTAGTCTGTAGCTGTGGAGTTTGAAAATTCACTTGCCTTGTCTATGCGTCAAAGCTAAACAGCAGTGTGAACAGTACGTGTTCCTATTGACAAGGTAAAATATGCGGTAACTCAGAAGTAAATGTTGCTGGGCTAGTCGGTTCATATTCCTGAGTAGACCATATATATGATTGATTTCGCGCAAACAAGGAAGGACGGAAGGAAACAAGGGAACAACCGCCTTCTTTAAGTTGGGGGTGCATATAAGGTGCATATAAGATTTCCGGCCGCACCATTCTGTGCACTTGCTCAGCCCTTCTGCTGTGCTCGTCGCTCCTGGATTTCTGAAGAAGCGACTCGGCGACGGCAGTAATGAGCGCGCGGAACCACTGTTCCGCCAATGGAATACCACTGGCACCTGCAGTCTGCAACCTTGTTTAAGTTGGGGGTGCATATAAGGTGCATATAAGGAAAGACTTCCGGCCTCACCATTCTGTGCACTTGCTCAGCCCTTCTGCTGTGCTCTTCACTCCTGAATTTCTGAAGAAGCGACTCGGCAACGGCAGTAATGAGCGCGCGGAACCCCTGTTCCGCCAGTGGGATACAACTGGCACCTTCTGTTTGGAACCTTCTTTAAGTTGGGGTTGCGTATAAGGTACATATAAGGAAAGACTTCCGGCCTCACCATTCTGTGCACTTGCTCAGCCCTTCTGCTGTGCTCGTCGCCTGAATTTCTGAAGAAACGACTTGGCGATGGCAGTAATGAGCGCGCGGGGAAACACAGCGGAACACAGTCGAACCAATTGACTCTTAAAGCTTGCCTGCATTGCTTAAGGGCACGACTGTACAACAGCGGATTCAAGGCAATGTTTAACAATGACTCTCCTAACTGTCTTGAAATGTGCCGACTCATATGGCAGTAATCCCTTGTTGTCCGAAGCGAATAAAGCTAGCAGGTGTGACCCATCTGTAAGGTGACGTCAAGATCTAAAAATGGTAAATTGCAGGAAGGTATCTCGTGAGTAAAAACCAATCCATTCCCGAGACGGCAAAAGGCCGCTAAAACTTTGTAAACAATGGACTGATATGACGCAATGGATGGCTTGTTTAAAACACTTTAAAAAATGTCAACATACGTAAAAACGTTCAAATCCCCCCTCCCCCGTCAAAATGCTGGTGCAAGGCACGGTCAATAGTGGATAAAATCAACTTACAAAGCACAGGAGCAACACAAGTGCCAATATCAATGCCTTGTCTTTCTACATAATATTCGTCATGAAATTTGATGAAGGTGACTTTAAGATAAAGCTTGAGAAAAGTTTCAAAAGCGTCAACAGACACACCAGCGGCATTTTAGAAGGCAATGGCACCGATCTCATCGATGCAACTTCTGGCAGAGTAAAACAATTCATTGTGCGGGGCAGAATAAAGCAAATCATCAACGTCCACGGAAAACAAGTACCCTATTGATGAATTCGTCTGCAGAAAGTGCTTGAGACATGAAGAATTCTCTGCCGCAAACGGGTCGTCAACAACGAGCAAATTAAAGTACCTCATTAAAAACAGGCTAATCCCACTTTGCAAAGTACCACGCACAGTGACAATTGTCCCAAACGGAACATCTGGCTTGTGCGTTTTAGCCGTGAAGAAAACAGAAAGGGCGTTGTTCTTACAAGTTCCAATGGAGCATGCAAGTCTCGTCAGTTCCAAATCTTTGCATAGAGATACAGCCTTGCTTTTCACTCTAGTTTCGCTGGCTCTTTTCCGGACGTTCTTCTCCATCGCTTGTCTTGCCTTCAAGTTGTACATATCCGCGGGGATTGCTACGAAGCCACCGCTTTTATCGGCCTGAAGTAGGCAAGGGTTGTTACGATTAAAGAAGGCCACTATAACCGCTGTGTGTTCTTTGTAGTGGTCAGGCGAAGGTTTGTCGACGGCTCTGGAAAGCGCCTCCATACACTCCCGCAAGTAGCGGTCCTTGTGCTCCACGTCTGCTTTCCCGGCAACTGGTCGGTTCATGGCTAACAGCTCGTGAGCCGGCAGCGAAGGTTCCCGGCTAAACGAGAATACCAGTTAGAAGTTGGCGCTCCCCTAGTTCCCTTCCGTCCTTCCCTGTTTGCGCCAAAGCGATCATATTTGTGGTCTACTCAGAGCTCAGAACTGCCGTGTTGTGGCGTGACGTTGTGGTACAACAGGTCAGACGTTCGAATCCTCATGACTTGGATGCTTGGGCAGAAGCAGCGTAGTGAGAAGTTTCCAAAACTACTTCGAATTTTCTTTTATTTCTTTGCCTTTTATTTAGTAGTTATTAACGCGGACTCAGACGGAAATGCATTTAGTACGAATTACTTGTAACAAGAAACCTCATCGACCATTGAACGAAAATTGCGATTGGTGCAACTCGCACATTGCATACCAACCAGACATACGGTGGCCTACTCATCTTTTAGAACGCATCACGTACTCAAAAGCAAATTAACAGCCAACTTTAAAAAATATTACCACCCAAACACTCCGTACAGATCCTTAACCATCGAAGCTGAAATTTCTGGCCACGATGTTTGTCACTGGGTTAATCCGGACAGTTCATTAAACGACGGCTTGGTAGGCTGCCGGATCCTCGGTAGGCTGTTGCTACTTGCGCACGGCAGCACGAGCCTGTCCTTGCGCCCGGGCTGCAGCATCGGGAGTGCGTAGACGAGGTCGTTCCCGGTTCTGCTCGCGGCATTGCTGATCGAAAAGTGCCTGCTCCTCAGGAGTACGTATAACGCGTGGCCTACCCGTTTCGCAGACGGAGAGAAACTGCTGCGCGCACGCTCGGCTGCAACGGAGAGCAACGACGTCATTATTGCCGCAGCCAATCGTTCGCTTCTCTCTCTGTCTTTCTTTTTCGCGAATGCGCATGTGGTTGCGCCGGAGGAGTTTTCGGCTTACAGGCGACAGACGAACGGACGGACGAATCGGCTAGCTATATACAGCTTCGCTGTAAAAAGCTGTGATGCATTTAATGTGAAAGAGCCATGCCATTTCGTTGGACACAAATAAGAAATCTACACGGCACGCCATAGTGCGAGACCCCAAGTGATTCTGACCTCCTGGGGTGCTTTAAGTCGCACCAACTGCACGGTACACAAACATTTTTGCACTTCGCTCCCCTCGATATGCAGCTGTCACGGTCGGGAATCGAACCCGTAACCACGTGCTTCGCAGCGCAGAGCAATAGCCACCACGGCGGGCGCAAGGAAACAATTGTTGTAAGTGCCGTCACGCGTCGCTCGCGCACCGCAAATAGCCGTGCCTTGGTGTTCACGCCGCCGTTACACCGTTCTCTTGCCCACCAGGGAAAGCGAACGGCGGCTCTGGCTCTCGTCGTCGGCGACAGATCGGAAAGCAACGCAAGCTGAGAAAGATTTCAATGCATCCAAAGACAGGCAGTGTGACGCGTAAGAGTGCGCGACGCCACAGCACCTTTTAAAGGAGCTTACACAGGGCACGCATTTACCGCCGACACGTGAACCGTACGGGAAGTGTTTCGAAAGTATTGTCGGCCTTCTTGGACCCAGAGTGTCGAGAGGAGGCGCGGCGCTCAAGCGGATCACCTGCGGAATCGCCGCGCCTGCCGGCGACAAGCCCTTCGTACGCTCGCTGCAGAGAGCGACAGACGCAGCGTGTTTTCTCAGGCCTGCATGTTTTTATTTCTCTTCCCCCACCGCCTCTCTTCCTGCAGAATAAATGCGCCCCTCTACGCCGCACGCAAGCGGGCCCTTCCGTTTCCGCTCTTTCCGTCTCCTCGCTCGCCCTGCCGCCCTATCTCTTCATTGCGGCAGAGCGCAAACGCGGAATCGAATCATCAGCGCCTTACAACACAACAAGGGAGGAAACAATGCCTACCAAACTGGAAGCCCAACGTAGGAGGCAAAAGACAAATAAAGGGAGGCGACCCGAGCGTTGTTCTCTTTAGTCGAGCGCGCGCCGCCGCAAACGCGCGGAGAAAACCGAATTACTTCGCGGCGGCTGTTGCGGCAAATTCGTTTACAATCTTCCCTCAAGTTTTCGCGCCGCCGATGCATTCCAGATGCCGCACGCTGGACTGGTTTTCGCAGGGTGAGCTGGCGCCCTCGCACTCGCATCCACTCGGGCCGACCGACCGTCTATTCCAGCTCTTTGCCAACTGCTTCGGTGCCAGTGAAACGGATAGGTGCGTGGTATTACACTGGTGCGACTGCTGCGCGACCAGTGACACTTCAAAACGCATTATGGCGAAAAAGGAAAGGAAGAAAGAAAGGAGAGGACTTCTAAAAGGAACTTAAGGCGACGGCACGCGTGAGAGGCGCCCGTGCAGACGAGGGAGAACTAGCGCATCTGGGACCGTGACGAGATTCCGCGCTGAGATTTCTAGAAGTTTACAAATATTTGTTTTTTTCCATACGTTCTGTCTGTCTTCCCGCTTGTGTTCACGTGGCTGCCGTATGCTTCAGGGTACCGAGTGCATGAGGAGCAGTAAGCGAAACTCCACGAAATGGTTGTGTTTCCGTTTCTTCCTGTTTTCTCTGCCACCGAGAACAAGATTAGTCATGAACGTTGCTGTGGTAAAAAACAAGAGAGAGAGAGAGAGAGAGGAGGGAGAGAAAGAGAGACGTGATAAATAAAGAAAGCAGCTACAACTTGTTTGCACGTGTGCTTACGCTAGAATATTGCTATTTAAACTAAAATGAAAAAAAAAATGAAACTTAGTGAGCATGTTCGATTTGGCGTCCTCATCAAAAATACTTAATTGATTCATTGGAAAGAATCCAGAATAGAGCAAGCCGTTTGATTTGAAATAACTGCAATAACCAATCTAGTCTATCACGAATAAAATAGGGACTTTTGCTCCAACACTTGAGCATTCCTCGTGACATTGCCTTGCTATCATAATTTCATAAAATTATCCATTCCTGTCGAATCACCGTAGCAGGTCTTAAAAAAAGACAAGGTCTCACTTCTCGGAGGCTGCATATTCATTCTTGATATGCCCGCATTTACGGCTCAACAAATGCACTTAATGAATCTGCGCTTCCACGTGCCATCCGTCTCTGGAATAATCTGCCGGATCTGATTGCCTCCCAGACTAACCACGATAGCTTCCGCCATATCCTAGCAAATCCTTTTTACAAACGTAAAAGAGCAGGTACGGTGCGTGCTTGTTGGTGGTATTTTGGTGTTGCTGGAACAATACATTCGTTAGATGTAACTTGTATTCTTGCATTATGTCAGTTCATTATTTTCAATTGTTTTCTTTAATGCACTACTGATTAATCTGCTGTGCGGCTATTCTGCGCTATGTTTTTGTTCCCCTTGCATTTCCTAGTACAGCGTTTTCTTTTCTGTGTGTCTTCCCAGCAGAATGCCGGTGCGTACTGATGTTATATAACGGAGTTCATCGCAGTGTATATTTATCTTTGTGCATCGCCCTCCCCCCCTAACACAATGCCTCCCACGAGGCCTGTAAGATAATTTTTTAAAAATAATAAATAAATAAATAAATAAATAAATAAATAAATAAATAATTACAGTTGTGATGGCTGCGCCTTTTAACATAATAGTAATAATACTACGTAAGCTGGTTAAAACACGTTGACGGGCTAGTTGGTTTGAATACATGATTGAATGCGTAAGCGCGAATGAACGAGGACGTAAAAAGACACGAATACACAGAGACAGCGCTGTCTCTGCGTATCCGTTTCTACGTCCTCGTTCAGTCGCGCTTACGCATTCTATCATGGACTACGTAAGATATTGTAACATAAGAATATGTGTACCAGGCTGGGAAAATCTACAGCGGACGCAAAGATGGTAAATTAAATCGGCACATAGTCCTAGACACGCTCGGACAAGTAGAGGCAATAGGCGAGTTTAAAGTTGAACTACGCATTCTTCTTAGCGCCCGGACCGTATACGTCTGTTGCTGAGTTCCGAACACGTTCACGAAGCAGTGATGCGGTCACAGATAAACAGGCGCACATAACACATGAACTTCCCGTATAAAGGTTCTAATTTTTTTCCTTTAACATGAAGCTGCATTTTTCGCCTGTACACGTTTGCTGTGCTTATGACTCGAAAGTTAACAAACCCTCCAACCAAAGTTAGTAAATAGAGGAATTGTTTATAGCCATTTAGTAAACAGTCACTGTATATAGCCATGCGCGCTCATAACGCACCAAGCAAGTCTTACAAGCACAGAATGCAACTCAGTTTTCATGCGCTTGCTGGTCGCTTAACAGAGGCAGGATATCCTCAGTAGAAATGCTGAATTGTTGTTGTCACCACCATAACAGCCACTTTGTGGACCACATTGCACACTCTTTCTCGACACCCGTAACACCTCCTCTTTCCCTTCACTCTGACCCCCGCTCTGTTTTCAGTGCTCGAAAATACGTCCCCCTGTGTGACAGGCGGGCCCTCATCCCCCGGCGTGTATTGCTCCCTTCTCCACAACCTTTCTCGGGTGGAGGAAGTCTCTCTACGGAGACTTCGGCCCGGGGCGGCCCTTGCACCAGCAGCCACTCGTGCTTGGGGTCAGCCGTACGAAGACGTTGTCCAGCGTCCGAAGTGCTCCGCTCCTGCGTCAGCAGCGGATGCCCGCCATGTAGTTTGGACGTCTCCTGGGACATAGACTATTCGCGAAAGTATTCTTAACGTTGTGGAATCAACCAGTGATCGAGTTGAAGACCACGAAAATGAACTATGGACAACACATTTTATTAGTCACTATTGCAGCATCTCTATAAAACGGGCGGGCATGATTATATTTACCTCCATTATGACGTTAGGCCATGCGGTAGTCGAAGTAAAAAAAAAATTACCAAGGAATGCCTATCAGCCTCCTTCTGCCAATTTTTTATGTGTTTGGTTCTTGAAAAAAAAAACCGTGTCTGCGACGTCACCTATCCGCGGTATATCATATGATGCACAATTTCGCAAAGTTAGGGAAAATAGATGTTCGCATTGTTTTCAGTGCTGCAGAACTACTCTGAAATTTGCGCAGAGCTAGTAATTTCGGAACAGAAAGAAGAGGCAGCATCGTCAGCCCTTTGTGACGTGCACTGAATGAATGGATTCATTGATGCCGAAAAGGGACGACCGAAGGTCACTGGCCGGCGAAAATGGGGAAGGTAGAGACTCACAAAATCGCTTGCGCCAGGTCGCTAACAACGCTGAAATAGAGCTAATGCGTCTAGGGACTCGGCCTGCTCCATTGTATGTCTTTGTGTAGTATCAGTGTCAAGTTGTTGTTTATTGTGTTTTGATTTGCTGTAGCAAAACCCACGTAGTTGGCAAGCTGGCACGAGTCTCAACGAGCGACCTAAACAACGTACTATAATATCGCGAAAGCTTACTCGGGGAATATTGCAATGCACTGCAAGAAGTGCGGATGCATCTCGATGTTTGACGGAGTGACTGTGCGGCGCAAGAAGTGGCAAAAGAGCTGACGCGAGAAATAAGAGAGGAAAGAGAAGTTGCAGGACTTGGGGTTAGGTTCGTCAGTGTCACGCCCGTTTTCCTCGTCACAAGTGGAAGTTGGAATTTACGTCTCCGGCACGTGAGAAGTGTACTGCGAGGCTGGATGTGAAAAAAAAATATGCCCTTTCGTATGTCCTGTTTTTCGCCTTTGTGATTACTGCTTGTATGCGGTGCAGAATTTAACAATAAACATTAGCCGATAGCTGGCGCTCTGTCTCGTCTGTTCCGTTGCCTTGTCTTTGCGCTGGAAAATAGCAGTACATCGAACCATCTAGCCCAACCGTGCCTTCTCCGTATGACAGGCGTATGTCAAGCGACTACTCGCATCTGCGAGGCCACTACGAGCAGTCAATAAAAAAAAAGCGAATTCGATACAATTATTGAGACGAAGCTGACCGCACTGCAGTAGAGCACTGTGCTTCGTTTCCTATATGGAATATGCCGGCGGATGGAGCGCCGCATAAGTCACCAATGCTCTCATAGTTTATCATAGACGTGTCATGGTTCATCCTTCGGGGAAGATAATTCGAAACGTCGGAGCTCTTGGTAAACAGTTTCGAACGTACAACAGAAGCCGGTTGAGGGAGCTTCAAGTGGAGAAAAAAAACTTGATGCTGAGGTGTGCATACGGTGCGGTGCATTCAACCATTGCAATTAAGTTGCTGTCCACCACTAGAATCAGCAGACACTAATGGGTGTGCAACGGACAATTAGGGATAATCAAGCAGAAATGACCAGTAATGGCTAATCATGGCCACAGTTACAGGCCCAGTAACCCAAACCATTCAACAGTACAGAAACGCCTTAACGAAGCAGTAAATCATCCAGAATATAATGCTCATTACCCCGAAATGAGACTCGAGGGCAACGAAAATGTGAGGAAATATATTCTTCGCCATTGCGACCCCCATTGCCGGGCGCAATCTTCGCACCGAGTTTTCCACAACGAAGGCGGCTAAAGTAACCACTGACAGAAACCAAACTGCGGCGAAGGACCACAGTGGCGCCCTAATTTTCGCAGCGCCGTCTCGACGCCTCCGAATGCGGGCGTCGATGCGAGTCCTCAATTTGTTCCTCGCCCCCCCCCTCCCCCCACTGACTTCACCCTGAATTTCAGTCTGCGGCCTTGCTCTCCGCTTCGTCGTCTCCTCCGACACCATTTCAGCTTCCCCTGCCCAACGTTCTCAACAAGCAGCTCTGGTTTTCCCCCTCCCCACTTCCGTAGCTACGGCGCCACTTGCAAAATCGAATTACGAAACGGGACTGACGCACAGAGTGCGAAAGATGCGTCGATCGGCGTCCAATGTCTGGGCAATGAGTCGGCCTACAGCGCGCCCGCGTTTGCGCCGAAGCGCTGGATTCCATCGCCCATGGCACCATTTTCTCGCGTGGCAGTTCGCCGCTTCAATGACTCTACCCACTTCCATTCCGTTCTAGATTCTCTTTTGTACTGTTATACTTGAAGTTCAGCAGTGCTGCTTAGTTTACGTAGTCAGTGCGGTAGTGTTTATCGGGTTTTTCTTTTTCTTTCAAAGGAGATGAGAGGTTTTTTTGTCGGAGCTATTCATCACCGTCTGCTCTGTTTCTGAGGCCTCTTCAGACCAATGTCTTCTCGTGCTCCTCTTCGCCACCAGTGTCTTTTGAAGACTGAAGCGACCCCTCAACCTCCTTTCTTTCCATATCTCTTAATCTGCGAACCAAGTGCGTTTTTATTGGTCTACCTTTATTTACTTTATTTGTTTTGTTTCGTTCTTTTTCTTCCTACGTTTTTTAAAGCATTTTCATTTTGACGGAAGCAAATGAATTCTGTTGATATACCACACCACCAAGCGTAAATAATCAAAGAAAAACGGGAGGAGGTAACAAAAGACTGGAATAAGAAAGTAAGCGCATCAAAAATTTAAGCATTGTCACTTTTGTACGTTTCATTGGGCGTTACAAAAAGGCGCTTTCATCTATTTTTTTTTTAGGTGGCGTGAGAAACAGGGTTTCGAGGAATAGGGCTTCGTGTTGTACAACTGTCGCTCTGCATAATGCGGACGTTCTATGCTCTAAAAGCAGCACTGCACGAATTTACGAGTTAGAATGACACAGAAATAAATAAAACAGATGGGAAGAGCAGCGACAACTTCTTGTATGCCTGCAAGGAGGAGCTATAGGTGAAGGGGTTGCAAGGAATTTAGAGGGGCATACTAAGATTACTTTCGGGAAATCTGCTTTATACTGTCGCTGAATATTTGTAGGAAAGATGAGTTGTACAGGCATTTTTCTATGGTTTGTCTGCTTTGTGAAAGCACACTGTGATTTATTTTAATTTTAGACCCATAGTTTGGCTTGCTCAGTGGACTAAACGTCATCAGCTGTAATTACGTCGTCTATAGCGCATTTCTTTTTTTAAACTATTCCAAACATATTCGCAGTGGGGCTCCAGTCGTTCCTTACGCGTTACTTTTCACGTGTGAGCAAAACCGAAATTAACTTAGCCTAAAATGAACGCTACAAACTTCAGTCAAAATTGTTGAGTGTTCACAAGGACTTAGATCTGGTCTCTTATAACTCAAAGTCACAATGTTCATCCGTGTCTAGACTTCCGTTTTAATAAGGACGCTAGCACCTGCACAAGTGCGAACAGAAACACGCCCTTCTCAGTCATTGTTTTCGATGTCATCGTAATTTCCGAGAGATTACGAGCGTCTATTTCGACAGGATCATGGAGGCGCGGGCAATATTCTTTCTTTCGAAACTCGAGCAAGAACGCATCTGAGGCATCGCAGGCGACTGACGCGCGCACTTCCGCGAAATGTTCCACACTGTTTCGGAACACGCCCCCACCAGCAAGCGATCAATGTCATGGATGCGACTGTTGAGAAGCACAATGCCTAGCGACGAGAAGGAGAAAGAAACAAACAAAAAAAAAGCAAGAGGAAAGAAAACCTGTACGACGCCAGAGCAAGTCCTTGTTCGCCATCACGGGCCCACGCCCTGCTTCTTTTCGCGGCTTCCGCTCGAAATAAAGTAGCCAAGTTTGTTTTAAAAGCACGAGGCAGAAGGCACTTGCTTCCCTGCCCGCTTTCAGCCGTCGCTGATTCATGCAAACAACCGGCGTAATGGAAGACGCTTTAGGCGGCACCTGCGTTGCGTCTCCCTATGGGCGAAAAGATAAAAAAAAAAAGGTTTATAAAAAGGGGGCCATCGCAAATGCAAAGCACGAAAAAAAAAAAGACAGAAATGAGAATTTAAGCGGGCAAATACCGAAGACATTCATTTTTTGTTAAATCGGTGTCGACAGTGTACGCCCATTTTTCACTGGGGCATTGCAAACACATCATACGAGAAAAATATTAACAAAATGCTTGGTAGGCTCTAACAGTGAAGCGGAAAAAAAAAGTCTTAGAGGCACCATTTCTCGTTGTTGACTTACAGACGTTTTTACGATTATTTACGGTGTTAAAACGTCTAGTCTAAGCCACTTACATGTGACAATGAGCAGCTCTTCTCGGGAAAAGGCGTTTCCTGCAACAGGTGGAGAGTCGCTCCCTCCGTTCGCACTGCTTATATATATATATATATATATATATATATATATATATATATATATATATATATATTTATATATATATATGTGTGTGTGTGTGTGTGTGTGTGTGTGTGTGTGTGTGTGTGTGTGTGTGTGTGTGTGTGTGTGTGTGTGTGTGTGTGTGTGTGTGTGTGTGTGTGTGTGTGTGTGTGTGTGTGTGTGTGTGTGTGTGTGTGTGTGTGGATGTGCGTGTGCGGGCGTTTTCGCGAAGAAATATATTTCACAGCTGTTTCCGTTTACTTTATGTTTTTGAGACAGCCAGGCTCTTCTTCGGCGGCTTGTTTTCCCAGCTTCACATCACTAAATAAACAACACGAGGGCGGTTGCTGCAGTGCGGTCTCGAAAGTGCTCAACCAAACCATGCCTCCTTTTTTTCTTTCTCCCGCTTACACTACTCGTTAAAGCAAACGATGGCATGTATATGTACACAGTGAACAAAGTAGACGCTTGTTTTCGTTCGAGCATGTAGACAGGTTTGCTTCATCTTCTCAGTTTCGCGGTATGTCTATTCTCTGGCAGATGCCAGCGAGCATGTCTAGCGCTCCCGGCGATATACTTACCGCAGACACCTCTAAAAGCCCAATTTTCTCTAAACATGCAGGCGCTAGCTTAAAGACCACGTCGGTATTGCAGTGTGGGTGTCGCAAGATACGGGTTGGCTTTCTTATTTTTAGATTTTCTTAGATTTCTTAGGTTCGATTTATTGCGAGGCAACTGATAAATTAAGTTTTGTTGTGGAACGCCGCGCCTCCCATTTTTACAAACTGTTGCACGTACTATACCTTTATGTAAGAGGTTAAACATGTCAAGCTTGTCTAAACGGTGGAATGAAAACAAGCGCGTATGTCGCGAACGGACCCTGAAATTAAATAAACTGTCAAAATCATGGGCGAGAGCAAATTGGAGACTATGAAAACTGATTCATTTTCATTACTTCCCTTAAACGCAAGTTTTATTGGGTAGGAACAATGCACCTCACCCTGTTCTTGGTATATTTTGGGGGACGGTCCTAAAGCCCCGTTGAATACAGGTAAATTGATTTACGATGCACATCACTCCAACACTGCAGCGAGGGCATCGCAATGGCTTAGCGTGACAAGTAATCAGCCTGGAAAAAAAAAGAGGGGGGGGGGGCAAGCTGAGTCATTTACACACGACAGACCGATTTGATCAAATCTCTTTAGACAGTAGTGTATGCACACATTAACATTTTTTTTCTCTGCCTTCCCGTGGTCTGTCCCCACGTGTGTACTTGTAGTCTTATAACATTTTCTGCCGCTTTCTTTTTTTTTTCTCTCTCCTTTTGTGTGATCCATAGACTTGCTTTATCAGGGATTTTTTCTCTCGTTTCAGACTTTTTTCGACAATGTTTGGTAGTTTCATTACTTTTCTTGCTCGTCGTTTTCCTTAGCTAGAATTTTTACATAGCCAGCCCTTTCTGTAGCCAAACTTCTTATATTTGCAGCTAATAAAAAAAGTGGGCCTAACGGGGGCGCAGCGAGCACCACTTGCATGATGTCGCAGGAAGCACTCCCACCTGTCGATCACGTGCTACAGCCTGTATGTTACTCGCAGTGACTCGTTCACTCAAACGTAAATTTTGTTGTTTTGATAGCCCATACTTCACTTTGATCCAGCCAGAAAAAAAACGGTCTCTAATGAATAGTACTCCATGGCACTATACGGCATAATTCCATTGTTTCAGCTATAACGTCCTAAGACAGCGCGAGGACCGAATTAACTCTCCTGTCCGAACTACACCATCGTCGTTTGCTCTGCGAACTGCATCCCAGAATTGGGTCGTTTGTTGCCGATTCCAATCGAACGGTAATTTGAGTGAAGTGAGTTTAGTCTTTTATTTGTTTCTTGTATACGACGTATACTAACTGATCAGCACTTTCTTTTTCCGGCTTATACCATGAAAGTGGCCGAAGTTTCTTAATGTATTAAGGAAAAAGGTAACCAAGCCCAATGCCTAGTTTTAATGTAACCTTAATAAGCGGAGATTTGCATTGAATAAACCCAACTACAAAGTCAACCTATGATAAATAACGATATGCTTATAACTGTTAAAAGTACACATTAAATTATTGTGCACCCTCTGAGAGGTCGGTCATTAAGATTAAAGACGACGGAATTTCAACTGCATCAATAATTGTCCGTGCAGCCTCTCGCAAAAAAAAAAAACGCATATGCACTGCGTAAGTAGTCAAAGTTAGCTTCACAAGCACCCAGTGTTGACGCACTGCTTTTTGCTTGTTGTGGTACAAATGCCGCGCTGAAAAAAAAAAGCTAACCAGATTCACCTGTAGCTGGCATGTATACGTAATGCGAAGCATAAGTTAGATACCACTACGCAAGTTCTGCTTGTTGTTATTGTAAAACGTGGGGACTCAAATTCACGTCAAAGTGGTACATTGAAGACCGGCACATACCCTCTGGCACACACACAAGTTGGCGTCAAAGTGGTTCGTTGAACAGTGGCGCACACCCAGTGGCCCCAGAGGCACATGCCCAGAGTCACACATTTTCACAGCGCACTATCTTCTGGACCAGCTGACGAAACACAGTCAGATACACGGCAAAACCTAGGTTCAGGTGGACAGGGTGGCGCGAAGACGACGCCCGGACAGCCCACTTTCCTGCAACGCTCACAGCAGAGCGAGCCTGCCACGACGCCATGGATCACGCCAACGCTCTTTGCCACTGTGTACACTTTTCTGGGCGGCTCGAGCCATTGCGCTATGTCATCGCGCTTCTTTATTTGAATACCTGTTCGCCGTTCTGTGCTTAACCGCTGGCGTCAGGTTGTCTAACAGTACCACGCCCTTTCCGCGTACCGCCAGAGCATAGCACTCGCTATATGATTCCAGCTATGGATTAAAGGCAATTTATTGGTAGATGAACTACTCATGGCACGCATTAAGACTTACATGGATTAAACTGGCTCGATGCGATGCTCCATTTCGTCATCTTCATTCTTTTGTCTGAAGCGGCCGTTTAAAAACCGCAAACACACCTCTGTGCAATATGGGGCGTGGTCGTAGAAGAATTTCGGCGTACTTGGTGAGTCATTTTGCTTGTTCGCATTGTTCCATATGATTTATGAAAATTTCTTCCTGTAAGCACTCGAACGCTGTAATTTCTCAATGCGCGATGTATATCCTTTTCGTTGGAACGATTATTTATACCAGTCGCGCAGGCGTTCAGTTTATCTGGACACATACACGGACGTGAGCGCAACAAGTGCAGTGCAAAATTGTTAGCTGCGGCAGCAGCTAACTAAAACCTAAAACGCAATGAAAAAAACGGCAATAACTGCTGCCAGCATTTGTTACAGCGCTCTCATTGAGCTATGTGTAAATGGTTGAAGGTTTGGCGCTGCTGGTCTCGTGTTTTGATTGTAACTGCATATCTAAATAATTGGGCCTGCGTAGGCAGTGACTAGTTCGCCAACCTTGGTTGGTTTACCAAACTCAAAGATGAAACGACAAAACCGCGCCTAGCGAACGGAGAATTTCACGAGCGGCTGAACAAGCTTAAGTCCGCTTATAAAACAGGAAGTCGGACCCCCTCCCCTCCTCCCGGTTGATTCAAAGCTAATAGAGAGTTTTAGAATAGGGGCCCCAAACGTTTTGGGGCCCCAAAGAAATAGCGTCGAAGCCACTGCGCATGCGCAAGACGCAAACTGCCTTTGGGTTTTGCGTTGGGAACGCTATTTCACCGATTTAGCGGGAGCCCAAATAGCGGCCCCAAAAGTTTTGCGTCGGCAAACATGGCGGCACCCATCGAAGCGACGGCTCTAACCTAGCACCAAACTGGGTTCGATTCGCGGTAACGCGTGAAGTTCGCAAGCTAGGAGAAGTGAGTGTGGTTATCGCTTTCTCTCAACTAGCGTGTGTTATGAAGATTGACTCATTAGACGCCGCTGATTTTGAATTCGATTGTGGATTTTATGGCTCGTAGGCCTAACACGGCTAAGCTTGGCTGGCGAAGGCTAGTAAAGTTTTGTTTGCACAAAACTAAACGCAACTAATTGTTAGCTGCTGAAGAATAGGCTCTAAATTGTAATTAAAAGCGCATACACGCAAGTCAAAATTATTATTCCTATCATAAGATGGTATATCTTATTTAATTATTTCTAGTAGCTTTTCTTTGACGCCGTAGTGGCGCTGTCAGCGCAAGACGCTATCCGCAAACGTAAAACCCTATTCTAAATCTCTTCACTCCTACGTGCCCCAACGCTAACACCCGCAAAGCTCTTTGGGGCCCCAAACCATTGGAGCCCCTATTCTAAAACTCCCTAATCCCTTGTTCCACGCGGCTTTTCGGTAAGTTAGTTTTTGGCTCGCTCAAGAGTAGTTGCGAGAAACCCGACTGAAGGAACTGACATGGCTGATCGACGTAAGTTCTCTTCAAAAGACGTTTTTGAAAACAGCCGTACTTCTACGTACAATAAGCAAAAAGTCAAACCTTTTTATATTAGTTGCCTGAATCTCTACATGAGCACCACTTCGTGCGTGCACGTGTTTGTTACGCTAATATGATTGCAAGATCAATATGACTGTTGTGCTATCGCTTCCTCTTTCTCCTTTTTTTGTTATCGCCATTCTTTTTTTCTCTCTTTCATTTTATTACGGCAGCAATTATGTGCACCCTGCAGGCGAATTCTCGCTGCCCCCGACCGCGTCGTCGTTGCCATTGGGTTCAGCCTGCATTTAGGAATATCTATGCTATACGTTAACGCGTGTCGTAGTGCAAGATCGACGATATGCTATTCAACCGCCCAAATGGCTCAAACCAGATCTTGCATTTCTGACCGAATTATTCGTCAGAATTTTTTGTAATGGCTCCCAGCAAATGAATTTCATGAAACATACCATTCACAGCGCGTCACTTTTATGTCAAATATTCTCAGACCAACTACATATTAAATAGCACAAAACAAGATCAGTGCTCAAACATGCAAAATTATGTAATTTTATTGGCGTGGCTCTTTACGGTCAGCGCAGTGGAGACTGTGCGATGCCATTACAGGCCCTGCGTTCCGTGTTACAGCTTTCAAGGGTGCCAGAAACTTCAGCGCACCTGCCCATGTCACGTTAACGCTTGTCGGACCCACGTACAGTTCTGAGCAGTGCACGCGCAACGCCAGACCTTGCTATCGCTGTCGGTATTTCAGCCTTCAGGCGAAACTGACAAATTTTAGAGCGCAGCTCTTTGGCGTCCGTTCCTGGGTTTCGCGTCGTCGTCGGCGTTGTCGTCGGCCTCGTAACCAGCTCCGCCCCCCTTTCATCCCCCCAGCGCTAGCAGCGACCGACTGATACCGCTGGATGCCGCTGACGCCGCTAGAGAGTCAAGATAACGTGACTGCATAGAACACCGTCGCCGCCATGCAGAAAGAGGAGGAAAGGGTCCCCCCCCCCCCCTGTTCTTGTGTGGCGGATAGGGTGCTCTTCAGTTGCCGACGCGCCGGTTATTTCACGTAGGCCCCGGCTCGTCGACGAATACGTGACCACCTTCCCACGGCTAGACCTGGTTCTTAGCGCTGCGGAAGCGAGGGTATCATATTGTTTGTGTCGGCATCGGCGGCGTTGTCCCTGAAACCAACTCCGCAGCTGGGGTTGACTCACTATCGGCGTCAGCGGCATCAGTCAGTCGCTGCTATCTCTTCCCTCCTCCCTTTATCGTGTTGTCCGCTTGCTGCGCGCGCTTCTGCCCCCATCGTTTGCCGCTGGGTGTACACGCCGCCCCCCTCCCCCCTCTTCCTGCGAGTCTCCGGTTGTCAAAGCGCCGGCTCGAACTTAATTCCTTTCTTCGCTCCTCCTCCAATGCAACCCCTGTGCGGTGGGAATCAGAGAGCCAGATCGGTGGCGGCGGATCTGTATATGTGCACCGCCCGAGCCGAAATTGCCGCTGCCGTTCGCCCTGTGCGGTGGCAATCAGAGAGCCAGATCGGTGGCGGCGGATCTGTATATGTGCGCCACCCGAGCCGAAATTGCCGCTGCCGTTCGCCACTGCGAAATTATCTGCCAGTTCTTTCTGAGCCATGAGCGAGACGACCGATGGAAGTCCTCCGTCTGCTGCTGCTGCTGCTGCTAAACGAGCTGCCAGAGCAGAGGCCCAGCGCCGTCGCCGTCAGAATCCAGAGGTGCGTGCCGCCGAAGCAGAAGCTTACCTAGTGGAGTCTTTGTTAAAGGAATACGTGTGAAAAATAAAAAAAAAATTCTGTGATAGCGCATACATGTGTTGCTCGATTTCTTTGCCTCAATCTATCGAAAAGGTGAAACAGCTTATTTGCTGCGCTCAAATTTCGCATTAGGAAGTAACGTAATCGTCGGTAATTTTTTCTGTTGCCGTTGTTGTATCAAAGCACGTCTTCTGCTCTCTACAATCACGAGGGCTAGTATAATGTAGCAATTCTTTCCGCGCGATTCTCTGCCACGCTTATCATCCGCTGTTCACGGCTGGCTGATCCAGTTGATAGCATGGGAAAAGCTCAGGCCACTGATGAAGCGTGACAAGGAATGGTATTGTAATAGAACCACTGCACTGTCGCGGTCCAAGTCGCGCTTGCGATAGAATAACTCCGCAGCTCACGTCCTGCAACCTCGAACCGCGGGACGTTCGTGGCCAAGAGCGATTAGGTTCGACTAATTTTTGCTAACTGAATAAGTGCATTCGTTTACATGCCTTGTCTCAAATTCTGGCTTCAGCATTGGTTTTTAAGCGGACTTTAGAAGATACTGCATGCCACCCAGGCGAATCCGTCGTTCATTTCGCATTTCGTGACCTCAATTCCTCCGTCTAGGCCGATAGCGCCATTGA
This sequence comes from Dermacentor variabilis, assembly GCF_050947875.1. NCBI lineage: Eukaryota > Metazoa > Arthropoda > Arachnida > Ixodida > Ixodidae > Dermacentor > Dermacentor variabilis. The sequence continues at coordinate 2,318,634 of NW_027460313.1, read as the reverse complement.
CAATGGTACATAGGTATTCTTGCTTTCTTGTTGATTTCGGTAGCTGTTGCCTATAGCTTCACTCCCATTGACCAGATTTGTAAACTGCGCAAAGCATCGCTTATGCAAAATATAGGACCATTCTGTCGATCAAATCAGAAGTGATGAATGTCCCGAATGGTAAGTACTTAAGGTCCATTTGTTGAGGTGGTCAAAACCATCACGCATTTTTTTATTATTTTTTGTATGTTGGTGTGTTTTATTTGCTCACGCAAGTGCGAACAATTTATCGCGGAAGGAAACGTACCTAAATGAAAAAAAATGCAAACAGGTGTCCGTCGTTTCTTAGGTGACTGAAATCTGATAGGCGACAAAAGGCCGTTGGTGACTGAGGCTGCTATTGTGCCTGATGCCGATTGACGCTGCACTCTTTCCGCTTCTCCACTAGATGAAGTCGATAACAGAGGAAGCGCCTAGCCGAGGCGTCGAATGCACTGATCGGGTGGCGCTTGTGGACGGGGGACACGGAGAAAGCGACGAAACGTTCCTTCAAGGTAGGAGGGAGGTGTACTGGCCACGTTGCACTCCACGTGACGACGCAAAGATGGTGACTAGGAGGGCAAGGAAATTGCAACCTGGAGCCGCAAGGCCACAGACTTTAAGGTGGCCATTTTCAATGCAAGAAATTTGCCGCGAAACTCCACAAAAAAGGGCACTTCGCCTCAAAATTCCCATTCCAGTATAGTCCACCATTTAGGATTCTTCCGCGAAAGTTTTACATGAGCGGCGGCACCACGAGTTTTGTGGTTTGCTTTCTAGCGTTCTCTTCAGTCACAGTATGTCAGATCAAGTTTGGTCTGCAAAGTGAAGCAATCGGCTACAAGTGATCAAAGCGACTTCGCTCTGTGGGACTATTCCGACTCGTGTGCTGATGCGGCTTACGAAAAAAGAAAATAAATTAATGTGTGTTGATCTCAATGCGCGTGTGTCATTGTTCTATACATAACTTCCTGCTTCTTTTTTTTACTTTTCATGGACTACGAGAAATTTGGTCTTCAATCAGCGAGAAAGGACAATTTTAACACTGCTCGTGTGAAGCATCAAAACCACGAAGATGGGTGTTATTACATGTTTCTACCATTAATTAAATTTGCAATTGTTAATACTTCTCAAATGTACCTTATCTCGGCCATTGCATACGGATATACAGGGTGAGCACTTTAAATTTTTCGGAATTTTTTAAACTCTCCTATTGCAGACAACATAAGTCTAATCCTTGAGCTGGTTTACTCAGAATGACGGACATTACTTGCACAAGAAATCTAAACACATATACAAATAATTAAAAAAATCACTAATGCCTTTCCAATTATTCCCTTTGCGGAACATGTTGCAATTTACGAAATGTAGCAGGTGAGTTTGCGGGTGTAACCACTTGGAATGAATTTCCAGAATGACACTAGCTTGAATATATGCGTCATCAAACTAGCCATAAAAATGCACTGCTTTACCACTAACTTTTTTAAACAAAACACTCTCTTATGCATTGGAGCACAAAAGTAACTGGAAGGCCATGTATTTCGTCCTCCACTTTGGGAAATATTATATCGAAATTGGTGTTGTCCTGGAGATTCATTTCAAGTGCATATATCTTTCAAACTCACCTGCTACAATCCCTAAATTAGAATATGTGCAGTAAAGTAATTAATTAAGAAGTTAATTAATGAATTTCTGCGAAGCACTTCAATATGTTTTGATTTCACATGCTAGTGATGTCCGCCTCTTCGAACAGTTCAACTCAATTAAGGACAAGAACTATGCTATCTGTGACAGGCGATTTCTGAAAATTCCAATAAACTTAAAAATTATCACCCCGTATATCCCAGAACCCGTCAATGTCACAGGAAACGCAAGAGTCGTCGTTAGAGAATCCAGTTATATTACTCAAAACACATTTTTTCTATAAAAAAATATAGAGAAGGAATGCGCAAGGTTTGAAATGAGACTATAAATGAAATAAGGCTGTTCTTTTGTGTTTCTCGTTAGAAATAGGGCGAAAAAAAATGTGAAAGAAAGAGAAGAAAATTCTGGGGAATAAGCCGGAATCCAAGTGAGGGTCAGTCGGTTTACGGTGGTTGGACCGCATGAAGTCGGTAATGATCTTTGAGTGACGAGACATATTTTGAAGTTATACTGCCACTAAGGACAGCCACTGTAATGTCACTCTGACTTGCGTGTCGAATCGCCCCGCGTGTCAGAGTAACAAGTACCAAGTAATAAGAGGACGAATCGAACATTAAAAGCAGCGGAGCATTGAAACTATTTGACATCGAAGATGTAAGACGAAGCTGCAAATAATGCTCATCGAAAAAAAAAAATAGTGTGAACGGTAAATTGCGGCAACGCGATGGGGCCAAAGCATGCACAATCGCATTAGCGCTGCTAGTCAGATGAAGTTGCTGCTAGTATAAAAAGAGATTTTGGCTCCGATGACGCCAATAGATCCTACGCTGATGATCAAGAACACGTGTTTCATATTACCATCGACATCAGCATACAATATAGGCATTACCGCCCTTTCTCTACTTATTTAAGCCGAGTTACAACACCGGTGAAGTCATGTCGGTGCAGGGATGCTTTCGTTCGCAGGATCCGGCGTTAAGACTAACATGAGTTACTAGCCTTTAGAATAAAGCAAGATTCCGTACAACATTCTATTTCTCTATAACGCTCTCAGAGCAGCTGTTTAGCGATGCTCACTGCTACGTCCCAGTATGTGAGAAAAACGAGCACCTCGTGTTCAGGCAGCCACCTCGTACAGCCAAGAAAGATCTTTGGATCTTAATGAGAGCAGCATTCCGGGCAAGTTGGTAATCCATTGCTTGGTGTGTCGTCTTCTTTCACGTCCGTGTCGTTTTTTATGTCGCGCAATATCATTTAAGCAATCTTTGGATCTCTTCACATTGCGGATGTGTACTGAACACCATCTGACTCAACCGAGCGAAGAGCGCAATGTTGGCCATCTTCCTCTTATGCAGATATGATCTCCTCCTATAGTTACAGCTAGCAAACAGCTGTGCCATATTCAATCCGCTCGTTTGGCAAGACCATCTATAATAGCTCTTGGCACGGCGAATGGAATCTCACGGTGGTCTGTGCAGTGGCAACATTTGCGATCTGACCAGCAAACTGAAGCAGATCTCTTACCTATAATCTCTATTCTGCTGCGTTTCTGCTTCCTGTAGCGGCGTTACTCTACTACCTTTCTAAAAGAAAACAGAACAAGCGTGATGTGGAGCAACTCTCACAATACGATTTACGATGTGGGCCAGCTAGGTCGCATCAGCGTGCAGGCTGTGTTCTAACACGATGGTGGCCACAATAGACGTGAATTGTAGCGCAGTCCGTATGGTCATCTCGCCGACGATTCTGAAAACTAGACTGATTGCCTGTACTATTGATAACGTTCTAGTTCCAACCAGATGCTCGTAACTGTGATTTCTGAAAACCGGGCTGATTGTAGGGGCACACAAAGTCGCAATTAAATAAGCGAAGTAAAATTGCTTTCTTATATGTTCCGTCCACCTAAATAAAATGAAGTCTTGAACATTATCCGCGGAATGCGGAGGGTCATTGAGTTCGATGTAAAACGTGTTTTGCTCAAAACAGTTCATGTGTGCTTTCAGCAATGCCATCCAGAACAAATATACCGCTGTAGATACATTCAACCTGCTGTGTTTGTTGAGCCATAAACCGGTATTTCCTAGCGTGATCAACAGTAAACAGTGCTCAAAAAGTACGTCGAGGTGCAAACGCCAGACCAATGCCCAAGTTGGTCTGGATGCTCAGACCAGTGTTCGACGTGGAAGAATGAAAGCATCAAAAACAGGACATTTTTTAAGCTTCCGAACCAGAATCTAAATTTAACCAGGCACGAAAGCAATTATTTTGATGAAAGCAGGAGCGGTTACCATTGCCTTATTTATGTCAATGAATTATACAGTTGCGATTTGTTCAACTATTACAACAATTTCGGGTAAAAAGAAATGCCCTGTTGGGAAAACGAATGCAGTGATCCGTGGGCATGAATTGACTAAGAATAGGCATTTTCGAGCAACAGCACTTCGCAATAAAGGTATCACACCGGTTGAGAGAGAGAGCGCGAAAGAGAGAGTGAGACGAAAGCTGCTTTCCAGGAGGCTTGTGAATGAATGCGGGCGCTTTAGCGAGACTGAAAAAAAAGTAGTGAAGCAGAATTTGACGCCATGACAAACAGCGCCAGGCAAGTACAAATCCGCTGTCGAGGTTCCGGGTGGGAAGTGATGGTCTTGATGCAGCAAACAGAAGTACGCACCCGAAATAAGCAAAGAGAGCGAACATCGAAACAAGGCAGGCCATCGGTGAGTTTCAGAAGCCGGCGGCCCCTGTCAAAGGACCCGAGCGCTCTGGAGGAAAGAAGACAAACAGGGCGCAGCCGGTCCATTTTCGCGGCGAACACGGGGAGAGTGTGAAAGTAACACAGTGCGCACAGGAAGAAGGGAAAAGTAAGGATGAACACGACAGGGAAAGTAAAATGCTCGAAAATGTTTGAATGGCGATGTAGTCTGCGATGGTAAAACGGACCCGAGTGGCGTCAGCCAAATAAGTGCTTGTGAGAAATAGAGAGAAGGGGAAAAATAACTGGAAGAAAGAGTGACGAAAACTGCATAAATGGATATAGCAAAGACGCCGACGCTGCCGATGAAGAGTCCGTATTTCTGCCGGACTTCCTTCCTGACATATCGATCGTTTCTGAAAGTGAACAGCTAGGACAAGGCGCGAACTCACTGCTTCTGACCTGAAATTTCCGCGGAACCGTCTAGGCAAGACTGATGTGTCGGTATAGTGGCGTGGAAATGAGAGGGATCAGTATGAACGAGAGAATAGGCGGACGCTGGAGGCGCTTGTGTTATGTTTATAGTATCAAGACAAACCCTTTTCCGTAACAGTGGTTCAACATGCTGTGTTCTTTATCGCACATGCCTGCTGGCTTATTTGACGGAAGGTGCATAATAGGAGCACGCAGTTGAACTGAGACTTCCCACCACCTTCACGCCCAAAAAGCGCCATGAGTGTTAGTATTAGTATATTAGCTACTTTCAAAGCACACCAAATATAGGGAGCGGATATAACGAGAGATATCATGAGCATATCATAGTTCTCACTTGAAGGTTTGTAGTTCTAGGTACTTCGGAGAATCGATCGTCATATGCCACACATACATGCAGAGTGCCCCAGCCAAATGCCTCAAAGTTCTCTATGTCGATGTACTATAGGAGGAGGCGACCAAATGCATGTTGTTTTTCATTGCATAGAATAACCGACACTAATTTTTGTGAATTGCCTAAGGGCATAATTATTCAAGATTATTTAACCGACTTCACAAGTATTACCTTCAGTGCAAGGCTTTTAATGAGAAAGTTGTAGAGCGTTCAAGGAAACATCTAATTGAGCAGCTTCTAACTTGCTTAGTAATCATTTTTTTCTCACTCCTAGCGAAAGCCCGCGAGATGCGAAAGAAAGCACGTGGCATACCGGAGTCACAACACGACTCCACTGCTCTCCAACGTGGCGCGTATCAACTGACACGGAATCTAGCCTCATGTGCCATCACTGAGAGAATGGCAGGGCAGCGACAGAGGCGTTAGCAGTGCGATTTACGCCAGTAATTTGCTTCCCTTAGTGCGGTTCTTGATAGGCATAAGCTGACCATACAGACAAGGCTAAACGCGCGGTTTTCTCGTACGTAGCGCGTTTGAGAGCAACTTCGATCGCGGCGCAGAAGTGGGCATGTCATGCGGTTTTCTAACAATTCGCGGGCCTTCGTTAGGCAGCAGAAAAATATGATTACGTAACAAGTACGAAGTTTGAAGCTGCTGAATTAGATGTTTCTTGGAACGCTCTACAACTTTCTTATTAGAAGTTTTGCGCTGAAGGTAATAATTGCGAAGTTGTTGAATATTCTTGGCTAATTATGCAGTTAAGGAGAACGCAAAAAATGGCGTGATATTCCGCCTGCGATATCCAACAACATGAATTTGATCTCATCCTCCCTCAGCACTTTGGCATATTTCTTAAACATCGGAAAAAGTTTCCTGGTACACGGTGCACTCTGTATGCCAGCTGTATGCTGATGTGCTGAGCCTGCAAAAGACAACACATCAAGGTTCTTGCGTTTGAGCAAAATGTGAAACAATCAGTTTCAGTTTCAGTTTCAGTTTAATCGTCATTCCAAAAACAATAAGTAAACAACAAATAGTATGCAGACGAGGGTCCCAAAGTCAATGACTGCAACGGGACCCTCTGTTATAAAAAGAGAAAAAAAAGATGTATACAAAACGTGGGTTAAAGCAGCAAATATAAAGCAATAATGCAATAAAGCAATAAGCAATAATGCAATACATTAGTAAGATAAAACAAACAAAAATGTACATATATCAAAAAGCATAATTATACAGAGAACATATTGTAGGACATGAAACTATTTACAATAAGAAATAAAGCATCTTAACTCATGTTTGAATACATTCAAAGTTGACGTTAGTTTAAGTGAATGGGGTAGGTCATTCCACATTTTTAAAGCTCAAAACGAGGATGCCATTTTCCCATAGTTTGTGTTACATTTAGGTAATAAAAAGTTGTAATTATGCGCAAACCTAGTGCGGTTGGTATTAGTGAGTAATTTGCAGTCCACAAATTCGTAAGGAAGCTGTTTGTTAAGTAATTTAAAGAAGAAAACACTTAGGTGATACTTAAACAAGCCAGATACTGGTAGTATAAAGTTTGCCTGCTCAAGCCTGGCAAGTCGCCTGTAGACATTGCATCATACCGACCAATTGCGCTTGCCAGTTGCATCGGAAAACTAATGGAGAGGATGGTTCTAGCACGGCTAGAATGGTACCTCGAACATTACTAGGTATAGCCAGATGCAGTGGCCGGTTTCAGGCGTGGCCGTTCTTCCATAGACAACGTTATCGACTTGGTGACGTACGTCGAGCACCAGAAGTCCTGCAAAAGATTATCTGCTGCCCTGTTTCTGGATGTTAAAGGAGCGTACGATAACGTAACGCACGAAGCGATTTTCAACGCGTTAGAGGCAGCAGGACTTGGCGGCAAAGTATATTTTTGGATAAATAGCTATCTACATAAGAGATCCTTTTTCGTACTTACCGAGGCTGGCCCGACCTCCCAGCATTGCAGTAACCGTGGGGTGCCTCAGGGCGGAGTACTCAGCCCAACGCTCTTCAGTCTAACACTCATTGGACTCACCGACATCCTGCCAGGCACCGTTAGGCTCTCCATCTATGCCGACGACATTTGCATTTGGACGTCGGCTGTGACGCGACTGCAGCTTCGCGCGCGGCTTCAAAAGCCAGCTACTTCAACATCATCCTACCTTCGAGAACAAGGACTTCATATATCATACGAGAAGTGCGCAGCGGTGGCATTTACCAGGAAATCAATGTCTCCATACGTGATATCCGTCGACAGAGACATGATCTCGTACAGCACGAGTCACAGATTTTTAGGGGTGGTCCTTGACAAAAATCTCTCCTGGACCCCTCATGTGAATTATGTGAAAAAACGCCTGACAGGAATTTGCCATATGTTTAAGTTCCTTGCAGGAAAGACCTGGGGAGTGCCAATACACTCTATGCTGCAACTGTACAGGATCCTCTTTATTGGATTCCTGCGGTACAGCCTACCTGTCATGTCCAACACCTGCAGAACTAACCTGAACATAATCCAAAGCATCCAAGCCCAAGCACTCAAGATATGTCTCGGTCTACCGCGGAGTGCGTCAACGACTGAAGTTATTGCAGTGGCTCAAGATTTCACTATTAGAACGCACATTAGCATTGAAACAATGCGTGTGCACATAAGACACTTCGCCCGGACCCCTACCCACCACCTAGCAAGTCTCCCAGTAGATAGGCCCCACACGACATTAAGTGCGACTGTCTTCGCGCACCGTGCCTCTTTCAGGTCAGGTTACACACCTGCGGCAAGGCCTTCTATTCCTCCATGGTGTATGCGCCGTACTCAAGTGAACCTTACAGTCCCAGGACTTCAGAAAAAGTCGGAGTTGCCATCATCAGCGCTCAAGCAACTAACTTTACTTCTCTTGTACGAGAAATACAGCTACTGCACACACGTCTACACTGATGGATCAACTACATCAACCAGTTCCGGCGGCGCTGTAGTTATACCAGCAATGACAACAACCAAGCGGTTCAAGACTTCCCATGTCACTACGTCTACAGCTGCAGAGCTCGCGGCTCTCCGCGACGCGCTTCAAGTGATAAATACTGAAAGTCCTAGAAAATGGGCAGTCTTCTGCGATTCAAGGCCGGCCTTGCAATGTGTGCATTCATTTCTCCGACATGGAACTCACGATCAGCTCACGTGCGAAATCGCGGAACTTGTCCATCACTTAAGAGAAAAAGGCCATGATATCTCTTTTGAGTGGATACCAGGTTATTGCGGTATCATTGGTAATGATGACGCCGATAAGCCAGCTCGGACGTCAAACCATGAAGACCGCTGCGTCCCCATTCCGCTCTCAAGGACCGACGCCGCGAGACAACTTGGCATTCTGGCACGCACGATCTCCTTAGCAGAGTGGAATACCGTACATACAAGGCGCACAAGACTGCACCGACTAAATCCATCACTTCAACTCAGACCTCCAGCCGGTGTGCACCGGCGTGAAGCGTCTCTTCTGTGTCGGTTATGGCTTGGAGGGGCCTTCACGAATGCCTACTCAGCACTAATTGGAATGGCTGATAGTCCTGCATGTGATGTTTGCGCATGCGAGGAGAACATTGACCACATATTGTGCCATTGTGCTCAATTTCAAGCACAAAGACAGTATTTGTCCGACACATTGAGGAAACTAGACGATCGTCCTCTGAGTGAACGGACAATATTAGAGCACCGTCCCGACCGATCATCGGCTCAGAAGGCAGTGAAGGCACTTTTGTGTTTTCTCAGAACTTCTGGTTTGCTCGAGCGACTTTAACTCAAGTGCTGTCCGTACACGTATCTACACCTTCTCTCTCCCTTCTTTCTCTTCCCCTTCTCCCTTCCCCCAGTGTAGGGTAGCCAACCAGACTATTGACTGGTTAACATCCCTGCCTTCCTGTATTCTTCTCTCTCTCTTTCTTGCCTGGAGTAGCGGGAGAGCATTTGAGTTAAAGGAACTGTTGGTGATTATGCGAATAGCCTGGTTCTGTATGTGTTGAATAGACGAGAGGAGGCAGTTATACGTATTTCCCCAGGGAGCAATACCATAGGTGATATGACTGTGAATGAACGCAAAGTATAAATATAATAATGCGTGTTCTGAAACGAATGCACGTGATTTTATGAGAGCTCTTATGCCGAAAGCTGTTTTCTGTTTAACAAACGCAATATGATTAGTAAATTTCAAGTGAGAATCTAATTTTATGCGAAGGAAGAAAACACAGTCCGCTGCAGGAATAAGGTGACTGTCGAGATTTACTCGGGGGAAAAACGGCACGATCTTCTGCAATGTTTTAAATAACATGAACTGAGTTTTGAGAGGGTTTAAAATTGAATGATTTAAATGACATCATTCAACAACTTTTGCTAGTTCATTGTTGAGTTTAAGGAGTAAGGTTGCTAATGAGTTATCAGACATGGAAATAGTGGTATCATCAGCATTTAAGATGGCACTAAAAAGGTCAAGAACATCGGGTAAGTCGTTAATGTAAATGATCTGGGACAAGGGTCCCAGTATTGAGCCCTGTGGTACCCCTTGGTTAACAACTTTCGACTCGGAATAAGCGCCCCCTACACAGACTGTTTGCTCACGGTCATGTAAGTAATCTTTAAGAAAAGTTAAAGCTGGACCTGTTATACCTAAAGATTCTAGTTTGGCAAATAAAATTGTATTATTCACAGTGTCAAAAGCTTTAGTAAAATCTAAAAATACTGAGCCAACAAATTTACCACTGTCAATACAACACCTTATGTAATCGGTTAAGGCAATAAGAGTGGAATGTGGAAAATGGGGAATGTGGAAAAAGCAACGAACAATTATTTCGGCCATTTGTCGTTACAGGATGGTCAAGCGGGCAAGTTGGGAAGGATTCGTCTTTGTTCACACTGCAGCGAAGTTCGCTTAATTATCAACGCAAATGAGAAAATTTACTTGTACTGCCAAATCTAATGTACTAACAAAACACAATCAGTTCACCAGCGAGCAGGCTCCTGTCTCTTAAATTGTGAAGTCTGAGAGCACGTGCATCGTCCGCTCTGCGTTGTGCTGGCAGATAAATCAATACCGTTTCCCGACAGAATGCTAGCACGACTCGCACAGCCAGGCAGTACTTTCTGTTGTGGAACATTTGCCCTTCCCTACTATGTTCGGAAATCTGTCACTTTTTATGTATGAAACAGCACCCTTTCTCTGCGTTATTCTCCCAACCCGGTGCCCACCCTCAATGTCCACGCTCAAACTCTTACTCTGGCGAACGACGTCATTCTACCTGGTATTCGTCAAACAGCTTCCCAAACACATTTTCTGTCATCGGTATGGATGCTATATTAACACTATCTGGCCCTACTGAGCCGTCAACGTCTTCAGTGCTCGCTTACTACCTACCTGCATCTCTTGCAATCATGTCCGTTGCCTTTTTGTGGGACACCTGGGCCAATCTGCCTGAGTCTCTCCGTACCTTTATATCGCAGTTCATAGGCCACTACTGAGAACGCGTTGAGGGAGCTACCAGTGCTCCCGCGCTGGAAGCCGCATGCCTACTCAGTACTGATGCAGAGGATGATAGCACGAACGAGGAGCCGTTCATTTGTTTATGTTCAAAATTATTTCATTCGTTCATCCGTGTTGTCATTCATTCATCATATATTCATCACAAGATTTGACTTGATGTTCCTGGACAGTCCTATATGTGAAATGTACGTCACAACTCTTGAAAGGACTCAAGTGTACCACCTGTATATAAATGTGTCCTAACATTGTAAAAGCTAAAAAAATACTCGATTGATTAGTATTGTGCAATGGCGTCAAACAACACATGCATGTTTTGATTACACGCATCGATAACCTTCGTTTTAGCATGTCACTAGACTCCTGAAACATACAAAACTAGGGTATCACCCAAAACTGTGTGTGAATATAGATGATAAAATGAGCCGAATCATTTGATAGATAGCATTTGAATCAAAGGCAGACACTGCGTGCCACTTTAAGGCGACTGGAAGACCGAGCATTCACTGAAGACAAAAAAGTCACAGGCCTGCGCAGTACACGCAGCAAATTCACAGCATAAGCTGGAGAGGCTCCGTATGAGATCGTCGTAAACTGCTTGAAGATGGTAACTTGCATAGGGCAGCACGCACTTGAGAGTGTTGGCGGCGAAGCTGTCGGGATGCATTTTCGGCAGCTGGCACTAGTGGCTCTTCGCCGTGAACTCTCTTTGCGTCGTTTTCACGAGAACGAACTGAACTGTCCGTCCGGCATCGACGGCGAGCTGCGGCTTGTGCCACTCTCCGCGCAGCGGTCTACGGAGCCCAACGTTGCCTAGGTAAACGCATTTATCCATAAGAGTAAACAGTTAAGAGCAAACACAGGTATCGAGACTACGCGACGCTCACGTCACATTCTTGACACGTGGCACAATACAATACCACTGCTACGTGTTGCGAACACCTGGTGGAGCACAATGCAACCGCAATGCAAAGTTTGCACGTATTGACGCTACGCGGCACGCGTTTCACATCGTGTGACTCTGCGCACGCTAGTACGCCTGCATAGGGGAGCAACCAGCAAGCGCAGGCGTGGGGCAGTTACTGTTACCGGTAATTACAAGATCGTTCTTCCTCGTTTGCCGTCGGGAAACACCGCTCTCAACTCCGTGTTCCTAACGCGTACATCGCTCGTCGGCTGCATCGCGCCCCAAATTTTCGTGATGCCCTGCTCCCGGTGCTGGATATCAAGGACATTCTCGGAGCAGGCCAGTATCAGATGAGCCATTTGCGGCTCGTCACCTGCGCCAGGAGCCTTTCCAAGCAGAAGCTCGTCGATAAAGGTGAGCTCCTAGTCAAAGAACTGAAGTGTCTTGTCATCGACTCAGAAAGCCGGAACACAAAACTGAAGCTTCTTTGGCTTCCTCCTCACCTAGAACAGAAAAGTATTGTCGAGGAATTGGAAACGTATGTCACGGTGCAGTCCATACTAAGAGAAATGTGGCGTTGTGAAGGCATGGAGAGTGGGCAGATGTAGAGTCCATGCTCAAAGAAGGCGTCGCTACCAATTCCCTTCCTCACCTTCCGACGATCTTCGGACGTCAATGCCTAATTTTGATTCCTGGACGATCTCCCTTGTGTCTACGATGCAACAGGCTAGGGCATATAAGACGACAGTGTAAGACACCACGATGCTCGAAGTGCCGCCATTACGGCCATAACACAGAGGCATGCGTTGGCACGTGTGCTGGCAAGGTTCGTGGTAGTCGACCAGGGGACGATGACACCATCGTTAAAAACCTCATGGATGTAAGTGAGGTCGTAGATGTCTCTGGAGAAGTTCTTGCTGAACACCACTGGGCTGAGGAGGTGCAAGTATCGCTAGCTGCGGACACAGCTACAGCAAAGGCTTTTGAAGAACATAGAGTGATCAAATGTGAAAAGGACACTTGTGCAACGAGGGCCCAATCAACACCCTTTCGGGACCAGCTTTACCCATCCGAGAATACTGAAACGACTGAGGCGTCCAAGGAGCGTCCAGCGCCGGTAGACGATTTGGAGTGCTCTGGGAAAGAGCCCAGAGTCGTCGTGCCGAAGGCGAAGAAAACCCTTCATGGAGCCCCTGCGAGTGAAGATGCTCCTGCAGTTCAAGTAGTTCCTGCAGCTGCGACTACTCAAAGAGGCGGGACAATGAAAACAAACGTAGCAGCGCTACGTGTAAGCGCTGCGCCTCACTAGTGAAAAATGGCGGACGCCTTTCCCTTAACATTTGGAACACTGAATCCCCGTGGCTTACATAGTAAGCGACTGCGGGGTCAGTTGTTACACTTGTTGCGTAGCCGAGCGTTACATATTATTGCAATTCAGGAAACAAAAATTGAATCCGATGACGACACAGCGGCTCCTGTAGCACCATCTCTTGCGGAGTATGAAGTGTCAGTCACGCGATTGGTGTCTCTACAGGATGTATGATATTTGTGAGGAAAACGAAGCAATGTAACGTGTTGGGACTGTGCACTGATAGGGCACGGCTTCTTGTATGGTGTGACGTAAATATAGAAAGTCATTTCATAGAAAATATAGAAAGTCATTTCATAGGTTTCCTTGCACGTAAGAGCCGCGGCAGGGAGGACTACTATCTCTCATTGACCCAGCACTTGTGCACTAACAGCGTATTGGTTTTCTTGGGAGACTTCATTTGTGTGTGTAGTGCACATGATCGGTCGTCTACAAGGCAGCGTCATAATACCAGTGTTGTCGTTTCGAATGCCATGACATGGCATGACTCCCAGCTTGTTGATGTAGGGGAAGACGAAACAGTTTCATTTCGCTTCAGACACTTTCAAGGTAAATTTCATGCAAAGCTCGATCGGATTTATGTATCATTATCCTATCCTGCCTAGACTATGCGGCTACAATGCACACCCTGTGTTCTTCAGTGATAATTGTTTGGTGTCGGTTTGATTTGGCAAGCGGCAATTTCAATATTCGCGGATGAGCTGGGATTTATGGAAAATGAGTAATTTGTTACTCTCACATAAGCCTTTTCTAAAGCGCGTCTGGGAAATTATTATTGAAGTAGTAAGTCGCAGTTCTTTATCTCTCTTTGCTTAGTGGGAGATATCTAAGCAAGAAGTTAAAATGGTAGCCATTGAAGAAGCTTCTATACTGCATTTTTAGATAAAAGGAAGATATAAAGAGTTGTGCAAGTTGCTAGACCAGTTTTGCGAACTTGAATGCCCGCATCCTGGCAAGTACATTGAAGAAATTTACGATATTAAGGTACAAATGCAGGCAATGGACACTGAGAGATACAGAGGTGCACCACTCCGAGCGCGTACTCGTCGGTATTTGGAGCAACATCCTTTCAGGCGTTCGCTTGGTGATGAGCGGCGGCATGCTCTGTCAAAGCAAGGACTTGAGATAGAGTATGCCGGAGCGATTGTTAATGACCAGGCTAGAATAATGAAAGCGTTCACGGATCATTATGAAAATACTTTTCAGTGTCATAAAGTTAATCATAGTGAAGCTGTAACGGAAAACTTTATTTCGTTGCTGCCGCAGCTCAGTCAAGAAGAATGCGATGATGTTGATAGATGCATATATATCACAGAAGTTGAAGCAACCTTTGCTTTGCTAGCTAAAGGCAGAACTACTGGGCCTGAGGGTTTCAGTGCAGAATTTTATTAATGCTTTTGCTCCTTTCTGCTTAAACAGCATGAAGAACTTCGGCATAGTAGTTAGTTGGGATTGTTGGCACGAACGCATTACTTAGCAAACAACGCGAATAACCAGACACAGAAAAGAGACGCACGACACAGACGCTGACTTCCAACAAGTATGTTCATTGCGCGAGCGCAGAATATATAAGCAGAGAGGTAATAGTGAAAACATAATTGGCGTGAAAACACGAAAAGAATAACTTGAGATTGCAGGTGGGCGGATATGGGTTAAAATTTGCAGAAACGCAATTGCCTTGTCTAATAACTGGATGGATGGTGAACTGATGCATGAAAGACCACGTTGGGTGATGGCAAATGCTTCGATAATTTCACGTGTGCGCTGGTCAGCGTACTTTTGGATGACAGTGACTTTTCTAAAATAGGGGATGTATTTACACGGCCTGCAATGCACAGCAAGATTGCTCCAGTATTTTTGTTTTATGTTCTTGGCATGCTCCAGGAGGCGATGATTGAGGCAGCGTCCGTTTGTCCTACGTATCACCCGCACTTCAAGGAGAAGAAAGGGGGTTAACCAAGGGGCCCGATTTTTATTAGTCATATCATAAGAAGCCAACAAACACTGACACCAAGGACAACATAGTGGAAATTACTTGTGCATGATAAACGAAATAAAGAAGCGATAATATAATGGAAATTAAATTGGATGAAAAAACAACTTGCCGCAGGTGGGAACCGAACCCAACCGAAGGTTGTGCGAAGGTTGTGGTTTCGGTTCCCACCTGCGGCAAGTTGTTTTTTCATTCACTTTAATTTCCATTATATTATCGTTTCTTTATTTCGTTTATCATGCACAAGTAATTTCCCCTATGTTGTCCTTGGTGTCAGTGTTTGTTGGCTTCTTATGATATGACCGCACTTCAAGGGTATCTTATAAACGACTCCTGTGATACAGCTATTGAGGGCTCCTGATGCTTCTTGTCGCAACCTTTCTTGTGGTGGTTGTCTTGGTTGACCCTTCTACATAAGGCGTTCAGCTTTCCTGGGGCTGAAGAAACAACCGAAACACCCGCCCTTCCCGCGACCTTCTTCAATCTATGGGACACCCCCTACACAAAGAGAATGACGGCCATTTTCGAAGTATCGATCTCAGTTTTGCGTGTCTTCTTTCTTTGGTGCATTTCCGCTAACGTGTCTTCCGCTAGCTGTACCAGGAGGACGCTCGGGAAACCAGCACGCAAAAGCCGCTCTACCTGGCCTTCAAACGCCATTTCAGTCTCGTGTGTGCATGATAATAGCAGTGCGTTACGGAAGGCGGCTTTTGCGATTCCCCTCTTCACTAATCTCGAGTGAGCCGACGAAAAAGGCAAGAGGCATTATGCTGAGTGGGGTACATACCTCCAGCATACATGTTCTTTCTTGAACAATAGTAGAAAGTCCAGAAAACGCAAGGTGTTTCGATATAACTTTGACTTTTCAGCCACACGTTTTAGTGATCACAGTAACCTAGCTACACTCTGATGTGTAAAATTCTGAAATAGTGCCATCTTCCTACACGCTAATTCGTAGGGACAGATGGTGACGGGGTGGCGGAGTTTAAAACTAACTTAAATTTACCCGCTTAGAGGGCATCGATAATCACGAAAGCGTATGGTGCAAATTGAAATTTTTTTTAGTAAGAATACAACATTGCGCGGTGTCTATTGTCATCCGAATGCTCCCCCTGAATATTTAGAGGCACTGTATGATTACTTGCTGTAAAATACCAATTCGCATTGAAACATACTTATCACTGGTGATTTCGACTTACCTGGCATTAACTGGTCCAGTCTTTCTCAGGACGGCAAGAATTCTAAAAATGCTGAAGCACTATGACTAACTGCGTTTACGTTTTCCTTAAATGAACTGGTTTCCGATGCTACCAGGATTTCCAGTTTTGTTCTTGACCTTGCGTTTGTAATCAGCTCGCTCTCAGACTGTTCTGTTAGTGTCAGAGATGGGATATCTGATCATAATTTACTCCTTTTAGCGCTTCCTATTTCTTGCTCGCGATCACCAGTGCTTATACACATCAGGGACTATACATCAGGGACGATACACATGCGGATGATGATGGAGTGCTCAGCTATATGGAATCCTTGTTCCCATATTTCAGTGAGATAAAAGACGTTAATTAGTTATGGTCACGTTTTACAGACATGATATTTCACCGTGAACGCAATTATGTGCCTCTCAAAAATAAACATGTCAGCAGGGACTACCCATGTATAATTCGTGATCTAATTCATCATAAGCGCAAGATTAAACGTTATCGTAAGCGTTGTGACGAGGAACAGCTTCTAAGTATAGTACAGACTTTTCAAGGAAAATGCACCTAGCAAGAATTCACTTTTTTTCTGCAATCTGTCCTCTTTCCTGTTAAAACAAGCAACAAAATTCTGGGGCTATTTGTCTCAAGATAAAAATGGTGCCACAGATATAAAAGTATCGGGCGTAAGCACGGATGATCCTTCTGTAATTTCTAAAAAAAAAAACACTTCTTTAGTCCCTATTTGAGCTGACGGGGTCGTACGCACACATGCCATTTTACGCGCTTCTTAAACCGATGCGTGAAGTAAATTTACGCAAACCGACATTCTTACCCTTTTGCGTAAACTTGAGTTAATTAAATTAACCGGTCCCGACGAAATATCAAGCCTTTTGCTTAACAGACATGCGACCTTAGTGGCAGAGTATTTGTATAAAATATATAGAACCTCGTTCTAACACCTTGTGTTATACGCGACCACTGGCGCACCACGAGGATAATCCCGATTCATGTTTGGATCTCCATTAAAATTAAGCTACTACAGACCAGTTTCCCTAACATACACAGTTTGTAAGCTGTTAGACCATATTATATTTAAGTCGATTATGATACATCTAGAAAACAGAGAACTGCTTTATGACAATCAACCTGGCTTTAGGTCTGGTGTCCACTGCAACTCAGCTAGCCGAGATAACCTATGATTTAGTAAATTAATTGAATATGAAAATTCAATTTGACGCAGTGTTTTCAGACTTTTCTGAAGCGTTAGGTGTTCCGCATGATGATTTATTAACTAAATTGCATGCTATTGGTAGTGAACACAATATTATTTGCTGGATGGCATTCTACTAACCTTCAAGGAAACAAAACGTGGCTGTTACTGACTGCATCTTTTACACACTAGATTTGCTCTCAGAAGTACCACAAGGGTCGGTGCTTGGTCCACTGTTGTTTTAGGTTTATATGAATTATATCTATTTATCACTGCAACCACCTGTGCAAATCCGGCCATTTGCCGACGATTGCGTTGCTCATACCAGCATAAATCAACACTCCGGTCAAGTCAGACTAGATGATGCATTGCATTCAATCAGTGCGTAGTGTGACAAATGGTGCTTGAAGTTCAATACTTCTTAAACGGCGAGCATAATATTTAGAAACAAAACAGAGCCTTTAGAATTTGCTGACATCATTAAAAATGCTTCTGTTAAAAATAAGAAAACTCGGCAGGTGAAGTATTTGGGTGTTACACTTGGAACATATATAAAGCTGGGAACCCGATAAGGATAATTTTTGCAGTAACGCACTGAAAAATTTTGTATTTTTAAAACGGAAGCTTTATGCGTCGCCCGTTGTAAATTTAACAGCATACAAAGCTATCATCGGGTCAAAATTAGAATATGCGGACCTAATCTAGAATCTGTATCAACTGTATCTAAATACAAAGATAGAAAGGGTGGAGAATTTAGCCTTAGGTTCATCTACTCGACCTATTCGTGTTTCTCGAGCGTATCTGTCCTTCGCGATAGAACAAAGACGGAAAAATTCGATCGTCGTAGAATTGTGTCTCGATTAAAATTTATCTATCAGCTTTACCATGGTAACTTTAATATACCGCGTGAACGACCCATGCCCGAGCCGTCCTTGCGCTTTGACCATAGACACCGGAACAAATCAGTTAGGTAACCATTTAGTTACCTTAACATACTTCAGCATTTCCTGCTTCCTCATGGTAATTCATTATGGAATAAATTACCAAAAGAAGTAGTTAACGCTAATGCGACACAACCATTCGATCATCTTGCACATAATTTTTCTTTTGATTGATATTATACTACACACAAAGAAGGAAATTAATCACTTCTCGTGATTCTGTTATATTATTATTAGGTAAAATGCCAAAATGCAGTGAACTATTGCGTGTGCGTGGTATATCATTGCTTTTGTTTCTGAGTTGCGAGCTACAACTATTTTTCCCTACTTCATATTTATTGCTGATAATTCTACATTGTTAATGTTGATGCCCCTGTATTTTTGCTATTTTTCTGTTTCTAGTCTTGTTCATTACCATTGATGTAACCACTCCTGCTTGGGGCTGAATAATACCGCAGTATTCGTAACATATTTATTTATTTATTTATTTATTTATTTATTTATTTATTTATTTATTTATGGTACCCTTAATGCCCGAGCGGATTACAGAGGGGAATGGGAAAACGGCAAGCATAACAATGAAATACCAAAATAAACAATGTAGCATATTAGTAGTTTCTAATTATACAATACTACGTAATGTCCTGCCTAATTGTTTGCAAGTACGACCAATAATGTAAACAAAATAGCATCTTGATAATTCCTGCTGATACCACGTTAACCAGTGTCGTACTTAGTCGTTTGCAAGTACGGCAAGTAAACGAAATAACATGTCAATAATTCTTAATTACACAATATTACCTAATGCTTTACGAAAGAGTTCGTTGTCGAAAATAGAAACAATTTAACAGGGAAGGTGGCTCCACTGCCCTGATGATCTGGGAGAAAGAGATTGACTGAAATTGTTAGTGTTGCCTGTTTGAAGTCCGACCTTATGGGGATGATCGATGCGGTTTGACAGTTAATGAGGCTGAAAAATGAAGCTAGTGTGAAGGGAGCAGGAGCGTAGCCAGGGGGGGGGGGGGGGCTTATGGGACTTCAGCCTCCCCCCCACCCCCGAAATTTTTTCGAGCTGTAAATGCTCCGCCGACCAAAGCAACCCCCGGCGCCGGAAATCATCCTGGATTTTGTCTAGAATGTCTTTTCCACGCTCGAAAAGACATTTCACCGCGAAAATTGCAAACTCGGGCTGGATTTCGCGGCAACGCCCATGCATAGGGAGTCACATAACGCAAGCAGCCCCATCCGACCACAAAGTTTCTATGGCGTTTTGATGACAAACGGGCTCACCGCGGCATCTCGCGAAGACCGTGGAATCTACGGATCGCATGGATATCGATTCCGAAACTTTATGGGTATAAATCTCATAAACTTTTGATGTGAAATGTGCATTAACATTTCCAAAGCAGTGCTTTAGATTTTCAATTGCGGAACTTTGTGGGTCTAATACTGTTATAAACATTTTGCGCCAAAGGTGCATTGCCTTTTCTAAAGTCTTGCATTGGAACATACAACGGGACAAGCCAAATCAACACACTATTAGACAAGTTGAGAAAGCACGCAGCGAGATCCGATGGGACGAAACGTTGTGGTGGCTCATTTTTGTCGTCATGTCACATAAGAAATTCGCAATTTTTTTTCACCTGTGCCAAAGCATCCGTGTTAAGACACTAAAGCCAGCCAAGGTAACTACGTTCTTATTTATTTTTCCTACTTCGACTTTTATTCGCAAGGACACATTGAGTGTCTTCAATTTTTTTTGTCTTTCTACCCTACCCGCGGGTTGCCAGAGCCAGCCAGAGCGCATACGTTTTTCTCGTGTTGCCCTGACCACCACGCGGCGCACTTCGGTGCGTGTTCGGTTTGATCTGGCCGAGTAAATTTTCGCCTGGCAGAGTTTTAGACGCTTTCTGGCTAGCAGACGAGAAAAACAAACAATGGTCGCTCGCCGCCATCACTGTGGGGACTCAACAGATTGCACCGTGTTCGCTTGAGGGCAACCTATCCGGAAAGTCTTGGCTCGCCGGTGCAGGATACCGAGCAGTATGCGTATGGTTCTCTGTAGACCAAGCGTCTCAAGTTTTTTTCGATATTCCTTTGGAAGCCACATTAGATGCGCAATGTAGGCATTCAGTTGTGGCCAACATATCTTTCTTGGGGTTTTTTAATTTCGGTGCCCCCGCCCCACAAAAGGAAAAAAAATACAATGTTGCGGCGCAGCGAATTGTTGCATAGTGAAAGTTCCATTTTGTTACTACTTTGCGGAAAGCAATGGGCCACGGGACGCTTCAGTTCCCGGATACTCTTATTATATTATTCTGATAGCAACTACATGGGCAATCCAAGCGCATTCCTGCCGTCATCGTCGCCCTCATGTGTCGTATAAAGTGCAAGGGCGATAACATCGTTACCGAGCGCCGCCTGCTGTATGTGCGAGTGAAAGCGTACTGGAAGGGGGGGGGGGCTGGATTGGATGAGCCGACGATGGTAACTCAGTCTTGTGTGCGCAAAGGAGAAAAGCGGAGAGCAAGCTAGTCATCTTCCGTCGCGCGCGATACATCGGGGGGAGTGGATGGAATGAAGGAGGGGTCTAGGATTCTGTGAATCTGTGATTGCGCAACATGTTTATTTGCTTCGTTTGACGCATTATACACCGTGACTTTTTCTTAGATACGTACATTTATTGGATACTTATACGTATATTTAAACATCTTGTTGGGAGATTTTGTGTATACGTGCAGTGAACTCTGTTTCCAGTGATACTTTTTTGCCCTTTATCAAGCTCTATCTTCGCATTTTTAATCTACGAGGCGAGTCAAATGAAAGTGAGCCGACCCACCCCGCGCAATAATGGCTCGGTTCATTATCTGCGAGGCATTAGCGTAGGGGACATGTCATTTACAAAAGTGGCACGCAGGCGTGAGGATAAAGGTTCTGTAATGCTCTCATACATTCGGTTGAACATGGTTGCGTGACATATTGGAAACACCAAAAGTTGAGCAGTGTGGTGCCGTGAAGTTTTTGAGTGCTGAAGGTCTTTCGTAAAAAGAAATTAGTCGCCGTATGGCTGCCGTGTACGTTGAACATCGCATTTCATTGGCCACTGTGAACCGTTGGAGCAAACGGTTCAAAGGAGGACGTGAAAGTTGCAAAGACGATCCAAGACGGGACTAAAGCCATCGTGAAATCACTCTTGACAAAATTGCAAAAGTTGATAAGGTGATGAGACAAGAACGGAGGATAAGCATCGATGAACTGGCAGAGCGTCTGAACATCAGTCACGATTCGGTTCACGCCATAATTCATGAACATCTCTGTCATCAGCTTTTGTGTGCGCAATGGATGCCCAAGATCTTGAACCACCACCAGAAGACGGAGAAGTTCGGCGCTGCTTTGACAGATCTGATCCGGTATCACAATGAGGGTGACGACTTCTTTTCTGCAATTGTGATCGGGGACGAACCATGGTGCCATTACTACGAGTCTGAAACACGACGGCAAAGCTTACAGGGGACACATTTGAATTCACCACTCTCAAAGAAAGCAAAGGCCGTCATTTCTGCCGGAAATGTGTTGTTGCCTTTTTTTTTCGATCGTCAGGGGCCATCACTGATAGAATTTCCTAAACTTGGAGAAACCAGCAATCGTTTCCGATACTGTGAAACGCCGGAACGGCTGCATGTTGCAATCAAGAAGAAACGATGTGGAAAATTGACGAATAGGGTCATCTTGTTCAACGACAATGCCCGTCCTGACATGGCTGACGTATTTAATACAAAACTGGCAACGTTCAAGTGCCAAGCGCTGCAACATCCGCCACACAGCCCAGACCTGTCGCCTTGTGACTTCCACATTTTGGGGTAACCGAAAAAAAAAAAACAGCTCAAGGGAACCACATTCGTGTCAGACGATGACATGACAGAGTCATTGCAGACTTTTTTGAATTTTATGACACCGGAATCACGCGACTCCTTAATCAATGGGAGAAATGTCTAAATGCTCATGGAGACTACTTTTAAATAAAGTATTCTGTTTGTCATATATTCGCATTGGCTCACTTTCATGTGACTCGCCCTCGTATATATTGCAGAACTCCTGCTTTTTATACGTGCTCTCTGTTGCGCTATAATTTCGGTGAAATTACTCACGATACACGAGCGGTGACAGCTGCTCCTGCTCCTGCTTAATACATTGGAACAAATGCCAGCGTCATTGATATTTTGCACTGGCCGTTGCATACGTACATGAATGTGGGCACGGTTCGCTGCACTGAGACAAGCTCGCTGTTACAGTTTGTACACGCGTCACTGCTACATGCACACATCGACGAATCGCCCACTAAAAATAGGAAATAATCTGTGACGCTTTAACAAAACGCACGTTCAGAGATTTTGTTCTCCCATGAAGTAAGAATTGTTGACGGATACACAACGTGCACGATGGTTGCTTACCCATCAAATGCTTCTTTATTGTAACTACCTATGTACGCCACGTCTTCTCCCGCGCCTGCATACTCGTAAATTGTTGGGTTTTGCGGCGGCGCTGTTAGCCCGTTTCGTGTCCGCGTCCGTGAGGAAAAAATGTGGCAGAGCCTCTGCCTCGTAAGGCAGAGGCTTCAAGCAGGCAGCAAGGTGAAGCGAGCAGTCAATACATTCTTTGGGATCACGCACACAACATACAGATCAGCATAGATTACAATAACAAAAAAGCACAAAACATTCACCCGAACGACGTAATTGATGATAAGGCGCTCCTGAGAACAATGCGAAACACGTAGTCCTCCCTGCACATGTTTCCCGGTGAAGATTACAATTGCCAAAGCTGCTGCGCCGACGGCAGCTTGCGACGTGGGGAGTAACGTCCCTAGCCTTTCGTATGTAAAAGAACCAGCCTAGCAACTGATTTCAATGTTGTTGCGGCACCGCTATGGGCGGCGGCGTGCTGGCAAAATTGCGATTGCTGCCATTACTACCATTACTCCAAATTACGATTACTACCACTACTCTAAAGCAATAAAGCATTGCGTATCCCCTCCCCCTCAGCAGTTTCAACAGCTTCACTGGACATCCACTCTCGCAGGGCCGGGAAGGCTAGTAAGTATTTATATATATTTTTGTGTGTTGTGGCGTCCATCAAACATCGTGGTCGTGCGGGAAATAAACAGGGCTGCAGTACTCAGTGTCAAGCATGCCGTGGAACGCGGCGGCCACGGCAAATAACGCAGTTGCAAAAACGTCTTGCTTTCAGAGTCATAATAACGTTGCGCTGTCGCATGCACACTTCACCGGTGATCTTCTCATCAAAGCACTTCTTGTGTTCTAAGTACCTGCAATCACTTTATTGCCTGCCACCTACTACATCCCCTGTATTTAAAGATTGCTAAGCATGAGAATTTTTAATTCGTATAACTTCTCTCTCTTTCCGGCTGGCTAGCGAGGCCTCGCTGAAGCCAGGGTGTGTCAGTGCAGAATTTAATGCTTTAATGGTTGCTACAGAACCAGCAAAAAATAAAAAGAAACAATGCAACAGGGATACCTCATGCAAACACAAACACGATCGACGCGGAGTTCTCGTTCATCGCCTGTGCAAGACACAAGTGCAGCGCGGAAGTACTAGGGTGATACGTAAACAAGAGCAGCTGCAGCAGCAACAACAACAACGAAACAATATCTAAGGATTAGGCGTGCTCAGGCCAGGTCGCTTCCTCTCTTCTGAGTGTACGTTTCCCTGGGAGCGCGAAAACAATGCACAGTTTATGTGCGCATGGAACGTTATTGAAAACAAGGCCCATACGGGTACAGAAAAGCAGAAGCGATATTCAGCTTCCTGTCACAGCTTTGGAAAATTTGATGTCCTAATGTCATAGTGTGGTCCGTCCGGCAATACGTGACAAACCGACAACAACAATAGGCTGAATGGAAAAGCAGAGCCATGAATGTTTCAAGGCACATTGCGGCGGCATGTCCGCGCGGCGAGCGCTTGTTTTCCGTTCCATTTTGCTGTGCGTTTTGAGAATGTTGTGCTGTGAATATGAAATTAGAAAACTCTTGCGACGATGGCCCGAGCGTCTGGAGCATTGCGGCTGAGCTGCCTCAAGTTTGCGGCCAGGTTGCGTTGCAGGGATAACGAGCTCGGGCCGGCACACTTAGACGAGCATAATCAAATATGCGGGAATATAACCTCATAATGATGGCCCTAAAAGAAAAAGAAATAGAAAAACGGCGGAGAAATTGGAGAAGACGCTTGCAGTGTCTAGTTCGAAGAGAAGTTTCGCTTCACCGTCCATGGTTCGGGCTCCTTTTAGCCTGATTGTCGCGTCATCTGTTCCTTCTCGGCCGCATAACACCTCGCAAGCGCACGCGAAGAGGCAGCCAGACCTCGGGCCAGTTACGCCCGGCCATAATGCATGCAGCGCCGCACGTCTTCACGCACAGCCATAAGAGGCGGATGCCGGGATAGAGAGACGGCCTCCATGCACTTTGTCTTTGTCATGGCGAAGCCAAACAGAAACAAGCTGGAGTCGCCGCAAGGGGGTGCACTCTTCATGAACCACGTTGGAAGTCACGATACGGGCCACTTGCGCGAGGTATTTAATATTTTCGTGCTTGTTTTCAGAGGCCGACAGACCACTACGGTCTCAAGTAACACCGCGGCGGAGAGGACGGCACCTCCCCATACAAAAATGCATTCTTACTTTCTTTAGAACGCTTTCCAACTTTCTATCAACGTTAATAACATCCTATCTATTTAACTGCCTATTAACGCATGTACAAGAAAGTCGGTAGGCTCAGTTTTTACTTTTGCTCGAAGGAAGTTTGTTAAAATAAAGCTTAACGGAAGTTGGTAGGCTCTGTTCTTACTTTCGTTTGAAGAAAGTTTGTTAAAAGAAAGTTTTTTAAGAAGTTGGTAGGCTCTCTTTTTACTTTCGTTTAAAGAAAGCTTGTTAAGAGAATGTTTTAGAAATGTTTATAGGCTCTGTTTTTGATTACGTTTGAAATTTTGTATAAAGAAACTTGGTTGGGGGTGCTCTTTAGTTTAAAAAAAGTATAACGAGTGTATTTATTTGATTAATTTGCTCATTTAACATTGCGAGACACAAGCATAAAATGCAAAATTGGTATTACAATAATTAGCACGAATACCACAATGTGACAGCGATAATTCCTTCGTGCAGTTTAAAAGAAAGCAAGGAGACAGAATAACTTTTGCTTCGCATGCGCGTGTAATCAGCAGAAGCAAAGGTAAAATATATTTGTCCTACCCAGTGGAATTGTCTGTTTATAATGTTTCTACTGTAAAAAATAACGACTTTTATACATAGGTAGTCAAACCATTTACTTCTCCGTGTGAAGCAGAGACGCTACCACTGCTCCATCTTAAGCAGTTGCACTGTTGTATCTTTTGACATATTGTAAGGCACTTTATTTTTCTTCCCGACACTTTTTTTTTACCTCGGCTTGTTGAGAAACCTTAGTTATACGATTCTATCTAAATTACACACAAAACTTGGTTGTCTCACAAATGCAGTACCTGCGGTCGCTGTTACAAGTGCTTTTCTTTTCATAACGGCGGGTGATCGCTGTGTTGAAATTGGTGGTTGAAGAGAAGTACGACAGCACGAATCCCGTAAGTGCTTACTCTGTTACACAACTGAATAATACATGATTGTCTGGCTGAGCAATGAAAGTAGTGAAAGTGAACGTAGCACGGCCGTATCTGTTTGTATACGTCATCATCATCATCATCATCATCAGCCTAGTTATGCCCTCTGTTGGGCAAAGGCCTCTCCCATACTTCTCCAACTACCCCGGTCATGTACTAATTGTGGCCATGTTGTCCCTGCAAACTTCTTAATCTCATCCGCCCACCTAACTTTCTGCCGCCCTCTGCTACGCTTCCCTTCCCTTGTAATCCATTCCGTAACTCTTAATGACCATCGGTTATCTTCCCTCCTCAGTACATGTCCTGCCCATGCCCATTTCTTTTTATTGATTTCAACTAAGATATCATTAACTCGCGTTTGTTCCCTCACCCAATCTGCTCTTTTCTCATCCCTTAAGTTAACCTATCATTCTTCTTTCCATAGCTCGTTGCGTTGTCCTCAATTTAAGTAGAACCATTTTCGTAAGCCTCCAAGTTTCTGCCCCGAACGTGAGTACTGGTAAGACACAGCTGTTATAAACTTTTCTTTTGAGGGATAATGACAACCTGCTGTTCATGATCGGGAATCGCGTGCGTGCAAACAGTACGCTTCTTGCACTTCGGCTGATGCTCCAGTTGTTGAACGCCAGCCATCGCCACGTTCTGTCGTCTTGATTCCTGACGCTAAGAGGAAATATAGTCCCGGCAATTCAAGGTGAAGGCGCATATTCTCGAAAACGCGACACTTGGCGCCATAGAAAGCCTGTATGTGGGCGGTGATCAGGAATTTGTGCTCGGTAGCTGTCCAAGAAGCCCGTAGGACACCCGCCATTGCAAGCAGACGGAGCCCCACGGGCAGCGCGTTGATTGGCTCGTGTACGGCAGCTAAAGTTCGCTCATGGTTCGGCTTAAATCCTTGTAGATGCTTTATAGATGAGGAAGCCTACCCAGGGACTATAAGCCCAATAAATTGGGTCTCAATACCGGTCCGGCTCGAATTAGCCTAGACCTGAGGAGGGAACAGAAGAAACTGGTACATAAGAAGCCGATCAATTAGTTAGCGGTAAGAGGGAAAATAGAGGAATTCCAGATCAAGCTACAGAACAGGTATTCGGCTTTAACTCAGGAAGAGGACCTTAGTGTTGAAGCAATGAACGACAATCTTGTCGGCATCATTAAGGAGTGTGCAATAGAAGTCAGTGGTAACTCCGTTAGACAGGATACCAGTAAGCTATCGCAGGAGACTAAAGATATGATCAAGAAACGCCAATGTATGAAAGCCTCTAACCCTAGAGCTATAATAGAACTGGCAGAACTTTCAAAGTTAATGAACAAGCGTAAGACAGCTGACATTATAATATGGATAGAATGAACATGCTCTCAGGAACGGAGGAAGCCTAAAAGCAGTGAAGAAGAAACTAGGAATTGGCAAGAATCAGATGTATGCGTTAAGAGACAAAGCCGGCAATATCATTACTAATATGGATGAGATAGTTCAAGTGGCTGAGGAGTTCTATAGAGATTTATACAGTACCAGTGGCACCCACGACGATAATGGAAGAGAGAATGGCTTAGAGGAATTCGAAATCCCACAGTAACGCCGGAAGAAGTAAAGAAAGCCTTGGGAGCTATGCAAAGGTGAAGCAGCTGGGTAGGATCAGGTAACAGCAGATTTGTTGAAGGATGGTGGGCAGATTGTTCTAGAAAAACTGGCCACCCTGCTTACGCAATGCTTCATGACCTCGAGCGTACCAGACTCTTGGAAGAACGCTAACATAATCCTAATCCATAATAAAGGGGACGCCAAAGACTTGAAACATTATAGACCGATTAGCTTACTGTCAGTTGCCTACAAACTATTTACTAAGGTAATCGCAAATAGAATCAGGAACACCTTAGACGTGTGTCAAGCAAAGGACCAGGCAGGATTCCGTAAAGGCTACTCAACAATAGACCATATTCACAATATCAAACAGGTGATAGAGAAATGTGCGGAATATAACCAACCCTTATATATAGCTTTCATTGATTACGAGAAAGCGTTTGATTCTGTCGAAACCTCAGCCGTCATGGAGGCATTACGGAAGCGGGGTGTAGACGAGCTGTATGTAAATATACTGAAAGATATCTATAGCGGCTCCACAGCCACCGTAGTCCTCCATAAAGAAAGCAACAAGATCCCAATAAAGAAAGGCGTCAGGCAGGGAGATACGATCTGTCCAATGCTATTCACAGCATGTTTACAGGAGGTATTCAGAGACCTGGATTGGGGAAAATTGGGGATAAAAGTTAATGGAGAATACCTAAGTAACTTGCGATTCGCTGATGATATTGCCTAGCTTAGTAATTCAGGGGACCAATTGCAATGCATGCTCACTGACCTGGAGAGACAAAGCAGAAGAGTGGGTCGTAATGTTTAACAGTCCCGAAAGTGAACAACAATTTACAATAGGTAGCGAGGCACTGGAAGTGGTAAGGGAATACATCTACTTAGGGCAGGTAGTGACGGCGGATTCGGATCATGAGACGGAAATAATCAGTAGAATAAGAATGGGCTGGGGTGCGTTTGGCAGGCATTCTCAGATCATGAACAGCAGGTTGCCATTATCCCTCAAGAGAAAAGTGTACAATAGCTGTGTCTTACCAGTACTGACCCTACGGGGCAGAAACTTGGAGGCTTACGAAAAGGGTTCTACTTTAATTGAGGACGACGCAACGAGCTATGGAAAGAAGAATGATAGGTGAAACGTTAAGGGATAAGAAAAGGGCCGATTGGGTGAGGGAACAAACGCTAGTTAATGACATCTTAGTTGAAATCAAGAAAAAGAAATGGGGAGCATGAGCAGGACATGTAATGAGGGGGGAAGTTAACCGATGGTCATTAAGGGTTACGGACTGGATTCCAAGAGAAGGGAAGCGTAGCAGGGGGCGGCAGATGGTTAGGTGGGCGGATGAGATTAAGAAGTTTGCAGGGACGACATGGCCACAATTAGTAAATGACCGGGGTTGTTGGTGAAGTATGGGAGAGGCCTTTGCCCTGCAGTGTGCGTAACCAGGCTGCTGCTGCTGCTGCTGCTGCTGCTGCTGCTGCTGCTGCTGTTGCTGCTGCTGCTGCTGCTGCTGCTGCTGCTGCTGCTGCTGCTGCTGCTGCTGCTGATGATGATGATGATGATGATGATGATGACGACGACGACGACGACGACGACGACGACGACGACGACCGGTCCGGCCTCGTCCCAGCTACGACTTCCTTTGAGTAACAAAGTCGAATCTAGAAGGCCGTGCTATTGGAAACTGCATGCGCCGGAAGCGGATGTGAATTTTGGAGGCGAGATCCGCTTGATTAACCGTAGTATTGCACTGCTGAAGTGTTTGTTTGCCCTTAAGTTCAGTGAGAGCTAGAGGAAAGTAATGATGTGCGCATGAGAGATTAGTAAGAGGCGATTGGAAGATTGGTGAAAGAAAAGTAGGTAACCACAAAAAACGGACACGTACAAAAACAAAGTTCACAAAAGGGGTCAGAAAATTTGTTTATGAAAATTCATCGTGCGTTTTTTCTTTTTTCTTCTTTTTTAATCAAGGTAGGACATTAGGCAGTATAATAGCAAGAGTTTGATGGCTCAATCCTCCTCCCCGTTCCAAAGGGGACGCTCATAACATCCATCCATCCATCCATCCATCCAGTTGGACCACCGGCGACGTTGGCTGGGCCTGAGTGCTCGTTGCCGTAAGGTGGTAGATGAATTATATTTGAGAAGTGCCTAGACAAAATGTGCTCCTTATCATGTGCATTAACCATCTCCAGAACCTCCGGACTCATGTAACGCTAATAGTTCGCTGTGTGTTTCGTGCGATGCACCAGTGTCAAAAGTGTGCTACTACAGTGCTTGTCCGAGCTGCCTTTGTTCTATACCGAGCTACCTGCCCGCCCTCTCGTGAAAAGCCTGGTACTCGGACCTCGAATCGTAATGTATGGAAGAAATTGTTGAAGGTTGTGCTTTCGTGGAGCTGGAGTTCATCGGAAGTTCGACGGTGTTTGCACCGTAGGAGCGTTTGCCGACTACGTCTTGAAACGCACGCAAGTTTGGCGCTTGCGCACATTCTTGTAGCTTATGGTTCACGTGATGAGCTTTGTGTGACTAGAGCAGAGCGCTTTCTGAGCGTAGGGTGTCCATGTTGGCGCGCACATTTAGCAAGCTATTTCGCAAAAGCTTCTGTGATGTTACCGTGCGCTTGCATTCGCTGTGAAGTATGCTACCCGCCTTGATTGTTAGGCTGAATGGGCACACAATTATGAAAACACACTAATGTTACTGGCTGTTCGGCAGTTTCCTGGCAAGAAATTCTCCGTTATACAGGCAATCCCGCAAGTACAGTACATGTCGCTAGAATAGCAGCTTGGGCTTGTTGGTTTTCCATCCTGGTGTTAACAGCGCGAAACGTAGAAGGGACACGAGACGAGAAGACGACACCACGAGCGCTGACTTTCAACAACGCTTATTTGAAAGAAATGTGGCTTCTTTATACATTTGCCCCAACGTGTCACAGACACGTCATTGCACATCACGTGAAACACGCACTTCTACGCAAAAATTATTTCACGTGCAAAAAGAACTTGAGCTTTTGCACGTGAAATCATTTTCTTGAGTGCGCATAAGTGCGTGTTTCAGATGATGTGCAATGACGTGTCTGCTACATATTTAGGCAAATGTATAAAGAAAACGCGTTTCTTTCAAATAAACGTTGTTGAAAGTCAGCGCTCATGGTGTCGTCTTCTCGACTCGTGTCCCTTCTACGTTTTGCGCTGTTAACCCCAGGACAGTGAACTTGAAAAAAATGTGGTACCAGCGAAACACAAAGGACTCGCACACAAGGAAAAGGCGTTAGACACGGATGGACGCTGGCGTCCGTGTGTAACGCCTTTTCCTTATGTGCACGTCCTTCGTGTTTCGCTGGTACCCCCTTTTTTTCAAGTTCATCATGCACCAACTGGCCCAAGAGCTTGCGCTAATGCACCAGAACAGTACATGTGTAATGTATACGTCGACGTCTCCAATGCTTCGCGCGTTGGCACATGATTGCTATGTTTGACGCTTGAGCAGATATCAACTTGTATGAAGTTTTTTTTATCTTCACCGCTCGGTTTGAGGGGATGCGTCGCGGGAACCTGTCTGTATTGTTTATGTTCTTGCGTGCCTCCTCGTAGTGACCTTCTATATTGAAGGGCAGATATAGGCCGATATTACAATAACGAGGTTTCTTTTTAATCGATCCATTGCAGTCAGATGTTGGCCTTTATATATATATATATATATATATATATATATATATATATATATATATATATATATATATATATATATATATATATATATATATATATATATGTGTGTGTGTGTGTGTGTGTGTGTGTGTGTGTGATTTTAAGAACAGGATTTCCGCTCTTGCAATCATAGGCTAGGGCGCGGCGTAATACATTAAGGACTCAGATTTTATAGCGATACTTCCCGCTCGATTCTATGCCACTCATCGCCCACCGTTAACGGCCGGCTGTTCCAGTACATAAAACACTGGCCGAGGCGTCGATCAGACCAGTAATGAAGCGCGAAGAAAATCGCTACAAAATAGGGGCCTAGGTTTCTGACTGTTTTTCATGTGCTGAATATTCATTTCTTAATCCAATGTGCCATTTTTTACTGCATATTTGAATTCTTGTGAATATTGTCTTGGTAGTCTGATGTTTGGTGCTGATTTCATTCCTTGCTGAATTTTTACTTGTTATAAAATAGCAGTGTAACCTCCTTAGATATACCGAAGAACCACATGCACAACCAGATGCAGATTTATGTTGCTGCCTGTGTGAGGTTCTTTTTGCGATTCCACATGATACGGGTAAATTACACATTTCCACACTGACAGTGCAATAAATAAACATTTCTTACTGTTGAAGGCTATCGGATTCTAGAGGCATTCCTACACCACACAGAACCTGCGGCATTGCTGGAAGCTGGACAGCACAATAATAAAGCACCTGATCTGCGTGCTTCACAAAGGCGCATACAAAACTGTTGCTACCCTGTGAGTTGTAAGATACGTTTATGTAATATGCAATCATGTTGCTGTATGTGCCATTTTCAAGATTTCTAATGGCAAATCACTTGAATATTATCTTTTGGTGATCTGGAGTGCCCCGAGTTTAATTAACTTAGCAAAGTCGCCTCCTCTGAGTTAAATATAATCGTGGGCTTGAGTAAATATGCGTGATATACTCCATACAGGGCCCTATATTTATCTAGCCAAATTGCTTTTCTAAGAACCTCCTTGAGATGCATGAGGTGTCTTTTCATTATGCAGTTTTATGCAGTTAACTTCTCGCACTATTGCCTTTGTGCCTATAATCTTCCCTCCAATCGGTCACACTTATGTATTGCATACCATATTTCATCTCCTAAAAACATTTGCGTAAAACAATATATCTTTTTGCTTTATTAGGTAGCTGGTGAATTCCTAGTTACAGTAGGAAAGTTGAATTCCTCAAGCTTATGAAAAAATTACCGACGATTACGTTACTTCCTAATGCGAAATTTGAGCGCAGCAAATAAGCTGTTTCACCTTTTCGATAGATTGAGGCAAAGAAATCGAGCAACACATGTATGCGCTATCACAGAATTTTTTTTTTATTTTTCACACGTATTCCTTTAACAAAGACTCCACTAGGTAAGCTTCTGCTTCGGCGGCACGCACCTCTGGATTCTGACGGCGACGGCGCTGGGCCTCTGCTCTGGCAGCTCGTTTAGCAGCAGCAGCAGCAGCAGCAGCAGACGGAGGACTTCCATCGGTCGTCTCGCTCATGGCTCAGAAAGAACTGGCAGATAATTTCGCAGTGGCGAACGGCAGCGGCAATTTCGGCTCGGGCGGTGCACATATACAGATCCGCCGCCACCGATCTGGCTCTCTGATTGCCACCGCACAGGGCGAACGGCAGCGGCAATTTCGGCTCGGGCGGTGCACATATACAGATCCGCCGCCACCGATCTGGCTCTCTGATTGCCACCGCACAGGGGTTGCATTGGAGGAGGAGCGAAGAAAGGAATTAAGTTCGAGCCGGCGCTTTGACAACCGGAGACTCGCAGGAAGAGGGGGGAGGGGGGCGGCGTGTACACCCAGCGGCAAACGATGGGGGCAGAAGCGCGCGCAGCAAGCGGACAACACGATAAAGGGAGGAGGGAAGAGATAGCAGCGACTGACTGATGCCGCTGACGCCGATAGTGAGTCAACCCCAGCTGCGGAGTTGGTTTCAGGGACAACGCCGCCGATGCCGACACAAACAATATGATACCCTCGCTTCCGCAGCGCTAAGAACCAGGTCTAGCCGTGGGAAGGTGGTCACGTATTCGTCGACGTGCCGGAGCCTACGTGAAATAACCAGCGCGTCGGCAACTGAAGAGCACCCTATCCGCCACACAAGAACAGGGGGGGGGGGACCCTTTCCTCCTCTTTCTGCATGGCGGCGACGGTGTTCTATGCAGTCACGTTATCTTGACTCTCTAGCGGCGTCAGCGGCATCCAGCGGTATCAGTCGGTCGCTGCTAGCGCTGGGGGGATGAAAGGGGGGCGAAGCTGGTTACGAGGCCGACGACAACGCCGACGACGACGCGAAACCCAGGAACGGACGCCAAAGAGCTGCGCTCTAAAATTAACCTTTTAATGTTCGAAACTCACTATGAGTCCCAAGTACAGGTTCGCTTCAGGCTGGAAGCTGGTCTCCTTTATACATTACAGAAATTTCAGTTGGTAACTTGGTATATGAAACTGCTGAATCATACAACAACCAGCCCTGTGCAATAGTTGCAAGCCGTACCATGACAGCACAGCTGAATGCTAAGCATTCACTGTTACATTGCAATATTTTTCTCCTTTTCCTTGCCCTTGTTCAGTTGGCGTGGGAGAACGCTTGTTTTTTGGAGTCATTTATCTGTAATGCGAAGAATTCATATTACTTTTCCTCGGATTTACCAAAATGTCGCAAGGAGGCTTGCTTCAAGCTCAAGCTGCCCTGCACTTAATTTTTGAAATATTCACTTTTAATATGGTGCGATCATTTGTTGCACATTAGTGAATTGAGGTTTCGTACTGTGAATAATGCGCTCTAGAGCACCTAGAAAAATGTATTGTACCACCTAAAATGCATGGTTTAGGCAAAAAGTGCCTTAATGCTTTCGCACAAAAGTTCCATCATCGAGAGTTTGATAAAATTTTGTCTGGTCCACATAAAACATGACAAAGCAAGACATAGACTAACCAAATAAAACTTTAAAAGCTAGACATATTGGCTTCCACACGAAAGCCTTATTAACACTTGGGCAAAAGAAGTAGAAGTGCCTATTTAGTAGGTTTTAGCATGTGAGGCAAGCACCGTGCATAAGACTGGGAGAGGGTTCCTTCGTTTCGATAAGCGTGTGTCCTGTTCGTTGTATCTCTAGGGACACCACAGGTACAGGCGTGGCTTCCAGTTTCTTTCCTGGCCAATTATAGTAGAGTTCATCCAGTCAGTCTTGTACTTAATCATTGCTGCGTGCTCTGCCAAAGTATTTGACGCCACGACTTGCCATTTGTTTCAAGCAGAGGGCTTTTCAGCTGCCTGCCTGCCATAGTTCAATCCAAGCCGAGACAAATAGAAATTTACATGCGCATTGTACTTTTGAGTGTAGGGCAAGTAATTGTGGAAGGTTGCTGTAAACGTACATATGCATATCTTTCATGGTTCATACTGTGCGTTCAATATTTTCAGTCTACAAGCAAGACGATGTAGAATTTGGCAATTACTTTCTTTTAAATTTGTTCATATCTCTATTGAATATGGAGCATTGCTTCTGAATGCTTGTTTAGAAGTAATCTGTCAAATACAATGTAGAATACGTTTTGTAAGACACTATGGTTATGGATATTCTATAGCTGAGCACTCCAGGCAGCTGCGTCTATTACTGAGTTTACTGTTGCTAAATACAAGAAATTTGTAGTAACAAGGACTGTTTGAAGGACGTTTCAAGTTTGTCTGTAAAGTTGTATACTGCATAAGTCATGTCACCACATTTATTGACAGTTAGGCATGCATGGCTGAAGCCATTCTGAGAACTTTGAATGTCCTTGTTGCAACTGATTTATGGCTACTTTACACAATTGTATGATTTCTACATGAAACAGGCGCATATTCTGTGCAGCAGTACCGCTTCATTCGCTTTTTGGGTGGTGTTCCAATGCCCACAAGGACGTTGCCGAAAAAGAGGCCTTGGGCCCCATATGTGTGAATGCCATTTTAAGCATGTGCGGCAAGGCAGTCAGTTAAAATCTTCGCTTTCATTGTACGTCATTTAAAGTTCTTGCGCATGACTGCTACATGCTGTCCCGTCGACATACACTGACACATTGCATGGGCAGTAGTCGACAGAATGTCGGTATGAAGTTTAAACTGTAGGAAGTTTAAAAACAGTTTGAAAACATTCAATAAACCGTCGGTAGGTTATAGTAATATTTGTCTAAAAATGTTTATTCAAAATTACTGGAAATTTTTATGGAGTTGGTTATCGTGCTCGGTACTATGCAACTCTTGGAAGAACGAAGCGTATACCTAGACTTACTAAAAAATAAGAAAACAAAAAAGGGGGCAAACATGCCGACGGACACGGGAGGTGGCCTCTTCCGGGGATGCGCTTGACACACAACGCTGCCAGCACACTTTGGGACACTTATGCGCGCTTGTGCACAAAGTATGTGGCCCATACATAGAGCGATGTCCACGACAGGGATAGCGCTCGAATCGAGTGCTATTCGCGCCTGGACACTTACAGCATGAAATGCCCCAAAATATCAATACGAAGAGTGCGGCCGATTAAACTCAACAGCGTGAGGAAACGCGGACGCATCGAAAATGTCCCCGTAGCTAACATGGATCGTCCCGTGCGTGCGCTTCTTTGGCAGCGTGTATTCTCAAGCGTTGTTTCAGCCTGGAAACGTGGTCGCATTAAACTACGTTACGAATAGGCGCCTCCCCTTCAATTTCGGCCTGACGGCTGCACTTGTGTTGTTTATTCCTGCATGGACAGATAACAGAGTGAGAGAAAAAAATTAGAAACAAAGACAGTGACGCCCGCCAGGCTCACATTCCCGTTTCCTACCCTATAGGGCGGGGTAAAGGGATTATCACATAAGAATGAAAGAGAGAAGACAGAAGATTAAGATAGTCGTGGATAGAGCTTCATAATTAAAGACGAACTGCATGGAAGAGGGGTATATACCACTATTGGAACAAAGCCCGTAAATTTTTCCATAGTTCAGCACAGTGCCTGTGCTGGCGTAAAGGATGAATTTAGCAGCTGGTAGGAAAGAAGGAAGGCTTAGGATGCGCGTTTCTTGCCCATTTCCTTTCCTAATAAGTCACCAGTCACTAGCCGTGCTGGATACACCAGGATTTCTTTTTAATTTTTTTTTTACGTAGAACACTTCATTTTAAAAGAAACTGTCATATAGGCCCCGGCCTTTCTTGTAGGCAGGCTCCGTGCTTAGGCGGACATTAAGAGCAAGAAAACTTTCGAAGATAATTTCTCGAAATTAGCGGAAAAGCGCCAAATAATATTTTAATTACTAACTTTACGGCACGTGTCGTAACTGCGATATAGAAGCCGAGGAGCAGTGAAGTCATGCCTGCTTAGCGGAAACACTTAATATACTTGCACCGCTTTCGCGATTTCCGGCCTTAAAGTTTGCGACAAAAGAGCTTTGCTTTCCAGTTGACATTTTTCCAAATTCCTGCGTCAAACAGTTCGAGACTATCTTAACTGTAACGCCCGTGCATCTTCATTAGAATGTGGGAATGAACATCTCAAAAGTAGCACTCTCGCTGCTTTTAGATCACGTACTTAGCAGACACTTCTTCACTATATACTCCTCAGCTTCAATTTCGCAATAAGATAATACATTCTAAAGGAATCGACTAAAGCTATTTAGTGAATCCGTTGAAGTAGCCACTTGAACATTGAGACTTGTCGCGAAAGTATAACGTCTGCCTCTTCAGGTAATCCGCCTGTTCAGGCGTAATTGTAATGAACGTTCCAAGTGATTAAAAAAAACATTTCTTTGAGCTGGAAGGAGAACATCCACACTATGTAAGTTGAAACTTTGAAAAATACTTATCTTCTTAGTTTATAGACTTG
The DNA here is from genome assembly GCF_050947875.1 of Dermacentor variabilis. Taxonomy (NCBI): domain Eukaryota; kingdom Metazoa; phylum Arthropoda; class Arachnida; order Ixodida; family Ixodidae; genus Dermacentor; species Dermacentor variabilis. Next base: position 2,281,393 of record NW_027460313.1, on the reverse strand, counting down.
TTCTAAGTTAGAGTTCTCTTTTTCTTTTCTAGCCAGCGTGAAATATTTCATAATTTACTTCTATATATACAGCCTTATTTGTAGCTGCGAATTTTGGACAGCGGGTTCGTTAGTTTGTGGCAAAAGAAGCGATGCGACACCGTGCAGCCGAGCGCTACTTCGCTACTGGAAGTTCTCCTACAGCGGTGGCCGCATTCCGGTGCTTTCAAATCAATAAACGTTTGTTAAATTACCCGTAAGGAATTCAAGGCACGCAAAAAAAGAAAAAAATCCAGTTTCCTACCTCTATACATCTCTCACGGAGCAGCTTGGGGCAGAAAAACCCAAGAACCAAGCTAAAGTTAACCATTTGTCACTTTTTCAATGGGCAAAGTCACACAGATGAGTCATACTAAAATGTCTCTTTTTTTCTTTTCAGAAGCATATACTGGCATTTTGACTATTCGCATGAAGCACGTCAATATAGAGAAAGAACCCTACGTGCACAATAAATGGCAATGCCCAGGTGGCTCATTAAAAAGATTAACAACATAATTTTTTTTTGTAAATCACTTTAAGGCAAGTGTTCACACTGCGAAATTAAAGTCCAGCAGTAGTGAAGTCATAGCTTCTTAGCAGAAATCTAAAGAGTATTGCCGCTTTCGAGATATACGTCCCCAATGACTGCTAAAAAGGTACATTGGTGTTGCAGTTCATATCGTGCCGAACTATTTGACGCGCACAATTAGGCAACTTTTCATGACTTCTGACACATTTAAAAACAAAGATTGCTTCTATTCGCATGCAGACCACGGATTCACATGAATTTTCGGGCTATATAGATTCTGTGCTGCCCTGGAAGCACTTGCTGAGCTGAATTGGTGGCTGGTTTGTTTTTATACTAATAACGCGGTCTCATTTACGCCTGCCGGCAGCACTTCAATAGAGCTAGAATATAACTGCACCAGTATTATGAGGAACTTTGGTTAGTGTCCACCTATGGCCTTCTTCTTAAGAGCGCTGCTTCTAGGTGGTGCGTTGGACGCGTCGATGCGATGGAATGCTAAGGTGATACCTGCAGGTGAGTGGACGGAAGCATGAACCGGTCAGCAGTCGAGATAAGCAAGAGAGGTTTGGAGCATTGGTGGGGAAAAAAAATCACGAGGCCGTTACATTCATACCGGGATGGATTACCAGCGAAGCTGTTTAGGCTGCATACAAGGGCTGTAAACACTGGCTGTATACACGGGCTACATACATTATGAAATCATTCATTCTTTTTTTTTTCATACGGCACCACGCTAGCCGACAAAAGCGCCACTGCGATGACCGCACCTCCCATTCATATGCCGCCACCGTTGCTGCAGCCTCACCGGCACCTCCGACGCGCTTGAAGTCATAACCACAGACGCGCGGTCAACGTGCACAGGCGCTGTCGTCACTCTTTCCACGCATGGATGTTGGGTTGCTGCATGTGTTGTGGAATGTGTTGCTGCATGGACCATCATCTGGCTTACGTGGCGCACGCAACAAACTGCGTCGATCAATGACTGATTTCCCGTACCTCGAGTACAAGCCCGAGCGAGTCGATTGTTTTGCATGACTGGCACAACTGCTTTACATAGCCTTCACAAAACATGAACGCTGGATATGGTGAAAAAGTTCTCATTTTCCTGCCTTTTTCTACCCTGTGGTCTGTTTCTCATGCAATCCTTATCTCTCTTCGTCCGTTCTTTTCTGACGCGGGAAGACTGAAGACGCGACTCGCTATGCCAGGACCAATTTGAGGGCAACTGAAGAGCAAAACGAGCGAGGCGGGACTCTAGCGCGAACCTCCAGCGACCAGCAAGTAAAGGCAGGAGCTGTGAAAGCGGCGGCCATCCGCATAAAGAAAAGACGAGAGAAAAATTGAGACATACACGAACGCCTTGATGATGTGGGTTTCTTCCGGAATGCTTCCGGCCAAAATCTTCTGAAAGCTTGGGGTTCGAAACTGTCGGCAACGCGGAACTCGCGGCGACAGCTTATCGTGGCGCCAGCCGGAAGCTTTGATCCCCCTTTTTAAAGGAGAAACGGAAACGGCGGAATGACCTGGAGGAGAAAAAATCCTCTCCCCCCCCCCCCCTCTCCGCTCCTCCACTGTCCGCCCCAGCCAGCACAAAGGCTGCTGTTGTCATTCATCGCTGCTGCTTAGATGGCAGTTTTTGAGTCGGGTGAAGTTTTCGTGCCTCTTGTTTACTTCACAAAATCCCGCCTCTCAAGCTTACCAAAAATTTTTTTAACGAAACGAAAATGAAGGGTTGGGGAAAGGGTGAACTGCGACAAATCCAGTACGCTGGAGATAACTTGGCGCCGGAGTACTAATACCACGCGACATTTTCGATCGCTTTAAGAGCTTCTATCTGGCAGTTTCGGGAGGTCTCTCTCTCTCTCTCTCTCTCTCTCTCTCTCTATTCTTTCTTTGCCCCGAAATCTCAATGTGTTCAAATCACTTGCTTTTTTTGTTCTTGCTGAATTCTAGTATCTGCATGCTGTCTCTGAAGAAATAACCCGGCGACCCCCATGGGAAAGTATCAACTCCAAAGGGATAAGCAACTTTTGCAACTTCAAGCATCGTTCGAAGCCCATTAGTTAGGTTGTAAAAGTTGGTAGGTGCGGTAGAAAGGCGGCAGAGAGGCAATTCGGAATATTCAATAATTGTAGTCCGGACATAGGGGTGCAGAGGAGGAAAGCTGGGTGCACAACATTTCTCAGCGCCGATCTAGGCAAACAGGGATGCGTATTACTTATGTACAAAATGGTGCGGGTCGGTAGGGGGAGTTATCATTCGTAATACCTTCCCCACATTAGCACTCGAAGCTGAGAGAACATGTTGCTCCTACGATCCGAGGAATCCGGGATAGGATTCGGGCACGTACTGTAATGTTAATCTTGGGTTGCTTTACATTGTGTAAGTTATCCTTTTGACAGAAATAATACTCTAATCAGTACTGCAGCAGTTATAATACTGTCAACATGACAACTCATCATTATGTCATTCTCCTACAAGACACACTCGTTATACCGGAACATTGGTGAATGTTGGCGCCACTTTCACAGCAAGATCAGCGTGCATGTAATCAGATTGCAAGCGGTATGCACATAGTATTGCATAATCTGCAATCCAAGAGATCATTACTGATTGCTATGGAATCTATTTAACAAAATTATTGAAAATTATTTCTGAAACGTATTAACAAGTACCTTCACAAATTTAGCTTACTAAAACCTTGCCAATTTGGTTTTCGTGCATGTAGTTCAACCACTGTATCTTTACTATCATTAATTGATTTCTGAAGTTCTTCCATCGACAGCGGCGACTTCGTCGGTTCTATATTTCTTGATTTTACTAAAGCCTTTGACACCGTTAATCATAATATTTTATTTACTAAACTACAATCATAGGGTATACCTGCTCCACCTTTAACATTTTTGAAAATTACTTACTTGACCGCGAACAATCAGTCTGCATAGGTGGCGTTTACTGAAATGTTAAGGTAGCTACTCAAGGGGTACCGCATGGCACAATATTTGGGCCTTTATTGTTTTGTATCTACTATAATAATTTACCTGGTTGCATTAATTTTCCTAACGTTGTTCTTTACGCTGATTATACCACCATTTCCATGTCACACACATCGTTAACAACGCTAATCACTAAAATGAACAACGAATTGACCAAAGTCACTCAATGGTGTTCTTTAAACAACATAATCTTAACGCGCCTAAACTCAGTTCATGATTTCTAAATCTTCTCAAAAAGTTCTCCCTTATTTACCGCAAATATCCATAGGCCATCATTTATTCCCAGTTGGCGGTTGTGTAACATTAATTGGCATAAAATTAGACCCTAACTTCAAGTTTAATAATTATATTGCTTATGTTAGGCAAAAATGTGCTTTTGGCATAAGAGCTCTCATAAAATCTCGTCCATTTTTTTTTGTTCACACCTATTGTCTTTATGCTTTGCCTTCATACATAGTCACTTTACATATGGCGTTACTTCATGGAGAAATACATAAAACTGTCACCTTTCGTCTACACCGCACATTCAGAACCAGGCCATTTGCATTATTACCAACAGTTCTCTTTACTCTAATGATGCTCCACTCCTTCAGGCTAACTTCATTCTTCGAGTATCTGGCATGCTTAAGTTCGCTTTACTAATCACTATGTTTAAATCACTTATCAAAGAGCTCGCGTTTCAATAATAGACTCTAGATTGCTCACAAATACCAAAAGCACTAGGTCTGCCCATAATCACAACTTTCTGTTACCTAAATGCAGCACGAATTATGGCAAAGTGACTTCCTCCTTCTCAGCGATTCAACTGTGGAATGACTTACCCCGTGGTCCTAAATCATCGTCATCTTTGCATGCATTCAAATATGAACTTAAAAATTTCATTTTGTATAACTAGTTGTTCTGATCAACTTACTTTGTATATAAAGTGTGTACATCATTTGTTAAATAGGTTATAACAATTTAGATTGGTAATGTGCGATTGTTGTTTACATGTATGACTCCTTCTATAATAATCGTATCTAATCCTTCTGACTACTCAGTTCTTTATTTACTTACATAATGCATAATTTTTTACTGCTGTATTAAGTAATCATTTTGTACCAATCTTCTTGGCAACTGAGGGTGCCGCTGCAGCCGTTTGACTTTGGGAAGCTCGCCTGTATAATATTAACAACCAACTTTGTATTTTGAAAGAATAATAAATTGAAACTGAAACTGAATCGTGTGTAACTGACGGATTTGACCCGAGTGATTCCCTTAGACGACCGTTGACAGTGCTAGCCGCCGCTTGGCTGTCACTTTAGTGTTGCTTTGTGTTCTGAAGCCAAGTTCGCCCGCTGAAGAAGTGGCAAATTCATTCCATCTTTTTCGTAATGTTATTTGTGACCCTTTCAGCGTCACCAGGCAACAACATACCTGTTGTCTATAGTTATCATACCATCAGGTCAAACATACGCATCCCATCAGCTAATAAAAGAAACGAAATTGCTTATTCGCACTGCTATTTATTGCGCATCCTATCACTGTGAGCTCTCTTTGGACGGGCATAGACGCAGGAGATGGCGACGACACACCTTATGAGAAGCGCGGGGGCGAAACGTTTCTTGCCTTTTAGCGTGCAAGGCACTTTCTCGCTTGTTCAGAATGTGGAATTGGTTAAGCTAAGAGGAACAACAAGCAGGAACCCTTAGAGAATGGCACATCGCCCTCGCCTTCGGCTACAACGCAATCTCTGGTCCAGTGACCGTGTACTGCGAGCACAGAGACGAAACACGACTACGATATGCCTACGGCTGAAAACATTTAGGTCATATTCAGGAGGGCATGTTCTACAAAAAAGCCAGCGAATTCCAGTCATAGGTTAACTTTCACCCTATATGTAGACCTCAAAAGCGTGTTAGTGTTCTTCAATGATTCTCACGTTGTAAAGATTGATATATGTGGTATGCGTGACGCTTCAAACTGTATGCGTTATTTGCTCATCGGCCCGTGCGGCTCACCACGCGATGAGAATTGGGGCCCTGTAACGTAACACTATTTCAATCTGTGTTTTTTTTTTTATTCCAATCTTCTGACGTCAAATTTACGTAACCACCGACGCAAGCATCGCGCAGTATCCCTCCGCCTTGTTTGAAAAGCCCAGTAAAACGCGCTTCTCGTTTATAGGATGTCACATTCTTTTCCTTTCAAAGCGAATAGCATTGCCTACATTGAGCAGTTTTTCTTATCTAACTGGCTGAGAAGAGGCGAGGAACACGTTCAATTGGAGAGAGTTTCGATGGGGCCAAGCCAGCGCAGTGAAAGGAGATAACCGGATGAGAAGGGTGTTGCCGGCTTGTGCGATTGGTGCGCTTCCCTTACCTAGCTTGCGGCGGCTGGTCGAAAATCGCCGCTGTGTGCAACTGAAGGTAAAAATGACGCTAAAATGGATCCTCAGGAAAATTGAGTTGGCAGAGCAACGTCGTATATGTGGTGAAAGGTCTCGATAACATTGAACTGCCACGCGAAATATTTTCTTATATGCAAATAAATCCATACTCCCCGGCAGCTCCGTATACCCTGTGCCACAGCAATCTGCAGGCAGCTATCTTCAATTCTTTTCGGAACGGGGCAGTTTAAATCAATTCAGAAAAACTTTGAGTATTGTTCGGGATATCAATGCGTCTTCAACGCGTATACGTCTCTTTGACGCGATCCGTTTTCGTGGTTTTGTGGCGTCGCGGGACAGAGAGGCAAAGTGGGTGCAGCCCTAAAAAGTTTTACCAATAGCAATTGGTCAAACAACGCCTTTTTTGCTAATCGCGAGAAAGGAGTGGAATCAGAAATTATAATTTTTTTCTTTCATTCGGCCTAATCATGCGCAATCAGCATGCACATATCATATCAGATGGGGCGTTTTCCCGGTTTTGGTGTCGTCGCCTGGCATACAGGCGTAGTGGGTGGTGGCTGCAAAAATTTTTTTGGCCAATCATGGAGGGCCGATAGCACAACTGGAATAGACTAAGTTTGGAACAGCTTTACCTTATAGCGCCCCTGATGCACGGGGACACTACGTGAATTTCGAAGGAAGACGATGTCGCGAAACATATCGTAAGTTCCCAGCAGCAACTGATTGAAACTCACTGCCACGTTGATCGTTCTACGCGTACGGTGAATACAGCAGACACGCGTCAGCTCCAGTGACTTCGCGAGCCAATTTGCGCCTGTCGACGCATAATTCGAGACAGTTTAACGGGCCAAATGAGCGCGGAGGTGGACACATAGCGCTAATGAGGCAGCTTCTATTTGATGAAGCACAGCGTGAGCACTTACATACACTGATACTTTGACTACCACAAAGCAGCTGCAGCGAGTCAGGGAAGCTCCATTACTCTCTATCAGAAAATACATAGGCTTCAACTACATCTTCGTCTACAAGAGAAAAGGAAATAAGGAAAGAAGGAACAAGCATCGACCAACAACTCTTATATACTATCCGTTTTCCCTTCTCTTAGAGAAAATCAATACTCCCTCCGCTGCCCCACATGTACCGTTGCGGCGCGCTACACCTGCTGTGCAACTCGATGGGAGAGGGCAAAGGGATGAGGGAAAGGCAGGGAGATTAACCAGGCTCAGCTCGGTTGGCTACCCTGCCCTGGGGAAAGGGGAGTGGAAATTAAATGTGAGAAGAAGGAGGGAAGTTTCACAGTATGCACGGAAAAATGCGAAATGAAGCGTTCATCCTTCAGTTGATCACAAGCGGTGATATACGTAGCATAGCTTGGTGCATCTCTGGAAACGCAGCATTGCTTTCGCGCTTTTGCACACCGCAGACACACGAGGCCACGTTCCCGGCATCTCCTATTCCTTAAAATGGCTGTTATTTATTTGCTATAAAGCTGTGCGATTGCAAGCTTCTCATCTTTGTATTACGGGCAGTCACACGGGCGGTGTCTTAATTAAAGTTCCTTCCCGGCCCCATGTGCTACAATTAGCACTGTCCACCATTTGCAGTTATTTCAATAGGCGTTTTGTAAAAGAAGCGCCCACTCCGCAGGTGGCACGGTACTACACAACTTTACTCGACGTGTGTGAAAATGCACGTCGAGTAAAACCAAGTAAAAGTGGTTTTTCATATATGGCTCAAAGGCGTGTAGGTGTGTGTAATTGGATTCTAGTGCAATCCACTTCTTCAAAGTTATGGTAGGAGCAAGACCACTGAAGTGATGCGCTGCAACCATTCTCCATAACACAATCGAGATGCTTTCGCTTTCTCCATGTGCTTGAACGGCAGCCTACTCGGCACTTTCTTTGGCGATGATATCGCAGTGTCCCTGTAGCCACTGAAATATGGAATTGTACGCAAACACTTATGGCAATATATATTCTCCTGGTTCATGATTCCGTACGTAGGAAAGAAGAAAACTCGCGCTGTTATGATATTAAAATACAAACGCCCGCTGCTTCAACTTAGGTCCGGAAATCTGGAACTTACAATGGTGCACCATAAGCGCCCCATGTTGAAGGCGACAGAATTTTTCGGGAAGGACTTCTGCTTCTTTTCACGTCAGGTATTTCCCTATGAAAGGCCGCTTAGCATGACTGGCCAATTTGCGCACAATTTCGCGTTAATCAAGCGTTAATCAAGCTCAAACGCTGCGAAACGGGCGGAAGTAGTAAAGGCAAGGCGTAGAAGACCAGGACTCAAGAAGAAGAACACAAACGACAGGACCGGCGCCACTCGAGACTGGATAGCTGAGAAGGCGATCAGGTTGACGCACAAAATGGCAGGATCGGTGCGAAAGCTTTGTTGAAAGAAATGGCCCAATGTAGAAGAAATAGGCTCAAGTAAAACTCTTGCTTGGGCTAGTTTTTTCATGCTTGAAGTAGTAAAGGCAAGGCGCAAGGCAAGGCAAGGCAAGGCAGCCCTGGTCTTCTGCGCCTTGCCTTTACTACTTCAAGCATGAACCAACTAGCCCAAGCAAGAGTTTTACTTGAAACGGGCGGAGCCGTGCAGTGTAAAAAAATAGACGAAAGTGTTTAGTACGCCACGATAAAAATGAAAAATAATAAAAAAACTTATCAAGCTTTCTTTACTAAGGCCCTTACTAGAAGGCTAAAATTATTACAGGAATTAGCGAACCAAAATAATTAATTGTAGACAAGTTCTATCTGCTGCCAAAAATGCTAGCTGCACATTTCGACAACTTTTCATCATGACATCGTTTTGTTTCGAATAAGAGATGGTCAATGAAACTTTGGTTGGCAGTTTTCATATGCTCCGTCTTCCTTTTGAGCCACACTTGCCCGAAATCTATCCAAATCGTACCTTATTATCCCTTACACAGACACACACACACACACACACACACACACACACACACACACACACACACACACACACACACACACACACACATATATATATATATATATATATATATATATATATATATATAGTTGAAGGAACGAAGCGGGACACTTATCAAAATTGCAGGTTTAATTGTGTAACATTTCGGCCGTGGCACGGCCTTTGTCAGAATAAATCGCTTATTTATTTATTTATGTATTTATTTATTTATGCTGACGAAGGCGGTGCCATGGCCGAAATGTTAAACCATTGAACATGCAATTTTGGTAAGTAGGCCCCTTCGTTTCTTCAACTACCTATGCACCGAAACTACAGAACTTTTCCTTGATATATATATAGTGCAAGCAAAATTGCCACGCGACTGACCGCTCGAGGCACTTTGAGTGTATTCTCGAGCTTCTTTCACGCTCGGAAAAACGCTTTTGTGTAGCACGTATTGAGCAACAGAAAGCTGTATCGGGGGTTTTTGACGTCGCTCCATAATTTTCCCATTGACACGTTTCCTCTAATTATAATATTCGAGATCTTGATTAATAATTAATTAAGACTAATGACCTAATTCGGTGGAATGAAAAAACGTAATCAGAGTATCTCCAAACGACGGCAAGCAATATTAGCTTGGTTCTGTCTAGCTACGTGGTATTCGCGCATTTTTAAGCTCGGGCTAAAGTGAGCTGGGACACCTTGTGCATATTGGACAAGAGGGAAACCGAGGGGCCCCATTTGTATTAGTCATGTAAGAAGCTAACATAAGACGATAAACTGTTGTTGTTGTCATTGATTGTTCGCTTCTAATGATGTGACTATATATATATATATATATATATATATATATATATATATATATATATATATATATATATATATATATATATATATATATATATATATATATATATATATATAATTCTAGAACGTGAAGGTGTTCTTGGCAGTGACTGCACCGGCAGCTTGGCGCAAAGGCCACCAGCACAATAGAGGAACCGCCATGCCTGCTTCGGCTAGACTTTTATAGCTGCCAGGCCTTTAAAAGCGCCGGTTTAGTGCCAAACATTCCCTGACCTTGAAGTTGTCGACGAACTTAGAGACGCCCAACTTATCTCGCTACAGCCAAGCGCCATAAAACAAGGGGGGGTTATAGTTACCAGAGGGGTAGACCAAATTCGATCGGAAACTATATGAGTGAATAAAGAAAGCAAACCTGGAATGCTCGAAAGTAGTAAGGACGAACCCGACGTATAAAGTAGCGTGAACTTTCGCTCCACTCGTATATAGCGGCCCGATAGCTCGGCAGGAATAGTCAAAAAGCACCAGTCGAGCATAATTTCCAATCTTCCCTATCCATTCTTTATACACTCGTCTTCGTGGAACTGGTGGGGTCCGCGCAGATATGACTTCGGCCCGAGCAGTCGACTTTCAATTTGGCTTAGTGTAGTTTCAGCTTGGCACGCAGCTTTCTATTTGGCCCTTTCAGTTGTCTGCGTGTCTATCCCCGCAGCCAACGTATTCCCTCTGGTAGCTTTTCGGTGCCCTTTCGTTAGCGTTGTACCCCGTGTCTTTCTTGTTCACTGCCCTAGGCACGACTTGTATTGAACTAGTCATACATTTCGCTCAAGAAAGAGTCTTCAGTACTTTTATGTGCTGCTCGTGTTTATTTGTAGCAAGGCTGTGTGAGTAAGCGCGCCCTCGCGTGTGTCTGCGTAAAGACGCTATCGGGGGAAGTACAGCGATTTCAGCCGAAGCCGCGGCTGTCGTCGCGCGTGAGCGGATCTAGATAGGAAAGTGAATCAATGCCTGCTCTTGACTCCGCGCGACCTTGCGTGCGGCGGCGCGTCCTGCATTTGGCACTTGCTTTTCTTTTTCTGTGAGCTTGTGTCTTTTTTTTTTCTTCATTGATTTCGCTCGTCTTGTTTAGATGAAATGCGTGGCCGGAACGTTCCTTGTAAGGCTAACGATTGAACATCCCGTCGTCCCCACAACCCCTCCGGAAAGGCTAGATTGGATGCTCACTCTAGCGAAGCACGAAACATTTATCCACTAGCCAAGAGGAAAATCTCGCTTTTTATTTTATGCCCTCGTTAGCTCGCTTTTATTTTCACTGATGAGTCTCTTTCGCCTCCGTAAGCACGTAACCCCGCCGGAACATGAAAAAGATGAGCAAGGTACTCGGGGCAATAAAAGAGCAAACTGTGGAACATGTTCGTCTAACTCTATTTCGATATATTCTGATATAGCGCTCATTACTCTGTTCTTTTTGTTTTTGTGCTGTGTCAGCTTTGGTTTTTATGTAGCGTTATCTCTAGCGTCTCCACATAACTTTTTGACCCGGCCTTTCAGATTATTTGCACTATTTCTCCACCGCTTCTGCGGTAGAGAAGATTTGGGCTCATTAAGCGCATGGGTGTTCAGGAAAAAGAAATAAGAAGGGTTCGGACAAGCCCCCGAAGATTTGGGCTTTCCGAAAGTAAAGTATACAAAAGCAGGAGGCTAAATTGTCTCCATTTGCAGGCCACAAATTTTCGTATCACCTGAAAGCCCCTGCGCTTAATTTTTATGAACGCTGGGTAACGATAAGTTGTTGTCTTTCATAATGTCGGCGTAGCCACAAGAAAATGCCCTGAACCTAGTTAACTTTCCCCGCGCCGGAGTCCTTTGGGCTGCGTTAGTCTTGGAGCAATAACCTAATCTCGGCGTGTATCGATAATCATCTAATGTCATAAACGTCGAGCTACCTTGACGTTAAGTCGGCACAGTTGGGGTGAGTCTACCTGTTGGACAGTAATGCCGTAATAAGTTCGTCGTGTTTCTGCAGACGCTCGTATATAGCCTGGGAAGGGAAGGGGGTGGGGACAGAAAAGTGAAAAGCGGGTAGGGCGAGTGAGGCTGCAAGGGCTACGTTAATTTGCTCGGCCTGCTTGGCGAAATGCCTGAACCAGCCCGACTTGGATTGGACCTGTTCGCATCGAGTTCGTGTCGACTAAGCTTGTGGGAAGGTTGAGTCAGCCAAAGGTCGGACTCCCGATGGTAAAAAGAGATGTGACAACGCCACGCGAAAAGACACGGCGCAGTTATAATCAATATACGGACATTCCTCTCGATGTGACCCTTTCAATTCGGAACTCTGCTCTAATGAGGAGTAGAGGTCCCCCGTTCCACCTCCGAAAAAAGGAGAGCTTCAGTCGAGGCGGCCACCGCTCCGGGGCGGCGAAGTACGTTATGTGTGCGGCAGCCCTCTCCCGGCGTGACCCCTGCACCGGATGCTCGAGTCGCGCGTAGGCGCCCGACGGCGTCTCGCGTTGGCGCTTCGCCAAATTGGCCACACTGCCCGAGACCAGCAATATAGCCGAGAAAGAAGCTGTCGACGAGACGGTCGAAGAGGAGCGACGTTGAGCCACTGCTCCAGCCCCGGTGCTCTAACGAGAGGCTGACCCTGCGCCCCTCTCTTCGCTCAGCTCGGGACTATAGAAACTGCAATGCACCACTGCGTGGTACGTGCGCAGTTAAGAAGCGAGACATCTCGCGCGTGCAGCAACGACGGCCAGCTCGGTGAGCCAAGAAAGAAGGGTTGCGACGGAAGGCGCGGCAGCCCCGTTTACGACACGTTTCGCTGCACTGTCGCTCGCGCCTCCGTGCGGAGATCCGCTCTGACAAATGGGGCGTCGTCCGCGGCTTTTGCCATTCCTTGCACAGTGCAGAGCAGCCGCGCCGCTGCGCATTTGCGTTCGGGATGCGATGGGCAAAAAGACCGAAGAAGGAATGACCTGAACAATGGAAGACGCACCGTAAATGAGATGCTGCGTCTGGTCTTTCTTTCTTTCTTTCTTTCTTTCTTTCTTTCATTCTTTTCTTCTTTCTTTCTTTCTTCCTTTCTTCCTTTCTTTTCTTCTTTCTTTCTTTCTTTCTTTCGTTCTTTCAGACGCTTGTTCCATCCGTTTAAGGGAGGTAATGAACCATAGTTAAAAGCATTGGCAGTGCTCTATCAAAGCGGGCCATAACTGCTATGGGAAAGTGCCAGTTACGCATGTCTATTCGATGACAACATGAACCAGGTAATTCAGGAAACACAAGTTGACCGAAACGTATTTCACGAACAAAGTAATGCCAGTACAACTGAGAAATAGAAGGGGGCATATCTACTATATCTACTGGCCACACGCTCTTCCGTTCGTGCTCCCATTTGAGCGTCTTCACACATGCACTAAACAAGTGACGACAATAAAGCTAAAGGCCCTTCCACTTTTTAATGATAGGCACATCAGTGTAGCGCCATTTCAAACTGGCGATGCAAAGCTTACTCTTGTCTCTGTAAATCGGTACCCTACTTGTCTGGTTTCAACCCAAGACATTGAATGATATTGCAGTTTGCCCTCTTCCCATTAGCTCGCAGAAGAGGCGGCAGCTTCGGCAGAGAAGCCGCAGGAGCAGCGTGGAACAGGAAGAAAAGTTTCGTGAGTGGCACGAGGCAAGATCAAAAGAATCGAACCACTATTAGACAGATAGGCCGCGCCAGTATAGGCGGAATACGCGGCGGGATCCTCTCATAAGCAACCGTCGGCAACGGCGGGAGTTTACACCAGTCTAGAGCCTGCCATTTTGATGAATGGGGCGGAGTTCCAGCGTCCACGCCTACTCCCCCTCACCCCCCCCCCGCCCACCTCAAACGCAGGGGTACATCGGTTCCCTTTTGTAAGCCAGCCGGCGCCTTCGCCTCGGCGCTCGTCTGTACCATCTTGATGCTTTGGCCGACCCTGCCACGCTTGCGTGGCCCGGGGCGCTTAACGATTGAATGCAAATCGAGTGTTTCGCCGTCGTCCGATTGTGCGCGACGGTCGTTACACCGGCTTCGCTTTTATTTTTTAAAAAAGGTCCTCTAGGAGGTTGTCGATTCGGAAGGAAGAATGAAAGAAAGAAAGAAAGAAAGAAAGAAAGAAAGAAAGAAAGAAAGAAAGAATACGCTTTTACGACCGCACTTTGCGGATGACAGATTATTCGCTGCGGGAGCCGTGATGCTTTTGAACGGGAAGAAGGTAAGATGTGCGTCGGCTTTGTTTTACAAGAACCAGTGAGTATAGTGTTCGGGGTGGATTTTATTTATATGTTTTGGTGTCTCCGCGTGGTTAGACAAGTGCAGTAACTGCAATTGTTGAAGAGCACCCTCAATTTGAAATGAAGCGACAAGTTAACTATATATAATTCCATGCCATCTGGTTCCGGTTTCAAACCGTGCTACTCAAGGAGTCACAAACTAAACATGCATATCCAAATGAATAGTTAACAAAGGCTCAAAGAACACCGCGTTTGCCGATCTGCAACCTGCGAGGTCTTGCTTTTCCAGCTGCCGTAAGCCTTCGATGCTCTCTGATATCGTCGCAATTGAGCCTGCGCTGCTTCGTTTAAGGTAGACACCCTGTCCCGCTGCAACCGTTATTGCTATTGTTACTGGCTCCCTTCTACGTCACTGCGAGGGACTCCTGACTCGAGCGGCAGCGCTCTTCTAACCACAAACGTCAACCATGGGCTGGACATCTGTCCTCACGTTTACTAGTCTCACGCAATGAGATACTTAGCTCATTATTCGCGCCGCAGGTGTGGGATTACGAAGTGACGAATCCCAAGCGAGCATCTGGTGCGGGATGAGACCGCACACTGGCGTAACAATTGGCAGCTTTGCAGTATTCCAAGGCTCGCGTGAAAGCTGGTGCCTAGGTGACGGGTTGGTTACCTCGTGGAGCAGTCAAGTCGCCATGAAGAGAAGACAGGTAGATGGCTGCTTTAGTCGAGAAGCGCATGTAGAAGTTGAAGAAGCCGAGGAACCGGCGGAAATGCTTGGCTGGAGTGTACTGAGCATAGCCTTGTAGGACCAAGATGTGGTCAGTCAAAGGACGTCTCCCTTCTGGTGAGACGTGAGACTTGGCAGTGCAATAAGGTGATGACGGGTGCGCCAAGCGGGGTTTTCTGCATGCTTGCGAATAAACTGTGGTTAGCGAGGCGCTGGAAAACTAGGCAAAGATACTGGTGGTGGCCCTCAGCGTTCCCCGAGAAAATCAGCGTGCAGTCGACGTAGACGACGCAGAAGCCAAGGTCGTGGAAGACTTCATCGACCAATCCCTGAAAGATGTGTCCCCCGTTTCTGCTGCCGAAGCTCATGCAGGCATACTCGAACAAGTCAAAGGAGTGATGATGACAGTCTTCGGGACGTCGTCTGGATTGATAGGCACTTACGTGTAGGCCTTGACCAGATCAAACATGAATACTAGGCAGCCGTGTATGTGGCTGGCAGAGCCGTGTATGTGATGAATGGCGCCCCTGTCGGATATGGTGCGGGCGTTGAGAGCACGATAGTCCTCGCACAGTCGCCAGTGGGTGGATTTTTTTATAAAAGATCTTTATGGTATAATAAAATTCTCTGCATAACTGAGTTTATGTTCGCCGCTTTATAGCCTAGCTGTTTCTCGCAGTTGTTGCAAATCTCCACATTTGTTTGCAAATTCTTTGACGAAATGGAAACGAAATCTGTTTTGTCTAACAATAACTAAAAAAATATCGTGTGAAGTGAAGCACACATTGCGCGTGCACAATTTATTATTGCAAAATTCAGCCGCATGTTACCACCATATTGTATCGCAGCACCGTGTTATTATACAACCCCTTATTAAAGTCTGATTTAGAAGTACCTTTCGCCATGTTAAAATTATATTTAAGTCACACGGCTCGAGCTCACGTGCACTCCCGCATCTTCTCTTATTGTGATATTAACGACGCGAAAATCGTGATTAGTTTGACTATGCAGCGCCAAAAACTAAGGGTGCCGCTTTGAAATACCTTGAAGACGAGACGGGCTGGAAGCGTCCGCTGTCTTTGTAGGATTAGAGGAGCTATAAATACGGTTGATGTAATCCCACGCTTCCTTTCTTCAAGGTCGTCATACAAAACGGCTGTTAGGTCAGCTTAAGGGAAGTTTTAAAAATTAAATGTATGTGTAGAAGAGGCTGGCATCATTGCCAATGCCTGCTGATACTTCTCGCTTTGCCAAGAAATTCATTGCAAGGATTAGGCCAGCTCAAACAATCAAGACACAACATTGAGTAAAAATGTGAATACAGACATTTTAACGTTATTGTATAAGAAGCGTTTCGCCACATATACAGGGTGTCCCAGCTAACTTTAGCCAGAGTTTAAATATATACGAATGCGACGTAGCAGTATAGAACCAAGATAATGTTGTTTTCCGTCGCTTGGAGAAACTCAGATTACTTTTTCATACCGCATGATTAGATAATTAGTATTAATTAATCAATAAACTTCTCAAATATTACGAATAGATCAAAAGTGTCCATGAGAAAATTGCAGAGCGACATGAAAAACTCCCGATACAGCTTTCTGTTGCTCAATACGGTCTTCATAAAAGTGTTTTTCCGAGCGTGAATGAAGCCCGCAAATGCACGCAAAATTGCCGCGTGACTGGCCGCTCGAGGCACTTTGCGTGTCTTTGCGAGGCCTTCTTTCACGCTCGGAAAAACACTTTAATGAAGGACGTATTGAGCAACAGAAAGCTGTATCGGGAGTTTTTTCATGTTGCTCTACAATTTTTTCATTGCACTTATCTAATTACAATATTTCAGAGGTTGATTAGGTAATTCAGACTAATTATCTAATTAGGCTGAATGAAAGTATAATTTGAGTATGTCCAAGCGACGGCAAACAGCATTACCTTGGTTATGTCCAGCTTCGCGGCATTCGCACATCTTAAACTTTGGATAATTTTAGCTGGAAGACCCTGTATATATCCACAAAACATGAGGGCCCGTATTCACGAAACGTTCTTAGGCTAAAAGCGTTCTCGCCAGTCAATAGTGATGTAGGACATATTATTAGCGAAGGCGATCAGCCAATAAAAAACAGCACTTAACAAGAAAAAGCTTGTGAATCGGACCCTGTTTCTTAAGCACCTGGTACGATTGGCCATCGCCCAAACAATCGTCTGCTTATATCAGCACGATCGTTATCCGGCGTATCGGGCACCCGATCGCCGGCCAAGGAGTAAGCATTCTGAAGAAAGAGAAGTTTTTTTAATATGGGCCTTGCTTCCGCACGCGTCCTGTCGCTTCATGTTCGTGTATATTGTGTCCTGCTATTCTAAACCTTGCTTGTCGCTGTCGGAAGTGGCGTGTTGGTAGTAGAAGAAGCATGCTCCGCCTCCGCCTCACTCCATTCATATTAACTTTTTTTTTTTTGTGAGGCACGAAATCGAACTTGGCCGTGGAGTCCCACGTGTCGAAATAGAAATACAAGGCAGCAAACTATGACCAGAGAGGCTGAAACAGCCGCCTACCTTAACCTCGTGTGCACGCATGTTAGAATCACTGCTTTGCGTGCAAAGGCCTAACGTCGTACCCAGGAAAGGCGCCCATGGGCGCCATTTGCCTTGGGCTTACCTGGATTAAATATGCATTGTCTTTGCCGGGGCCGAATGAGCACCTCTGATAGACAAGCACGTATCGCACACTTGCGCAAAAAAAAAAAAGAAGGCGATGATGGGTTCGTGCAATCACTCCAAAAGAACATTGCTATGCAGCTGACGTGGTAGCCATTTTTCCGCCTCCTATCCGCATAAAAGAGCTTATCGGCAAAAGACTACATGAAACGGTCGTAAACCGGGCAAGAAATGGGCCTCAGGTGAGCAGTGGCCAAGCAGAAGCGAAATAGTCATTGTTTAATGGCTCGTTGAGCTCCAATGACCTTTCTTCCGAGCAACTACGTGGTGATTGAACACGCACTTATCTCGAAACCAAGCTCATACCCTGCGATTAACTTTTTCCAGTTCGATTCACGGGCCTTAATTAGTTTCTAGCCGAGGCGTCATTGAAATATCGTGCTCCGGGAAGGCACACGGCGTCACCTATAGCTTCCGCGTTACCAATCGATATTCAAGTATACATCGTTTCACACACACATGGTGCCATTTGGTGACCAGACATGGTGGTGGCGTTGAACAATTTTTATTTGGTACTGCAGAGCTTAACGCGACCGGGCCTAAATCTCTCCTGTGAGGTTGTGCCTCAGCGCCGCCTCGCGGGCCTGCTGGGCGGCCCCAAGCTGGTCGTCAAGGCTGGAGCTGCGCCGAGCCGCGGTCCACCTTCACGGAAGAGTCTCGGGTGTAGTGACTGTCTTATCGCCTACAATCTCCAATACCATGTGATTTATAGCGGCTGGGGCCGATCTGCAGATCTCGCATATACTTGTGGTGCATACCTGTGGGAAGATCCTGTTTAACTGGACTGGGTTGGGGTGAGAATTCATTTGTAGCTGGCGCCAAGCGACTTCCTGCGCCCCGTTAAGCTTGGCGTGAGATGGTGGAAGCGTTCTTCTGCATGGAGTTAGAGTACATTGTGGTGATATCATTGTATCTAGTCATACGGTTTCGCCCAGCCCGTCCTCCCCCGGTATTGCCCGAATTCGCGCCGTCGGTCATGTAGCGCGCGATATTGTGCTCTACCTCGTTGAGGTTGGGGGGTGTTTCTCCCTCCGAGGTAATGTGTGCGGGAAACCGTGCGAAAGTGCTGTGGTCTTTGGGTCTATCTAAATCAGTGACCATGCTGCACGCTATAGCAGATATCCTGCCTTTGGCGAAGCTACGAAAGGCTGTTTGGGAGTCGCTGAGGACGATTTGAGCGTTCTCGTCGGCTAGGGCTATTGCCACTTCCTCCGCCACCTCCGTGTGTTCGGAGTTAATGGGGCAGGCGTTTTTTAACTGAGAGTTAGTGTCTATGACTACTGCGGAAAAGGCCTGTCGATTTGGGTATGCAACACCATCGATGAACCGTACTTTCTCGCTTTTGCCGTAAGAACGTATCAGGGCCGTTGCTCTGGTTTTCCTTCGCCCTTGGTAGTATGCAGGGTGGACGTTTCTTCGTATATTCTAGGTCCCGATGCTGTACCGGACCGAAGCTACCTTCAATTCGAAAGTTCGAACAAAAAAATAGGCGCGTGAAGTTTACAAATCAATAGCTCTCCGTCAAGAACAGATATCGCGGTTCCGTAAACGGCATCCATTGCATCTTTCAAGCGGACAAACTCGATATGTCGATTTATATATTATGTGAATTTGTTACGTTGTGTACAAGGGTTTTGCGAAAGCTGTATTTACACATTACTAAATTTTTTTGAGATTCTTGTGTAACATATCAATCATATCCGCTTCAGATGTACTATATGGTGCAATTCACAGAATTTCACTTCTCATTGATGAGTTACGGAGTTGTAAACTTGATAGTTTCGTTTTCAGAAAATTTTCGATTTTTGCCAATATTTACTGAAGAATTGACGACGTAAATCGAAAATTCGAAAGCAACAGTCACCAGATCTTAAGTTTTTTTCTTTTAAATGCAACAGACCTCGTTATGTTTGGTGCATTGATTACGGAGAAAAAGAAATTCTCCTTTTACAGGTACGCGTATATTTAGATTGGAGCACCTGAACTAAAGCTTCCTCTTAATAAAGCAATGATGTACTTCGAGGCGTATATTTTGCGTATTCCCGTAGAGGTAATAGCCACTAACCAGTAACAGGGGCGTCGCCAGGGGGGGGGGGGGCTTATGGGGCTTCAGCCTCCCCCCCCCCCCCCCGATATTTTTTCGTTCTCTCATGCGCCCCTGACCAAAACAACCCCCAGCGCCGGAAATCATTCTGGATCGTGTCTAGAATCTCTTTTTCACACTCGGAAAGACATTTCAGCGCGAACGATGGAAACTCGGGCTGTATTTTGCGGCAACCGCCCATGCACCGGGAGTCACATAACGTAAGCAGCGCGCCCAACAAGCTTTCGAAGCTGTGTTCTCGAGTGTGCTGTGAGAGCAGGCGAAGCTGCCGCACGAGGCATAAGAAGCCCTTTGTTGAGTGCTCCAGAGGGGTTGTTGATGCAATTGCCTTGCACCCTTGTGGGCAGCTCTACATTGGTCAAATGGAGCGTTGTGTGAATGGCAGTTTAAGGGAACATACGCAAAAACTAAAGAAAAAAGAGGATAAGGGCACACATTTGGTGGCGCATGTTAGCGCGTGTGGTTGTGATGCTAGATTTTCTGCGACTACTATTCTTGGCAGGAGCTCCGACGCCTCTTCCAGGCTCGCTCTTGAGGCCTTCTTTATCAAGAAGAATAGAGATAGATGTGAAAGTGAGCCTTCCATCGCATTACTAGATGCCGAATTTAACTTCTTGCGCAACCGCCTTTGATGTTCATGTACCTGTTTCTCTTCTGCTTGGTAGGGGCAGGCGTGACAAGAGGATATATATTTGTACTATCGTTCCTTCCGTTAAACAGCGGTGAGTAGCGCTTGTCTTTGTCTGTCTTTCTTGATTCCGTGGTTTTACTCGCGCTAAGTTACTACTTCAAATGTGGACGACCAACTAGCCCAACAGTCAACTCTTCTAGTAAGGAGCCCCATTCTAGCACAAAGGTTCAAGGGCGTTTTGATGGCGAGCGGGCTCATCGCGGCATCTCGTGGAGACCGCGGAATCTACGGAGCGCATCGATTTCAATTCCGAAACTTTACGGGTATAAAGTTCTAATGCACAATTGATGTGAAAGGTGCATTGACATTTCCAAAGTCGTGCTTATTCCGGAACTTTGTGGGTTTAATGTTGTTATAAACATTTGACGCCAAAGATGCATTAACTTTTCTAAAGTCGTACATCGGACCACAAAACTCGACAAGCCACTAGAGGCTGGATTGCGCAACATTTGGACGACACACACAGAAACGAAACACACACGACAGAGCGCTGTTTCTCTTCTGCGTGTGTCGTCCAAATGTTGCGCAATCGAGCCTCTAATATGCTATACCAACACGCCCAGTCCTCAACCTTGGCGACAAGCCGAATCGACATACTATCAGACAAGTTGACAAAGCACGCATCGAGGTCAAATGAGACGAAGCTTTGTGGTGGTTCATTTGTGCCGTCATGTGACAGAAAAGAATATTAACATTTTTTTCCATTTGCGCCAAAGCATCCATGTCAAGACACTAAAGCCGGCAAAGATAACTACGTTCTTATTTATTTTTACACTTTGACTTTTATTCGAAAGGACAAATCGAGTCTCTTGAATTTTCTTGCTCTCGCTACCCGCGGGCTGCCAGAGCCAGCCAATTGATGGCATACGTTTTTCTCGTGTTGCCCCGACCACCGCGCGGCGCACTGCGGTGCGCGTTAGTTTTTCTCTGGCTGAGTGGATTTTCGCGTGGCAGAGTTTTGGACACCTTCTGGCTAGCAGACGAGGAAAAGAAACAATCGTATCTCGCCGCCATCACTGTGGAGACTTGATGTATTGCAACGCGTTCGCTTGAGCGCAACCTCACCGGAAAGTCTTGTCTCGCCGGTGTAGGATACCGAGCTGTATGAGTATGGTTCTCTGTGGGCGAAGCGTCTCACATTTTCTTCCATATTCCTTCGGTAGCCACATTAGGTACCCAAAGTAGGCAATTGAGTGTGGCCAACATGCTTTCCTAGGCGTGTTTTTTTTTCGTTTCGGTGGCCCCGCCCCACAAAAGGAAAAAAAAAACGACATTGTCGCGGCGCAGCGAATTGCCGCATGGTGAAAGTTCGATTTCATTACTTCTTTTGCGCAAAGTAAAGAGCCACGGGACGCTTCATTTGCCGGATACTCTTATTATATTATTGCGCTAGTAATTATATGGACACTCCAGGCGCATTCCAGCCGTCGTGGTCGCCCTCATGTTCCGTATGGAGTCCAAGGGCGATAACATCATGACCGTGAGCCTCATGCTGCATGTGCGAGTGGAAGCGTAGGGAGAAGGGGCATGGGTGAGCCGGAACTGTGTAGGCCAGCATACTGCCGGCCACCCGTGCTGACACGCAATGAACTCTGGTCTCGCGGCTTGGGCGTCACATAGGACAAGTTCTATATCCGCGCCGGTGGCGCCAAAGCACGCCGAACGCCGACGGTCAGGCAGACTGCGCCAGACGCTTTGTGTGCCTCTACTTAGCGCCGGCGTAGTGGAACAGCGCCGCACGTGGCGCGCGTCCGCACTACGCTGGAGTATAACGTGTAACCAGGCCCCGCACACTCTCAAGTTCAACAAATGGCGACAGAGGGCGAAAAATCAATCGAGGCGCGTTTCAGCGTAAGCGCGCAAGTGGAGCTACTGTAATTTGGTCGAATACTTTAATTTGTGCTTTCTCTGCTAGGGGCGCTAAACATGCTGAAATTTTTAATTTACACAAACCATTGACATGAACAATCGAGGTGTCTAAGGATGTTTTTTTACCTCAGGCAAATAGTCAGTTGATTTTTTTTTTAAATTTGATTGTTGAAGCTGCTTTTTAGTCATAGCGTCAAGGTTTTTGTACTTGATTAACCACCGACAGCCGACAGCCTATTGGTATCGATGTGTTTCCTGGCCGTTGGCGTTCGAATACTACGGCGGTAAAACATTTTCGAAAGCATGCTGGTTTCGTCTGCGAGTCATTACACAGACTTCATGTAAAGAGGTCTACTCTTGGCAAAAAATAGTGCCTCATTTTGTTTAGGCGTTGATTATCATAATGAATGCGGCGGAGGTTGACGGAATACGCTTGAAGGTACGTTTTTATGCCGTTGATCTCCATAACACCGTAAGTACGCAAACCGATGTCACAGAACACACGATGCATCATTGTGTGTTCTCCGTCATCGCTTGTTTGCTGTACGCCTACTAATTCTTGACTTCTTCTTCAAGTGTTGCATCCTCCTTTTGACCTTGTTCTCTTGTGCTTCACTTACAGTATATCGTTCCGTCAGCTGTAATGCGCATTTGCAAAACCAATACGTTTGATAAGACGCAGTGGTTATCATAATTTCACTACACATGTATTAAGCTGGCACATATGGTTCAGATACAGATACCTGTATGCGGACTTGCACGACGTTGATGCGGAGATTAGGATAATTATGACACCCGTAAAGAAGAGGCGGCTGACGGCCGTAAGCTGTTGCGTTCTTTCCGCCAAATTACCCGGCCTGGTAGTGCTCTAATGATGCTGTATAAAAGTGACACGCGGTGACAGGGAAATTATTATGTTTAGCAGCCGACTGTGCGTTTTGTAGCTTAGGTTTTCTTTCTTGTGCGTTTGTGCTACCCTTATTAATGAGCCATTTCTTGACTATGTTGTTGACTATGTAACCGCGTTTGTGTGGATCCGTAGACGTGTGCTTTTTGTTGTACTTGTAAAATCCAAATAAAATATTTTCAAGCTTACTCAATCTTTGGTGTGTGCGTTTATTCCAGTCGAGGCCATCGTGCCACCTGGAAACCGCACTCTGTCAGTAGCCCTACACGAAATGCAACAGCTGGTGCGCGGCGGCACAACTCGGGGTAACGGCGGCGTAATAAACGAAAAACCGCTCGGGATGCCCTTAAAAGTCAGTTCAGAGTGTGCCTTAACTCGATATGACTCAACGCTACATATATTCTGCTGCGCCTTGATCGTGCTCCCGCCAGTTTGGTTGCTGTGTGGCAAACGTAGCGCCTACATATGTATGTAGGCGCTACGTTTGCCACACAGCAACCTAACTGGCGGGAGCACGATCGATGCGCAGCAGCCAGAACCCAGTAGGTAAAGCGACCATACTGTGCAAAACCCCGTTTCCGTTTCCTGTTGTACAGCGCCGCCTGTGGTCACATACTTTAGTTCACGACGCCACCGCTACGCTTATTTCCGTAGCACTGTGGAAGGTACAGTTTCCCTTCTCTGAGTTTGTATAGGTGTTCTGTGGTGTAACTAGCTCTGAAGGCTCGGATCGCGACAACTCCAGAATCCGTTACTTGCGCTGGCAACACTGTCCGAATAAAGAAAGATGGCTACGACATCAAGGTTCGCCACCGCGGCTCTTTCGCTTCGCGCTCTGCTCAAGTTTCTGGTTCGTCGTCGACGCCGACGGGTTCCTTGCGGCCGATCACCTTATTTTGAACGGTCTGAAGGATGTTGGCGAGGAAACCGCGGAAATCGTTTCACTGTGCGTGCAAACGCCCGGCCTGCCTAGCGAGCCGCATCGGTCTTTCTTAAACACAAAAAGCAATTGATCGACCGATAAATCAATCAATGAAATCATTTAGGAACTGAGACATTCAAATATAGAAATGACACAACTAGGAGGCTTGCGTAACGCTGCAAAGCTCCATGGCCGAGGGCTCCTGCTCATTAGATTTTTCTTTTATAGGGATGGGGGGAGAAGTTACCTTTATAAGCAGAAAAAGAAAACGAAAATGAAAGACAAATTGCAAGTGCCGGACTAGTGAGATAGATACTTAAGTGGTGTCAAGATTTTTGCGCGTCCATTTCCAGCAAAACGTGCATATTGAAGCATCTTGGAGCACGTAGCAAAAAAGTGGGACACACGCCGTTCGGACCGAATCAAAGAGAGAGTGCCGCAGTTTGGCGTAAACGCACGTGCTCGCGGCCAGCCTCTGGGCCGGGCTGCCCAACACAAGGAGGAACAGGAAACAGAACAGGGCAGCTGTTCTAGAAGCGCGCGGAACGCCGGGCTAGCAAGAGCGCAACTACCATACGGGCTGTTTGGATCGCACCGCTGGTACGATCTCTTGGGAACTCGGCGCTGACGCCCGTGGTTGTACCTGGGTCGCAAGCCCCAAGGGTAGCGTTGGCCTGGCGGCCTGGGGTACAACTGGAAGCATCCGAAGGTCCCGGCAAAGCATGAGTCGACTGGTAACAACAAAACAACTTGTTTATTTTAACATCGCAAAGAGTTGGCGGTCAGTTTGACCGAAGTAGAGAGACGGGAGAGCACTTTACTCAACAGAAGAAATCGGAGCCCTCTTTTTGGCGTCCGGGGGCAGCTGTTTTTATACTCTCGCAGTTGAGGGCAAGAAGGAACCCCTCAAAAGACGAGCACGTGAATGTACAATGGGCTAATGGTGACGCACACTGTCGTAGCGATGCCGTAGCACCATGTCGAGCACGATCTCGTAGCACCCTGTTGTAGCGCTGCCGTAGCACCATGTCGAGCACGATCTCGTAGCACCCTATTGTAGCGCTGCCGGTCGGGCACAATGACTGTAATGAGAGGATGATCCCTGCTTTGGCATCGCCTGTTTCGGGCACAATGACTGGAATGAGAGGATGATCCCTGCTTTGGCATCGCCTGTTTCGGGCACAATGACTGGAATGAGAGGATGATCCCTGCTTTGGCATCGCCTGTTTCGGGCACAATGACTGGAATGAGAGGGTGATCCTTTGCGGTCGCATCGCCGCAGTCGCGCCTGGAAACACCTGCCGATGAGTGTTGCGGCGACGACGATCGGGCCAAAATGTCTGCCGCCCCGCCGCAGTCGCGCCGGCAAAACCACGTGTCGCAGGCGAAACGCAACAGACCGCCCCGCCGGGGGAAGGAGATCCCGATGGACAGGGGACTGCATCCGCTGTCCGGAGGGATGTCGCTCGATGATGCTCATAACCGAAGTCGGGCGTCCCTCGACGTTTCTTGAGCGCAGCGCACAGAGAAGGCCTCGTTCTCTTGTTCAGGTTCGCACGGGACACTGCAAAGTGACTTCGGGAGAGTTCACATTTTTGTTCTCGTTCCCGGCAAGCGTTAGAACTACGCTCAAACTCAACCGCTCAGTCAGCAAGCACGGCACAACCCTCACTAAGCCCTGCCAGGCTCTTTCCCCTTTTTATACCACTGCCTAGTTCCTTACAGTAGTCTAGCATCACTCAGAACGCGTCCACAAATTGAAAAATTGCACTAGAAAGCATATCATCACTTTGAAACACTAAACAAAAGCAATATGTTAAAAAAAAATCCTGCCTCAGGAAGAAAAACATCAGTAACAAACAATTTTGAGGCTGATTCCTACGTTAGGGGCTTCGACTTAAGCCATCGGCGTTACCGTTGAGACTCCCCTTTTTGTAACGCACCTCAAAGGAATATTGTTGTAAAGCGAGGCTCCAGCGCAGGAGGCGGCCATTTTTGGGAGAGATGGTCTGCAGCCATTGGAGAGGGCAGTGATCCGTCTCAATGATAAACCTCGAGCCGGCTAGATAGCATGACAATTTCTGAACGGCCCACACGAGACACGCACACTCTTTCTCGGTGGCGCTATACGCCTGCTCACGACTGGACAGCTTACGACTAGCATACAGGACGGGGTGTTCTACTTCTCCATTTTCCCGTTGGCACAGTACAACGCCCATGCCTCGCTCACTAGCATCGCACTGAACAATGAACCCTTTTGTATAGTCTGGCGATCGTAGCACAGGCTGGCTTGTTAGGGCACTCTTTAGGGCGCTAAAAGCTCTTTCCTTTGTCTCGTCCCAGACGACTGTTTGAGGCTCTGTCTTTCTTAGAGCATCCGTCAGGGGAGCCGCGATATCAGAGTACCTAGGGATGTACCTCTGATAGTAGCCGGCGACACCCAAGAACGACCGAATATCGGTCTTTGTGCGCGGTTGCGGAAAGTCTCGCACAGCGGCCACTTTTATTTCAGAGGGGCGGCGACGACCCTGACCAATCACGTGACCGAGGTAGACAACCTCGGCCTGTGCTAACTGGCACTTAGGAGCCTTGACTGTCAAGCCCGCTTCGCGCAGGCGGGTTAGCACTGCCCGCAAGTGTGCCATATGCTCAGACCAGGATGCGGAGAATATCGCTACGTCGTCTAGATACGGTAAAGCGAATTCTTGCTGTCCCCGCAACACTTTATCCATGAGGCTTGAAAAACAGTATGGCGCGTTCTTCAAACCAAAACTCAACACTTTAGGACGGAATGTTCCCATTGGTGAAATGAACGCCGCATACCTACTAGCCTCTTCTGTAAGTGGAACCTGCCAATAACCCCTGACAAGATCTAGGGTGGAAATAAACTGAGCGCTACTAACTTTCTCAAGGCGCTCCTCGATGTTAGGGATCGGATAAATTTGATCCTTAGTGATGGAATTAAGCCTGCGGTAGTCGACGCAAGGACGAGGTTCCTTGCCCGGTACCTCAACTAAAATCAAAGGGGAGGTATAATCACTCTCACCTGCCTCAATAACACCGAGCTGTAGCATTTTCTTTACCTCAGCCTCCATAATATCGCTCTGGCGGGGTGACACCCGATACGCCTTGGATCGTACTGGCTCTGTGGAGGTAAGTTCTATATCATGAGTAAGTACAGAAGTCCTACCAGGCCTCTCAGAGAACAGACCTTGAAACTCTTGTAATAGCTGGTGTAGTTCGGTTTTCTGCTCAGGCGACAGCGGTGCTTTACTGATAAGGTCACTAATGACTTGACCGGTGTCTTCCCTGTTCGTCACTGAGCCTAGTCCCGGAAGCTCGACCGGAAGCTCTTCAGGAACGTTTACCATCATGCACACCACTGCTTCCCTTTGTCTATAAGGTTTGAGCAGATTACAGTGGTAAACTTGCTGTGCTTTCCGCTTTCCTGGCAGACTTACCACGTAGTTAACGTCCGACAGTTTCTGAACAATTCGTGCTGGGCCCTCCCACTGCACGTCTAGTTTGTTGTTTAGCGATGTGCGCAATATCATGACCTCATCGCCAACCTCAAAACGACGGGCCCTGGCTGTCCGATCATAATAAACCTTGGCCCTCTGCTGGGCCTTTGCCATTGCTTCACCTGACAACTCCTGTGCCCTTCTTAAGCGTTCGAGGAGCTTAAGCACGTACTCCACCACGACTGGGTCGTCGCCCCTACCTTCCCACGATTCTCGAAGCATGCGAAGCGGAGATCGAAGCGAGCGACCGTACACCAGTTCAGCTGGCGAAAACCCCGTAGCTGCATGCGGCGCGGTTCTTAAAGCAAACATCACCCCAGGCAGACACAGCTCCCAGTCAGTTCGATGTTCAAAACACAACGCTCTCAACACGCGCTTCATGACGGAGTGGAGCTTCTCAACGGAATTCGACTGTGGGTGGTACACTGAGCTGTGTAACAGCTTTACCCCACACCTTTCGAGAAAAGTTGTCGTCAAAGCGCTAGTAAACACTGTGCCCTGATCTGATTGGATTTCCGCAGGGAAACCAACTCGCGCAAATATGGACAGTAGTGCATTAACTATCTCAACTGAGCTGAGTTCTTTAAGCGGCACTGCTTCAGGGAACTTTGTCGCTGGGCAGATCACAGTCAAAATGTGTCTGTACCCCGTGGCTGTTACCGGCAGAGGTCCCACAGTATCAATAACGAGCCGTCTAAAAGGCTCCGTAATGATAGGTACCAATTTCAACGGCGCCCTCGATTTGTCCCCTGGTTTGCCCACCCGCTGACAAGTGTCACATGTCCTCACGAAATGGTCTGCGTCCCGAAAACACCCTGGCCAATAGTACTCTTGCAAGAGACGGTCCTTAGTTTTCTTAACTCCTAGGTGTCCGGACCACGAACCCCCGTGTGACAAGCGCAACAGATCCTGACGATAGCATTGAGGCACGATCAGCTGATCGAACTCCACTCCTCGGCGGTCTAGATACTTCCGGTACAGGACTCCACCTCTTTCCACAAAACGCGCAGTTTTCCTGGCGATGCCTTCTTTGACATTGCAGCGCACGTTTTCCAGGCTGCCATCCTTTTTTTGCTCGGCTATCAAAGCCGACCGGCTGACTTTTAGCAACCTATCAAGTCCGTCTGACGTAGGCGCGATGAGCAAATCAGTAGATAGCTCTTCTAACTTTCCCGTGTCGGGATTTTCCTCTCCAGTATCTGGCGCCTTCAACGCTACAGACTCAATTTTATTCTGTTCGGGCGTGCTCTGAATATCAGCTTGCTGCGCCTCTGACCCTCTTTCGTTGTTTGATAACGTCGGCCCCGCAACCACCGCCTTTGCAGCGAGCTCCCGAACCTTCGATCTGGTTAAGGCCTGAACACTAGCTTCACCAAACAAAAGCCCCTTCTCGCGCAGGAGGTGATCGGACCTGTTTGAAAATAGGTACGGGTACTGGGGTGGCAGCATAGATGACACTGCCGCCTCTGTCTCAAGCGCTCCGAAAGGTCCTTCAATAAGCACCTTTGCTACTGGCAGACACACGCTATGAGCTTCCACGGCTTGCTTGATCCACGCGCACTCGCCCGTGAACATATGGGGTTCTACGTAAGATGGGTGAACTACATCCATCGTAGCTGCGGAATCGCGAAGCACTCGGCACTCTTTCCCGTTCACGAGGAGGTCTCGCATGTAAGGCTCGAGAAGCTTCATGTTCTCGTCAGTGCTGCCTATTGAAAAAAACACAACTTTTGGTGTTGTTTCCGGACACTGCGCCGAAAAGTGACCCGGCTTCTGGCACGTATAACAAACGCGCGCTTGCCTCATCTCGAACCGCTTTCTGCGTTCGGCTTCGGCTGCCGCCGTCTCCTTAGGTTCGGTCGCACTGCTTCCACTCGCATCCGCACTACGCGTGTTCCCCTTTGCTCTCATGGGTGTGAACTTCGGCCTCTCAAACTTCGAGCCAAATTCACCCTTTTGACCGTCCTTAGCTCCGCGAGCTCGACGCGTCACAAACTCCTCGGCTAGCTCAGCGGCTCTAGCCACCGTACAAACGTCTGGCCTATCCAAGACCCAGTATCGCACGTTCTCCGGTAACCGACTATAAAACTGTTCTAGCCCGAAACACTGCAGAACTTTATCGTGGTCACCAAACGCTTTCTCTTCTTTGAGCCACTCCTGCATGTTCGACATAAGCCTATACGCAAACTCTGTATATGACTCACTTTTGCCTTTCTCATTTTCCCGAAACTTCCGACGGAACGCCTCCGCAGACAGCCGGTACTTTTTTAGAAGACTCGATTTCACTATGTCGAAGTCCTCTGCCTCCTCTCTATCCAAGCGAGCGACTACGTCGGCCGCCTCGCCGGGTAACAAAGTGAGCAAGCGCTGTGGCCACGTTTCCCGAGAGAACCCCTGCTTCTCGCACGTTCGCTCAAAGTTAACCAGGAACAAACCAATGTCCTCTCCAAGCTTAAACGGCCGCATCAGGTCAGTCATTTTGAACAATACGCGTTCTCCTGCACCGTGTGCCTGACTTCCATTACGAGCGCGTTCCATCTCTACCTCAAGACGCTTCATTTCCAAAGCGTGTTGACGGTCACGCTCTTGTTGCTCTCGCTCTTTCTGTTCTTTAAGTTCGCGCTCCTGTTTCTCTTTTTGCTCTTTAAGTTCGCGCTCCTGTTTCTCTTCTTGCTCTTTAAGTTCGCGCTCCTGTTTCTCTTTTTGCTCTTTAATTTCGCGCTCCTGTCTTTTTGACCTCTCCTCAATAGTCTCAAGGCATTCCGACAGCTCGTCATCCTCAGCCTCTAACTCAAGAATAGTCCTTAGCAGTTCAGGTTTTCTGAGTTTGTCTGAGACATCCAGACCCAACTCTCTTGCAAGCTCCAACAATTTCGGTTTGCGCAACGACTTCAAATCCATGGCTGCTCTGAATGCTGCTTTCTCTACTGCTTACTATTGTCTTGCCGCAAACTAACCCGGCAGCAACGACAACCACAATTACCAGCTCTGTTTCTGACACTAACAAAAAGCCTGGCAAAGCTCAGAAGAAGAAAGTCCCGCACTCACCAAACCTCGCAGGCAGGAATTCCGCGCAGTCGTTCCGCTGCAGGCAACCAGTCGTCACACAGGGCTCGTTGCACTGCTCCCGGATCGTCGTTGAGCTGCTCAGCATACAGTCAACTGCATCTCTTCGCTGCTGGCCTCCGTTGTCGCGATCTCACCGCTGGCAGACAGTTGTTTGAAGTCGGAGGCGATCTCACCGCTGCCAACCAGATGTTTGGATCGCACCGCTGGTACGATCTGTTGGGAACTCGGCGCTGACGCCCGTGGTTGTACCTGGGTCGCAAGCCCCAAGGGTAGCGTTGGCCTGGCGGCCTGGGGTACAACTGGAAGCATCCGAAGGTCCCGGCAAAGCATGAGTCGACTGGTAACAACAAAACAACTTGTTTATTTTAACATCGCAAAGAGTTGGCGGTCAGTTTGACCGAAGTAGAGAGACGGGAGAGCACTTTACTCAACAGAAGAAATCGGAGCCCTCTTTTTGGCGTCCGGGGGCAGCTGTTTTTATACTCTCGCAGTTGAGGGCAAGAAGGAACCCCTCAAAAGACGAGCACGTGAATGTACAATGGGCTAATGGTGACGCACACTGTCGTAGCGATGCCGTAGCACCATGTCGAGCACGATCTCGTAGCACCCTGTTGTAGCGCTGCCGTAGCACCATGTCGAGCACGATCTCGTAGCACCCTATTGTAGCGCTGCCGGTCGGGCACAATGACTGTAATGAGAGGATGATCCCTGCTTTGGCATCGCCTGTTTCGGGCACAATGACTGGAATGAGAGGATGATCCCTGCTTTGGCATCGCCTGTTTCGGGCACAATGACTGGAATGAGAGGATGATCCCTGCTTTGGCATCGCCTGTTTCGGGCACAATGACTGGAATGAGAGGGTGATCCTTTGCGGTCGCATCGCCGCAGTCGCGCCTGGAAACACCTGCCGATGAGTGTTGCGGCGACGACGATCGGGCCAAAATGTCTGCCGCCCCGCCGCAGTCGCGCCGGCAAAACCACGTGTCGCAGGCGAAACGCAACAGGGCACGTGCGCAACAATAACACTCACGACGGTGCAGACATACACCCGTCGGCAGTAGACGGAGCGATCACACTTGCCCTACGACAAACAATAGGACGGTTCGGTGTCAGCCTAGTTTTCAATTTGAACCTCCGCATATTTTCATCTAAGAGCAATGTTTGGGGGGGAAAGACAGCTGCACTGAAGCAGCTCAATGTATGGTGCAATGAATAAGGTAGCTTCGAGTGTGAGAAAACACTTCATCGCTAGACGCAAGGAACATATGCACATAGAAGGCGCGTGACGCTCCGAGTTGCTGATGGCTCAAAGGAGCCCGTGTGATGTATTGCGGCGAGTCGAGGCGTCGGTGTGGCGTGGGAGGCGTCGCTGCCCTCTTCGTGCGACGTCTATAACCGACGCGAAGAACCTCTCCAACGTGTCCCGGATCTCGGAGCCGACATTCGGCCGACAAGGGCTCGAAGGCTGGAGCTCCAGCACTGCACCGCCCCATAACACAAGCGGACGATGGCAACGTCCTCTTCTATCGCGCGCTCATCTCTGCGAATCATCACAAAAAATTTCACTTCGCGCAAGTGCGGTGACTCGAACATCGACGAAGAAAAACGCGCAGAGGATTAAAGTATCAATAAATGACAAGGGGCCCCCAGCACTAGCATATACCTAAACTTTGCCAGTACGTAAAAGCAAGGACAGCATAAAGTCGACATATTCATATACAGGATGGACAGCTGGGCTAACCTATGCCCGAAAATACAGCGCGGACTCAAGAGGAATGAACGGGACGGCTGCGCCCACCCCAGGCTTTAGTCGGTTCTCGTTCGCCCTTCTCCTCTCTTTGGGCTTTATTTTTATACTAGCACGAAGCATATTCACGGGCTATAATAATCAAATAATAATAATAATTGCGCTTATATAGAGAAGCACATCAACAATCGATAGTTTCCATACAAAGTGTTATTGTGTAGTGCATTCTGTCCGTTAAAGAAAAACTATATAGTGTCACGCAAACAATAAAATGCCAGAATTCTAATGTCGTGAAATTTCCTAAACACGCCTTTGTTGTATTTTTCGCGTGCGTTTCATTGTCAGTAACGCCACCAAATATTCGAGGAATGTTGGCACGCAGCATTTCTTGGTCATGATGAGTGCTTGGTTTTGGCGATAACCTATGGCCAACGTTATGTTTGTTTAGTGCGCAAGAATGGCACTAATTCAGAGATATCGATTCCTAAAACATTCACCAAAACGCATCACGTAACACTTAGTTTTCTCTCGTAGCACATGGGGGAATGATCTTTGCTAAATAATGGCTAGTGTTTTGTTGCATTCCGTACCACATCTTGCTGTCGAAATAACCAAACTGGTTCTCTGGCTAGGTGACCACGACTTCTGCGATGGTACCTTTTACCCTCGTGCCACTAATTAACCTGCTTTTTTGCAGACTTCAGTGAAATCGCGGTCCTCATACAGCAATTTATTTGCGTACGTAATAACCCCCGCTTCGAGGTAACCAGATGATAATATATCTCAATTGTGGTATCCGCAGGAGGTGGTTTTTCAGAAACATTTTTCTATAAAAATGGATCGTTAGGTATATATGCGTTTTAACACTTGCTACACATTCATTAAGTATATTTTGCTTTTACTTTCACATCAAAACAATGTAATAGAGTGAACCCTAGGTGCTGAAAAGTTTAAGAAAGAATATGCATGGTGACAGGTACTGGCGTTCCTCTCCAAAAAAGAAATGACATTCTTCTTAGACGCAATGTTTCTTACTACGCCCCGACTATCAGTGCACTTTACGTTTAGCTGTGCCTTGCACTTTATTTTCATCAATACCTTTGCTAGAGAATGAACTTCGCATGAGATGGTTGCGGAAACAAAATAAGTGTTTTTAGGCGTGGTCTTCAGTGGCTTGTATTCTATAACGATTATTTACGCTGATCATTCCGTTTAGCCCTCATGATTGGCTGACACGAAGAGGCACCCCCGTTATCGCCAGGATATGCAACTCGTCGGGACGGCAAATAAGAACCAAAGGGGGAAAACGAATCATAAAAAACGCAGCATCTCTGCTAGCATTACAGGAAGACTTACGGACCGACCTGTAACTCAACAAAGCGAGATACTCCATCCAACTGTGTGCTATGATGAAACGACAGAATGCCGCGCATATAGGTCGTCCGTTCAATATATGCCATGACCGTAAAACGGAAAAGCGCGTTATTTGCCTCGGTGCCTGCTGCGACGAAATATTTTTGCCTTGCAGGAGAGGAATTCGCCCAGACATTTCGCCATATATAGGCTTGCTTCCTCCGTTGATCTTATCCTCGCAATCGCCATTCACCTGCGCCTGCTTTTACGATATATTATATAGTGCAGAGAGAGAGAGAGCCTGATGTGCACTGTGAATAAGGGCTCAGAATAGTAAGTAGACCGTGGCTCGAGAGCATCTCTTATTGCCTCTTTCATGTTTTAGGGGCGCCTTCGTGACCTCTCACTAAAGAACTTTGCGAAGGTCCCTTCCAAATCGAGTCATAACTGCTCAGGAGAACGTAACGAGCTCGAGTTCGTTCGGTGCACGACTGATTTCTCCAAGAATTTCTTCCACTCTCGTCCTTCACTTGATCATTCGGAATCAGCGGCTTGGAATTGCAAGGCGACTGGTGAGTGTCCCTGCGGTAGATGGATTGCAGCTTCAGCAAAGCGCTGTCTGAAAGAAGGCTCTCGCCGCAACTTCTACTTTACCCCGTTGCTCTGTGAAGAAGGAGCATTTCCTTTCTTTTCAAACACAGGAAGAACGAGCTGGTGTCTCTCTCTGTATCTGCTCCTGCACGAATGGTGAGACTACTAGCGTTAGCGAGCTCAGCACGTCAGATTAAAGCCTGACATCTTTAATTCGAGAATTCGGCCATTTCAGTGCAGCCCCGGTCACACTTTGTTGAGAAAACAAACATCTGGGTCGCCTATGATCATTCTTTACTGCCGTTCATGAATTTGCCTCGCAGAAAGTAAGTGAAGCAAAATCAGTGGGAACAGACTGCGTGTCTATCTCTTCAAAAAAGTAAAGAATTAACACATAAAGAATAATGTAGAAAAAAAACGGAAGCGATGGTTTCCTAGCCTTAAGCTCGGAATGCGGGAGAAACAGCTTCACACAGGTGGTTCCGCCATAGAGGACTGCACAAGATCGACGCCATGAAACAAGTTATCCACCCTGCTACATTCATTCGACGTTTTCGATAAAGAACACACCTATTGGTGGTCAAAGAAGAAAATCTGACCAGCTGTATAATTTTGAATAGGTAGCAGCATATCGTACCTGCGGATTCATTAAACAGCGCATCCTTGACCACGAGGAACCTACCACTTCATTCTCATGCTATTTGTCGCTCCCTTCCCTTGGTACTTGTCTGACTGACGGCGAAGTCTCAGTAGCTGTAGAGCGCAAAGATATTTGTGCTCTTGCGCACTTTCCCTGGTGAGTTACAGATATGCTTCATCTTCACTATGTGCCTACCACTGCAATGGCGGTCTGTCGACGCATAAATCGAAGCCTTTCTTACTCAAAACTAATGTCCTGGCCCAAGAGAGTCCACATTTTTTAACTTTCGCTTTGCTGATTTTCTTCGAATCACCGGCAACTCCGTTATCCAATAAGCTTCTATTAACTTTACTGGACCAAAGAAAGGTGCCCTAAAAATGTAACTTGCTCATAAATGCGCACGCATTAGCCGTAAATTGATGCAGCAATACATTGTTTCTTTGCTCTCCGTTTACGCAATCCGCCTCATCATTTCATACAGCCATCGAGGGCCAAGCTCTTCACTTGCCCAATTGTGACAAGAAACGGCTTTCGTGTTTATTATCTCTGTATCATGTCGGCTCTTATGTCATTCAAACGTACAAACTACATTGTCCTCACAATCTGCAGCCTCTCTTTTTTGCTGAAGCTGGATACCAGGGGAAAAGATTATCGATTGCATGCTGGCTTACGCTCCTGTTTTCATCATGCATGATCAATGCCGAGTGTGGGCGCGTTGGCGCACCCACTTGACGTTTTTGCGCGCGTCATTGATTCTCCTTTCAGTTTTGTATCCAGCTACCAGTTTACCCACCAGAAGCAGGGGCGTAGCCAGGGGGGGGGGGTCTTATGGGGCTTCAGCCCCCCACCCCCCGAAAATTGTTTCGTGTTGTCAATGCACCGCCGATCAAAGCAACCCCCGGCGCCGGAAATCATTCTGGATTTTGTCTAGAATGTCTTTTTTATGCTTGAAAAGACATTTCGACGCGAAAATTGCAAACTGAGGCTGGATTTCATGGCAACGCCCATGCACCGGGAGTCACATAACGCAAACAGCCCCATCCGAGCACAAAGTTTCGATGGCATTTTGATGAAAAGCGGGCTCTACGGAATCTACGGAGCGCATGGATATCAATTCCGAGACTTTATGGGTATAAATCTCATAAACTTTTGGTGTGAAAGGTGCATTGACATTTCGAAAGTAGTGCTTTAGATTTTCAATTGCGGAACTTTGTGGGTCTAATGCTGTTATAAACATTTGACGCCAAAGGTACATTGACTTTTCTAAGGTCTTGCATTGGAACATACAACGGGACAAGCCAAATCAACACGCTATTAGACAAGTTGAAAAAGCACGCAGCGAGGTCCGATGAAGCGAAGCGTTGTGGTGGTTCATTTGTGCCCTCACGTCGCATAAAAAATATCTCATGTTTTTTTTTCACCTACGTCAAAGCATCCATGTTAAGACACTAAAGTCAGCCAAGGTAACTACGTTCTTATTTATTTTTCCTGCTTTGACTTTAATAGCGAGGACACATTGAGCGTCTTCAATTTTTTTGGTGTTGCTATCCTACCCGCGGGTTGCCAGAGCCAGCCAGAGCGCATACGTTTTTCTCGTGTTGCCCTGACCACCGCGCGGCGCACTTCGGTGCGTGTTCGGTTAGCTCTGGCTGAGTGTATTTTCGCCTGGCAGATTTAAACGCTTTCTGGCTAGCAGACGAAAAAAAAAAAGAAACAATGGTCGCTCGCCGCCATCACTGTGGGGACTCAACGGATTGCACCGCGTTCGCTTGAGGGCAACCTCTCCGGAAAGTCTTGGCTCGCCAGTGTAGGATACCGAGCAGCATGCGTATGGTTCTCTGTGGACCAAGCGTCTTACGTTTTTTTTTCGATATTCCTTCGGTGGTCACATTAGGTGCGCAAAGTAGGCATTCAATTGTGGCCAACAATTTCCTTGGCGTTTTTTTTTTAAATTTCAGTGCCCTCGCCCCACAAAAGGAATAAAACACATTGTTGCGGCACATCGACTTGTTGCATGGTGAAAGTTCGATTTTGTTACTTCTTCCTTCGCGAAAAGTAATGGGGCCACGGGACGCTTCAGTTGCCGGGTATCCTTATTATATTATTGTGATAGCAATTATGTGGACACTACAAGCGCATTCCTGCCGTCACCGTCGCCCTAATGTTTCGTATAAAGTCGAAGGGCGATAACATCGTTACCGAGCGCCGCATGCTGTATGTGCGAGTAAAAGCGTACAAGAAGGGGGGGGGGGCTGGAATGGGTGAGCCGACGATGGTGACTCAGTCTTGTGCTCGCAAAGGAGGAAAGCGGAGAGCAAGCTAGTCATCCTCCGTCGCGCACGATACATCGGGGGGAGTGGATGGAATATGGGGGAGGGATCTAGGATTCTGTGAACCTGTGATTGCGAAACATGTTTATTTGCTTTGTTTGACGCATTATACACCGTGACTTTTTCTTAGAAACGTACATTTATTGGAAACTTATACGTATATTTAAATATGTTGTTGGAAGATTTTGTGTATACGTGCAGTGAACTTTGTTTCCAGTGACACTCTTTGCCCTTTATCAAGCTCTATCTTCGTCTTTGGATATCCCATTGTATCTTCGCATTTTTAATGTACGAGGGCGAGTCAAATAAAAGTGAACCTACCCACCCCGCGCAATAATGGTTCGGTTCATTATCTGCGAGGCATGTGCGTAGAAGAAAGGGATGTCTCATTTACAAAACTGACACACAGCTGTGAGAATAAAGGTTCTGTAATGCTCTCATACATTCGGTGAACATGATTTCGTGACATATTGGAAGCTCCAAAAGTTGAACAGCGTAGTGTTATGAAGTTTTTGACTGCTAAAGGTATTTCGTAAAAAGAAATTAGTCGCCGCATGGCTGCCCTGCACGTTGAACATCGCATTTCATTGGCCGCTGTGAAGCGTTAGAGCAAACGGTTTTGAACCACCGCCAGAAAACGGAGAAGTTGGGCGCTGCCATGACTGATCTGATCTGGTATCACAATGAGGGTTACGCCTTCTTGTCTGCAATTGTGATCGGGGACGAACCATGGTGCCACTACTACGAGCCTGAAACACGACGGCAAAGCGTACAGTGGAAACATTCAAATTCACCACGCCCAAAGAAAGCAAAGGCCATCATTTCCGCCGGAAAGGTGTTGTTTACTATTTTTATCGATCGTCAGGGACCATTACAGATAGAACTTCCTAAGACTTGATAGACTATCAATTGTTTGCGATACTGTGAAACGGCGGAACGGCTGCATGTTGCAATCAAGAAGAAGAAACGATGTGGAAAATTGACGAATGGGGTCATCTTGTTCCACAACAATGCCCGTCCCCACATCGCTGGCGTATTTATTACAAAACTGGCAACGGTCAAGTGAGAAACGCTGCAACATCCGCCACACAGCCCAGACCTGTCGCCTTTCGACTTCCACATTTTGGGGTAACCGAAAAAAAGAACAGCTCAAGGGAACCAAATTCGTGTCGGACGATGACGTGAAAGAGTCAGTTGCAGACTTTTTGAAGCAGCAACCCAAGGAATATTATGACACCGGAATCACGCCACTCCTTAGTCAATGGGACAAATGTCTAAATGCTCATGGAGACTACTTTTAAATAAAGTACTCTGTTTGTCATATATTCGCATTGGCTCACTTTCATTTAACTCGCGCTCGTATATTTTGCAGAACTGCTTTTTATACGTGCTCTCTGTTGCGACTACAATTTTGGTGCAATTACTCACGATACACGACCGGTGACAGCTGTTCATGCGTAGTACATTGAAAGAAATGCCAGCGTCATTGATATTTTGCACCCGCCGTTGCATGTGTACAAGAATGTAAACAAGGTTCTTCAATGACAACATCTCTTTAACATATTTGTCCTCAAATTGTTCATTTCATGGCCTTTACATTTTTCATATCAGCGGCATGCACTGCTTTGCTGGTTTCGAACTGATATAGTTCTAAAGTTCGTGTGATATTTTGTTTACTTAATAAATAGACAAAAAACATGGAAGCATTGATATCAGTTATTTTGGGCACAATTTTTGGCACATACGAGTATATTCTTTTATGAAGAATGATATATTTTACTTGTTTTTTTACGGTGCGTAGAGTCCAAGAATTCGTTTGCAGCATCTTTGGCAATGGCAATGCAATTATTATCCATGTATTTGATCCCTCGACAAATTGTTTGGCAGGAATCTTTAGCTCGGGCCCCACTCCGACGCGGCCTATTCGAATACATGTAAAACGCAGAAACGCTTTTCTGAGATAACCTCTGGATCGCTGTTAATGAAATTTGTGGCATTTTAGAGAGAAAGTGAAATTGTAGTGTCTGTTGGAAGCGGAATTTCGATTTAGGGCCTGAATTTTGTTCAAGATATTTCGAAAAATTTGAAAGTTTGAAAAATACAGGAGCACGACGTTTACAAACTAACAGCTCTGAATCAAGAACAGACATCGCGGTTCTGTCAATGGCATCTATTATAACAGTCAAAGCGGACAAATTTGGTATGTCAATTTGTATCTTGCGTGAATTGGTTACGTTGCGTACAAGGGTTCTGCAAAAGCCATGTTTCCGTAATACTAAATTTTTTAGATTCCTGTATAACGTATCAATTTTCTCCGCTGTAGATGTGCTATTAGATGAAATTTACATCATTGTGATATTATTTTTCATTTTTGAGTTACAGAGCTCTAAACTTGATAGTTTCGTTTTCTGAAAATTTGCGATTTTGGCCAATTTTTAATAAAAAATTGACGACCTAAATGAAAAATTCGAAACCGGCAGTCACTAGAACTACCCCCCCCCCCCCAAGTTTTTCTTTTAAATGCAACAGACTTCGTCAAATTTGGTGCAGTGGTTGCCAAGAAAAACAAATTCCCCTTCTACATGCATTTAGATAGGAATATCCGAGCTCAAGCTTCCTCTTAAGGAGGACGCCGAGCTGCAATGTAAGCCCCCCCCCCCCCCGGAACGAAATTTCTAGCTACGCCACTGACCAGAAGTTGTGTGGCTTCGCAACAATGACGCATAAAATACCCAGCCAGC
This sequence comes from Dermacentor variabilis, assembly GCF_050947875.1. NCBI lineage: Eukaryota > Metazoa > Arthropoda > Arachnida > Ixodida > Ixodidae > Dermacentor > Dermacentor variabilis. The sequence goes on along the minus strand of NW_027460313.1, from coordinate 2,241,521 downwards.
GATGCGGCCTTACTGCACGCGTCATCCGCGCTGTTTTCTATAGTCGCCGACAAGTATATCAAGAGGGTTCGTTAATGCTCATGTGATAGGGCTTCTCCATTTTTTTTTCGACGAATCAGGCAAACAATGACGCCAGTGTTCGCGAAATTTGGCGAACTTTTCCTGTTTGCTTTTTCATTTCCACCCCCCTCCTACTAAAAAACGCGCGCCGCGCGTGTTGGTTTGTTTATGTGTGGCTATGTGTTTGAATTCACCGAAAACCCTGAATTTTTGAACGAAGGCCGTGGCACGGCCTCCGTGTCACGGCCTCCGTGTCACGGCCGTACAACGGCCGAAACGTCACTAAGGAAACATTCCCTTTCAAATGTGTGCCACGTACATATTCTTCCAATAAGACAATATCCGCGCCTATAGGAACCTTCCTTTATATATATATATATATATATATATATATATATATATATATACAAGGTGTTTATTGACTGGGCACGCAAGGAGCGAGAGATCGAACTCGGTGCGGCAGTCAGAACCGGCCCCGTGCGTAAAGCGCTGGTGATGCGCCTGACTGAACGGCAGTTCTTCGTTACATTTGCCCCCCGGAGAAAAAAGACGCCATCCTGGGGATGTAAACATACGGTAACATAGAGGGATCATAGAAGGGCTTGTGTCAATCTACGTGAACAGGGACCATATAACGTAAAACTATTCCAATATGTTTTTATTCCAATCTACTGACGTAAATTTGGCGTAACCGCCGATGTAAAGATCGGGCGGTTACCTGCAGCGTTGCCTGAACAGCCCAATCAAACGCTCTCCTCGTTTATAGGCGGACACTTTTGTTCGCTTTGGAAACGAATAACATTGCCTACACTGAGTGGTTTTTCTTATTTAATTGGCTGACAAGAGGCGAGGAGCACGCTCCAGTGGAGAAGGTGCTGATGGGGCCGAACCAGCGCAGTGAAAATAGATAACCGGATGAAGAGGCTGATGCCGGCGTCTGCGATTGGTCCGCTTCCCCTTACTTAGCTTGCGGTGGCTTGTCTACAATCGCGGCGATGTGCAACGGAGAGTTAAAAATGCCGCTAAAACGGATCCTCAGCAAAGAAGAATTGGCAGAGCGATGTCGTATAGGTGCCGAAAGGGTTCGATAACACTATACTGCCACGCAAAAAGTTCCATTATCCGCAAATAAATCCATGCTCTCCGGCAGGTGCGACTAGTCAGTGCCTGAGCGATCGGTGGCAGCCATCTTCTATTCTTTTCTGAATGGGGCTGTTTCCGGCTATTCAGAAAAAAAAATCCAGTTTTGTTCGGCATATCACAGCATCTTTAACGCGTAAATGTCACTTTGATGCACTGAGTTTTCTTGGTTTTGCGACGTCGAGTGAGAGACAGGCCTGAAGCCTTTTGACCAATAGCAGAGGGTTAATGGCGTAAAGGCGTCGAATAGGAAAAAAACTATTTTGCTTTCGTTCGGCCGAATAATGCATAATCAGGGTGTGCACGTCATGTCAGATTGAGAGCTATCGCGGTTTTCGTGAGGTCGCATTAGAAACAGGCAATGGGGGGTGGTCCAAGAAAAGGTATTGACCAATCGCAGAGGGCTGATTGCAGAATTTGAATAGGAAAATTTGGAATATCTTTAAGTTATAGCACCCCAGTTTCGAGACCGCGGCGGCGCTGACCAGAAGATGGCGACGCAGGCTCTACGACATAGTTCACGGGAGAAGTTTGCGCAAGCACACGGTAAAGGCAATGATATCTTGGGAGCAACTTAGAAGAAAGGCCGGTAGCTAAAGGTAGGACCCGCAGCAAACCAAATAATCGGAAGGAAACTTGGGGGTTCAGAGCCACCATGACGATGCTTCTGGTGTGTTTGATGTGCGGTGGTAAGACAACGGACGAGTTACCTGCGTTCTTCGTCATGCTGCGCAGCTTGAGATACAGGAACACATTACGATGAATACGGCGGTTAGGGTAGAATTGTATTGATGGTGCAGGAAGATTCGTGATCGTACAGTAGGAAAAACGGAGATAAACCAGTGGTGGCTTGAGTGACAGTATTGTAGCTGATTGTGACGAACGGAAGCACAACCTACCAGTTGGAATGGTACCAACGCGACGTACATGGCGTGCACATCGCTAAGAGCACTGTGGAAACGCTCCACCGACCGATTCGTCTGCGGATGGTATGCGGTAGTGGTCTGGTGGATAATGTGACATTCCTTCAGAAGCGGCGTCACGACTTCAGATACGAAAGAGCGGCCTCGATCACTAAGAAGTTCACGAGGGGCTCCGTGACGAAGAACAAGATTCCGCAGTATGAAAGATGCAACGTCTTGGGTTGTTGCAGATGGAAGTGCAGCGGTTTCTGCACAACGTGTGAGATGATCCACTGCAACAATAATTCCATGGTTACAAGCATCGGTGCAAGGAAGCGGACCGTAAAGGTCGGTTCTGACCCGAAAAAAGGACGGCATGGACAAGGAAGTGGAGTTAAAGGTGCAACAATGGAATCAGTCACGACTCTCGACGCTGGTAGTGGAAGCAGCAGTGGACATACTTGCGAACAAGCTTCCCCATTCCAGGTCAGTAATACCGGAGCCGAAGGCGGGTGTATGTCTTTGACATGCCAACCGTGTGCACATTGGTGATGACACACATGGCACCACGGCCAGCACTGAGGGCGACGACGGCAAAGGGCAACGGAAGGAAACGGCGGCGGGCAAAGAAGTTCCATGGCGTGAATAGCACGGCTGCTGAGGCGCATAATACGGAGACGGCGGCGGCTGACTGAGAAAAAATATCAGTAACTTCGGCTACAAGCATTTTTGTGAACGTCACAGGATCGTGGTCCATGGATGCAACAGTAAGAAAAGACAACTCCACCTCGGCGCGGGCACAGTCAATGATGGCATTGTTGGAAGAAAGGAAATTCCAGCCTACGATGACATCGTGGGAGCAGGACCGCAGTACAATGAATTCAATGACATGAACAAATTCCTCGGTGTCAACACGTGCAGTACAGGCTCCCAAAGGTTTGGCAGTCTGTGCGTTCGCTGTAATCAAATAAAGTCCAGAAAATGACGTCGTGACGTTTGTTATCCGTCGGAAAAGTCCTGCGCGTAACACCGAGATTGGTACGTCCGTACCGACCAGTGGGAATATTGGAAACCCTTCGACGTATACCTCAACGATGTTGCGGAGGCTCTTTTAAGGCCTTTGGTAAGTCGAAGGGGACGCAGTTCTCGCCTCCAGAACTGCGACAGTTAGTTTCCTTGAGGTAAAGGGCTTGGCCAGCGTATCATTGGTGAGTTTGATCGGCGGTGTGGGGATAGAAAACGACGAGTAGTGTTAAGAACGGAGGTTGCATCTGGCGGCGCAGGAGATTGGAGCTGTCGAGGGTCGTAAGGTCTCATGGGATGACTGCAATCATAAATAGGCGGTGTATGATGTCGACAAAAGCGGGCAACGTCTCCCGGAATACCCCAATTGTAACAAATTGGGACATTGTCTGCTGTGCACCAAGGATTTCGTTGGCGTGGCAGCTGTGATAAAGGCGGCGAGATGGGCATCCGGGCGGTCACACAACGGCTTGAAGGGGTGGACGTGGAGCGAAGTGCGGCCTTGCGACGACATCAGCGTACGTCAAGGGTGCCGTGACGGTAAGCTGTTGAATAGAGCTGGCCGGCACTCAGCGACTTCCTCCTTGATGACGGTCTGTAACCCTGGGGTCAAAATGGGGAGTATGGTTGCACGTTCGTAAAGGCCACCAGGGAAAGCAGCCGAGCAACTTCTTTTCGCACGAACTCCTTTAACTGGCTCATGAGAAGCGACTCATAAATACCTAGCATCAGACCTCACACAGAGTCGAATTCTGAGGGCGGATGTCGTGTGACTACTCGTGGCCTTCGAAGTTCGTCGTAACTCTGACACAGCCCAATGAAAACAGACAATGTGGGCGGGTTTCAGGCGAGGGCGGGTTTCGAGCGACCAGCATCTGGAAGGAGTCATCCGCAATTTCTTTGAAGATATGCCTGATCTTGTCGGCTTCTGCCATAGTTGCGTGGACTCGATCTGTTACACAGATTAACGCCATCTTCGATGTAGCTGGTGAAATTCTCACCTGGTTGCTGGGCGCGTCCGCGCAGGCGTTGTTCGGCCAGAAGTTTACGGACAGCAGGACACCCAAAGACTTCCTTGAACTTGGTCTTGAACAACGAGTGTGTCCGGATATCGGATTCGTGGTTACGATACCACAAACCTGCAACGTTACTCAAGTATAAAGCGACGTCATTGAGCTTTGCCGTATCGTCCCAGTGTTTGCACGCGCTGACACTTTCGTACAAGGCAAGCCAGTCCACGAAGTCGTGATCTTTGGTACCCGCGAAAGTCGCGGGATGCCACAGACAGTGTACGCCAGGAGATATGAAAGATGGCGTCATGGCTGCAGTATGTTGGGCTGAATGGTCAGGCATGGTTTGAGAAAGCGAGGCAATCTCGTCCGGCATGGGCAGCGATGGTATACATGTTCGGCTTGGAAGTCGCAGCGTTGATGGAGTCGTACCCCGCAACCTCCGCCAATTGCCAAGGTGTTTATTGAGAAGGTGGGCAAGGAGCGAGAGGTCCCACTCGCTGCTGCAGTGAGAACCGCGGGAGGAGTGAGAACCGGCTCTGTGCGTAAAGAGTTGGTGATGCGGCTGACACGGCGGCCGCATTTCGATGGGGGCGAAAGGCGAAAACACCCGTGTACCTAGATTTAGGTGCACGTTAAAGAACCCCAGGGGGTCGAAATTTCCGGAGTCGTCTACTACGGCGTGCCTGATAATCAGAAAGTGGTTTTGGCACGTAAAACCCCATAATTTTTTAACGAGCTGAAAGTTCTTGAAATGCGCTGTCGTACTGACGTCTACCATAATTCATTTTTTCCGCAAGCTTCCGCACACTGGAATAGGCTTCCCAAGAGCATTGGCGAATGTAAAACGTGTTCAGAGTTTCTGTCTTTATTGTCACGCAGTCTGCCGCAGTCTAATATTCTCCCGTTTACTTTATATCATTTGGCTGGCTTTGGCGTTTCATGCGATAGTGTACCCTTTCCATTTCTGTGTTGCAATTTTGCATCGCAGTTCATTGAAGACCGTTTTGCCGTCGAGATGACTCATCAATGTTACATATTTTGTTACTTTTACCGCCTGTGCTTAGCTGTTTTAAGTTTTTGTCCCATGTTCATTTTCCTCCTATTGTCCCCCCTTGTAATAATTCTTGTGGTGCTGCAGGTACTTGTATAAATAAATAAATAAACAAATATATATATATATATATATATATATATATATATATATATATATATATATATATATATATATATATATATATATATATATGTGTGTGTGTGTGTGTGTGTGTGTGTGTGTGTGTGTGTGTGTGTGTGTGTGTGTGTGTGTGTGTGTGTGTGTGTGTGTGTGCGGAATTATAGTTGTTCTCTTACCTGCTGTGATGGCTCGCCTACTGCAACAACGGTGATTAATTTAAAAGCTTTTATAAAAATAAAGCGTATTGTTGCTGTGCCTGCAAAACACAAGTTCAATATCAGAACATACCGCAGGGGAAATTCGCTGCACCATTCGCCCCCTCCCGTCCCCACCTTTTCTGTCTAAAGATATTGGCCTTCGCCGCTGTCACATCGCAGCCGTGAAATCGATGTCGTTCCCTTCCCCGCCATCAATTGCGCGTGTGCCACTGCGCCGGTACGGGAGCTAGAGCGGTCGATGCAACCCGAGCCGCCAGTGTATTGCTGCGTGCGTTTATGTATGCCCATACGATGTGCATTATTCAAGAGGAGGAACGTGTCTTGCGGCGCGACGTTAGTCTGGATAGGTGTGTGCCGCGGCAAAGCGCAGTCATCAAAGCTCGCTGTACTGAGGATATGCATGCGTCTTGCGCGACAGGAAAATATTGTATTTTCATGGCACGAGATGAAAAAAAAATGAGTCACGTATGTGGGCTAATACAGCTGCCACGATGCAGCACCTAGATTGATTGACGTCCGCATGGTTATCACCTTTTTGTAAGCGCATTTATTCGTTCACTAACGGGCAGTCAGAAATGCTGAAAAGGCACTCAGACTTGCTGAGAAGTTCCGCCCAGGCTTACTCGGCAAAGTTGCATTATTTGTGCAGTGGAAGTGGGTTAAGGCAAGTAGAAACTTTCGTTCACATAGCTTGGCAAATCAGCATGCGTTTGAAGCGTTGACAACGTGCCAGCGACAGTCGGCAGTGCTTTCCGCTCGTCTATTTTTTTTTTATTTAGGGTTTTACGTGCCAAAACCACTTTCTGATTATGAGGCACGCCGTAGTGGAGGACTCCGGAAATTTTGACCACCTGGGGTTCTTTAACGTGCACCTAATTTTAACCACACGGGTGTTTTCGCATTTCGCCCCCATCGAGTTCCGCTCGTCTAGTTTGGCGGACATTTAAAGCTGCGCGTGGCAAGAGATGCCAATGCACCCAAGTCGGAATCCTGTCACAAACCATTGTTTAGGGCTTTACTGGGATCGATCGCAAGTTGCTGGCAATTAATTGCCTACTGTACGGAATACAGCAGGAATAACGTAGTTACAACAGAACAGGGACATTTTGTTTAGAGGGCGAATGCGTCCAACTGAACAAAATAGGGAGGAATAAACGGATTGGGATAGCCACCTCCTGGGCGGGGTATATAACCGGCTGGTAATAGATACCAGCCGGTTACCTATCGAAGGTAAACGGAAACTGCTGCGGGGGCGTAGTGGCTATGGCGTTGCGCAGCCTAAACACGACATCGTGGGATCGAATCCCGGCCGCGGCTGCCACATTTCGATGCGGGTGAAGTGCAAAAACGCCCGTGTACCATGCAGTGGGTGCACGCTTGAAACGAAAGGTGGTCAAATTAATCCAGAGGCCTTCACTACGTCATGCGTCACAATTAAATCGTAGTTTTCGCACGTAAAACCCCAGACATTTTTTAAGCGAAAGGTAGCTAAGAATGACAGAGGCTTGATGAGCTCGGCAGTCTGCAACTTCTTCTTCTTCTTCTTCTTCTTCTTATTATTATTATTATTAAATACAACGCAAGATCGAAATTAAATTACTCCAAGGACGAATATCGTTCAGAAAAGCGCGCGCTGCATTCGTGTTAATAAAACGGGCAAGTGAACAATGTGATGTAATATATAAAAAGAATGTTAATTTGATGGCCTTCATGCGTAAAATCAAGTTGATGTCAACACGACAAACTGGTCTTAACGCTAATTTGAAGCGCCGGTTAGTGGCAGCGTATACCTAAATGCATGGTTCGAGCAGCTTTGAGCAATATATCCCGAAAAGAGGAAAAAAAGAAACTCTGCAATGCTATTTCTAATTCAAGACGATGAGCAAAACGAGAACAAGGTGAACGCGGGAGCCTACGTTTCGACAAGTGGACTTGCCTTCAAGGCGACATAGGCTTTCTTCGGCAGAGTAGATATGGGTAGGGTTCTTCTAAAGGGGAGTGGGGGTAAGGTGGGTCGGTGCGGCAACGAGCATCATCATCATCATCATCATCATCATCATCATCATCATCATCATCATCATCAGCCTGGTTACGCCCACTGCAGGGCAAAGGCCTCTCCCATACTTCTCCAACAACCCCGGTCATGTACTAATTGTGGCCATGCCGTCCCTGCAAACTTCTTAATCTCATCCGCCCACCTAACTTTCTGCCGCCCCCTGCTACGCTTCCCTTCCCTTGGGATCCAGTCCGTAACCCTTAATGACCATCGGTTATCTTCCCTCCTCATTACATGTCCTGCCCATGCCCATTTCTTTTTCTTGATTTCAACTAAGATGTCATTAACTCGCGTTTGTTCCCTCACCCAATCTGCTCGTTTCTTATCCCTTAACGTTACACCTATCATTCTTCTTTCCATAGCTCGTTGTGTCGTCCTCAATTTGAGTAGAACCCTTTTCGTAAGCCTCCAGGTTTCTGCCCCGTAGGTGAGAACTGGTAAGGCACAGCTATTATATACTTTTCTCTTGAGGGATAATGGCAACCTGCTGTTCATGATTTGGGAATGCCTGCCAAACGCACTCCAGCCCATTCTTATTCTTCTGATTATTTCCGTCTCATGATCCGGATCCGCCGTCACTACCTGCCCTAAGTAGATGTATTCCCTTACGACTTCCAGTGCCTCGCTGCCTATTGTAAATTGCTGTTCTCTCCCGAGACTGTTAAGCATTACTTTAGTTTTCTGCATATTAATTTTTAGACCCACTCTTCTGCTTTGCCTCTCCAGGTCAGTGAGCATGCATTGCAATTGGTCCCCTGAGTTACTAAGCAAGGCAATATCATCAGCGAATCGCAAGTTACTAAGGTATTCTCCATTAACTTTTATCCCCAATTCTTCCCAATCCAGGTCTCTGAATACCTCCTGTAAACACGCTGTGAATAGCATTGGAGATATCGTATCTCCCTGCCTGACGCCTTTCTTTATTGAGATTTTGTTGCTTGCTTTATGGAGGACTACGGTGGCTGTGGAGCCGCTATAGATATCTTCCAGTATTTTTACATATGGCTCATCTACACCCTGATTCCGTAATGCCTCCATGACTGCTGAGGTTTCGACTGAATCAAACGCTTTCTCGTAATCAATGAAAGCTATATATAAGGGTTGGTTATATTCTGCACATTTATATTCTGCACGAGCATGCATGCATGCAACGCTTGTTGCCGCACCCACCCAGTGCGGCCAAAAAAGAGAAAACATAAATTGGCCGCTTTGCAATAAGGCCTCGAATGGTCATTCGGCGTGCTTGTACCATGTGCTATATCGATTAATGAGCTCTATAAATCATCTACCACCGCTTCGGACGCTCACTTGACACTATACGGTATGATATTATTACTATCCCAAACTAGTTAATTCTAGGGCGGAAACCTCGTCACACAAATGAGGTAGTCGCGCAACGTATTTATAAATATCGCTTTGAACGCCCATGATGGTGCCCGGATTACACCCATACCGCTGCCAAGAACAGATGCAGCCACAAGTCTTCGCTCCCTCGCGCGCGAGTTTACGCTAACTCTATGGAACACCAGTGAATTCACAAACACACATCTTCACAGATTGGATCCAAGTTTGCAACTATGTCTTCCACCAGGGTTGTCACGAGCGGAAGCAACACTTCTGTGCCGCCTATGGCTCGGCGTGACTTTCACGAACTCCTATTCCTTCCGCATTGGAATGGCCGACAGCCCTGCTTGCGACACCTGCGGCTGCGAAGAGACGATCGCGCACCTCCTCTGTGACTGTCCACGTTACAATAGGCAAAGAAAAGTGCTCGTGTCCGCGCTCGAAAAACTGGACAATCACCCCTTCACAGAAGAGAAAGTTCTAGGACACTGGTCCAGACGGGCTTCGGCACTCAAGGCCTTAAGGGCTTTGGGCAAGTTCTTAAGGACATGTGAATTGTGCGACCGCCTTTGACTATTGTTGTGCGCAACATCGCGTTACTGTGTGCATTTTTCTTGTTTTTTTTCTCTCTCTTCCTTCTCCTTTTATGCAATTATGACACCCATTAGCCCTTTCCCCAGCACATGCTAGCGAGCCGGTATTTACACTGGCTAACCTCCCTGTCATTCCTTGCCTTTTGTCCCTCTCTCTTGAACGCTTGTCCAAGTAAACAGCGCAACCTTTTCCGCAGCTAAATTGTATTCACGATATTAAGATCGTCATGTTTCGTAACTATTCATTGCTGCTAAACCACAGATTATAATTACAGCGAGAAAGCTGCATTAAGGTCACATTCGTGAAACAAATTTTCAGAGAGAGAGAGAGAGAGAGAAGAGGAAAGGTCCACCAGACGAGCGCCCGGTTTGCTACCCTACACTGGGTGTAAGGAGAAAGGGAGAATACAAAGAGATAAAGAGGGAGAGAGTGAGCGCCGTGTGCACGTGGAAAGATGCACAAGAGCGCTATGATCGGTCTGTAAAACCGGTGTACTTCAAATGCTGTACTAGTGCACGAATCGCTTTTTGTGGCAGTGAGGGATGTGGCCACGGTGAGAGTATCTATGGCCCAGGGAACGGTCTCGAGAAATACACAACTGATCTCCGAGCCTGATTGCAGGCTCAAATTAACACGCGCATACACATCGCGCTGGGTGCTCCGTCCGCTTCAACGTCAGCAGAAACTCCAGCCATGCCGACCTAATCCTCTGCAGTACGTCTCACAGAACCGCTTCCCATGTAGAAGATACCACGTCATACTAAATGAACTGCGCGAGCACGAAAACAACGCGTAGTAACCGCCGCTGAGCGTATACCTGGAATATAACGCGGAGCGTTTGTCCAAGCCAACATGCCACGTGCCTGTAGATGGCACCGCTGCCTATGCAATATGGCGGCGCCCATGAAAAATAAGGTTTATGTCAGTATTACTACTTAACAGCAGCAAATTCTTGCTCTGGGTCATGACGTCATGGTAATCTCGGTGACACCCGGTTCTGCTCTTTGAGAGAATTTTAGTATTCAATAACAATGTCCTATAAGAACCTCCCAACCACCGTTCTTGCTTAGTGGAGTCCTTTCACGGGCGAGAATCACGTTGTAATGTTTCCGCAGCATCGAAAATGCATGTCACTGCTACCTTTACGAAGAAATCCACGACGCACGCGACGTCGCCTTCGTCCGCTACGCCATTTGCTTTTTCTCACCTCCAAAGTACGCGCGCGGACGCCCACGCTGTCAGATACTGCATGTCGCGCCAAACGCCGCACCGGCAGTCAATGCTGTGCGGCAGTGCTGTAGTTTGCGCGTACAGAGATTTGTTTTTCTTCGCAACAAGGCGAAGGTGACGCTGAAGATCAGGACGCGACCTCGCGACGACGCCGCAATGTAGATACATGCTCACATAAAGTCGTTGTATTGTATATTCGAGTAAATACATTCCTTCCTGCTGCTCTATCCTCACTGCTATCATCTCTCCATCTACCGCGGTATCAGTGACGCACCACCCACGTTACCAGTGGGATGAGCCGGCCGTGAACGCCACATGCTAAGACCAGCACCGAATCGAGCGGAAGGAATCGCTACTAAACCGTAGTGCAAGTATAGCTTTTCGCGCTTCTTCACTGGTCCAGTCGGCGCTCCGCCCATATTATTACCGTCATCGGCCGGCCGCGAACGGTCGATGGCATGATAAATATAATCGAGCAAAAGGAATTATTTAATTACACTGATCCTAAATAGGTTGAATGGCGAGTACATTCTTCGATGTGAAGTCTAAAATACAAATCTGATTACGGCAATGGAAGCGCGGATTATGTCAAGATGTGCCAACGGTCATTAAGTCAATTAAGCGTCGCAAAATGACGCTCAAAAATTGTTGATGCTTTAAATCAATCATAAGGGTATGCTTACATTGAGGATTTTATTAACGTGTAGAAAAATATTTGAATGGAAGACAGCCAAATTATTTTCTCCTTAAGGGCATCACTCCATCTCTAACTATATAGATATGTTTCTCAATCTTGAACGCCATGAATTTCGATTGTAAGCAAAGTTGGGCTTCTTTCACAAGTAGTGTCTTTGCATAGCCTACTAGAAACGCAATGCCAGCTGCACGACATTGCACGTGCGATAGTCTTTGACCTTCATATATATATATATATATATATATATATATATATATATATATATATATATATATATATATATATATATCGGCAGGCTAAAAAGCCCCGTTGCCATCGGGTGGCTCGTACCCAGTTCGTTCGCTGGCTGCGCCCTACCTGCTGTTGCCGTGTTGGTCGCTGCTTCTCTACGACCCGACTAAACACCCTTTACAATATATATGTATGGTAACGGGCAGAATGTCACTGGAAGAGCATATATTGTACTCACCCATCCATTCGTCCTTATATTAAGTGCACCACTGCAATGAACTCGTTACATTAGACCTTAGAACCTTAATTTAGAGCCTATAGGGTGGAACGTGGCCACAGAACGGAGGCCAAGTATCATGTCCGACATTTTCCGCAGCCACATATGGCCTTTTAGAAAATAGTTGGTCACAACGTTAGAGCATGGATGACCGTTCTACGCTTGAGTTAGACAGCCGTTCGGTGTTGGAAGGGCCTGTGTATAACATATATCTGGCTTGCCGGTAGGCACAAATGTCGGCCAATACACGGTAGTGGACAGGGACTCATAGACGTTCACATATGCTTCGTGCTGCCAGCCTTTTCAGCTTCAGCTTCTCCTGATTGTAAAGGTAACAATCTGAGAAAAATGTCACAGTTAGCGCTTAGTAACGACTGCTTATAATGCAGGTGATTAAACCTAATGCGGACAGCTTCGAGCGCGAGAGGCCTAGAATATGGCGTCCAGTTTTATGGAGGAGTGGTATCTTGAACCAATCAAGTAGTTTCGCTTATCGCGGCGGTTTGAGCACTTGGGCATGAATGCCACGGTAGTTCAGAAAATGGCATGTGGGCACGTGGGAATTTCTCAGGTAACTAACCGCACAGCCGAATAAAACGCGCTTTTCAAAAATCGAGAATTTTATTAAGTGTATGCGGCGGAGTATGCGTCTTTGTAGAGGAAAGCTGCTTGATCGCCAAAGCTCATCGTCTTAAATGGTGCGCACCAAAGCATCGCTGTTAGAGCTTTTGGTGTTAGATTTTTTAATTCCGAGGGAGCCGAAACGAGCACAGTGGAATGGCCAATAACACGGACGTTTGCTAGCCCAAGGTGACGCAACCTAGCGGAAAAACGCGGAAAGTAGTGTCGTTAGGCGCTCTTCGCGTTTCCCCAATTCCAACGCTCGCGAATGGGCCCGATAGAAATCCTAGTCTCATCGCTCGCATTGCCGCTTAAGCGTGGCTTCCTCTTCACTTATCTTTCGAGAGACTACTCCAAGCTCACGTCTCTACGTTAACAGTTATAGCCAGCGTTAGAAACTACAAATGAAAAATTGCCCATTGGTACGGCGCTGAGTGTTATCCCCACCCGTGCTTATGAGTACGCTGCAATTCAGTTTCGCCTCGCCTATACTGCATATTAGTCGACTTAAGGTTTATTATCCTTCGCCCAATCGTAACAGCTCTAGTTATGGTCGACGCCGTAGCTCACACTAACGAATATCAGGGACACCATGCAACGCCGACGGGTAGCGTTTGTGACGTGACAGCTGTTTGCGAATCATTGAAGGTGATACTGCGATATAGTAGGCGCAAGTGTGGTGCAGAATCTTTGCAAACTACATTATAATTGGCATCTCAGAGGCCAATGCCAAAATCAACTAACTCCGGCCGGCCAATGTAAGCAGCCACAGCATGCTGTGGCTGAATGCACAATAAAGGTTTCCTTTCATTAGTATCCTTTTTGGTCGCTTTCGGTAATATGTCCGGCATCAGGGTTAGTTCAAAATTCCAATATATAAGGAACAATTCTAGTGTAAGAGCTTTAGTTTGGATATGAACCCAGTTCTGCCTAATATCTGCTGCGTTCGCCCATTTTTCGCGATTATATTTCCATGGGGCGAAATAAAAGAGCATAGCTTTAGCTTTGTTGTGTAATAACTCCTTGCTACAGTAAAAATTTAACGTTGAATGCCGGCTGCGAGCCGCCTTGATCTTTTGATGGCTTTCATTCCCTGGTACAGTACATACGACGCGACAGAAAAGCTGTTTTCCTCATTTTCAACCACCTTGGACAAGATCATAGTCAACCAGCAGCAGTTACGAGCTGCAGTCGCAATGCTTCGATTGTAGGCAGTTTGCTGCAATGAAAATCACCATTTTGACATGCTATGTTGCCGCAATTTAATGAGTCGTGGATCGTAGCGTCAGAGTTTGGATTGCCTCGTCTGCCGTCGGCAGATCGTACTACTATTTTTTGCTAATCTTTCGTTGGCACATATCATGCTTGTGTAACGTTATACGCCAGCGAATTGCATGACTTCCGCTGGGATTATTTTGAGGGGACTGATGCATTGCATAGACGCAGTGACGTAGAACTTCGCATAAGGCGGCTGGGCGGAGGACTTTTGGTACACATCTGCACCGATGGTATTTTGTGAGCTAAGTTGCCAATTTTTTATTATTACTCTGTTTTTATAAGGTGACAAAATAAACATGAAAATAAAATATTTGATGAATCAAGAGTAGAATGCTGGGGAACACCTGTACTCACTGGCAGAGTGTCAGATGACCGGCAACGTACGACAACGAAGTGAAGGCGATTCGTTAGGAATTACTGTATCCAGATTAGAACACCTGGGTGCTAGTATAGGCTGCAAAAGCTTTGCTATGTAGCCCTGTTGCAGTGCTTCGTCCAAGGCGTTTGCGTAGTCTATAGAGATGGTATCAAAATGAAGGTTAGAACCGACATTGTACTGTAGGTCACGAACGAGAGAGAGAGAGAGAGAGAGAGAGAAACTTTATTTTGGTTTCTTCAAGGATTTAGCGTCTCGAGGTCTCGGTCGTCTTGGGCGCCGGCGACTTGGAGCCTCTTCCAGCAAGGATGGGCCCCTATTCCAGGGCTCCACTGAGCCTAGCTACCTGACTAGCGTGCTGCACTAAAGCCATTTGGGCCGTGAGCTCGCAGCTGGTAAGCCGACTCTCCCATTGCTCCGCACTCGGGTTATTGTGTTGGTGGAATGATTTATTGTGTTTACACTCCCATGTGACATGGTATAGTGTGGGTGTGGCCCCGCACCATGGGCAGGTGTCTCTGTATTGTGTTGGGTACATTTTGTTTAGGATGTATAAATTTGGGAAGGAGTTTGTCTGCAATCTGCGCCAACTCGTTGCTTCCTCCTGCGTTAGAGCTTTGTGGGGTGGGGGATATTTGGCTCTCGTCCCTCTGTATAAGTTTAAGATTTCTGTGTATCCTCCCTCACAAGCGTGTGGGTGATACTCCGGGGCGCGCGACTGCTCTGCTCGGCACGTGGTCTCTCGAGCTAGGCTGTCTGCCCTTTCGTTACCCTGTATGCCTGCGTGGGCCGGAATCCAAACGAACATTAACAGTTGGGTTTCACGGTAGAGAGCCTCGTGAAGCTTGTGTTATGATTGATGAACTAAATTGTTACAGTCTTCAAAACCAATGACTTGAGGGTATATTACGTGTTACATGGTTTTGAATGGGACACTAACTAATGAGATAGGACGATAACTCAATGAGAATTCCTGAAAACCCAACAACCAAATTTCTTTTTTTCGTAGCAGTTGATGAACGGGAAGGCATAGGCAACATTAGAGCAGTCTATCCCAAACACAGTTAAGAAACAGAATTTTTCTTAATATAAGAATCACACATACAGGGTGCTTTTTTTTAGCTGCGCCAAATTTTTTCACGATTTCCTATGGCAGATAGCCCAATTGCAACCCTTGATGTAAATTACTCACTGAGGCGGCCGTTACTTCTATGAGAAATCAAAATGTTAAATTGAATAATAACTTAATTACGCTAATCAACTTTCTAATTACTTACTTTATGCCACATATTTTAATCTACGAATTATAGCAACTGAGTTCGCGTGGCGTATTCACGTGCAAGGAATTCTCTGGACGGCACCAGTTGCGAGATATATAATTTTCGAAGTGCCCGTCGAAATGCATTGGTGTTCCAGTTACTTTCGTGCTGGAATGAATGAAACAGCAGTTTCATAAAAAATAATAACTGAAACGCCAATGCATTTCGTCGGACAGTTTGAAAATTTATATCTGGGAACTGGTGCTAGAATTGTTCTAGCTGCCATAGGCGATCTTTAAAAAATTTGGTGCAGCTAAAAAAACACACACACCCTGTATACTAAAAACTGATAAATATATTAATTCTGCAAAAATAGGTAAGTTTAAGCAAATGTTCGCCTGCTTAAGGGCGATTTCCTGTACCATAACTAACACCCGTACCTTCAAAGGGTAAGATCGAATCATTGCTCGCAACAAATGCAGTTTACTTTTTGGCGAGCTTTTGCGACACGGAATTATGATGTGGCTGTGACAGAGGATGAAAAGTGCCACAAAAATTGCGTCAGGAGAACTTTCATAAACATCGCCGTGAAGCTCTCGTCTCAGATAACATGGTCCGCGCGTAGACCTGTCACAAACACACACACACAAAAAAAAACATGCACACCAGACATTAGCATTGCCAACTCTCCAACTGTGGGAAAGCATGCTTGGAATGGTGTACGGCTCCTCGCACGTTCCTCACGGGCGGCCCTGCGCACTCTCGTTTATGAAAGTTTCTGTAGCTCGTGTCGTTCACAAAGTGCAGATTTAATTCACAACGTACAGTGCTCGTGTACGCTCTGCACCAGCTCGACTTAAATGCCTCCAAACTGGCTCAAGTCCGCCTGCAATATGCTACAAGAGAGTGCGCGACCATTGGTGGGGTAGCGCGTCTGCCTTCCAGCACAGCTGCCCATTGCTCTAACCGCTGGCCTACAATCGGACGCATGCGTCTCTCTTGCTGGAATCGCAACTTCCCAAATATCTGCCGCGCGCGCCACTTGCCAATTTCACGCATTCGTCCCTCGTAACGGCTAGCGCGTTCAGATGCTATATTAAACTAACTGCACAGCCTTCGTGATCGGCCATTTTTCGTGAGACGGATGCCTAAAAATTGGGTGATGTCCGCCTATGAAGCAATCGAATTAAAACCACTTACGCTGGAACTGTTCACAAAAAAAATTTGTTCGAATTCTGTCGTACATAAGACTATCCTGATGTACGTGGACATATCATTAGCGAATGCGGCCGGCCAACGGTAAATAAGGCGAAAGAAAAGCTTCATAAATTCGGCCACCTGATCAGAACGAATAGACAGTTTCCAATTATATAGTAAATTAATTTACACTACTAACAGTGAATAAAAGCGTAAATCTATCTCTAAGTCACACGCTTACACCTAAAAGGGAGTAAGGTCGTGAGGTATTGATAGATTTGCACCTTTATTCACCTTCAAGTGTGTATGATATTTTGCAGTATAGGGCGTCCCTCGTTGCAGGTTTAGTTTGAGATTTGCTGTCTTGTACAGTAAAGATATTTTTGAGCCTTAAGTGTAGAGGTGTTAGCCATGAGACAAACGAGTACTGTTAAGCTTTCAATAAAGAAAGATAACCAAAAGAAGCATCCGAAAGACACCAGCGTTAGCTAATCTGGCACTTGAATGTATATGGAGGCGCGCTTTGTAAATTGCTACTTAACCGCTGTGATAAATAATGAGAGTGATGTTGGATATAACGTTGGCGAAGACGACCGGCCAATGGCAAACAGCAGTTACGAAAAAGAAACTGTGAATTCGGCCATTAATTATTTGCCCCAGCGTTTTTATCATCACAACAGCTCTCGAAATAAGTGTGGTCGAGCTTACTAAACGCATTCACCTGCCCTGACAGGGATGCCACTACAGAAAGTTCGCTAACTGAACGACCCATTTCTCATCTCCGCTTAAAGATTAAAAAAATAAAAACAAACGAATAGTCGTTTCCAGCCCTCTAACCGCCTACTAATACATTCCTGGAAGACGTTAAGTCTAAAACCAAAGTTGTCAATGACTCTAACGTAAGGCTTCGTTCTGCCTGCAGCATATGATAGCCAGCAACCAGTCGGGATGCCTGGCTCCTAAAGCAGTCTGTCTTAACTTTTCTTTCTGGTTCTCGCATTTCTTTCTATTCTCAGTTTCTGCTCGATGTCCACAGCAACTGGCCGTAGATGCTTCTATCATGGCTCGCGCTCTCTTTGTCGCTCCTAAAGAAGCAGGGGAACACGCACTCACGCGCTTACGCACACACGGCAGAGTGGGGCCTCGTCTCAGCCCGAGCAGCGACGAAGCGCGGACGTCTGCTCTCGAGGTCACTCGATCGAAACGGGCCGTGTGGACACGAGCGGGCTCGGATCGCTCGCGGGGCGGTGATGACAACAGCGCCTGGCCGGTGCTGTTCTCGCTGGCTTTAGCGCTACACCCTCGGCGCGCTGCCCGAACGGGAGAAAAGTGCGCAAGAGGAGAGCGAAGCAGAACGGCGTACGTCCGAACGCCCCCCACGTGGGTGGACATAACGCATTACGCTCCCGCGCAAACGCCACTCAATGACCGCGGCACTCGTGCGGTCAGAGGTGCTTTCTGCGTCACGCTTGTCATTGTCGAGCGGTTTTCGATTTGTCTCTTTACTGACTGCTCTCGGCTCCTTTGCGTCATGTTTCTTTTATTGATGTTGTTTATTGTTTTTCTCGTGCACCCCGCAGTTCAGTGACTGGGAATAGATTTCGCCACGAATCGGGAGGTTAATGGATCGACCTTGAACGTGGATACGTCACAAAAATTGAGTTAGCCCTTTGAAAGCTGAGCATGCGGTTGGGCAGCCAATGGCAACCCCCCTCCCCTCGAAAGAAGAAAGGAACCGCACAAGGACGCTGCATGTTTCGCTTGAATGATACTGAGGAGTGACCGACAGGATATGAGGCATCAACCCTTGAGTCTCCTTCTTTAATGTACATCGCTTCGAAATGGAACGCGTTGACAAGCAATCGCGTTACTCGATGCGATGTCTGCCGGCTGCCTCTTGAAGCGTACTTGCTGACAGACAAAAAATCGACGTCTAGGTGACCTTGGCAGCGGTTACACAGCCATGAAGTGTGCCACATTGGACGTTGAGTTGCTCTAGCCCGCTTGTCTGCCGCTGTTCCTGCGACATGAAATAATGTCGCGCTTGCTCTATAACGAAAGATCACACTAATATTTTGCAATGATTTTGCAATATTTTGCGACGACAGCGCAACCACGGTTTCCTGACGAATGCATGACGATGTCTCTATGACAACACAATGACGACAATGGCATGACGACGGTATGAGGGCCATCGGATGACGACGAGCGCACGACTAAAATGGCGTAACGACGACTGTAACACGAAGCCCGTATGTCGACGGTCATCTGACGACCACGGGGTGACGACGTCGGCCTCACAAGAGGTGATTGGCGAAGCTGGAATGACGGTGTTGCAATGACCACGATGACATCACCAACACGCGCACATACCTTGTGGCCCAACTGGCAGACAACTTGGGCCACTGGGTAAGAGGCTAGATAGGTGATACATATATAAAGGCCTAAAACGCCGTAAATAAGCAAGGAATGTTAATCGCGTTAGTATTTCCGATGCCACGATTTACTGGCGTCTGTTCATGAAAGCAGTTATAGCGTAAATGCCTTCTTTGTGCATACGGGCCCGAAAATCTTTGTGGATTCGGCCGCTATTCTCGACTGAAAGAAACATGGGTAGAATTCGCAAAGCTTCTTGTGAATCCGACCCCTGTTTTTGTGTCACACACAGGCTCACGTCAAACACAACTGCTCGCTTTGCAAAAACACGTTGATTCATGGGGTACCCCTTGAAAGAACCGCACATGGTGCTGGAAAAGCCAGGTAGCAACAGAATAATTCGCATAACATCGATTCTCACGTTGCGTGTGTTCTGCATAACATTTTATTAGTGCTCCCTCGTTTTCACTCGCCCATTCGCATGTGCGCCAGCGATGCCCTTGTGTGATGCGAGAAAGCGCGCTTTCTTCTGCGGCAGCCGGTCACCGCGCCGTACCCAAAAGCCCAGAGAAATATCAATAAAGCAGAAAGCAGGAGAATTTGATGTAGATTGATCGTCAATGGGAAACAGGGCGGCTTTGGAACTAGGATGCAATGAACGGAAAAAATGGCGCGAGCACTGACGCTTTCGTTGGGGTATCAGTGCTTGTATTGGGCTGTGTATCTTTTACAGCGAAGCTGTATACCTCTACCGTCCAAGGAAATTTTCGTCTCGTTGGCGTGATACGCAAAAAACTCCCCATACGTGGGCCGATGCCGAAGATAGTGCAATGCCGGGCCGACCCACGGCGGAGGTGTAGTTTGCCGTTAAGGGGCCAACGTACACAACTTCACTGGTCATCCTTCTTCACAGAGTGGAAGGGCGCTGAGTTTTTAGTACGCTTGATCGAGAAAGGTGTAACGATGTAGCTTTTTTTTTTCTGTAAACGCGAAAGCCGATGCAAAACAAAACAAATATGTATAAAAGAACCCGACCCGACCTTCCATTGAGACAGCGAAGAATGGCCTTGATTGCTTTAGAAATGACGACGTAGATTGAGGTTTACAGAGCGGGAGAGAGAAATAACGGGGGTGGGAAAGGCAGGGAGGTTACCGGAGAATATTCTGGTTTGCTACCCTGCCCGGGGAGTAAGGATGCACTTGAAGTGCGGTTATTGCGTACCCCGTGGGAGCAGCCGTACCTCGTTTCTCATTACAATACGAAAATGCTCGCGTTTCACGGTCATTTCAGCGATATAATTGTCGCCTTGTGGAACTTTGTGCATGTTCGTAATTGTTCGTGTTCCTAATTGGCTGGAGATCTCGGGCACCCGTTGCGCATAATAGCGATCGACGTGATAAATACACGACTGCCACGTGTACAACGTGCACAAATCCCCACCAACCGATAATTTCATGGCTGACATGACCGTGAAGCGCGAGCATTTCCGTATTGTAACGGGAAGCGAGGCACGGTTGCTTCGACGGCTGCCTTCTGACGTCTCCAAGGGGTCATCGCATCTCTTCCAAGCCAATGCTGCGTCGGTCTGTAAAATATCCACTTCTGTGACCTTCTTGCGAAACCATGTCAGAAGCACGTGTTTTGTGCGGCAGTGTAAACCGCTACTCGATATGCCTCGGAGATTTCACCGCGGATTTTTAAGGTTTTTTTTTACTATTGTTCTTTGTCCCATACGATCGCGTCGTGCCGTAGCGTGTGCCATTTCTCAGGGCATATTTTGAAGGTACTTTTTGCTTTTTTCTGTTATGCACTTTTCATAAGCTTTTTTTTTTTGCGCTCTTATCTTTCGAACTTGAAGAAGTGAATGTCATTTCGAATGCGGATACCAGGAACTTGGGCGTTCCTAACATCGCAGCAAACGTTCTCTCTGAGTGGTAACTGAACTCCACCTGCATTCGCATTACATTACCTGTACACGACCGTATATAAATAATAAACAAAGTGGTTACGTGCGCTAAGCAACTGTTAGTAAAAGGAAATTCCAGCTTGTGGTGTTGCTGGACATGATTTTAGCAAAGGCGACTGGCGAATGGAAAACAGCCGTTGTGAACAATAAGCTTGCAAATTAATTCCTTGATATTGGCTGTCTGGAAAAGAAAGCGCTGGCGCAGACAAATTTAGGCGCGCTAAAGAACCTCAAAAAGCCGATATTCATTTGATTAATTCGCGGGATTCTTTCCCGCTCGGAAAAAATACTTTTATGCAGCGCGTATTGTGCAACAGAAAGGTGTATCGTGAGTTTTTCACGTTGCTCTGCAATTTCCTCATTACAACTTTTCAATTAATTTTGATATTTGAGAAGTTCTTTTAATTAATTAAGACGAAATATGTAATTAGGCAGAATGCAAAAGAATATTCTGAGTATCTCCAAGCGACGAAAAAAAAATTACTATGGTTATGTCCAGCTACGTTGCATTCGCATAGCTTTAAATGTTTGAATGATAGTTGGGACACCCTGTATATAGTACTCCGGATTACAGGGAAACAGTGGAGATATGCAGCTGGAAATTTCTCGCTGCTGTACCGGTCATAATTCGTGCTCTTCGCCCATCACTACACGCACAAGTTGCGCAAAATGCTTTTGTGTTAAGTTTTTTTTCCAATCAGCGGGGGTTAAAATAAGATATCTGTGGAGTCATATTTCTTCCGTTGTATTTCTTTTCTTTTTTCAATCTTCAGGCTTGTTTTTATTTTATTTTCACTGTTTTGTTTACCTTCGCCAAGCTTGAGTTTCCATACTGTAGATGTAATCGACAACATATCAGCACAGCCTGGAATAAAAAAAAAACATGCCTTTAAAGTTAAATAATTGTTTGTCGGCGTATATAAGCTAAAAGCAGTGAGTAAGCTTTTGCGATGGCTTCAAAATACAGCACCAGCTGTCGTCTAGCGGCAGATCTAGCCCAAATGCCATGCGGTCGGTATAAACATGCGCGGTGTCTTCCTTAAGCTCACAGGCTCGGCGAAACGAGGGCATCGCTGGTGACGGCAGCAATAACAGCACGAGAACGCGTTCACACCTGACGCGTCACTGCCGTCTTACAGCAACCTCTAACACGCACCAAGCGACAACTTGAGAAATAAGTTTTTGTATAGGCAGTAGCCAACAAAATCGCTCGATGCAAACGAAAAAACCATGCGCGCTAGACGGGACGCATCCCCGATCACACCGCCGCGCCTATAGGCGTAAATTACAGTAAACTGCACGAAACAAACGCGCCGGCACTTAAATGTGCCCGCCTCGCGTTTCCTGCCTCTGGCATGCTTTCGGTATTTAGCCGCTCGCGCGCCCGAACTGCGCTCACCTGCTTCTGCTCTTCTGCATATTTGTCCCGCCAGCAGCCAAGTCAAGCATTGTTCACGTAGTCTTATCAGCTCGGGGCGTAATTAACGGTGCGGAAGCATAAATAACGCTGCACCAACCACCCTTCCGCACGCAGTGTACAACCTTCCGGCTCCTGCGCTGTGCCCTTCCACGTCACGCCAGCATCCGAGCTCCGGGCGGAAGTTTATTGCGAGATTCCTGCTTTCGTCCGCCGCCCTCGTCGCCCGAGCCTCGCCCAGCAACGAGCCGGCTCGCCGACAAACGTTGCTCGCGTGTAGCTCGTTGCAGCGGCCGCTCGTATGACGCGCGCCGCCGTTGTGCGCCGTGGGCGAGTCGTCGTTTCCGAGGAGGGGGGGGGGGCGGTCATGACCCCGTGATATTATCCCCAGCCTGCCTCCGCGATACGCGCAGACTCCCGGAACGGGAGGCTTCGCACAGACACTCTCCCTTTTTTTTCTTCTTCTTTTCTTCTCCGTCTATCGCTCTCTCTCTTCCGGAAGTGGAAGAGAAAAAGCGCGCGCGTGTTCCCAAGAGGAGGACGCATCTCCTTGCGGAGCTTATGCGTTGGTTGCACGCGCGGTTCTTCCCGTATCGCCGATTTCCAGTGATACATGAAGCGACGCGCGTCGCCGGCCGTCTGCGGATATGGTGCGAAGAAGCGACGAGGATGGATGGCATTAGTCTTGCTCGCTGCTCACCGATCCGCGCGCTAATGTCTCAAGAATTTCGTTCGTGATAGCCTCGTCCTTGATGAATGATGGCAGCTGGCGACGGAGCACCGTCCGATGAATGGAGCCGGCAACGTTAAGAACTGCAAGCGACGAGGAAGTTCGAGGCAAAAAAAAAAAAAAAAATGTCGCTGTGTTACGAGAACAGACGATTGTCAGGAGTCCCACTTTTGGCACGTGGCCGTTATGCTGTGCCAGAGCAACTGCTCGCGCTGACTGAAGCGGTTGATGTTCACTTGGGCTCCGGAAAGAGGTGCTTCGGTGTCCTTTCCTCGTGCAGCCGCCCTCGGAGCAAATTCGGGCGAACGGAAGAGGTGGTTGTTGCGTCCCGAGAATGATGTTCGGGATCGTGTGCGCTTGCTGTTCTTATGTAAACTACGGGCAAACTGAGACACATTCTACGCCTCAGGAGTGCCCGCACTTAAGCAGTTAGGTGCCAGTAACGATGGTCCAGTAGCGTTAGAGAGATCTGAAAGAAGTTGGGCAATATGTACTGGATTATTTATGCATGAAGAGTGAGTGGGAGAGTTTTGAAAATGGTGCACAACTGCGTCCCTGCCATATGTCTGTCCTAAGTGCGTTTTGTACCTTCGCACCAAGAGGAGACCACTCGCTCTTTCACAGACGGCTTAAAACTGTATTCATTCATATAGATTTAATTGTTGACTGAAGAGAGCCGCAGAATGAAAGTGACGCTATACGTTAGTGCTACACTGATCAACTGGGCACTGTAGTACACACTCGTAAAGATCGCAGTTTTTCGTAACCTGAGTACAAGCATAGCAAATTCGCTTGTTGACGATACAGTTGACGATACTAAAATAAGCCGTGCCAGTCGCGGTCGAAACCCGTACACTTCAACGGATTTTCTAATAAACAGCAGTTATGAGCTTGGGGAATGGGATGAACGCGTGCCCCGTGCACCGCAATTTCTAACGATTATCATAAAACATCTCCTTTTAATGTGTGCGGCAGCGGCGTATGAAATTGAACCATTACTTATCCAGTCACACTTATTTTGGAATGTAAACATCAAAAGCGACTACATACATTCGATCAGCGTACGATAAGCTGTGAAACAACACCACGGGAAAAAAAAAAGAAGAGCGGGAACCAAGGTGGCATGAACGCATTCGCATCAAGCTTGCAAGCTAGTGCTTTACAGGGTGCTAGAGAAGTAATGAGGTAGACTCCTTCGCAAGAGTGAAGCCCGGACAGCCCTCATGCTAGACATATTATTAGCAAAAGTGGCCGGCCAATGGCAAAATGCACTTACGAACAAAAAGCATCGTAACTTGCGCCCCACGCTTTACTTAGATTAGCTTCTTACTTCTGTTAGCTTTTTTATTTATCTTAGCGTGAAGTAAGCGTTGAAAGAAATTTCTTATCGCAAATATTTCGCACCGCCGGCGTTTTAGAGCAGACTCAATATTACCATTCTCAACAGATATGTACTGTTTCTCTCTCTCTCTCTCTCTCTCTCTTGCATCTGCTTTCCCACTGGGCTTCGCTTGCTTCATCACACGCTTCACCCTCAATACGGTCGAATAACCACTTCGTGAACTCGTCCTGAATATACGCCGCAGCGTCAATTCATGAGGAAAAAGTGCCCTCTACGGCTAGTTAGCAGTTGGAAGGAATGGCAGCCACGCGTCGTGAAGGAGAGTCGCAAACACAGAGAAAAAAAGAACTAGGCGCAGCTCCTTTACAGAGGACCTAGCGAGCAAACAGCGCGACAGCAAGGTGTCCACTCGATGCACTTGGGGAGTGAGTCGCATTCGGTAAATCTCAACGAGGGAGGAATAGTTAAGTGAGTGTCTCGCTCATCCAGCCAATCTTCCTGGTGATATGCGCCGGCATTGCTCACACCCACGAGAGTTCCGCTCTTGCCGCTGTTGTGTCACCCTTCTACGTCCGCTTGAGGCCGCTTCCGAGCAGCGGCAGCGACCTCAAGAGAACCAGATGGAAA
Source organism: Dermacentor variabilis (assembly GCF_050947875.1). Lineage (NCBI taxonomy): Eukaryota > Metazoa > Arthropoda > Arachnida > Ixodida > Ixodidae > Dermacentor > Dermacentor variabilis. The sequence goes on along the minus strand of NW_027460313.1, from coordinate 2,216,372 downwards.
AGGAGCTGGTGCTGACAAATTTCAACTGAAAGCCGAAGAGCAAATTCCTCAGCGCACAGCCGCAGGGTTAGACGAGGTTCCCGTTAGGCTGATTAATGAACTAGGTCCAAAACGTAAAGGAAGCTCTGTTTAAAGCAGTAGAAAAAAGTTGGCGAAAAAAAGATGCAAGGCAGCTGGCGACAATGTAGAATGAATTTAACTTATAAAGGTAAGGGGGAGAAAGATAGAATTCACTCGTACAGACCGTTGACCATTATATTGGTAATATACGAGTTAGCAATTCAGGCAATTAAATGAAAGCTGCAAGCATGGGCAGAGAATAAAGGAATTTTGGGTGAATTTACAATCGCTTCATAATAGGTAGGCGTCTGGATGATAACTTATTTGTTCTTACTCAGTGTATCGAAATATCAAGACTAGAAAGCAGACCGTTATATGTGGCCTTTTTAGACATTACAGGAGCGTATGACAACGTAGACCGCAACATCTTGTGGGATATTCTGAAAGGGGAATGCTTAGGTTACGATTGTCGCCAGCTTTTTAGAGAGATTTACCCAGAAAATACCGTTTCCGTTGAATGAGAAGCGATTAGGAGCGAGGGGAAAGTTGATGTCAACAAGGGACTGAGGCAGGGGTGCCATTTATCCCCACTCATGTTTCATATTTAGGATGTGCATGGTGAGGATGGAATGGGCGCTAGAGAGATCTAATATCGAGTTTAATCTCTCATACAAATAGGCGGGTACAATAGTAGAGCAGAAGCTTCCAGGTTTGTTTTATGCGGACGAGATTTCTAGCTAACAAGAAAATTGATATGCAACGACTCGCTAATATCTGTGGACAGGAAGACGATAAGTTAGGTCTGAAATTTATCCTTAAAAATCAGGTGTTATGGTATTCAATGAAAACAGTGAACAGACAATGGCAATACAGGGCCAGGAACTACCTCAGGTAAGAGAATATAAATACCTAGGTACATGGATAAACGAAGGCAATAGATACATGGAAACACAGGAAAAAACAATAACAGCAAAGGGGAAAAGAAATGCGCCATAATGAAACACAGATCGCTATGTGGATACAATAGGTACGAGGTGCTCCGGCGTGGGAACGTGTAATGGTTCCATGACTTACATGTACAAATATGGTTGTTTGCTTAAAATCAGGGGTACAATCAGGACTCGATGGCAGCCGAATGTCAGTGGGACGCCTCGGATTGGGCGCTCAGGGGAAGACTACAAATGAAGCTGTGCAGGATGATATGGCCTGGACAAGCTTTGAAGTGAGAGAAGCTCAAAATAAAATTGATTATGAAGAGCGACTAAGGAATATGGAAAGAAGCAAATGCGCTGGGAGAGTTTTCAGGTATTTATACAGCAAAAACTTTCACTCAATGTGGACGAAAAGAACTAGAAAGCTCACCAGCAAGTACGCGACCTGTATGTGAATCAACATGGCAGCAAACAACGTCCAGCGGAAAGTCAGAGAACCTCAGATAATCTAATGGGGGGTAGCAATGGAAAACAAACCTGCTATGAGTAAACACTTAGGAAGAATAAACGAAATCAGGAAAGAAACAATTTATCATAACTCAAAAGGAAGCTCATTACTTTTCGAAGCGAGATCAGGATGGCTTAGAACACGCACTTATAAAACGAGATACGAGAAGAAAGAAGAAGTATGTGCTAGCTGTGGTAAGGCTAGGGAAACGATTGAGTATGTTTTATTAGAACATGAAGATATCTGTCAAACGGTCCACTTGAGCATCTCTGGCCTCCTTGAAGACCTTGGGTTCAGCGAGAGCAGGAGGAAAGCAAATATGTCCGCAGTAGCGATTAGTAAACGGCGAGTGGATGATTGGTGGAAGAAAAGTAGAGAAACGAAAAAGAACGGAAGCGTGCAAAAGTTCACAATAAGGGTTTTTCCTTTTCTTTTTTTTCCTTTTAACATAGGTAAAACATTAGGCAATATAATAACAAGAGCTTGGTAGGGCAACCCACCGACTCGTTCCAAAGGGAACGCTCATAGTCCGTCCGTCCGTCCATCCATCCATCCATCCATCCTGCCACACGGTGTTCGGCAGTGGCAGCGCCATTCATATGCTTCCCGTTGTCTCGGCCACTGCCGCATCATGTATTGCTCAAGTTTACTGATCTGTCTCGCAAACGCATGCTTCAAAGGGGTGTACACAGAAGGGCAACGTTCCTTCACAACCGTTTGTATTTGACACCTGTCGCTGATGCGCCCGAAATGTTAAGGCAAATGTAATAAATAAAAATTATAATGCTTATGCGGATACCACCAACTGTGAGAGTCGACGTAAGCGAAGCTTTCTGTGCTGTTAGCTTTGATTGACGATTATTAGCGGCGATGTTAACGGCGAAAGTTTAATATCTTCAACGTTTAGTGCAACACGAGAATGGTGAGTTGATGTTAAACGTTACCTTGCGTATACCACTGTTCTTCGTCAGCATAGTACACAGAACACACAGTGTAGGTGTTTGCATGAGCTGCTGCTCTGCGCCATGCTTCATAACCTTTGAAAGGGTTGAGCATATTTATTGTCTCACATGGTACATCGCATCGCATCTTGGTAGAAGTATTAAACTTTAATTGAATTATAGGGCTGTACGTATCAAAACCACCATCAGATTATGAGGCACGCTGTAGTGGCGGACTCTGGATTAAATTTGACGACGTGATGCTCTTTAACGTGTCCCGAAATCGTAAGTGCACGAGAGTTCTTTATTTCGCCCCCGTGGAAATGCGGCTGCCGCGGTCGGGATCAAACCCGCGACCTCGAGCAATGTCATAGCCAGGAAGCTAGCGCCGCGGGCACAGAAGTGTCGATTTGAAGTGGGACCGCTTCCGTAGTGTCATCTGGACCCTGCATTAACGCGGCTCTGCTTGTCAAGTTGTCCGCGTGACAAATTTGCATGGTGTTTATTTTTCAGAAATATCAGAAACGTACAGTACCGTACCTTGAACTTCAATTTATCCCGTTTGCCTGCAGCCGCTGTCATGTCTATAGTAGCAGCATTTCCTTGCCTTCTCGAGTCACCTTTTCCCTTCGCTTTAATGAATAAATAGATCGACGAATGGATAAACCTATCATTCATTCATTCATTCATTCATTCATTCATTCATTCATTCATTCGCTTTGTCATTCTACCAATCAGTCAGTCAGTCAGTCAGTCGGTCGGTCGGTCGGTCGGTCGGTCGGTCGGTCGGTCGGTCCTAATGTTATGCAATATTTATGCAATAGAGTGTCCACAAGTTAGGCACAAATGCAAAGACCAAATGAGGAGGATGCACAGAATGAGAGGCCGGCGCCGCAATGACACAACGACGAAGGTCATGCATTCTTCTTATGGACCGGGAATATCTAAATATATTTAAGGCACTTGTGTTACAGCAGCACAAGCGAATTCTGTACGACTGGCCAGTAATAGTCCCACAACCAGTGACACATAACCAGTGGCAGATACCCAATGGCTGATGAATAGGGTAGCGTAAATATAAGAAATAAAAGACAATCACAAAAGAGGTTAATGTAATCCGTAATTCCGATAATACGTATTTGTGCTTCAGAGATACCTATGAGCTTACAATATATGTACAAGTGTTATGTCGTGATTTATTGTATGATTAGACAGAACAGACAGAACAGACTGTCACCACATTACCCGTCAACATATTGTGCTATGCATACTATAGGCCAGTTTTCTGTAGCCAGGCTGCGAGCTTATAAAGCGAAAAACAGGCGACCGACCGACGACCCGTGCGAAACACCGAGGTGGTAAGTAAAAGACGCTTCGTTTGAAAAAGTTATTGTGCAACGTCGCAGGATATAGGTTTGGAAACCATTGGATACTGTTGAGAAAGATTGGACCGCTGTTCTGAAACATGTTGCACAGTGAGAACTAGTTCTAATGCACTTTACTTATTGGACACGCTGTTGACACCGGTCGCGTTAGGCGGAACTCCTGCAGGACTGCTCATCGATGAACGCCGCACGACAGCGAGGAGGTCGGCGTATTAATCGCTAATCTGGATCGTTTCGGGAGGGTCGCGTGCAACTACCGCCGAGGTCCAGAGCGGTCCTCGCGAGAGCCGGGCGGCCAGAGACCCGTTGCCTCTCGTCTTCCGAGGAACCACAACAAAGCGTCGGCGGTGGTGTGCGCGGGTGCTTCTCCTGCCCTCCCCCTTCCACCCCCTCCCCCCCACCATCCTGCAGCTAATTGTGCCGCTGCTATTTCGGGACACCCCACGTGCCCCGAAGGCCCGTGCCCTGCAGCACGCGTATCGCTTCAAGGTATCGTTCGAAAGAAGGGGCTGGGGGACGCCAGGCACCGCCGCTGATATTGACCGCAAACGCCACAGCGTAGCCGAGACCTTCGCCGACAGCACTTTTGGCCAGTTCGCGTGAGCTCGGAAGGCACGAGCACTCTAGCTGTGGTTTTATCGTCCGTTCGCTCAGTCGTTTAGTCAGGCAGTGCACTCGCTCTTGACCACGTCACGTGCGCCCACGCCAACACTCCATAGGTGTAGTGCTTGACGGCAACGTTGAATAGGATGGGGGGGGGGGGACAAAGAAAAATTCGGAGGACGCTTTGGCTTCGCCTTTAAAAGTGGAACACCGAAAGCATTCAAAGATCCCTGACTGGTTCTCGCGCTTCCCGGCAACTGCAGCTTGTGTAACCGCAACTGTCATTTTCCGGGAAACGCTGGCTACGAACGCTATGCACAAAGGCGAGCTTTCTGGTAGAAACGCCGCCTCTCGGGTAGGCCGCGATGCGGCGTAGGTGAGCGTTATGTGGAGATGTTGCAAGAAACTGGGCGCGCCACTGTATGGCCTTTATGACCGGCGCGCACAAATCTCGGAGACCATGGCCGCTCTATGCATGGTAGAAACGCTGGAAAAGGGGTTTGTGTTTTGAGTTTCCGCGTAGCAGAATTTTGTTTACTCGTATATTCAAAATACATTTCGACGCTATCATGTATGTAGGTTGTGTGTAATGCGTACAATACGATTTCGCTGACGTATTTTACCTCTAGAAATTAAATTAGTTCAGTAACTTCCTTGCGCTGCATGGTGCGCCTGTGTGGTTGGGTGTGCGTGGTTCGAAATCATTTTTACCGAAGCGATGGTCAACACGGTGCGAAGGACGCCGACGCCAGATTTTCTGCGACGCGGGACCCTTAACGCTATGGTGTGAAAGAAAGACATCCAGGTCTTTCAAGCATTTCAAACACTAACACTTGCAAGACATCGGATCCGCGGCAACGTTTTCGATGATGTTCGGTTATAGGGCTTATTCGAAATTTGGAATACTAACAGAAGAGTCTCTGCTGTGCCATTCGTATTCGATTTTACTTTGATTCGTATTCGGTTAGAGGACTCGCCATTCGTAAATTTACATACAAAATTCAGGAGCCGAATTCACGAAGCGTGTCGTTCATAAGAGATTTTTTACATTGTGCCGGCCGCCTTGGATAATAATCGGTTCAACTTTCCAATTTGCTGGCATCTGTTCTCGCGAATAGTTCAAGCGTAAGAATATTTTTGTGAATACGGCCCCCGGGGACGAATCCACGAAGGTTTTCGTTCGCAAATGACATTTGCCATTGGCGCGCCGCCATCGCTAATGGTATGCCCAGAATCAAGATTGGCTGGAATGTGCTCTTATGGACAGTTATAACGTAACAGTATTTTTTTTTCTTGTGAACACCGGCCCTGCAAGTGAGAATGTTTCTTTTTTTTTTTTTTTCTAAAGCGAAGCAGCATCACCTTGCAAGGGCACTTACAATGTCGGTTGTTGTCGGATGTCGGTCTCGTCAGTGTTAAAAGCCACCAGCAGCTCCTCGTGAGAGCTGCTGCACAGAACACAAATTATTCTACCATTGTTTGATTAATGCGCGCTGGTGTGAAAACGCAAGAACACGCGGCGCCTTCTTTCAAAGTGCGGGCGATCCTCGTAGGAACGCGACAGGTGGGCAAAACGGAGCAATTTCTTTCGCTCGATTATGTTCCGTTCTTATTATCCTTTAGCCCATTCTGATGTTAACGTATGCAGAGCGTACCTCAAAACACTGTCTAGGCGCGGAAAGAATCGCAGTTGGAATATAATAGTCACATTTATCGACTAGATCTCGCGCATACGCGTCAGAAAATCCTCTTCTTTCCAGTTCATCAAATATTCACTTCCCATCTGCACTAGAGCACCTGTAGTGCCCGATGTAGAGCTCCCAGTCACCCACTTTACGACAGTCAAGCCAATGGTAAATGTGCAGCCCATACTTGCAACCACCGAATCGAAAAACAATGCTTTAGGGGACATTTAAGGTGCGCTGTCGCATCGTGTTCTACGCTACTAACGTGTGGATGAGAAAATTACTTAGGTACTACATTTCCTGAGCAAGTGAGCGGCAGTGCCTGAGACACCGACGAACGCGGAAGTAGTGCACATAAGCACATATAAGCTCAAAAACACATACTTGATTGGAGATATCCTATCGCAGATAAAACACAGAACATTTGAAGGCTTAAGATCTGCGTGGGAGGAAATGCGCTTCGAGTAAACAATACGTCGGTTTCCGAAACCGTTGAATAAACCGGCTCCAATTATATGGCTCTGGCAACTTGCTCATAAAAAATGTATAGCATCAGGAGTGTAACAGAGGGCCGACTTGCCAGACGAGTACTTGCGGCCGATTTATGCGGCTACATTAATCCAGAATCTATCGTCAACCGTCTGAGCAAACAGCTGGGCTTGTTGGAAGTAATACTTGCAAATGCAATGAATATTTTCCCAGTGTTTACGTTGTTGTCATCCGCCATGTTATCGAGCTTGAACCACGTCGCACCGGCCGAGCAGGCGTGTGGCTACCGTGCAGTGGCGAAACGCGTCGCCACTGTCACCACCCCATTCCAGCAGCGCCGATTCGCCCCTGCTTACCAACGTTGCAATGCCTCTCGTACGTGATATGCAAAATAATTGAGGGTGTGCGAGTATCCCAAGTTTCGATACAAGTCCAATAGTCTTTGATATTAAATTAATATTTGATTCGAGAGTTCGCTGTTCCAAATTGGCGAATATTCGTTCCTTTCCAATGTGCAAGCGATAACACAATACTTATTGTGGTCTCAAAGGAGGAAGAACGATAAAAGTAAGCACTGTTTCGAATGATTACTATGCTCCAGAGGAGCTGCGCTTTCGGAGCGAATGCACGGGGCACAAGACTCCCGCTCGGCAGCCTTCAGTTATTCATTATGAGTCCTTCACATTTCGCAGCATATATGCGAGCGAGTTGTCTCAATTTATGCAAAGCAATTTGTTATTTGGCCGTTCGCGTGCACCGTGTTTCACTCCATTTAAAACAACGTGCGGCGCTGTAGTGTCACCTTGAACGAACTCAACACTGTATGTGCATCTGGGCACGTTCTGTTCACTTTTTTTGTTGCCGTCGTTGCCGCGGTTCAGTTTTTAACGGAAAGCTGTTGTTTCTCGTTTACAAGTTCCTCAATCGTGTGGAGATCCATTTGCGAACGGCATCACATGCATTTAGTTTTGTCTCTAAATAAGCCACGTTGACAATGCCGTTAAGTAATTTTTTTAGCAAGAGGTCCTCACGCAAACTTGATGTTTCATTGTGTTTACAAGCAATACATTCAATATTCTATTAAATATTCTGATATGTAGTTTTGTAGGCATATTCGTATTCGTTTCGATTCGGAAAATTTCACGATTTGAACAACCCTACAAATAACAATACACAGTGTGCCCAGCGTTCCATTTTTTTTTTGTCAGTCCTCCAATCACACCTGTGAGCTTCGTAAATTGAGAAAAGATGTCACTGTGGTGACTTTCAGATTCACTGATGCACCGTGCACGTTTAGAACGTGAAGGAAGCAAGCACACAGAGAGATAAACAAGGGTGTCACAGTGCACCTTCGACACTACGATTTCCCTTCTGGTTTTCTCCGGTAAACGTCATACAGCTTCAGTTGTATGTAGATGTCAAAACACATAACTGGCGCCACTCCCGCCTGTAGCACCGCTTTCTTCGGCGTAAATAGTGGAAGATATTGTCGCAGCATGACCGGGAGCTTCCTAGCTTTATAAGCTTGCCTGCGACTCGTCTAGAGCTATTTGTTATTGAAACAGGGTCACTTGATTCGGTACAGCCGTTCCAACGGGTGAATAAGAATGTGAGCTAATAAATCGACCTATCTTATATTAGAAAACGCCAATGCCTCGTATTTTCCATTTTTCCGCAATCTTTCTTGGGGCGATATGACAAAAACATTCGTAGGTTACTTACTTTTCAGACCACCACGCGTAGCGAAATTGGCCTCAAACTAATTATATGGGCATACGCGCTCAGAACGAAAAATGAATGAAAGAACAAACATTTATTTGATACAGTAACTTGTCACTCGAGGTGCGAGGGTTCTTTATTCCAAGAACCCTCAGGCCTGGACCACCCGGAGGGCCCGGGCAACGCCTTCGCGCTGGTCGACAAGGTCTGGCCTGGAGTTCGCAGCCTCCCACGTATCAGTGAGAAGGTTTGGGTATGCGTATGATGGGGGGGGGGGGGCTGCTGCTGATTGTGTCGCTGTGATGCTCGCTCCGGTATTCTTGCATTGCAGTAGAAGGTGCGCCAGGGTGTCTGGCACCTTGCAATGTGGACAGGTGTAGCTGTATAGTGTCGGTTGGAAATGATGCAATGAGATGCTGCGGTTGAAGGCATTGCTTTGGAGTCTCCTCTAGTCGGTGCCTTCGTTTCTGGTTTGTTTTGGATGTAGGGGAGGGTACAACTTGCGTCTAAGCTGACAGTGCTGCGGTAGCTCTTGGTAGTGTTATGGTTTCTGTTCCCTCCACTGATGTGAGCGAGTGGGACTTGTCTACAATCTCGTGTGGGAAGGCCCAGTTGACGCTTGCGCGGGCGCGGTGTGTTGGGCTTCATTCCCCTCGAGTCCCTGGCGTCCCGGAGCGCACATGATGCAGATGTAGGGGGCGGCGCGTTTCAACATGTTGATCATTTTGATGTAGATCTGCTCTTCATGCAGTTGTGTGCCGCTGTCTGAGAGTCGGTGAAGACCACTGTGGAATCAACGCTTGTATGAGTGGAGAGTGCCATAGCGGCCTTTTCAGCTGTGTCCACGCTTTTGGCGAGAGTCTTCGCCAACGCTAGTGTCGTTCCCTTGTTATCTGTGATGCTAATGGCGAAGGCGTTTCGAACCGGATAGCTGGCTGCATCCACGTAGCACGCGTGCGGGTCGTTACGATGCTTGTTCCTGATGGCGTTTACCCTGGTGAACGGTCCGCCTCGGTTGTGTTCAGGATGCATGTTCCGAGGGATCCGGTAAACTTGTAGACATTCTCGGAGCTTCGACGGGATCTTGCCCTTACGTTCGCCGTCCAGTTCTAAGTTGGTTGTGCATCCTGCGTCTCGGAGGGCTTTATCGACCTGTGGTTGTGAGCTTGAGAAGGTCGATCTGGTTTATAAAGTGTACTTGCGCGAGTTTCTTTCAAGAGTTGTGAACTCCCATGCTAAGCAATCGGTCAGTGGAGGTGGTTGGTGGCAGTCCTAGGGCGAGCTTCGTGATTTTTCGTATTAGGAGGTTTAGCATGCGTTTCTCCCCTGTCTTCCGATTGAGGTAAGGAGTTCCCTATGTAATGCGGCTGTAAAGGAGGCTTTGTACCATTCGCAAGGTGTCGTGGTCTTTGAGGCAATTGCGGAGAACGGCCACCCGTCGGATCAGATGAGTAAACTGTGTCTCAGTGTTCAGTAACATGGGTAGTGCGGCGGAGCCCGACCAATCTTTGTGTATATGGAGTCCAAGGATTCGAAGGGAGTCGACCTTCGGTACTGTGACTCCCTGTTGAAGGACTTGTGGGTCCAGTGCGTCATGGCATGGGGGTCTGCCCCGGGTGTGTGCCCCGAGAACTAGCAGCTCGGATTTATTCGGGGCACAGTGTAGATCGCAGGTGTTGAGGTACCGTTCGATGATGATGACCGCCTCCTGAAGACGCCCGTGAGCGAGCACGGGCGAACAGGAGGACTGTATTTAGAAGAAAAATTGAAATAAAATAAAATCGTTAGATATCTTGCGCTATTATATTTAGATATGTATGAGCCAACAATATGCTTGCAGGTTTTACGTCATAATGTATTTTTTATTAGGCAGAACAAAGGTGTGAGCTCCCTGAATCTCTTTGTCGGCCGAAATTTTGTGCTATTGTTACGGGGCAGCTGCAGGCGACAGCGAAGCATAGGGTACCCGACGAAGAGTCCGAACGCGAGCGGCATCTACATGTACATCTTGATGAACGGAGCGTGTCCTGTGTAAATATACCCTGTAAATTGTCTCGCATTGTGTTTACTTCCACGTAACATGTTTTGCTGTAGAGCTGCGTACCCACGATCCTCAAGGCAGGGCTTCGCAGTGACTGCTCTGTCCCGCTGTCCATCATGTCTCCTGGTGAAGGGACTTCGACGTCGCCCCCGCTCCCCTGGCGACTACCTTATGAATTGAATATTGATTTCTATGATAAATAGGGGAAAGCGTGAACAAAATGTGAAAATTTGTTCACTTCACAGAGGTTCCGGCCCCCTTCACAAGGCATACAGTATCAGAAACCTGAAATACGTCTTCTGAAATTACAAACATGAGAACACAAAAATATCACAAACAAAACAGCATCCACTAGAATATGAAAATTTGAGGAACGAACTATTTTTTCGTACATTCTCTCTTAAAGAATAACCAGCAAATACCGAGAATGGTAGGCAACATAAATAAACTGCATAAAATGAAATGCATATCAGTTTTCAGGCAAGCACATCCGCACAAATGCGCTCGACTTCATCACCGTGGCCCACCTCGTGATCCCGGTTTCCTTTATAGATTGGGCGACACTGATGTCGACGAATATATGAACATGTGAGTGCTAACAACCATGGGATGAGACTATCATGCTCGCCATCGTCATCTTTCATTTTGCGGAATTCAACGTGTCTGGTACGAAATCCACGAGGACGGCCTTACCAGCTGAGAGACTTTCAAAGAAAAGCTGCAAGACCTCTTTGGCACCACCTTATCACCAGCTCACTGCGACAAAGGACCTTGCAACCCTCATCCAGTCTTCGACAGACCCGTATGTCGCTCACATACAGGATATATTGGCTCTGTGTCATGAAATTATAATAAAATGGCATAGTGCGACAAAGTGGCCTATGTGCTGAAGGGCATCGCTGTTCACGTGTTTAACTTTATAGTCTACGGCAACATGTCCACCACTGAAGCTATAATCAAGGCATTCCGCCAGTTTGATCAAGCCAAGAGTCACCTCAGCGACGTCATTCATCTCGCTCTATGCTATCCCACCGGTCTTCCTCTGCCACCCATTGCGGACCTGTCCAGCCGGGAAACCAAGCAGTGCGGCTTCTGCAGGCAAAGCTGCATAGAGCGACCCTACACTGAAGAATACTGTCTTGGTGCCCTCCGCCAAGATCACCCTCTTAGAAATTAAAGTTCATCGTCTCCGTACCTCAGCTCTCTTTGACAGTGGCACCCTAATATGAGTCATGAACGCAGACTTGCACCGCCGCCTCGAACAGCTCCTCACGCCTGCCAAAACACCTGTCATCTGCGTTGCCCATAGTGGGATGGCCGAAGTCGTCGACATGTGCACTGCCCATGTCAGTATCGCTGGTCATACAACTCTAAAGGTCCTCGCACCGTCATTTTCCACTGACCAGATGATGACCTAACACTCGGCTTTTTCTTTCCTCTCGCTATGAACTCATCCACTGCTCAACTGGTACCCTTTGCCTACATCTATCTGTTCCTTTCTGACTCCAGTGATAAATGCCCAGTCACCTAAAATTTACAGATTTCGTTCGCCTGCCACCCCAACCTCTGACTTACGTTACCTTGTCCTTGTCCCTTGACGCACCTGACAGGGACTACATAGTATCACCTCTTCCTGACGTCTTGCTCTCGGCCAAAGTTGATGTGCGCAAAACTGTATTTACCATTGAAGACAGTCACGCAAACCTTCCTCTTCTGAATTTTTGCTTGCCGCCGAAAATTCTGTCTGGAGACATATCAGTGGCCACAACTTACGCTTGAAGACCAGTTCATGGTGGTTTCTTTGACCCGCCGAGCCTCAAAGCATTGAGCAATATTCACGTTGTGACCATGACACCTTCCGAAACACAATCGGATCGGATCTTTCGCCTTAGAAGACTGAGGACTACTGCCACGTATTGAATCTGTGGCTTTTGTAAAAAAGAAAGGTGGCACTTGGTGCTTCTGTGTAGATTATCGTCACCTAAAAATCACCAAGAAGGACGTCCACCCATTACCTCGTATTGATGAGGCCCTTGAATGCCTTTACGATGCCAACTATTCTTCCTTGGACCTTCGCTCAGGTTACTGGCTGATTGCTATAAATGACATGGACCGCGTAAATATGGCGTTTGTCAGGAGCGACGGACTTTATAAGTTCAAGGTGATGTCTTCAGGCTTATGCAGAACGACGACAGCTTTGGAACGAATGATGGATTCCCTACTTCAAGGCTTCAAATGGTCCCTTGCTGTGCTACACCTCGACAATGTGTTCGTGTTCTCGCCTACGTTCCAAACATAACTAGAACTGCCGGCCATATTGGCCGTCTCTCGTCAAGCAGGTCTTCAACTCAACGCATCAAAGTGCCATTTTGCCCTCAAGAAGATTTGCGCTCTCTGAGATCTCGTTGACGCTATGGGTGTCCGCCTAGACCCAGACAAAATACGTGCCGTGAGCGACTTTCCAGTTCCTCACTTGGCCATAGGCTTGCCCAGCTCTATGGGACTATGCTCCTATTTCTGTCGCTTTGTTAATGCCTTTGCTACAATAACGCGGTTACTCACCGACCTTCTCAAGGCAGACGTGCCGTTTTCAGGGGGTCCTCAACAAATCACCGCATTCCCTGAGCTCGTAACACGCCCCAGAACGTCCCCTGTCGTTGACAGTTTTTATAGAGCCCGCCCTACCGAGGTGCTCCCAGACGCCAGTGGTCACGGCACTGGAGCGGTGTTGGTTTAACGACAACGAGGCGTTGACCGCGTTATTGCATTTCCTATCCACTGCAGAATTAACATAACCATTCTATTAGAGGGTTAGTGTTTTGCTGGTTTTTTTTTTGGAGCTGTTGCCAAATTCCGCCCTTACGTTTTCGGCCAGTCGTTTTCTGTGGTTACTGACCAGCATGCCTTCTGCTGGCTGACATCTTTGAAAGAACTAACGTGACAGTTACATCGATAGGCTTTATGCCTTTAAGAGTATTCGTACTTAGAGCCGTGCAAGACCGGCCACCTTCACCAAGATGCTGACTGCTTGCCGCGTTATCGCGTTGACAAACCTTACGTTGTAGACACTGAGCTTGGCGACGGCGTCTTGACGCTACTTAGGATGGAGCATATTCCTTTAACAATGCCACTCCTGATAAGCTAAACTTGAATTTTCTTATTTTAACGTCGTTTTCCGCGTTCGCTAATGACAGCATGCCCGACATCACGATTGTGCGCCATTTGTTGTTGCCAAAAGGTACTGCATAAGAACTTTTTGTGAACTGAAAAGGAAATTAGGCTGAACAAGCGTGCTTCAATATAAAGGAGTCACCGCTGACGTTATAGCGTAACCATTAGGGTTTGCCCACAATAGCACGTTACTCTCGCAGTGGCTTTATCTTAAGAACAAGAGTAGTCTAATGTCACCTGAATGGATTCACTCGGATGTGAATGGCTACCGTTTTGCTTCATAAGCTTCGGCAAAGCACTCCACTATTGAGCCGTGGTTGCCCGCCACTGAAAGTAAGATTGATGTTTCCTGGTGGTTCGTATATCATACGCACAATTTATTCTTCGTGTTTTCGTTAAAAATAAATTACACTACACTAGAAAAATGGATGCTATGCGAAAGAAGACGTCGAGGTATAAGTAAACAAATCTACATGGTCTGAAAAAGAAATGGCGGCCTCGTGATCAACTCTATCCGCATCGGCCTTGATTTAGATTCATTCTTGGTTAGCAGGCAATATTTGTTATTTTTTCTGCACATTTTTTACATCTTCATGAAGTAATTGGTTGATTTGTTGGTGCACTCCAGGGATAATGATCGGACAATAGCAGTTCCCATTGCCAGCTCGCAGCTGATGTGCCTCTCAATGGTTCCTTCGCTGAGAGACTTTTCGTGTTCCAACGGACCAGTCAACGTGTCCCTTCGCCCCACCTTTTCGTTTTTTCTCCCATAGCTTCTGACGTTCGGTGCGCGCTTGATATATATGTGTGCGTACTTTACACGTTCGTGCCAACATTTAGCCGGGTCTTGCGCGGCCTACCACTAACACGGCGATCGTGTCGCAATCGATATAACGCGCGCCTACAAACTCGCGAGCGCGCCCTTTTCCGAGCCCGAAATAGCTCGCAGTGTAACTGGCGAAGAAGCGACGTGGTTGGCGAGGCCGTGTAAGGGTATGCAGCGCACCAGCCCACTGCAGCCGCATTACGTAATTAACTTCCGACGTGCGCTTTCGGCCGTCCGCGCTCGAAGGTCAAAAGGCCGCCCGCGACGACACTGCGCTGTGCGGCCGCGTACGTAGTTCACTGGCGACGACACGCGCCGAACCAGAACGTGCGTGCGCGCTTGCCCCCCTTCCCCGCACGGGCTGTGCCAGCTGTGCTAGCTGGCGACGGCGAGGCAAAGTTGGGCGTGCGACAGTCTGAGCGGTGCTTTCGTGTACCGTTAGAAGCTGCGCTCTCTGACATGCCGGTTCTCTGCGTTGTCTGCGCGGTTAGAACTCCCTCCCAAGTTTTCCAATTGCTAGCCATGCATATAGAAGTCATCGTTTGACTTTCCTTCGGTTTGTTTTGCCGCAGTCGCCGAGAGGTGCAGTCTTCTGTAGGGGCCCTATAACGTAAAACTATTCCAATATGTTTCTATTCCAATCTCCTGACGTCAAATTTGCGTAACCACCAACGCAAGCACCGGGCGGTCACCCGCAGGGTTGTCTAAACAGACCAATCAAACGCTCTCCTCGTTCATGGGAGGTCACTTTTGTTTGCTTGAAAAACGAATAACGTTGCCTACACTGAGCGGCTTGTCGTATCTAATTGGCTGACAAGAGGCGAGCAGAAGGCTCAAGTGGAAAGGGGATTCGATGGGGCCGAGCCACTGCACTCAAAGTCGATAACCGGATGAAGAGGTTGTTACCGGCGGCTACGATTGGTCGGCTTTCCCTTACTTAGCTTGCGGTGGCTGGTCGAAAATCGCGGCGGCATGCAACGGAAGCTCAAGAATGACGCTAAAACGGACCCTCAACAAAGAAGAGTTGGCAGAATGAGGGGGTAAACGTGCCGAAAGTGCTCGAAAACGTTACACGGCCACGCAAGAAGCGTTATTATACGCAAATACACCCATGCTCTCCGGCAGGTGCGAGTAGCCAGCGTCTGAGTGATCGGCGGCAGCCGTCTTCTATTCCTTTCGGAACGGGGCAGCATGCGGCTATTCCGAAGCAAATTCAGTTTTGTTCGGCATATTAATGCATCTTTATCACGTACACGTCACTTTGACGCGGTGAGTTTTTGCGGTTTTGTGACGTCGCGTGACAGGCAGGTGAAGTGGGTGCAGCCCGAAAACTTTTTACCAATAGCCGAGGGCTAATGGCGAAAAGGGGTCGAATCAGAAACATCTGTTTTTCTTTTTTCTGTCAAATCATGCATAATCAGTCTGTACACATAACATCAGATGGGGAGGTATCGCGATTTTCGTGACGTCGCGTGACAGACAGGTGAAGTAGGGGTGGTCGAAAAAAGTTTTTGACCAATCGTGGATGGCTGATAGCAGAATTGGAATAGAAAAGTTTGGAATAGTTTTACGTTATAGCGCCCTAGGTAGAAGCTTTCAGGCTACCGATTTTTCTGGCCATGGCGTCCAGTGCCGAAGAACTCCGAAGTACGAAGGTTGTCGCTGTTAAGCGATGCGAGGGAAGCCAGGTACTTAGGGGACATATCATGGGCCGCAAATGGGACCTGAATCACCATTGGCGGTGCGATACTCTTTAGAGCGGCATGTGCTGAAGGCGCATTGACAGGAAGGTCTTTATAATGCCTTTTCTTTGTATGTCGACTCCCGCGCGTCAAGTGAAGCCTGACTTCCTCGAGCTCTAGTAGCTCATTAAATCATCTTCTAATGCGAATATTTCCTAGGGCGCAGCAAGCACAGCGAGATTGTCGCCGTTGAATCAGAGCCGGCATAACGTAGCGATTCCTTTCGGTGTAACGTATTTTTTTTTCATCAATCGCTCCCCACCTGCCGTACATAGATAATACGAAGGCGGAGAGGCGTTCGAACCCCTAGGAAGCGCGAAAAGAAAAATGATTGTGTCGGCACCCAGGCATTATCAAGACCCGGAATTCAGATTGGGAAATCAGAAGTAGTGGTGACATATTCCGGCGTCAGTCAGGCTGGTGCAGTTGCCGGAGGTCAAATTCGCGAGATACTTGTCGAAGTGCACCAGAGTGAGTGAACCAATCGTGTTGTACATCCTCTTGTGCGGTTCCGCAGGAGTTCTTATTTTATTTATTTATTTATTTATTTATTTATTTATTTATTTACACCGCAGGCCAACTTACTGGTCCATGCAGGAGGGGCAATGCAGTTGACAAGGTGATGACAATGCAAGGAAGATAATAATAAAAAAATATGTAAACAGTGCATGAAAAGGATGCAGCCCATAGCCACATTACAAAAACCAAAATGCTTGCCTTAGCACAGCAACTACAACAAAAAGAATCGCACATTTGAATTTATATGTGGATGAAAAACGCTGTGCCAAACAATAATCTCGCACTAAACATAACAAAATACCGGAAATTTCACATAAGAGACGAGAAAAATAGCTATTAATACTGCTTATGATTGTGTTATTTTATGTGACAAATAGTTTTCTAACTCATTTGTGAAGTTCCCTGATTGAAGTACATCAACAAGGAGAGAATTCCATTCGTGTATAGTACGCGGAAAAAAAAGCTGTTCATGTGAGATTTTGTTTTAGCAAATAACGGAGTAAGGGAAAAGTTGTCTATGTCTTGTTTTTCCTGCTTTCCCCTTCCCTTTCGCGCACTCCCTTTCTCCCCTTTTACACTTTCCTGTAAACGCCTCCCTCTGCGAGGCAGAAAACCAGACGCTCATCTGATCAACCTGCTGCCTATCTTCTTTCAGTCTTCTCTCTATCATCATGACCGCGTCGTCCAAAGACGCGATTGCGCAGTCAAATCGCCCTATTCTACAATGTGCCCCGCGCGTTTGCCAATATTTGACTCGGGATAAGCAGTGTCCTCTGCCGTCGCTTTTCAGGGAGGAATGCACCGCTCTCACCTCACCGCTCTCGTGCCGCCGGCACCCCAGTCGGAGCCAAGATCGCAGTGTAATCGGCATCAATTGCACCGGACGCGCTGCTGTGCAGCTGAACCGCATCCTCCCATTTCCAAGGCGCATCCTGCTTCACTATCCACTTGCGTTACCTGCAATAACCTGTAAATTTATTGTTCGTTGCCTACTAGAAGAGGTTTTGAAATAGCAGAGAAACTCGGGCGGGTTGGTGGGGAGTTCATATTTGACAAGCAGCAATGCTAAAAAGACGACGGTGTTGGGCTGCTAAGCACGAGGTCGCGGGATCGAATCCCGGCCACGGCGGCCGCATTTCGATGGGGGCGAAATGCGAAAACACCCGTGTACTTAGATTTTGGTGCACGTAAAAGAACCCCAGGTGGTCCAAATTTCCGGAGTCCCCTACTATTGCGTGCCTCATAATCAGAAAGTGGTTTTGGCACGTAAAACCCCATAATCTAATCTAATCTAAAAAGACGACGACAAAAAAAAAAACGGGATCACATTACAAGCGCTGAACACCCAATTAAAGCTTTATCATAGTAGAAGAGTTGAGGTTCCGCAACCTAATTACTTGGGGAGCAGATAGCCGTTATGGAAAAAGACAATACGAAACAAAAAATGCATTCTGGTGCTTTTTTATGACCTTTACTGGCACAAAATGGCGTTGGTGTACGGTGTTGGTCGTGGCCGTCATCAACGATGGTATGACGTCGGCGGCTGCGTGTACAATGACCGGCTCCAAAGTGCACTTCATGGTAGTGAGACAAATAAATAAGGAAGGCGGCAACAAAGACTCGAGTGTAGAATACGTTAACTACTACAAGTGTCTGTGCAAGGTTACGGAGAATTATGCGGAAGTGTTCTCATTTTTCTGCCAAAAGGTTTCTGCGGCTGCTTTTTTTTTCTTGTAGATGCATGTGGATCGCTCACCACAGGTGTTCTTTGTTTTTTTTTTCTGTCCTTTTCTCTGATTTACCTTTCCTTTTTACTTTCTTTTCGTCGCTATTATATTTTTCTTCAGGGGCTGAATGCACAAAGCTTTTCGGCCGTAAGTGCTGTTTGCCATTCCACAACCGTCTTCGCCAACAATATGTCCAACATCCCGAATGGCACCTGCTCTTACGAAGAGCGCTGTAGCGCACGAACTTTCTTGTGAATAAGTGTCCAGAGATACATATCTTCATTTAAAAAGAAAGTCCTCAAAAATCTTACGCTATAACTCTTCGTATAAGCCAATTCTAGCCAATCCAGACGCTGGGCAAATAACTAAGCAGCGAAACCGGCCAGCCAGTAGCCAAATGCACTTATGAACGAACAGCTTTGTGAATACGGCCCCAGACTGTCAGCGCTCTGTACGGCACAGAAGAAAGGTAACGATGCAGCTTGTGCAACGGCGCCGTCGATATTCGACCAGCCGTGGGCAAACAAATTGCACTTTTTTCTATTATATTTTCTCTTCCAAAGCGTTTGCTAATGCTCTAAAGTAGGCTATACTGTCGACACAAACTACAGGTGAGATTGAAATGAATTAAAAAAGCAAGCACACGCATTGTATTTTTGGGATTATTTTCATCCGTCTTATCGTCAATCTGACCGAGTTGCTGATTTTATGCGAGTAAAGAAAAAGAATGAAACTAAAAAAATTTTTGGGAATCACGTTTGCAGGGGTTGCTGTAATATTCACCTCGTTCATAATTAAAAGCAGCGAAATAAAATATTAAATTGGAAAGTATGGAGGTCCGTATTCACACGAAAGATCACGCGTGAGAACTATTCGTAAAATAATAGGTCAGTCAGTCGTTACGATTGGCATACTATTACCAAAGGCAGCCGACCAATGACAGACATCGCTTTCGATGGAAAGGCTTTGCGAGTTTTTCTCTGTGTCGTGAGTGCCCCAGCTATGTCAGTGGACCACCAATTAGTCCTAACAGCCACCTGGCTAAGTTGACTCTGTATTTTGTCTAACACAGGTAAGCGTTGACGCACAGAGACTTATCCTTTCAATGAGAGAAAACAATTAAAGACAGGATTGGCTTTGCTTCTGTTCAAGTAATATATCTTTGGGGCCAAATGCACAAAATTTATCTTACGAGAGAGCGTTTTCTCATTGGCCTGAGTTTGAACGGCCGCCCTTAATGATAGTGGTCAATGCGATTACGAGAAGATCGTAGTGGCAGTGGCAAATCGACAGCGTGACAAACGTTGCAAGATGGACCCCGGCACCTATTGTAGGCGTAGTCGTCTATTTGTCACCTCTTTGTCACACTTTTACTTGATATTAACACCTTGTCCTTCAGACCGATTTAGGGCAATCAGATGGCAGGCATTTATGCAGAAGAGATGCCGGGTCCATCGCTTCATGCGTCTGCAACGTGCAAAGTCACGAAAGCGCTGCTGCAACACTTCGGATGCACTAGCCTATATGACCGCTTACGATCAGCTGACGGATGAACGTTTCAATGCGTATGTGTCCATGCATACCGCGAACTTGTCTCTTATTTCCCTTCTTTTACTCCCCTTTACACCTTCCGCTGCGTATACGGTAGCCAAGCGGGCTATGCCATGGTTAGTCTCCCTGTCCTTCCACCTTGTGACTTCTCTCGCTCACTCTCTTACTCGATGGCCGAGTATAACAGTGCCCGCTGTCTTCTGCAGGCGAATACTGCAGGACCAACACGAACGTGCGCCCTTTGTGCTTGGCGCGGTTTTCGCAGGAAAGGTGTATATAGCGTGGTAGCGAGCGGAGGACGTTCCCTTATTTCTCTTGGGTAGCGGCGGAAAATGTCTGGCGCGCGCACTTATCGCCTCAGTGTATATTTTCCGCTGTGCACAGCTGCGACCGTGGTGGTCGCTCACATTGCGTGCGTAGAAAGTTACCAACCGCATCAAGCTGGAACCCGCATGTCGCGATTTCACACGCGGTGGCGGAATGCGGGCGTCGTTTCGACGAGCACGCTGGTGAAATCACTTCTCCACGGGTTTCAGTCGAAGGTAGACAAAAAGAAAACAGAAAGCTAGAAAAAAAAAAAAGCCGCGCGTTGCGGTACCAGGCGTTGCTCAACCAATGACAGTGTAGAACATAGTCACGCGACGCGAAGCTCGCTTCCATGAAATTTGGGGTCGTCCTTCGCGCGCATCTCGCAGCACTTCGAGAACAGCGGCCAGACTCGTAGACTATGTGGATGCATTGAATTAAGCGAGATATTAAACATAAGGAGAAAAAAAAACTTGACTTGGAAATTTTTTGCTAGTTAAGTTCACTTTATAAGAGCACATCGCCAGCACGAAAAAGAAATATTTTGTGCTGTGGCGAATTCTGTTGGCCGGCAAACGTGGCGCGAACACGCCATGGTGTTTGTTTGCGTACCGATCCTATTGCGTCATCGGCTGCTTCGAGTCGCGTTTTCACTCGTGAAATACGCGTCACGTGGTTTCAGCTAAAGGGCGACAGCAGCGGCAATAAGTCCACGTGACGTCGTGAGAAAACAATCCAACCTCTTCCACTGCGCATGCCGAAACGAAAGCGCTCATCATCGTACAAGATCGATGTACAAGAAACATAATAAAAAAATGTGTAGGGAATGGATTAGGCGCTCTGAAATGATGTACGCTGCACAAATGAATAGTGATAGAGTGATAATCACGTGACAGAATGGATACCATTTGCTAACTCGGACATTTACGTCGTTGACACGATCAGAGGAGAAAATGCACTAAACAATAGCGCGCAATAAAGATTGAGGCTGGATGTTTAGATCCGCTAAAGACGTTATCCGAAAACCTGCGATTCGTCCGCGCAGACAAGTACAGATTACTATAAGCCACTGCACTGGGTAATTTCCTTTCGCAGAGCTAGATTGAACCACGAGTGCGCGCTGTTCGATAATTATACGCATGCACTCATTACCTCCGCGGATCTGTAGTAGACCATCAAGGAAGGTGTTTCAGACCCGCACTTTTCAAAATGGCACTTGTAACATTGGTAGAGAAAGCGCCGACAGCACCACGTTTTGCAACCGCGCGCTTCGGCGCACGGTGCTAGGCCACGCAGCCCGTGCATCTCAAACCGCGGCGCACCCAGCGAGCGGCTCAAAGCCCCGGCGTCTTTGCATCCACGTACCATTTCGCACCGCAGAATACGATGTGCATATACGCGTTCCATTAGAGCCTAGGGTGCGCGCGCGGATAGAAACTCGTTTCTCCCAGCGGTGCTCCAAACTGAGCCCACGGTCCTGGTTACAGGCGCTGGCGGCGACGTGCTTCGCATCGCCAACCAAGTGTGGGTCTTTTTATCTCGTCATGCCAGCCGCGGTTGCCATTCGCGCCAGCTTTCTTAATCGCAACCCGCTTTAACAGGCGCGCGAAGGACGTGGTGCGACTGCTGCATGCGGTGTGTGCTGCTCGCCTCGAAACCACTCACGAGCGAGATGTTGGGTTAGGGTCAGAGTCTCCATTTTTCCTCCCCCGTTATTTTGCTTCTTGGAAAGCAAAACGAATAAAGTCGCAGCAAACATGCAGCTCAACACCAGGTGCAACGCGCACCTGAAGAATCGTAGGTCAAAAGTTTAGCTATACCACGCTGCAATATATATATATATATATATATATATATATATATATATATATATATATATATATTAATTATGGGGTTTTTACGTGCCAAAACCACTTTCTGATTATGAGGCACGCCGTAGTGGAGGACTCAGGAAATTTCGACCACCTGGGGTTCTTTAACTTGCACCTAAATCGAAGTACACGGGTGTTTTCGCATTTCGCCCCCAGGCCGGGATTCGATCCCGCGACCTCGTGCTCAGCAGCCTAACACCATAGCCACTGAGCAACCACGGCGGGTATATATATATATATATATATATATATATATATATATATATATATATATATATATATATATATATATATATATATATATATATATATATATATATATATATATATATATATATATATATATATATATATATATATATATATATATATATATATATATATATATCGATGCAAATATTATAAAGCCGCAAGTACTGTAACAGTCATCATTTGCATCATTTATGAATGCATACAGGGCGCCAGATGCACTTATAAGGTTACAGCTTGAACGTATGCGCGGTGCATAGTCTGAACAGGCAGTGTATACTACAGAGACAACGCATGCTTATAGACTAAGACGGCGCTGAATGCGTGCACCTCTGGAATAGCGGTAAATCATAATCTAACACGTATCTACGTTCGACAAGATGCCACGACACGTAACACAGATGCATAAGTAGATACGCGTCTATCGCGATACAAACTAGAATGTCGCTCGAAACCTGGTAGCCTTTTATTGATTTTCACCTATTTCAATTACAACACTCCTACACTCATTCGAGAGCACGGCAGTTGTGGAATACGCGATATAGGGTGCCACACGTAATTTGAGGCAAACTTTAAGAATATGCAAATGCCACGCAGCTCGACAGAACCAAGGTAATCTTGTTTACCGCCGCTTGGCGATACTCAGATCATTTATTGCATTGCGCCTGATTACATAACTAGTCCTAATTAATTCAGCTTCTCAAATATTACAATTAGGTGAAAGTGCCAACGAGGAAATTGCGGAGCAACATGAAAAACTCGCGATGCAGCTTTCTGTCGCTCGATACGGGCTACGAGAAAGAGCTTTGTTTTTATTTTATTTTTTTTTTCAAGCATAAGAGAAGCGCGCAAATACACGCAAAGTGCCTCGACAGGCTGCAGCCCTTCGCCGATCCGTGAGTCGCACATTATGACGCATTTTTCGGCAGGCGCGCTAGAAATAACAATAGAGGGGAAGAGTATACTTTAAAGCAACCCCGGGGAATGCAATTTCCGGCCGCGTTGTCGTTCGCAACCCTCGGTCTCACCATGCGACGTAACAGCTCGTGCTCGCGGCGTCACGCGGTAAACGATCGCCCGGAAATAACGCCACGCGGCTAGAACGACTGCGGCGTCGACTTTGGCGAGGCATTCACGCGAGCCAACACTCGATCCGTTTGTTCTGCGCGGCGAGCGTTACGTTATGCAAGCGCAACGCCCTCCAAGCACGGCGGCAGCGCGACGTAGATGCCGGAGGTTAGCGGAGGGCCGGTGTTTTTCCCTCTCCGAGAACGGGGAGGTGGGTGTTCTTGCTTTGAGCGGCGCGCGCAGTTCGGGCTATTGCGAAGACGCAAACTCTGCCTCGATAAATGCGTGCAGCAGTGTGGAACGCTATAGCTGGGCGGTTACTTCCCCTGGGACCCAATATTACGGAGGTCGCGCCTGACAAGATATCGGCACACCTGAGGAATTTCCTCGCGGTCTAAACTGATTCACTGCGACAACACCACACACCGCCATCTCTCGTCGTCGTCGTCGTGATCGCTGCTGTTGTTTTTGTTCTTCTTCTTATAATGATTATTAGGAGGTAAAATATTCATTTGTAAGTTGCCACGTATCACAAGCAGATAAAAATGAATTTTGGGTGCGAGAAACGACACAGAAATGAAAATTTAAATCAAAATAGAATAAAAAAAAAGAAACTAACAAGTTGATTGATCGGTTTGAGCAAGATAATTCCGGTCTTCGGGGCAATCATTTCTGCTGTTAAAAAAAGAACAATGAAGGCTCCGAAAGAAAGTCATTAAAGCACAGACAAATCTAGAACAAGACTATATATACGGAGCGACGTTCTAACGATCTTTTTCTCGTAACGGAGAAATTATTTATTGTTTCAGCTTCGCCCCAGATTGAGCATAATAGGAAGGAACCGCCGCCTTGATGGATTTAATTTGCACAGGGCAAGTACAAATTTTACCAGCCCCTTACTTTTCTCAAGAACCGCTTGTTGCTGCATTATACATGTGGCACGTGTTGTATTTGTTATTAGTTCTGGCCCTGGGTCCATATTCACAAAATTAGTGATACGCTAGGACTATTCCAAAGGAAAGATGCCAACCAATCGTGATTTTGTAAATATCATTAGCAATGATGGCAGGCGCGTTCGACGAGGTCAAAGAATTCTTTTTCTTAAAATAAAATCTCGACAGTCTTAATAATGGTGCATCTCAGTTCAATAATTACGCAAGTTGCACTAATGCTTTTTGCTTAATACAAATAGTAGGGCAGTTAATCGATGGTTATATTTACTAAGCACGCAGCGTCGCTTTACATATTCTCCTTGAATAGCTGGGAAAACGTATCAGAGCGATATCAAAACGCATGTAAGCGGTCCTCTGGCTGACTAATAACCTGCTTGCTTCTGCCTTTTTGTTTCTTTTCACTCTTGCTTTGCGGCGAACGTGTTCTCTCTGCTGCGCAAAGTAATGCATGCTGACGAGTATAATGAACAACTTACGACAAGTGCGCAAAAAATAAAACGGGGCCTTAGCGCTTACGGAGGGGTAAAAAAATCACCTATTTATTTAGTTATTTATTCATTTCTTTATTTATTCATTCATTCATTCATTTGTTTCTACACACTGCAGCCTCGAAGGTTTATCACAGGAGTAGGAAGTACAAAGTACAGAAATTGCAAAGATGTGAACAACGTAAAATGCAAAATCGATGGTTATTGATACACGAAATGAATTCGACAAGCCATATTGACGGGACATGACTAGGTAAGGCATTCCAATCTTCTACAGCACGGACAGAAAAAATATTTATGTACTTCGGTGCGACGTTCGAAAGGAGATATATTCAACTCACGAAAGCGTCTCAAGGTGGATGTAGGTCTAGGGTGTCTGATGTATTTGCTGAGTAGAGGAAATGGTGGAGAGCTAATCAGGGCAAGAAAACTCCTTGAAGATTGGAGGCGCTGACGGCAAGAGAGGGGAGCTAGCTTAAGAGTGAAAACATGGAAACTAGGTGAAACGTACCTGCCGTAACGACATGTCATCTAGCGCCATCTCGCGCTTGCGACTTGATTAGAGGGTGAGGGGAACATACCAAGTGTTAGAATGACCAATCAGTAAACTAGATCCGATTGCTTGTAATCTTTGTATGTAGTGATTTTGAGCACACCTTCACGTAGCAGAATTAAGTCTTATTTTCTCCCAGAGTCATCCGATGTTGTAAAATTTGTCAAGCTTACTAGCTCGCAAAGATATATAAAAAGAAAAAAAAATCAGCAGAGACACTTCAGACTACTTACGTGTGGGAATGCGAAAGCATTAGAATCGCTTAGGTGAAGTGTTTTCGATTGATGCTTTCGACGTGCTTTAAAGTTATTTCTGCTGAATAGATGTGTATGTTTGCGTGTTCGTTGACCACAGGCTGGAAACGTTCGGACCATTTTGCTGAAGAGCGATGAATTTCATGTTATGCCTAATGGTAGGTCTCTCGCGACTATGTCGTCTTCTTTTGTGTTCCCTTGCTTGGTCTTCTGAGGCGTGCTTCGGTGGGCGACCACGTTTCGCAGCTGCCACTGATGTAGGCGCTTCGGAGTGCATCGCAGTAGACACAGCACCGGTGACATCCGAAGAGAAAGTGACGTGATGGAGGTAGGGACGGAGACGGTGACGTCACGCGTGCAATGACGCACGCACAAGGCACAACTTTACCAATGGCGCCACTGTGGCATCGGGGAAGCGTGCTCGTCTTGCACCCCGGAATCCCGGTTTCGATTCCAACCCAGAGCAAAATTTACCTGATTTTCTCTTAGAAGGCCTTCATTTCTGAACAGAAACCTGCCTGACAAATCTGACATCAATCCGAGCATTTTTTGACATCTGTCTAGTCTTCGCGCCGTCGGCCATTTTTGGTACCATGTTTCGGCCACGCCACCGACAACAACGCCAGATTTTCGAATAATGGGGCATATAATGCTTCCGCTTTAAAAACACAGCGTAAGATGCATTTCGTTTTTGTACTGATCACCTATCGCATGCATTGACAGCGGCATGACATGGCTGGTTGAGTCGATAATGCGAGCACACTGCAACATGCCAAACGTTTCCACCGTACGCAACAGTTTATCCGCCAGCAGGCTACACATCGAAGGACTCCTGCCGTAGCCCTGGTGTCAACGAATTTGTGCAGGGGCATCAGGGTGGTGTTTCGATCTTCACATTTTGCCAAGCAACAAAGTTAAATCACTGTTTTAGCAACCAATATCTTGACGCGCAATCGTCCGGGAAAAAATTTCCTTATTGCGATGGGCCTTAGGGAACTTCATTATATTCTCCTGCCACAATTTAACCTCTAAACGTACCAGTTAAGAACCTGATCGGTTGTTTCTCGCTAATTGGAAAATTTACCGCGATATTATGTCGCCAATGTCATGCTCGCGTTTCAGTTTGGCTTTAACTCTGAGGGGGAAATCGCGCTACCTGCGAGAGTTGCAATGGTGGAAAAGGTGTAAGTGGTGTTTTAACACAGAATTTCGGATTTCTGGAGAGCAGGTTTACACTTTAATGTTTCTTCATCTAAATAAAATTTAAAAAACTATGTCTTTACGGATACGCATGACTCTGTACAGTAACCGTAAGAAGCGCGCCAAAATTACACTATGTACTCCGGATGGCGTTGATTGCCAGAGAGATTTAACTCTGAAGCGACTCTCTTCGACCCTTGATTAGGCGCACAGGAAGTGCTCTAAACAAGAGCGGAACGAAAAGAAAAAAAAATGTGTGAAGAAAGAACTAGTAATCACGTCGCGAACTGCTTGGCTTATGCGGCGCATCAAATTGTACGAAGCCGGAAATCACACACGAAATCACAAGCACGCGCACGAACTGCAAAAAAATAAAGGAAATGAAGTCCCGCATGACGGACTATAACCAGTGTGTGAATGCATGACAGCGCAGAGCGTTTTATGCTCCGTTAAGAACAAAATGTCGAGAAACAGTCTTACCAGCTCAGCCGCCGAAAATCTCGGCAGCTCTGCTGTGGCACTGCACGCCTGTGTTAGGGGAAGTAACAATTCATCATTCGGCAGTTTCGGCCTAACGCCTGCGCGTGTATTTCATTTAGGCATACTCCGAACGCCAGCGGATCGAGTGAACTTGGATTCATGGAAGACGGTACATGTGCAAGCACACAAAGACTGAGACTTCGTGGCGGACTTCGTTGCACAATAGCCCATTGTAATCCAAAAAGGTTTTTTTTTTCTCTCTCTCCCTCTATCTATTTCCTTCAACTCTGACGGGTATACAAGCATGACGGGTATCTCGAGTGTGTTACCACGCACTCGCAGTGTTCTGTAGCACTCGCCAGGCAGCTGTCGCATTCACATGGCGCCCCTTGCGAAGTGCGGCAGTCGACGGGGACTTCGTATACCGGGAAGGTGAAATCAAACTCGATGCTAGCTTCGACTGTGTTTACCGACTCTCACCTATGTCATACGCGGGCTCTCAGAGCGTAGAAGGATAGCTCAAAAGCGTGCATTCGCGTGACAAGTTGTTGCATCAGGGAAGCTCGGGCACAGTATGTCACGAGACGTCACCTCGAAAGGATGTCGAGTAGCATAGTCGACTTTGCTTTATCTTTTCTTGTTCATCCGGCACAAGTATCTTGCGTAACAGCACGGTTACATCTGTGGTGGAACCTGCAAACTCACAACACCTCTTTTTACGCTCGTCGGGCCTTTTGGCGTATGAGACATCTTCATGTAATAAACGAAAGATAGGTACAATAACTCAGAGTATTTTACGTCTTGGAATGTCGCGAGCACTTTGACCGCACTTCAATATTTTCATCGGCATTCACTGATCATAGTCATTATCTCGTATCTTATAGTCCTTGGTAATATCTCTCAGTCGACGGACAAAACAAAAATCACTCTTCGGCCGTGGTTTCATCTTGCATATTTTATATTATTACAGTTGTTACAAATGTAGTTTTCTTTTTTTTAACATACATGGACGCTCAAAGTTCTCGCTCGTTCCTGGAAATGACGACGTCATAGAAGTGACGTGCTTGTGTATGCAAGACTCCATTGCATCCACAAACACAATCACCAAACAGAATCTGCGGGAAGTCTACACGAGGCGCTAAGAACAGTGACACGTCTCATCACAGAATGACGCAGCTTCGATGTGCTATAAGAGTATGCGAGTACGAACAGTTTCAAGAAATCGCCCCGTAAGTAATTTCCATGCTTTAATATGTCTCGATGGAAAAAGAAGACAGCTTTGGGAAAGACTAGTGTTCGAAATAAAAAGTAGTGGAGTGTGACAATATAAAAGGGTGCTAATGGGCAGCATCACATGTGACAGGTTACCTGGAGTTTTCAGGCTCGTCCTAACGGTTGTTGACTTCGTTTGTTAGAATGCGCGCCTGGGCTCGAAAAGACTGCCCTTGTAACAATGGTTAAACGTTGACATTAAGTTATCCCACACATACTGCGTTGTTGCAACGCAAGCAAGTCATGCTGGTTTCAAGACAATATTTGTAATGCGATATAAACCAGGTAACGTTGTGGGAGACGCTAAATGTCTGCGATAACTCTGTAGCAGCGTTGAGACAGTGTTAGCTTTTGCGTGGCTTTGATAGTATGGTTACTAGAATGCGTCGACAGGTGCACAAACTAACTTCAGCGCAATCCCGCGCGCTTTCCACTCATTACCATCTTCGTGTTGCACAATGATATAGGCATAATTATGCAGCTCGAGCAATCTGGCAAATACACAGCCGCCATAAACTTGCACAAGTCGCACT
Source organism: Dermacentor variabilis (assembly GCF_050947875.1). NCBI lineage: Eukaryota > Metazoa > Arthropoda > Arachnida > Ixodida > Ixodidae > Dermacentor > Dermacentor variabilis. Next base: position 2,187,246 of record NW_027460313.1, on the reverse strand, counting down.
CCCTAGCACAAGGTAAATTGCCATTATCCGTGGGAATCGGTATAGCCAGCATCTTCTCGCTTTTAATCCTTCGGGATTCGATCTTTTCCTCTTCGTGTGGGAGCTGCGCAACGTTCATTTTAAAGATAAACGAACGGGCCTCATCTATCATCACGTCACCCGGTCAAGCCGCGCGCACTGTCACGTGAAAAAAAAAAGTAAAAGAAAAAAAAATAGAAGGGAAAGCCGAAGTAAAGGCTCGCAAGAGTAGCACTCACAGTAGGTGGACTCCTCGAGTTCCCGGATCTCGTCCTTGGTGAGCTTGCTCGCCCGTTTGCCCATGATTCCGAAGATGCGGCGCCCGCGTTCCATGGCACTACGACGTCGGCATCAGACGGGGGTCGCTGTCAGCCGGTCGTCCGGCCTGCCCGCCATCGGAGTTCGCCGCCGCTGGGACGATACGCTCCTCAGAGAGGACAGCTCACGTTGGTGCCCGCCGCCGGCAGCGAGTTACCGCACGAAAAGTGGGATCCGCAGAGTGCTCAGTTCGCCGCTTGAAATAGCCTGGTTGGTCTTTTTTTTCTCTGCCCCTTCTTGTTTTCTTAAGAAGCAGCGTTTCCTCTCAGTTATTTTACAAGACGTTCGCTCTGTCCACGATACACAAAAAACGAAGAAAACCAAAAGGCTGTACCACAACTCGAAATGCGATTGCACAACTTTCTTTGCGCAGCTCTTTCCGTTCGCAGATCGGTGAACTCGGAGTAACGGTGAACTTGGAGCAACGGCAACCCACAGAAAGTTTTTTATACAGCGGATGCGGATGACGTCTGTCGCAAACAACGGAGCAGTAGTTGACAATCCACGCGCTGCTTTTATAGGTTCGATTGCACTTGCACTGGAAACGGCAACGACGTTTTGATTAGTGTGAAGCAAGAGGTTCGGCAGGAACTTAGAAGAGCTGCGTAAGAGGCAGTGAGCTTCTTTCTCCCGACACTAGCGGTAAGTATTCTTCTTTTTTGTTTTTTGTCTGAACAAATTGGCGACAACCAAACATCCCAACCTGTTTCCTTTCTGGTTGGAAGATCTTTGCACAAAGTTCACAGTATTGTCCTATGGCACCCGCAGCTTGCAACGACACAGTGGTCGCTTACAATCCGTGGAACAGATAGTCGCGGCGAGCTCCGGCGCAGTTCACGAACTCTTCATCGCGCTCGCATTATGGTCCCGGTAACAGGTTGTCACCCGCTGGTCCGCGCATGCACATACACCCGGGTCCACAGGGAATGTGTGCACAGCGGCCGCGAAACGACTTCTCGATCCGGGAAGTGAGGAGAGCGGGATGGACGACGGGTTGCCACCCTCTCCACGGGCGGTTCTGCGGAGGAGGGCACTGGTCTCGGGCGGCGGCTGTGCACGGGTTCCCGGTACGGCGGCCGAGTTTCGACTGAGCTGGGGTCCGGAGCCGCACTTGGCAAAAAGGCGCGAGAGGAAAAGGGCGAGAAGGCAGCGGCGGGGAGCGGAACCGTCCCGTTGCCACGGGCAACCACGCACCGAGCCCCACTTCATTTCGCCCTTTCCTTACCCCATTCGCAGTCTTCCTTCGCTCCTTCGCGGCTTTCCTTTTTTTCCCCTGCTCGTCAGCGCCCTCTCTGGTCACTTCGGCGAAACACGCCTGCGAAACGCTGCCCGATGTGTCTTTCTGTGCTCGCACACACGCGTGGGTGTCTGTGCGTTCCTGAGCGTGCACGCGTTTTTTGTTTTGTTTTTTGTTTCCTGGCATTGAGGTTCGCTGTGGATAACTGTCTATAGAAGATAGGTAAGTGCAACCTGCGTTTGCATCACTGGGGTGTACCGTTTCGGCCGTTCCTTTGGCTTCTGTTATTATGACTGTTCGAACGTCTGCCTCAATAGTTGTAAGGTTTGCGACTTTATAATAAAGAAAATCAGTTCCTATGTGCAGTTAATGAAGATATAGCAGCAGCTGCATTCTAGAAAATGCGACGGATGCAGTAGTTTCTTCATGGACGTTATACTCAACTTTTATCATGGCAGCACAAAGTTAACATTGGCGCACTGGTTTCAAAAAGAAATAAATGCAAAGAGATACGATGTTCAAAACATGTGTTCAATGCAATTTAGCAAAAATAATAAGCATAAACGATAATTAGCTGTGATATTCACAGCATATGCGTTAGTTCGTCAGCGTTAAGTGCAATACTAGAGCGGTGAGTTGAGGTGAAACGTTACTTGAGCGCACCTCTTCTGTTTGTGTACTCAGTACACAGAATGAATAGTTAGACGTGTTTCCTTGAGGCGTTGTTGTGCGCCATTGTTGTAGCCTGCGAGAAAGTTAGCACTATCGTTGCCTCACACGGCGCATCGCATCGGGGCAGAAGCGTTAAAGTTTATTGAATTTATGGCGCTTTAGGTGCCGAGCGCACAATCCGTTTTATGAGGCACGCGGAACTGGGGGACCCTATTTTAATGCTGATCACATGGGATTTTTAAAGGGCGCCTAAGCCTGAGTGCACGAGCGTTTTCGCATTTCATCCCTGTCGAAATGCATCTGCCGTGGTAGGGATCGAACACCCGACCTCGAGCAACGCCATGGCCACGAAACTACCGCGGCGTGTACTTAAGTGTTGATCTGATGGGCGGCCGCTTCCTTAGTGTCGTCTAGACGCTGTAGGGTTTTAATGCGGCTTTTTGTTCTCGCGCCCTACGTCAGTTGTCTACTTGAAAAACTTGTACGGTGTTTATTTTTTCCGAAATAGCGGAGAGGCACTGTGGCGCACATTGAATTTATATTCATCCGATTTGTCCGCAACTGCTGACATGTGTAGTAGCCTTTCGTTGCATTCTTACGTCGCCTTTTCCCTCTCCCGCCCTCCCCGAATGTATGCGAGTTGCGAGCGAATAGTGGCAATACTGGCAGTCACTGGTTTCATGACTGCATCGGTTCTTCCCCAATCTCTGCCTCCTCTGCCTGCCTCCTCTCTACCATTCTATCTATTTTCCCTCTGGACTGTTACACGTCATTACAAAGGTAGGCGCTGCGGTTTCTCAATGCTCTTGCTGGGTGACCCCGATAATTCTAGCAGTCGAGAGGGTATTGTGATGACGACCAGTGAGCTTCAGAAGGCGTTGGGACGACGTAATGTAAAAGTATACAAACGAGTCTCTCCCATGACCTTTCCGCTTTGCAATGCTTCTGCTATTTACCCTTTTGTATACTTAGGTGAATACCTGTACCGCACTGTCTACTGCCCTTCTAACGCACTCCTGTAAACATCGCTGATGGGTTTGAGAGTATCGTGAAATAAATAAAATAAAGAAATAAATGTAAATACATGTTCTGAAACACATGCCGACGCGACGTGCAAGACAGCAGCAGCCGTAGCATTGGAAAAGACGAAGGAAAAGATAAAGCAAGCTTGACTTTAAAAAAAATTACGGAGATTCTGCGCACGGTCGGAAGCGATTAAGATGTTGCGGCTAGAGTGGCGTTCAGGGCATGGAATCCACCAAGCCCATAGACTGCTGCGTCAGCTTGTAGAAAATGAAGGAAATATGGTTTATTTAGCTTAGTTACACAACTCCAGTTACGCCGGAGCAAGTTAATCGTCTGAGTTCACATCAGGACTCTCTGTCCTCACTCTCGAAAAGTCTCTGCGTTTAATACCGTCGTCTTCCCTAGGCGAGTCAACTAGGGAATCTGAAGACTGAATCTGAATACCACGCCCATATTCACCATAACCTGCATTAACTCTGCCTCCGAAGAAACTGGTTTGGAATCTGTGGAAAGAAATCAACCGGCGACACCTAGTTCGTTCGTCGTTGCCTCCCCCCCCCCCCCCCGCCCTTTCTTCTTCACTCAGTCTGCCAGGTGAAGGGCGGCTGAGGGCCTTTCGTAGAACCGTGCTACAGCCGGTTTACACGCTGTCTTGACGGCTGGATAAGTGCCGAGGGATGGGTGGTGATTTGACTCGTCTAATTAACTGCGCCTATCAGTTCGTTGCCGCGGCTACCTCCCTTTCATTCTTTTCTTCGGTTCCCACTTAATGTTGGGGTGAGCGCGTTTAGTCGTTGTCCACGCCGCGCTGACGTCTGGATAGGAGGTGCAGTGGTTTGACACATGGCAAACGTTCAGGTAACACCCTCAGTGGTGTTGAGACGTAACAAAGGGAAGCCTTTTGTAGTGTTCGCGTTAATTGCTAGTAAATGGTGTAGCCGTCGATGGTGAAAGTTATAGTTGTTGGGCTCTTGCTGCAATGAGAGAGCGGTGAGTTATATGCCCCACTTGCGTACACCACTTGTGTTTGTCCACGTGGTACACAGAAGATACAAGGAACGTGCCTGCTTGAGGCGTTGTTGTTGTTGTTCATAGCCTGCGAACAGGTTGGCTTTGTCATTGCCTCACACGGCGCAACGCATCGTGTCAGAAGTGTTCAAATTTAATTGAACTATTGTGCTTTACGTGACAAAAATAGAATATGATGATTATGCGCGCCTAAATCTATGTGCACGAGTGTTATTCAAGTGAATATATCCTTGCTTGCTTGCTTGCTTGCTTGCTTGCTTGCTTGCTTGCTTGCTTGCTTGCTTGCTCGCTTGCTCGCTTGCTCGCTTGCTTGCTTGCTTGCTTACTCGCTTGCTCGCTTGCTTGCACGCGGCATCGGAGGTTGGTTGAGAACGTGTACATGGCCGGGGAGCGGGGGAGGTGTCTATGACATCTTTCAAGCGGGAACTTCGTAAGTGCTGCCGCAACGTCCTCTAGAGCTTCCTGGTAATCACCAGAGTACCCTCTTGGACTCCCTGGCGAACGACAAAATGCCCTATGGGTAACTGTAATCTGACGTGAGACCCCGGCGAAAGCATTTTAGCAGACGCAACGCTTTCCTTTGCACTCACGCACAATAGCCCATAGGGGAGATGTAGTGGTAGAAAGAGGAGAACGTGTAAACCCAACGCCGCGCCAAACCGGATGAATAACAGCGTTCACCCTCTTCGCTCGTCGCAGCGTGCATACGTGAGCGGATCGCGCGCAGGAGAAGAGAAAGGCGCATCAGAAAACATGCTTCGTTTGGGGTCTCGCCTGTAAGAAAAAAACGCTTCTACTCGATATTGCAACAGTTCCGGACAAACTGTAAACATATTATTACAAGGTGTTCCACGGCACGTTTCTGCTAGTTCTGAAAAATAAGCACCGTACAAAATTTATCCATTCCGACAACTGACGCAGGCTGTGTAGCCGCAAAGCCGTATTAGAGCTCCGCAGAGTCCAACAAATCAAAAGTTGAGGTACGATGCGTTGCACCACGTGAGGCAACGGCCATGCTAACGTTCTCGCAGGATAAGAACAATGATACACCACAACGCGTCGAATAAACATGTATCGCTGCATGCTCTGCGTACTACGTAGACAGGCAAAAGTGGTGCACGCAAGGCAACATCCAACGTCACCACGACTGCCGTATGTCGTAAACATCACCGCCAAACATTGTCAATATATAGAACAAAAATTAAGCGTAAAGTAAGATACCGAAAAAAGCTTCACTTACACTGATTCCCACAGTGCGTAGGACCTACATAATGTTTTCGCTTCTCGCCTGCCATCGAAATGTGCTACAATCAGGATCAAACCATTGCTCTCGAAGAACGCCATAGCCACTAATATATCGCGTCGGGTACAGAAGTGTTGATCTGCCGCTTGGCCGCTTGCGTAGTCTCGCCTTGACGCTGCGGTGCCTTACCGCGGCTTTGCGTCTGCATGCCCTGCGTCAGTTTACCGCTCGACAAAGTAGCACGATATTTTTTGAATAATTTAAACGTGCCGCACTACTCCACCTTGAATTACCAATTATCCAGCAGAACTGATACTTAGGCGAGTTGGTAAGTATTCATGGTGACATTCGTAGGGCGCACAATAGAAAAGGACGGAAGTGGACACACGAGCGCTTACTCACAACTGCTTATTTTTGGAAAGAGACGCAACATAAAAGAGCCAGCTGTCTGCACTGAGCATGTGCAAAACGAGTCATCAATTTTTATAAAAACAGATTACAAAGGTTAAAGCAGTGTTCAAGAATACAAAGTCGTTGTCAGTGATAGCAACCGATGATTTACTAATGCATTCTTCAGCACGCCTTATTATATGGAACGCTTCGGTAATTTCACGTGTTAGATTATTTTTATCTCAAAACAAAATACCAGTGTCAAAGAATACCGGTTCACAAAGGTTGCCGCGGTTAGGCAAGTGCGAATGATTTTCTTTTCCGAGAGAATGTCGATGTCCTTTTAGACGAGCGTTTATGCACAAACCGGCTTGTCCTTTGTACATGTTGCCACAGGTTAACGGAAGCCGGTACACAACACCTATTCTTCATTTTGTAAATTTTTGATCTTCTTTAAACCGCAGCTGTATTTTCTTTTTCTAATGTCAAACTTTTTTTAAACAGCTTGGCACAGTTTTTGCACCTTGTTAGGAGCGCTGAAAACCACTTCAACGCCATACCGGCTGGCAACATTCTTTAGCCCATGCGAAAAATAATGAACATAGGGGAGAACCGCAAGGCATTTTCTCTGCGGGCTACGCCTCTTCCTTAGATCTGTTGTTGTTACACCCTTCACTATCTTAATTACTTTCTCTACCGATGTGCAAATGATGTGTTCCGGGAATCCTACTGAAGCTTGCCTTGTTACCTGCTTTGCAAAGCTTTCTTTCATTTGGTGGCAACAAGATTTTACCAAAGCCACCCGAAGGCACGACACTGCTATTCCACTTTTTACAATCTTTGAATGTCCTCATTTGTACTGCAGTATGGACTTTATCGATCTACGGCTGTGCATCCAGCGCGTGTGGTCGGCTAGCAATCGCAAAGACAAATATAGAAACTGTAGTTCGTTTTCTTTGGCTACCTCATGTGTAAACTTGAGGCCTAGGCCACATTCACGAAACATTTGCGGTACATTTACCACTGTATGGCCTTGTTCAGTTGGGCAAAAATTAGTTACGAATGTAGCCTGAATTGGTGTTCACTGTGCGGAGCATGATCCGACGCGTGATTCCGCGTTGTCATAGCGTATACTGTCTCTTTCTTCACTTCCCTTCTCCTAATCTTCAACTACCTTTTCTATCCCCTCCTTCCTAAAGAGCCTTTGCGCCCATGTCGGTGGCAGTTGCCAGCCCGCTCCTTCCCTATTTCACTCTATCTGTGTGTATGTCTTTTCGTATCAAATAATAATAATAGTGTATGCGGCAATCGTGTGTCTGGTTTCTGTCTCTCTACACTTTATCTTTCTACCTCCCTCTAACCCGTTCCTCATTGCAGAGTAGCAAACCAGATTTTCCATTCCGGCTTACCTTTTCTCGCTTTTTCCTTTCTTTCCCCTCTTTCTGGCGACTTCTTTCCTGGCGAAAAATTCACAATGGCTAGAGACAATACACTGGCCTTTTCAATACAGCAAGTGTGAAAGTACTTGGTCCACGTCCAGTACGCCTTTCACTTACTTTAGGTTACAACAATTGATCTTTATTTATGCCTGCAACATATACTAATTGTGGTGTCATTTCCTGATATCCTGCGCAAAAGAACGAAAAAGAAAGCGCACGATAATATCAGATCACTAGCTTAGGCATGTTGAGGAGCTTTTAGATATTTATCACAATAATGGCTTCGTTATTAGAAAAAAAATGCAGGTACAACGTACATACTGGAAGTTAGGTGAAGCGAAGCTGTAGTGAGGCAGCTGATTAAATGCTTTAGAACGATTTGTTACTCATTTTATTTATCAATACTGCAGACCCCGTGTGGTTCCTGCAGGAGTGGCATACAGTAAACACATTCATAAAAAGTAAGTAACAATCAGACAGGAAAGAAAACAACAAAGGTAGAGAATGCAAGACATGGGACACTAATTACAATCATAATACAGGGGTTCTAAGTCGCGTACAATATCATTTGAATAAAAACAGTGGAGGGTAGAGCATTCCAGTCCGACACTGTTTTAGTAAAAAAGCTGCATTTATATGAATTCGTCCTTGCGAAAATTGTGGCAAGTGCCATGCGGTCGGTGCGTCTAGTTTTCTTAGTTGAGTGGGGACGCACGCAATTTAGTGTATTTACTATTATGTTTCCTCCAATACAGTTATGAAGAAAAACCAGCCTATTGACTTTTCTACGGTATTGTAAAGATGGGATGTTATGTTGTTGCATAAGTAAGGAGGATGAGTCAGTCATTTTGTAGTTATTGAACATGAAGCACACTGCTTTTCTTTGTACACACTCTAGCTCTCGAACGTCATTTTTGTTAGGGGGTCCCATACAATGGAAGCATATTCGAGCATATTCTAAGAAATGTACTATATGCTAGAAGTTTAACGTTAGGACGTGCAGTTTTAAGTTTCCTTTTGAGAAACGACAATTTTCGTAGCGCTGAAGTAACAATACCCAACATATGTGATTACCAGGTAAGTTTGCTATTTAAAATGATACTGCGATACTTGAATTTATGTACTTCCTGTAGGTCACGCTGGCTAATTGACTATGTAAACGTCCTAGGTGTTTTCTGTCTCGCAACATCTAAAAGTACACTTTTTTCGGTATTTAATTCCATGTCCCACCGAATGCACCAGTCTCGAATGGCGTGTAGGTTATTTTCTAAGATTGCATGGTCATTTGGATCACAAATTTTCTTTAAAAAACGTTGTCATTCGCGAACATTCGATGGAAGACACCACCATGAATCAAGTCTCCCAAGTCATTTACATAAATCAAGTACAATAGCAGTCCCAACACACTTCCTTGAGGTAGTCCAGAAGTAACATGCACGAGTTCTGAAGAGCGAGTTAAAACATGTACAAATTGCCGCCTCTCCCGAAGGTAGGCACCAATCCATTTAATAATATTTAACAGAAGACTCAAGCATTCTAATTTGTGTAACAACTTCCCGTGTAGCAATTTATCAAACACCTGCGAAAAATCTAGGAACAAGACGTCCAGCTAACCAGCCACAGGAAGGATCTGTGCCACATTTGTGTATTTTCTACAGAACTTGTGTAACTGTAGACATGTGCTTTCTAAAGCCACGTTGATGGGGTGATAACGCATCGAGACTTTCAAGAAAAACATTAATGTACTTTGAGATGACGTATTCCAGAAACTTACAAGTGCTTGTAATAGATATGGACCGCATATTACTCACACATAAATGGTCACTTTTTTTGTGAATCGAAGGAACGCGTGCTAAGCGCCAGTCGTCCGGGATTCCTCCTGTTGAAATTCAAAACTTGAACAAATGTGTCATGAATTGAAGTATCTGTTCCGCATACCGACGCAGAAAACCATTTGGGATATCGTCCCATCCTGAGTTATTTTTTTAGGTTAACATTAAGGAGCAATGACACGATGCCTTCTCGCATCTCTGTTAAATCATCGTCTATGCATGACCCTGTGCTCTGAGGTACGTAACCATCGCCCCTTGTAAAGATACTGTGAAAATAAATAAAAAATTAAATACCTATTAAAGTGTGTGTGATCTGATTCATGCTGGTCACCACTTTTCATTTCATAAACATCCTGCCTACAGTCCCTCAATAAAACGCCAGTACTTCTGGCTATTACATTTAATAAACTGAGATAGACTATGGTTGAAGTAAGCATTGCGAGACTCACTTAAAAAAATATTTTTCTGATCAAGGAAGATAAAAGCTGACGTCTTTTTCTGCTTGCGGAGTCGCTAGATTTTACGCTTTGCATAAATAATATCCATAGCTATCCAAGGGTTGAAACGTCGCTTCTTATAACTTTAGTAGGTTTAAAATTCATAACATAAAAATTTACAGTTTCACGGAACCTCTTCCATGAAGTCTGAATGTCAGTTACTGCGAAGTCGATATTTATATCTAGATAATCAATTACTGAAACGTCATCGGCGTTACGAAAATCCCGAGCAACTGAAGAATTGTTCGCTAAATTAGGCGTGTTATTGGTTTCTTCCCAACAAAGTTAGATTAAATTATGATTTGAAATTCCCAGTAGCACAGTGGCCGATGCACCTTTAATAATTTCTGTTATAGACAGCAGATCGACAACAGATCCACTTCGCCTGAACTGACGCACCATTTCCTATAAATTTAGACAAAACATCATATCCAAGATTATATGAATTGCTGTGGAACATCCATATCCATCCAATTGACGGCAGGAATGTCAAGATCACCGGTCATAATGACATTTCTATCACGTAGGCTAAGTAAGGGATCGTACAGTTTTGATAAGTACACATCGTCTACATCGGGAGAGCGACACACTGCACAAAGAAAAAAGTGTAATCTCACAAAAACACACGTTTAGCAGCAAACTTTTATGATCAGCAGTTTGATCAGCATGTAATAACGGCAGAATCTTTTGCAAGAACAGCCATGCCTCCTCCTCGGGAACCCCTGTCACGCCGATACACGCTGTATCCTGGTGGAGCCATTTCATCATCGCGAATATCGTGATGAAGCCAAGTTTCAGTAATCACGCAGACATGCGGATCATGTAGGAGTGACAGAGATTCTAATGCATTCGTTTTGTTTACCACACCTCTGACATTTAGCGAAAGGAGGCGGAGCTGTTGTACCTTCAAGTGCTAGCTCGGGGGCCATGGGACGTTTTCATTTGGCAATGCTTTGCGTGTCATGGTATTGTCGTCCCATACGTAAAACTGATCATTGATGCGCAACTTGTCATTTACCAAACTGATCTTTTTCCCGTCGTCTTTATCAGTTTCTTTAGCAGGCCCAAAGCAACTTGCGTTTACGAAGGCTATCCGGACAATAACCATTCCGTAAATATATATTCGTACCTTTAAGTTTCCACGCGTTGAATTGCACTGCCTTCTTTTTTCTGTAGTCGTGGAAATATAGAATAATGGGTCTGTTTGCCGCCGGATACGTTAGTTCTAATTTTAATTCTACTTCGGTCAGGTGTGTTTCAAAGCTTGATATCCTATTTTCTGCTCTCTCAAGAGGGTTCTTCAAGTTTGCAATGTCAGCCCTTACCGCCTGTTGAGCATCCATAAGATTTCTAAACATATCTTCAACAGCATCTCCGGGATTTTCCTCAATATCCCCCCAGAGTAGCAATTTGCAAGAAAAAAAGCATTCACACACAATGGTAATACCGGTTTGTGGGCACGGGAGAATAACTAGAAATCTACCACCGCTAGGTACACAGTAGGGGTAATTAACTTGTACGACGCAAACAAATCGCATGGTTAGCGATCTCGGTCGGTGCGCTTCCCCGTGCCCACTGACGAAACCCACGTACGGCAATTCCTTTATAGCGTCGCTGCGTGATGACGTCACAAAAAACCTGTTTAGTCCATACGGCTGGAATGCTCGTGGCGATGACGAAGGTACCAGCACGGTGAGCGGTGAAATCTTGTGTCTTCCACGGCAAAACTTCCGGCGTCGATAGTGTTCCAGCAAATGCCAGGAGCAGAGCCTGTGCGATGCAAACAAATCACATGGTTAGTGATTTTGGTCACTGCGCTTCGCCCTGCACACTCGCCGCGCCTACTTGCAGTCTCACAATTAGTACCGATTGTTTACTTTCAACTTAAGCAACGCGTAAAATTCTCATGCAATTGTTACGCTCTCTTGTGCCTCCTGTTCGGTCAAAGTGGCACACTAAATAGATAAATTAAAGAAATTCAAAGAACTCAAGGAAGGAAGGAAAAAGTGGAGAATGAAGGCAGGGAGGTTAACCACTTTAGCCTAACCGGTTTGCTACCCTACACATGGGAGCGGGATGGGGGGGATGAAAGATGGTAGGAGAGAGAGAGAGAGCACACAACACAGGAAACACATCGTCCGTTACAGTCTGTCACTCTTGCGCGGTACGCGACATCACTGTCACAGCCGCTTGTCCAAGCGCGTAATCCTTCATAAACCGAAGTCGCCTTCAGCTGAGATGTCTTCTGTCGGCGATATGCGAAAATGGTTGCAACTTACAATGGTCTATTGTCCAGGTGTGCTAGAACGGACGCCATGGACTGTCTCTGAACATTATATTCAGGACAGTCGCACAGAATGTGTTCTAGCATCTCCTCGCAAAGAAAGGCATTGCAGAGAGCGTTGTCAGTCATTCCAATGCGAAACGAGTAGGATTTCGTGAAGGCCACCCCTAGCCATAAGCGATAAAGCAGGGTGGCCTCACTTCGGCGGAGTCCTGTTGGCATACAGAGATGCATCAATGAGGGCAGGTCGTCTTGATTGCTGCGGTTGGTCTGGCTGCTTGGTGTACACCCTAGAGAGAGCGTGATCTCCCGTGCAAGCACTTGAAGGCTGCTGGCTGCGTCGGACCGTGAAAGTGGTATGGCATCTTCCTGTGTGTCTTCAAGAGCTGTCCGAGCGGCTTTATCGGCGTCTTCATTTCCTATGACGCCGCAGTGACTTGGAAGCCACTGAAACGTCACGTGATGTCCTTTCTCATGTGATGTATGGAGTAGGCATCTAATATCAAGCACGAGCTGTTCGAATGGCCCGCGACGCAGAGCTGATAGCACAGATTGTAGGGCTGCCTTGGAGTCACTGAAAATTGACCATTGCCGAGGTGGTTCCCGATTGACGAAACAAAGTGCAGCGCGAAGAGCAGCTAGTTCCTCAGATGTAGATGTCGTTGGGTGGTCAGTCCTAAAGCTGATGGTAATACCTCTTTCTGTGACGACCACAGCACCGGACGAACACTGGATGTTTGTGGAACCATCAGTATAAATATGTGTACTGTCCACGTACCTCTAGTGCAGAAGAAGCAGAGACAGTTGTTTCAGCACAGGCGACGACAGCTCAGACTTTTTCCCGATTGCTGGTACGCTGAGATGGACTATGGTGCTGACAAGGCACCAAGGGGGTATCGATGGTTTAGATGCAGCGGTGAAGCCCGAGGGAAGTTTCTCGTTGTACTTGACGATAGTTTTATAGAATGATGCTTGGTGCCTGTCTGAAGGTAGTGTTGCAAGGTGGTGATAAGGAGCACGTGCAAAATGTCTGATACGCGTTCTCAGGGCTTCCACCGTGATGTGAGTTTGCATTGGATGGTCCCGAGCAATCGCAATAGTTGCCTCAGTTGACGTGCATCTGGGCAAACCGAGACAAACTCTGTGTGCTTGAGCTTGTGCTGCCTGCAGAACACGAATATTTGTCTTGCAGGTGCTGTTCAGTACAGGTAGACTGTACCTTAAAAAACCGAGAGAGAGAGCTCTGTAGAGTCTCAGCATTGCGTCTACTGACATCCACCATGTCTTTCCTGTCAAGTATTTAAACAACTGGGAGGTTGCCGTTTCATGTAGGCCACGTGCGGGCTCCAACTGAGGTCTCGGTCGATAATTACGCCAAGAAATCTGTGGGTTCTGACATAGGAAATGGTCTGCCCATTGATTGAGATGACATAAGGCGTCATTGGTTTGCAAGTAAATGCCACTAGGGCGCATTTTTCTGGCGATATGCTCAGACCTTGTTCACACAAGTAGCTCGCTGTCAAAGTAGCCGCTCTTTGAAGCCGTGCACGTATCTGAGGACGTGTGACTGCCGAAGTCCAGACACAGATGTCGTCTGCGTATATTGAAATTTTGGTGGTAGTTGGCAAGTGTTCAGCAAGTCCAATAAGATCGAGGTTGAATATCGTCGGGCTGAGAGCACCGCCTTGAGGAACGCCCCTGCTGGTATAGCGTCGCCTAGTTGGGCCATCGTCAGTTAACACATAGAATGATCTTGCAGATAGGTAACTTGCAATCCACAAAATACTCGACCACCTAGGCCAACCGTCACAAGAGCGTCGAGAATCGCCTCATGTAATACGTTATCGTATGCCCCTTTCACATCTAAGAATAAAGCTGCAGATACACGTTTACGGGACCTTTCGTGCTGGACATATGAAACGAGATCAACTACATTGTCGATGGAAGAGCGGTCACGTCGGAAACCAGCCATGGAATTGGGATAAATCTTCTAGTATTCAAGGTACCATTCCAGGCGGCCAAGGATCATCCGTTCCATTATCTTTCCTACACAGCTGGCCAACGCCATTGGGCGGTAAGAGGTGAGCTCTAGCGGGGATTTGCCCTGCTTCAAGATTGGCACCAGGCGGCTCAATTTCCATTCGTCAGGAACATTTCCCTCCTGCCATGAGGTGTTGTAGAGACTCAATAGTGCTATCCGTGCGGATTCTCCGAGATAGCACAAGGCTCGGTATAATACACCATCTGGACCCGGAGATGAGCGCCTGCAGAGACCTAGTGCCGCCTAGAGCTCCTCCATTGTAGAAGGAAGCTCCATGTGGCAATCACGGGAATGAGGGACGTCATCTCGGGCTGGATCATCTGGACGTGTCACTTGGTCTGCCATCCGCGCACAAAAGTCTTCTGCGACATCGATGTCTTGCCGCCCTTGGAAAATCGCGAGCGCCTTGAATGGAAAACGATGTTCCGGAAGGCAACGCAGACCTTGCACCGTTTTCCAAATGTGAGACAGCGGCTTGCGGGGGTCGAGTGTCTGGCAAAACGTTGCCCAACTTTCAGACGCTAATATATCCATTCGACGCTGAATCTTCTTTTGTATCCTCCTGGCTGCCCTAAGGTCATGGATTGATATTGTACGCCGATATCGACGTTCCGCCCGGCGACGAAGTGCGCGAAGTCGCTCTAATTCTATGTCAAAGTCGTTTCGCGTCTAAGAGATCATCAGCGTGCGAGTGGCGTTTCGCATCGTATTTTTAATCGTTTGTTCTAACCCAGAGGGTAGGCCCTCGCTGCAGGCATCTTCCATATCAGATTTGAAGTTGGCCCATTGAATCGTCCGAATGGTATTCCGTGGGCCAGATCTAGACGACAAGCCTTTGATGTTCAGATAGGTGGGAATGTGATCACTCCCATGTGTCTCAATATCTGGAAACCACTTCACACATCTGGCGAGAGAGTTGGAGACGAAAGCAAGGTCGAGGCAGCTGCCGTATGTCACGCCTCGAAGAAAGGTGGGGCTACCATCGTTCAAGAGAGTAATGCCATATTTGTAGGCAATGCTTGATAATCTTCGTCCTCTTGCATTTGTCTTTGTACTTCCCCATGCTGGATGGTGTGCATTGAAATCTCCTATGATGACCCATGGGGCGGGGAAAACACTCAAGATATCCGCTAATCTTTTAGTGTCGAAATTGCTGGAAGGCCATATATACACGCCTATGAGAGTAAACAAGAGTTTGTTCTTTTTAACTGTGATGCATATATACTGACTGTCGTCGTGGGGCCCAATCGGTTGCAAAACATAGTTGAGTTCACGACGAACAAAAACGATGATTTTGCATGCATGAACTATTTGTTGATGACATGAAACATTCGTACACTGACAGTCTGATTGGTTTCGACAAGTTGGGCTCACAAATGACGATGAGTGGAAACACATTGGTGTACACAGACAGACAGACAGACAGACAGACAGACAGACAGACAGACAGACAGACAGACAGACAGACAGACAGACAGACAGACAGACAGACAGACAGACAGACAGACAGACAGACAGACAGACAGACAGACAGACAGACAAAGAACTTTAATAACAAGGTCCTGAGAAGCTTTGCCCTAGGGCAGAGCTGCGGGCCGCTCCCACGTGGGGACGGGTAGGCCGAGCCTAACCGCCGCATCGTGGGCTCTCTGGACCGCCCAAGTTTGACGTGCATACTCTGAGCTCCGGATGGCAGAGCTCCATTCTTGTTCTGTGATGCGATTGGGTCCCTGTAACGAGGGGCATCGCCAGAGCATGTGTGCCAAATTGCTAACAGCCCCACAGTCGGGGCAAGTAGAGCTGAAAGCCTCTGGAGTGATTGTGTGGAAAGGGCCAGGTTTGGATAGCACTGCGTCTGAAGCATGCGTAAAGTGGACGCCAGAGGTCTAGCCAGTTTGCAGTGAGGGGGAGGATAAGTCCTCCTACCCAGGTGATAGTGCGTAGTAATTCCGCTGAAAGTAGTGAGAGTGTACACAGACTGACGGAAATCTGAAATTCGTGATTTTAGCCCTCTGGCGTTCCACTGCATGACGGACGCTGCCTTGACTTCTTTTCGGAAGGATGGGGTATGGGTAGCCATCTTTCTAGTTGAGGGATTCAAGCACTGGGCTTAAGGCGTCAAGCACTTTAAGTGCGCTTCGAGCAGACGGTGTCCCCATCTTGGGAATACGCGCTGCGTAAAAGTAATTTTCAAGGGGGATTGCATACCATCCCACGTTAAAGTCGGACATTTTCGACATCCGGTTCGATCATTTATCCAGAAGCCGCTTCAATGTCATCAGTGCTTCAGGTTAGGACACGTCAAGGGCGTGTGTCCCAACTCGCTACTGTGTCCCCGTTGCCCTGAACCTCATGCAGAAGAGACCTGTGGTGCCACAGTTCTGAAGTGCGCCAACTGTAGCGGCCCTTACGTAGCCTCGTCGAAAGACTGTCCCCGCATCAAGAGGGCGCGCGCGGTTCTGAAGCAAATGGCCAGAGACAATTCGGCCCACAGGGAGGCAGCCAAAGTAGTCCGGCGTCGGCGTCGACGTCGGCACCGTCGTACGTCTTCAAAGAAGGCGCATGCGCGAAGCGATAGTACCCGCTCCACTACGGTACCACTTACTCGCGCCGCGAAAGAAATCAAGGAATACGTTAAATATAACGCGCTACTTCGTTAACAGGTCGGCGTGCTTCAGATACCGATGAGCCGACATTTATTTTTCACTTTTTATGAAAAAAAACTTTTTTTTGTTTTCTTGTTGCTGCTGTGTGGAACCGAGGTGCAGGCGCACTAATTTGTCGGTCCACATACGTAGGTTATATATGCCAGTTCCATGACACTTGCATTTGGTACACATTTAATCTTCGTATAATTAGCCACAAATATGTCCGCTACGATACTGACCCACCCGACAGCAGCCAGCAGCCACGCAAAACATGGAGGGTAGGAAAGGCTTCGCAATAAATATATGCACACAGATCACACATTTAGGAACGTATGTGAAACGAAGCTTCCGTTATAGCAGTTAGTTAAATGCCATCAAACTAAATGCGATGCGGACAAGCGTCTTTATACTCATCCTAACATGTAATCTCGTGCGATGTTTACGTTTACGTATTGCACCTTCCACCGCGTTAATTTTGTCCCTTCTTTGTGTTACTGCATGCGGCGGCCGCGTTTCAAAGGGGAGGGGGGGGAGGAGGAAAATGAAGAACGCCCATGTATCGTACATTGGGTGCACGATTAAGATCCCCAGGTGGTTAAAATTGATCCGGATTTGGCCACTACGGCGTGCCTCATAATCATCATCATGGTTGTAGCACGTGAAACCCCCGAATTTATTATAATGTGTATTCATTATGCCTTCAGAAAGCAATGCAATAAGGTTTATTTATGCTTTTCCAAGATTTATAAGCTACCTCTCTGTAACTACAGCTTTTATTTATTTGGTAGTCAGTGCAATGTGCTGTGCCCCCTTCCTTTTTGCCCGTATTTAGTGATGTTTGCTTCCAAAACATGCACCAACTAGCTCACATAGTCGCGTGATGCCTGTTTCATTACATCTTTTGTGCGCTTCACGGATACCTATGGCTCGACATAATATGAACAACGTATGCGCATATAGTAATTTTTCAGGCGAAATCAAATAGAAACAAATAGAACTGAATACAGAAGATTGTACGTTCTTCTCACCAGTAATATGAAACACTTTTCACGTCATGGTATCCACAACATTTGAAAGTTTCTGACGCTGCACATTATCAAGCAACCTTTATTAAGAGTCAAATATGTGCATTATGGAACAACCAAGCAGTTTGTCCACGAACTCAGGGCTTTTCAGAGCATACGTGATCATGCCTTGTACCTATATTGGCGTGTTAAAATTACGAAATTCTTCAACTGATTCCAAAACAGAATATAACAAAAAAACCTTCAAATTTTGAATTGAATTTGGAATATTTTTAATCTCTAAAAAAAGTGAGAGGAAAAGTTTTGTGGAGTCTGTTGGGCAACGCAAGATTCGCTTGCGTTATTTGATACATTTAATTTCAGTAACTTCATGTCCGGTCAACTAAGAAGCTTGTTCATGAAAAACAGAGAAATTACCGTCGTATCTGGTGCACTATGTAAATGGCAGTAATGGAAAAGGTTGCACTATCGTGCGAAAGGCGCCGCATCGATAGTGATGGCAAGTATTGAACAAATATACAAAGTAAAGTGCGCATTTTATCAGCTGTCTAAATTGGAGTAAGCGTTTATTTACTAATTACCCCAACAAGCATGGTGTCACGCACGCACACAAAAACATGTAATGAGCTCGCTCCATGACCACGAGCACTCGCTGTCACAAGGCAGGCGTAATGAAGAGCTCCGGCAAAGAGGAGCAAACGCCTTGTGCTTGTTCTCAATTCACCGTGTCTCTCAAACTTACACATCCTCCAACCCTACGCATGCGGGAATACCGCGCATGAAGCCACCAGCCAACTCGACTTCCCTCAGGCTTTGCACCCACCGCAGATAATCCCGAAGGCCCGAAAGGTGGTCCGCGTATGCACTGAGACATATGTCGCCACGGCCGGGCTAGAGGAGGAGACGCGTTCTCCTCCCCTATGGCACAATGATCACGTGACCTGCAACACTGGGTGAACGGAGGGACCTGGCTCAATAAGCAACCGTCCTTCTGGCCTCTCACTCGCATGCTCCCCTGGCACCCGCTGCATATTGTGCGCGTTGCGGGATAAGACCTTATAGCAGTTGGACGTTAAAGAGAGCATCACTGCTACGGCGGCGGTGACGACGAGTGCTGCATTTCGCTTTGAGTGTCCATATGGTTGTTATAGCAACCAAATTTTGAAGTTCCGCCCTGTGGACGAAGCAATGACAGCGATTGCAAGGTTTAGTGTTGCGATCGAACTCAGGACGATATGTTATCGTTGTACGCAGGTGCGACGCGCTTGAGCGATGCAGCACGCAAGCCAACTCCTGCTCGGCAGAAGAAACAGCGCCCTAGCAGCTACGAGATGTCTCACAACTCTGGGGCGCTATAATGTAAAACTATTCCAAACTTTTCTATTCCAATTCTGCTATCAACCCTCCACGATGGGTCAAAAACTTTTTTCGACCACCCCCTACTTCACCTGTCTGTCACACGACGTCACGAAAACCGCGATACCTCCCCATCTGATAAGATGTGAACACACTGATTTTGCATGAATTGACAGAAAAAAGAAAAAATGGCTATTTCTGATTCGACGCCTTTTCACCATTAGCCTCCGGCTATTGGTAAAAAGTTTTCGGGCTGCGCCCACTTCACCTGCCTGCACTCGACGTCACAAAACCGCGCGAACTCTTCGCGTCAAAGTGACGTGTGCGCATTAAAGATGCATTAATATGTCGAACAAAACTGAATTTTCTTCTGAATAGCCGCAGGCTGCCTCGTTCCGAAAGGAATAAAAGATGGCTGCCGCCGATCACTCAGGCGCTGGCTACTCGCACCTGCCGGAGAGCATGGGTGTATTTGCGCATAATAAAACTTCTTGCGTGGCCGTGTAACGTTTTCGAGCACTTTGGGCACGTTTACCACCTCATTCTGCGAACTCTTCTTTGCTGAGTGTCCCTTTTAGCGTCATTCTTAAGCTTCTGTTGCATGCCGCCGCGATTTTCGACCAGCCACCGCAAGCTAAGTAAAGGAAAGCGGACCAATCGCAGGCGCCGGCACCACCCTTTTCATCCGGTTATCGATTTTCAGTGCACTGGCTCTGCCCCTCGAATCCCTCTCCACTTGAGCGTTCTCCTCACCTCTTGTCAGCCAATTAGATACGACAAGCCGCTCAGTATAGACAATGTTATTCGTTTTTCAAGCAAATAAAAGTGACCTCCTATGAACGAGGAGAGCGTTCTATTGGTGTGTTCAGACAACCCTGCGGGTGACCGCCCAGTGCTTGCGTCGGTGGTTACGCAAATTTAACGTCAGGAGATTGGAATAGAAACATATTAGAATAGTTTTACGTTATAGGGCCCCTGGTGTTTGAAGGAGCACCACCGCTGGTGTGGGAGGCATCGCACCTCGATGGTGCAGCAGATGAACCCGAACGGGAAACCATCGGTGTTAGTCAGCACCGAGCGAAGCGTTGGCTGGACGTTTACTGTCCATTCCGCGCAGAAAAGTGCATACACACAACAGCTCAGCAGGAACGTAATAAATGTGCTTACAGTACGCGTGCAGACAGCGCTCATGCCAGTAACAGAAGGCGGAACGCTGTCCGCCACCGAGCGATTGAGCAGAGTCTCGACGGTGCGCCTATACTTCGTGGTTTCTCCTGCGAACGCACTCCACGTCTCTGGAGTGTTATTTTGTAGAAATCACTTTCCTCATGCCAATGCCGTTTCGCGTGACGTCAGCGCTTTTGGAAATGGTGGTTGCGTATGCGTGACGCTTTTTCGATAGCTCAATCAAAAGCTCCCTTCATTGGCTGCATGTTTCTTTCGTGTTCTCTTCTCTTTTTCCCGGGCTGTATAGCAAAGTTATTTTGTAAAACGACACTTAATAAAAGCGGCCTTCCATGCTACGTAAAGCAACTTCATTTTATAACCTTACAACGCACAAGCTGCAGCAGCTTAAAGAAATTCAAACGCAAGTGCTCTTATTTTTGAAGCCGTAGCCACATATCTGTCGGATCCATGCCGTTGAGCGCAGGCAAAATGGCGGCCTCTGTTGAACCCGAACAGCTGACTGCCCCGAACGTGTTCGTAATGAAGCACAACTAACTGCGGCCCACAGCGGTGTTCTTGCGTCTGAGAAGAATTGCAGGCGCTGCTTCCAGGAGCAGTGAGATACAAGACTGAGGTGAGTAAATATTGCTCGTGTAGGGCTTCTATTGTCCTGTGGTTTTCACTGCATGTATTGCATGACGTGTGATAGTTTCTTTTTTAGGAATGACCATCAAGAATTATCTCACCCGAGGACAAACTTTTGAACATAGTGGATCGAGAACTGCCAAGGCACTGACCACCTTTCAATCGGGCACCGCCACGACAGAACAAAAATTTCGTCAAAGTGATCGCAGCAAAGGTAACACTTCCTCCGTCAGGCGCCCCTGCACTGAAGGTTACGCTCCGAGAAAGAAGCTGCTATAACGGTAAATGTGAGTACAACTTCAACTTTTTTACATAATCGGCATAAAAAGGCAAAAATAATAAAATGCAAATCATCACTTTATGCGGGCGCTTAGCTCAGATAAAATAATTGCCTCTAACTTTCTCACTGTGTTGCGACCCGGCTGAAGTTCCCAAGTATAGAAAGGAAAACTGTCTGCAAAAGGGCCATGAGTTTCACGGGAACAGGCCTCTATCCTCCTGCAGTTAATCGGGCGGCATCCATACGTGGTGAGAGATTCTACAGAGCTTTTGCTGATTGCTGCTCGAAAAAACGAGCTGTGGGAGGAGGTAGCGGGTGTGCTAAACGCGCTGGGGCCAGCGGTCAAAACGACCAGACGCTGGCGTAATTGGCCAAGATGGCCCATAAAGCCAAAAAACAGGCGGCCAGGACCGCGAGCGAGGAGAGCCGAGCTTTCTAATAATACTGAGAGCAACGTCATTTCAAGTTGTTGTTGTTGTTGTTGTTGCTGTTGTCGTCGTTCTCGTGTTTGCAGGGCCACGTTTGGCGGGAACGTGCGCGGCGTTGACAGCCGCGTCCTCCGTCACCGATAGCGAGGTGCGTAGAGGTGGATTTAAAATGCATTGCTTGTGTGACCTGTGACATCGTAAAACTATAAGCATTAGATTGTAATGCAAGACGGCAAAATGTTTTCAACCATATTTTTCTTTTGCTTTTTGGCCGAGCGATAGTATAGGTTATGTGCCCTGAGCAGCAACTTGTGTAAATGATGTGCATTGCACACAGTGCTCACGATGTCTGAACAATATTCTCACCGAAGGGCACGAGCTCGGAGCAAGCAGCAGGGCCCAGCGCTTCGCTCACGGAGATGTCAGCGACAAGCGTCTTCGTGATGTCGGGACCTGCTGCTGTTGCTGAGCCGAGTGACATTGCACGTAAGGCAGTGAACTAGCTTTTGTAGTAGCATTGTTTGCAGTTGCTGTATGATCTTGCTATGAAGCACTCCACTGTCCCTGTTGTCACTTTTGTATCCTGAACGAAAACATGGAAGGAATCACTCATGCACACCACTAACCTTGAGTACCACCAGCCTTTGAGTATATAAGAATGTCTCGTGTCAGCTGCCTATCAATTCGCTATCTCTGTTTGGACAAGGCAATTTATTTACTTGGGCAATATCAACACGTTTAGATTTCTTCAAAACGGTGTGCGGTGATGTAGCATTGCCCTTAGCTACTTCGACGAGCCCTATACGATCTACTACGTGCATCCGGGGGCATGTTGTTCCTCTGTCTTGCGATAGCGAGCATACAGACGTTCGAGGCACGTTCGCGCCGTCGCCGTTGATGCCGTCGTCATCGCGCTGTCCCGCTATTGACGGGGCACGCCCCGCTCGCGCACGGGTGGTTTTGTAAAAAATTCTGTCACTTATTTTGGGCCTCTTTTCGCCATTACCCCGCTGCTATTGGCCAAAAATGACCGGGCCACGCCCATTTTTTCTGTCAATCACGCGACGTCAGGAGCCCGCAAAAACCTGAAACGTCAAAGTGACGTTGACGCACTCATTTCGCGGAGCGTAAGGCATAAATTTCTGGCCCAGCCTGAGGCAGGGTCGTTTCAAAAGGGATAAAAAATGGCCGCCCTTCTCATCGCTATGGCGGTGGCTCTTTGCCGTCGCCGACGTGCACACGGAGAGCCAGGCATCTGACATGCCGGATGACCATTTTCGACGCCATTTTCGCCTCTCAAAGGAAAGGCACGGTTGTTGTGCGAGGAACTGGCGGGGGAGCTAGAAGTGTAGCGAGTGAAGGGACTGTCGGTAGAGAGGAAGGC
Organism: Dermacentor variabilis; assembly: GCF_050947875.1. Classification (NCBI taxonomy): domain Eukaryota; kingdom Metazoa; phylum Arthropoda; class Arachnida; order Ixodida; family Ixodidae; genus Dermacentor; species Dermacentor variabilis. The sequence continues at coordinate 2,164,287 of NW_027460313.1, read as the reverse complement.
GTTGTGAGCGCTGCGCTTCTTTGCCACCGGGAGCTTCCAAGCGTCCGTTGGGAGCGAGGAGACGATCCGTGTGTCGCAGTCGATAGTGAGCGAGTGCGTGCGACGCGTGGCAGAGGCTGTCGTAAACGCAGGGGCCCTCAACAAGTGGGTCCATTTTCCGAAGACGGCCGAAGAGAAGGAAGCCGTGAAGGAGGGTTTCCTTCGGCGCGGCGCTATCCCCGGCGTCATCGGATGCGTTGACGGCAGCCTCATAGCCATTATCGCACCCACGGGTGAGCGCAAGGCTGCGTTCATGTGCCGCAAGGGATACTACGCCCTCAACTGCATGTTCGTAAGTAAAACTCACGTTTTCTATATAGTGCCGATTCTTTTTGACAGTTATCTTGCACTTGTCAGCGGGCACTTTCTCTGCTCACATTTTTCCTCAGATTCGCAACACGGATTAACGTCAATCCTATGCGACCGGGGTCGGACCACGAGCCATTCGTCTGGCTGACGACATGGCTGCGCTGGTGGTTCCAAACGGGTGCATCGCCAATCCCGGGGAATACCTCCTCGGTGAGATGAAACATGTTTTTTTTGGTGCAATCACGCTTCAGTAGGAACAGAACGCCATGCCCGCCCCAACACAAACCTTTAACTAAATTACGAGCACATGAGTAAGTGCCACGAGTAGAAAAATGAGAAAAATTATTGTTACCATTGATAATGTTCGAAGTTTTAGGTTACAAGCATGCTATCAAGTGCCTGCCAGTAGCAAACGAAAGCAACACGTTTTAGTGCTGCTCTATACCCAGTGCCTGCCAAAAGCAAAAGAAATGAACCAACATTCATGTTAGAACTGTGTCATTGATAGCACCAGCAAGTGTTTGTTTCTTCTGCTTTTGGCAGGCACCGAGTAGTGCGCTTGTAAATTGGTTAACAGTTTCTGTCGGCTACGGGCATGCTCAACTCCTGCTTTTACTTGGGGCTCACAGCCCTCGAACTCTACCTTTAATGAATGATGGTGTAACTTTCCTCAGGTGCCAACTTGTCTCTCGTCAGAGAAGTACTCAATGCACTATTTTCAACTTCGTGCAGATGACAGTGGCTACCGCTTGCAGCCGTGGCTGCTGAGCCCAGTTCCCGGCCATCCTCCAATGCAGACAGCCGAGGGGAAGTACATCACATCACATGCCGCCTTGCGTTCCGTGGTGCAAAGGTGCCTCCGGCTCTTAAAGAACCCTTTCCGCTGACTGCAGCCGTACCGCACCCTTCTCTATGAGCCGGAACGTGCGGCCAACATTGTCGTGGCACGTGCTGTATTGCACAACCTTCGCAGTCTGAGGTTGACGTAGAATCAAATGATGACAGTGATGACGACAGCAGCAGCAGCAGTAGTAGTGAGCTTGACAGTAACGGCGACCCCATTCTACACGGTCGGCCCCGAAACACGGGGTCTAGAATGCATTATGTGAGAGGGCGGGCTGTCCGAGACAGTCTCATTGCAATGTTTGACAAAACCCGTGCGCAGCACATGCGTTACTTGAGGAGTGTGCAGCGGCAGCTGCAACGTCAACAACAGCGAGACCATCGCTAGGTGCATACACGCTGCTGTAGTGGGTGTAAGATGTGGTGGTCTAACATATGGCAAATAATTGCAGTGTGAATGTAATGCTGGGAAATTGCTAACACAACATTTTTCTATACTCAATTATAGCTCATGTCTACATAATGCAAAACAAGATTTGTAGAGAAATGTATAAGTAGTGTAGTCAAGGGTTATGTAGAGCCTACATTTATAATAAGTAAAACATAATCTTTAGTGGTGAGATCTAAGACTGAAAGAAAACTCAAATAAAGTGCGTTTTTAAAGTGTCTGCCATGATTTGCCTACTGCTGCTGTTGTTACCTAGATGCCCCGTGTGCCACGCATGTAGCCTGCAGTTTTTTGTTTTGTAACTTTTATTTTTACTCGTATCGCTGAGAGTTCTGTGGCCCCCTTGCGCAATGATGGATATTAGCGCCTGTCTCTCGCCTTCAACTCGGAAAGAGAAGCTCACAAAAGCCAAAATTCACAGTGCACGTCACACCTTCCACTCCATCGAACGGGCTGTTACACGCGCACCTCCTAGGTCCTCCGTCATTTTCTCTCGCAAGAGCCGCAAAGTTCCTTCCTAGTGACGAAAATGCCGTCCAACTGGTCATCCGACATGTCCGACATGTCAAACGCTATGGCGCCCGTGAAGTGTGGTAACACATGAACAGTTGATGGATTTCAACAAAGTGCTCTCACTCGTATATAGTGGAACTCAGTAACTGCAATGTTACACAGTAATATTTTTACAGTGAAAGCTAGCCCTGCGAATGTAGTATAAGATGGAAATAAAAGCACTAGAGGAAAACTGCAGCTTCGTGTATTATTTCAACCTTCAAGACACAGACCCTTTCTTGCAGTAAAACGTGTTTGTGTACACGTCACGTGCAACAGTCTCTACATTAAAGTGCGAGAAGTATCATGAGTATTGCAGTAGTAGCGACATATGCAACATATCACAAACACGTTGAAATAAATATACCGCCAAGTTGTGCTTGCATATAAAAAAATGACACATAACTGCGTCATACAATATTGTTACACACGAGGTGTTTAATGCAAAACCGGATGAAGCTGGTTGATAGGCGCGGTTGTTGAAGAGCGGTCTCGCGGCAGCTTGGCTAACGTCGTCCTCTTCTTTCTTTCATCTGGTTGTCTGCGCGGCAGGCGTGGTTCATGACAGCTTGTGACATTTCCCCGCTGGCAGACGAAGCCCGCCGGGCGAGTCAGTCATCTCGTGGGTTGCAACGCCTCAGATGCGCGACGTGTGTCACTTCAGCCTTGGCCGAGCGTCGTCCACTGCTCGTGAGACGCGCAATGCGGTAGTTTACTTCGCTGAGGCGCTCCAGAATAACGTAAGGGCCGACGTAGTGGGCGAGAAACTTCTGGCACAAGCCACGCTTGCGCAGCGGCGTCCAGAGCCACACAAGGTCACCAGGATCGAAGTAAACGTGGCGGTGACGCCCGTCATAGCGTATCCTGGACCGGTCCTGCGATGCTAGGGTGCGTAGCCTAGCGACACGTCGCGCTTCTTCTGCTCGACATAGGATCTCATCATTTGATTCGTTGTCATGAGCGAAGTAGGGAATATGGTGCCGAGAGTGTAGCGCGGCGGACGACCATACAGAAGGAAAAATGGTGAGTAACCAGTGGTCTCGTGTCTCGCGGTATTGAAGGCATAGGTAATGAAAGGCAAGATACTGTCCCAATTCTTGTGTGCTGAATCGACGTACATGGACAGCATGTTGGCAAGCGTTCTGTTTGTGCGCTCGTCCAGTCCATTAGTTTGTGGGTGGTAGGGCGTGGAATGGCGGAAGCTACATGAACACAGACGAAGGGCTTCTTCAACCACGTCCGAGGTAAACTGTCGCCCACGATCGCTGATTACTATGCGAGGAGGTCCATGTCGGAGTATAACGTTAGCCAGCAAGAAGATAGAAACTTCTGTAGCTGTGGCCGATGGCAATGCGGCGGTCTCACAATAGCGGGTAAGGTGAACTACGCAAACGATAACCCAACGATTACCCTTGGGGGATCGCGGGAAAGGGCCCAGAAGATCTATACCAACTTGCTCAAAGGGAACGCTAGAAGGGAGAACTGGTTGAAGCAGGCCATGTGGCGCTTGTGGCGGATTCTTGTAGCGCTGGCATTGAGAGCAGCTGGTGAAGTACCGTTCGATATCTTTCCGCATCTTAGGCCAGTAAAAACGTTCTTGAGCCCGGTAGAGTGTAGGTGTGGAACCAAGATGACCGAAGTTGGGTCATCGTGCATGGCGTGTAATACTTGGTGGCGAAGGTTCTTGAGGACAACTAAAAGGTAGCGTGCACCGGTGGTCGAGTAGCTCTTCTTATACAGCGCGCCACCATCACGTAGGCGAAAGCGACTGCCTGCAGGTGACTCCTGTGCTGCCGCGAAGAGCGGTTGTAAGCTCTCGTCCTTGTGCTGCTCGGATATGACGGTACCCATATCCGGAAATTCCGGGGACACAAAAGCGATGTATTCATCAAAATTGTCCGCATCACATTCAGTTGTTTGAAGTGGCATCCGAGAGAGACAATCAGCGTCAGCGTGTCGCCGGCCACTTTTGTAGCAAATAACGAAATCGTATTCCTGTAGACGGAGGGCCCAGCGCGCTAGTCGTCCTGAGGGATCCCGCAGATTCAGAAGCCAGCATAGCGAATGATGATCTGTTATCACAGTGAAGGGGTGCCCATAGAGATACGAAAGAAACCGTTTCACGGCGAAGATGACCGCCAGACGCTCTTGTTCGGTGACTGTGTAGTTGCGCTCGGAGCGGCTCAAGTACCGGCTAGCGTAAGAGATCACGTGCTCACTGTCGCCAACCCGCTGAACTAGCACAGCACCGATGCCTACGCCGCTGGCATCGTTGTGAATCTCAGTTGGTGATGAAGGATCGAAGTGGGCGAAGAATTGGTTGGGATGTCAACAGGAACTTGAGCTGGCAAAACGATGAGTCGCAATCTGCAGCCCACTCAAAGGGAACGCCTTTTTGGAGAAGGCGTGTAAGGGGATGAGCCATGTCAGCAAACAGGGGAATGAATCGGAGAAAATAGGAGCACAAGCCCAAGAAACTTCTTAACTGCTTGACAGAGTTGGGTACTCTAAATGCTTCTACGGCCGCAGTCTTTTGTGGATCTGGTCGGATGCTTCTTTAGCGACCAGTTGGCCTAGCACAAGAGTTTGTCGTTCCCCATAACGGCATTTCTTTTTAATTGAGCACAAGACCCGCTTTCTCCAAGCAGTTCAAGACCAAATCCAAACGTTTGTTGTGCTCACTAAACATTCGCCCGAAGATCACACCGTCGTCTAAGTAGCACATGCAAACTTCCCATTTTAAGCCGCGTAATATCGTGTCCATGAACCTTTCGAACGTTGCGGGCGCGTTACACAACCCGAAAGGCATCACGTTAAATTCGAATAGTCCGTCGGGTGTTACTAATGCTGTCTTTTCTCTGTCGTCCTTGTGTATAGGAATTTGCCAGTAACCTGACCGTAAATCGATTGAGGAAAAGTAAGATGCCGCAAAGAGACAGTCGATGGCGTCGTCAATTCGTGGGAGCGGATATACATCTTTCTTAGTAACGGCGTTTAGGCGACAGTAATCAACACAGAACCGCCACGTACCGTCTTTCTTCTTCACCAATATCACGGGGGCTGCCCAAGGACTAGATGATTCTCGAATGACGCCTTTGCATAGCATTTCTTGGACCTGATCGCTGATTATCTTGCGTTCTGACGGGGATACACGGTAGGGTTTTTGTCGGATTGGCTGGGCGGCTCCTGTTTTGATGCGGTGACGAGTTCTGGACGCAGGAATTGATGGCGGGCCATCGTGCTGCGCAAAGTCGAATACCGAGGTATGTTTCGTAAGCAGGGCCATCAAAACTCGACGCTCGTGATCGCTGAGTGACTTATCAATCATGGAAAGTATCTTCGAGCTCCCGGGGCTCGAGACACTGGTTGCTCCTCCATCGGGGAGCTCTATAAGTACTGCCACCGATACGGGCGAGTCTTCCTGAAACGTGGCAATCTTTAGGCCTTGAGGCAGCACTGCCGCTTCAGTGGAACAGTTTAGCGCCCGCAGCGCCGCGCATCCATTGGTCACTGAGACCACGCAGTGCGGAACTAACACGTTTTTCTTGAGGCAGTTCCGATTTACAGGTTCCACTGCAGCATCGAACGAGATAGGAGTCGGAGATGAAGAGGCGACGGCAACACGCATCGCGGATAAGGCGGGCACAACTGTATCCTCAGACACGCACAACACACTCTCCGGGCAAGCTTCATTTTCAATGAGCACAGGTGAAACACTGGTGTCGACACTGAGTTCTCCCGTCCGGCAGTCAACATTCGCACCACACAATTGCAAAAAGTCAATCCCCAGAATCACGTCATGCGAGGAGCGAGGAAGAACAGTAAACTCTGCATTAAAAACTTTCCCACCCAAAGACACATCCACGTTACACACACCAACCGGGTATAATGATTCAGCACTGACTCCTCGGAAAATTGTGCACTGGTCCCAACTAAACATAACCTTGTGTCCCAGAAGGCCTTTAAACCCCACACTCATGACCGAGACAGTTGCTCCCGTGTCGACTAAAGCCATTGTAGAGACCCCATCAATCAGTACATGAACCTTATTCTTTAGCATGAGAATAGTTGGAGGCAGTTGAGTCGGCAGCACACATTTTCCAGCGACCTCACCTCCATCGGCCGCACTGGATAGTTTCCCGGCGGGGGCGGCACGAAACGGCGCCGAGGCGATGGTGACGTGAATCGCGGCTGAGGGGATGGTGATCGGGAGGCTCGGTAGGCTGGTGGTGGCGTCAGAGTACGGTCGGAGGCAGGGGAGCGGTAACGGTTCCGGGTTCTTTCTTCGCCAAAGTAGGTCTCCTGGGCGGTGCATCGGTCCTCTCGAAAGTGGCTTCCTGAGGTGGAGTCTCCTGGCCACTGAGTGCGCAGTGTACGACCGCTAGACCGCATAGTCGGCGCTGACGATCCGTAGTTTGATGCTCGGCGTCGGCTACAGTACCTAGCTATGTGGCCTGGCATGCCGCAGCAGTAACACACTGGTGAAGGGCGAACTTCAGAATGCGGATTGAAGTATTCTGCCGAAGACATCGGTTGAGGGTAACGAGGCTCTTCCCCTTGAAAGTCGTAGGTAGCGGCGAGTCTTCGGGGACGAAAGTTGCGTGGGCGTGGGTCAAAACGTTGAGGGGGCGAATCATTGCGTGGTGGTTCGGTCGTAATGTAATGCGATTCGTCTCTGGAGCTGTTAAGATCCGCGACGTTCACCGAGTGGTTCCAAGTAGCCGAAGGGGGTTCCCAAAGAGTGTCTCGGAAAACGGCGGAGCTGCAACGTGGCGCTGCATAACGTGCCTGTTCGTCATGTCGCTGGAGCTCCTCGCGGACTATCTGGCGGATGGCGGACGAAAGGTCTGGGAGCGGAGGACTCGTGTCAACACTTGCTACAGTCGTTACATTGGCCAGCCGTCTAAACTTTGGCGCAATTCGGCGAGTCTTCAGCGCCTCGAACGTACGGCAGTGCCGTATCAGTTCTGATACAGTGTGCAAGTTCTCTTTACCAATGAGGAAGTTGTACACGTCTTCCGCGATTCCTTTTACCACGTGCCCCACTTTATCTTCCTCTGTCATTTGAGGGTTGACGGTTCGGCACAGCTTCAAAATTTCTTCGATAAAGGTAGTGCAAGTCTCGCCTGGTACCTGAGCTCTCTGGACCAATGTGAGTTCCGCACGTTTCCTCGTTGCGTCCGAGTCACCGAAACACTTTTTGATCTCCTCAACGAAGCGTGTCCATGTAGTCAGCATGTCCGCGTGGTTGTCATACCATACCAACGCCGTGCCGGCCAAGAAGAAAACAACGTTCCTAAGCTGACTGGCAGCGTTCCAGTTATTGTATTGGCTCACCCTTTCATAATGGGTTAGCCACTCATCCACATCTTCCTCTGCCTTCGCCGAGAACGTGCGTGGCTCTCGGTAGTACTGGATAGGGACTGGGCTCGCCGAGGCACTGCTGGTGAGGGTATTTTGCTCTGTGGCCATGATTGAGCGCGACGGCGAAAGTCCGGCGAGGCGACGGCTTCGGCGTAGCTCTTGTGCTGGTGGCTCCGTTGTAGGTCGTGGGAGTTACCCCGCACAGCTCCACCAAATGTTACACACGAGGTGTTTAATGCAAAACCGGATGAAGCTGGTTGATAGGCGCGGTTGTTGAAGAGCGGTCTCGCGGCAGCTTGGCTAACGTCGTCCTCTTCTTTCTTTCATCTGGTTGTCTGCGCGGCAGGCGTGGTTCATGACAGCTTGTGACAATATCACAGGTAACGGCACGCGTTGTTTAAGGAAACAGTTGGGCACTGCACAAGTATACAGAAATAGCAACCGGTTTAAACTGCACCAGAAAAACGATGTACAGGTGCATATATCATCACGCACCAACAGAGCAATATTTATCACAGCGAAATGTATAGGTACACCACAATATGTTAGAGGAACATGCTGTCGGGACGTTCCGTACAGAAACAAAGAATCATAACATCAGACACTGATATTCACTATGGGAAACTGCTGCAGAAATATTGCACTCAAACTGCACCACAAGGGGTGAACGGAACTCACAACCTGTCAAATATCACTGAATGAAAACAACACGTGTGGCTATTAAACAGTTGCACAAGAAAAGAAAAAGAGACATTCAAGCTCTGCATGCCACGCCAAAAAATACAAAGAATGTAACAAACAAACAGAAAGTACACATTACAAATAAAATGAACGTGCATGGACAAGGAATTTTCAGCACTTTTTTTTCTGTCTATGTTCATAGGTTGCTTTCGACGTTATATTAAGGTCCAAATTCCCTCACCACTCAACTCATTTTTGCCATTGAATAAGACGAATTAAATCGTAGAACAATTGGGGTGTGGCCTCGTGCTTAAATTGACATGACAGTAATCAGGCGCCAGGAAATCTCAGTGCCATAGTCAGAATGCCCGCACCACCAGGCTTACTGGCACCTGGGCAGGTGGGCCTGATGGCGTTGACACTCTAATTGCTGGGGTATCACTTTAAGTAGGAAGTCATGCTGCACCTGCTATGTTATTTGTGGTTGCATTAAAGGGTGACATAAGCAATTATTGATCACAAACCAGCCATAGTCGGACTTCATATTATCATTATGCATGAACAAATTTTAAAGCGAATAATAAAATAGGATTTATAGTTCCTTGCCTATGCTTCCTGCAGTTATCATGAGGCCTCCTGGGCTCGGCGCTCCTATTCGAGGTGCTGGCCTTCCAGCTCAAGCCACTGCTGCTGCGTTGCTTGCACACTGTTGACTGCTGCCGTTAGGTGTCGCACGCCTGCCATGAGCGCCTCATGTTGCTGTCTGCAACAAAATGTGAAAATTCAATTACACAAGCTCAGTAACAAGGCCTTGGTATGCTGTTGTATGAATCGGCATTAGCAAGTTTAGGAGTTACTGCTTCCTTGAGCCTAACGCCACATCTTTCTTTTAGCCACACGAGTGCGTAGATATTTACACTTATTACATCACGCAAATGTGTAGAAGAAATGATCATCTCAGCACTACATGTACATTTTATGCTTGTTTACTGATCAATATAATCTTTAGAGAGGTCATATGCCCGCCAATTTCCTACCCAGAAAAACATGCATCTGTTGCCTTACACATACCTGCCGGTTTTGCTGCTCAAGCAGCCGCTCGTGGAAGCGGGCCTCGCCTTGAGCAAACGCTTCTGCCGACTGCCCCTGCCGAATGTACTCGCCAGTCACCTTGCAGCGGGCGTCCTCCAGCTCCTGCTGCCAGGGCTGCCTGCGGAGCGCCTGCGGCACCTGGGGGGTCACCCGAGCAGCTGGTGGCTCTTCATGCAAGACAAAAGCAAAGACTGCTCATTCACTGTTATCCGACCCAGATAGCCTGATTATCGTGACCCGTCACTTTAAAACGTCATTATAGCTACACAGCTACAACAACAATAGACAAAGCAGCCCTGTAAGTTGAACAAAAGATGCCACAGAAAGTTGCTGGTAACACTAAGCGATAAGAGGCACATGGAACCTATCTTACAGCATCATACCATACAGCCAGTATCTATGATTCACGCTGACCGATGCTGGCAGCTACATCATGTCATTCCTAGGCTTGCATTTCTCCTCCCTGAATTGGAGCAGTAATGTGTTCTGGAACTGGGATCGCATGTGGAACAACCGTAGTTCTGCCCCGCAATCATTCGGAAAATTCTCTACTTACACTAGTTGCGCTGCAACAATTATTCTTGTCCCTTACAGTATTTGAACAAAACTAATATTCCTCAACTTCAAATAGTAAATTGTCGAATCGAATATAAACCGAATAGCAAGGTAGACCTGATTAGTATGCAATATTTCGAGTATTTCCACACCCCTGGATATAAAGTTTATAGAGGCACAGTTGCGGGCCGAATATTATGTGCGCGCACTTTCGCGACCAAATAAGAAATTCGTGCCGTCTCAAGCAATGGCAGAACCATCCCCCCCCCCCAAAAAAAAACGAAAAAAAAAACATTTTTGGTCTATAATTCGAACGGTCGCGGCAATTGATGCCGCTATTTTATGAAGTATACTGCGACAAAACGTATTCAGATATAATTCGATATGAGGACACTCGTGATACATCTGTAAATAGTATGGAACAATACTCGGTGCCAAATTTCATGTGCAAACAAACATTTATTGGGAGATAACTCTTGCTTACTTAGCGACGAAGCGCGCTGTAGTGCTTTATATCAACTATGAATGGGATGAAAATCGTCGCCTATTATTGCGAACCATTCATTTGCTCATCCCAGGCTATTTTCAGTAGGTAGGTATGTGTTTCCAGCCTGCCTCCTTTCGGGCTTCGTTATTGAAAATAAGCTGCCCGATGCTGTAACTGTTAGGCCGCGATTTACCTTTTTTTTATTTTTCAGTTTCAGTATTTCACGGCAGCACGCATGCTTCAGCCATGACGTTAAGTATCCATTTCAAAGGAATGGCGCGTGCGTCAAGCCACATAGCACAAGGTAAAGCCCTTGTGCGCGCGCGATAGTTTTTATTTGGCAACAGACTCACCACTGCTCACGAGCGCGAGCGCGCCAGTTTCTCCCATTCTTGCCTCGTGGCTGCTAATGCTTTCAGACGCAGTGTTATGCTGTGCCGCCTTCGGGATCGGCCCACGTCCCCCCGTCTTTTCCTTGCAGCTGATAACGCTACGCAAGTGCTCTACCACGTTGCACCGCCTTCAGGATCGGACCAGGTCGTAATGGAATAACAGGTTGCAGCGTTCCTTTCCCGGAGGAACAAAAGCTGTTCGCCATACCATCGCCGTAAGCCTAACGGCGTCGACGTCGTCTTCGTCTTGCTTCTCTCGCTAAACACAAGCTTGCGTCACACACACGACGTCTTGCCTTACACAAGCACGTTAGCCTCATCTGGAAACTCTTTGAGAAACCCCAAATAATGCCGGATAGCCAGCTGGTTCCAAAATGTTTCGCATAACATCGACTCCTACAATGCTTGGGATATGCATACATTTTTGCTGCTATTTTACGTTCGTTCGTCCACAGTCCACGACGTGAAGTATTCGAAAACTATTCCGAAAGATAGTCGGGTGTTTCAATACTGAATATGTGATTCGAGGACAGAATCGGACAATATTATCGGACAAATAGGACAATGGGGCACTATTCGACTCGCCGTTATTCGAAACTGTCAAATATTCGCTCACCCCCATGTACAGGTATTATGTGGCGATTTAATGACTGCTAACAAAGAATGGAAATATGCTCACTGGCGCTGTTTCGCGGTCGACAGGCGCTAATATACGAGGCGTCTCAGCTGGGGCTAGCCTAGCTGTTAAACAGACTGGTATAATATATGACTGCGAGACCTACGGCGTACGGTAGTCAGTCCTCTTCCGCCACCAGGATGATTTTAAAGCGAATGTTTCTTCCCGAACTAATCTCCGTTGTTCTATCGTAGAGTTCTGTCGCTTGGAGTAGGCCTCAGATGAAGGCCTCAGCAGGCCTCACAAAAACAAAAAACGAACCAAAGGAAAACAAAGAGAGAACGAGAGAGAAACACAAAACACAGCTGAGTTCCAGAGTTGGGTAGATGCAAACCGTTTCCAAATGTTCAAGGGGACACGTGGGTTGGGAAGACAAACCAGAAGTTGCGGTGCGTAGGGGAGGGAGGGGGGGGTGCCGCTAGAGGAGGGTGTTAAGTTTAGTTCTGTTTACGCCCATTAGTGCAATTCCGGGCTATAACACCGAGACAGACAAGACAATGAGTCTGATCATCACTGGGAATACATTAACGTCAATCTTCACGAAGCACAAGAGAGAGAGAGAGAGAGAGAGAGAGAGGGAGAGAGACAGCAAAGAGGTGGTGAACGAGACGAGCGTCCGGTTTGCAACCCTACACTGGGGAAGGGAAAGTGTGAACAGCAAGAGGAAAGCGGGATAGAGGGAACGCTATGTGCGCACGCAGCAAAGCGCCTTGAAATCAGTCAAGTCCAAGCAAGAGCTCCGCCGATACGTTAGGCTGCCGTCATTCTGCTTTCTGAAGTTAACCTTGGCGCCTCCCCATAGCTGTTGATGCACGTTGAAGTCACATGTGAAGACCAAGGAGCCACTGGTCGTGAGTAGTACGTTGCAGTACGTGGCAGTATATTGGTAAAGTAAACCCCAGCCTTTTTGACTGCAGTGCGAATGTAATGCTGTGGGTGGGCAATGGTGCTTACTCAAGACTTGCAAGTACTGAACTGAGAGCATCCAGCACTTGCATCGCACTGCACGATGACGGAGCGTGCAGGTTATTCAAGAGCAATCAAAAAGTATTCATGAGAAACCGGAGCATCATAACCACTTGCCGTATTTCTTCGGGCAATTACTACGGACTAAGCTTGGTGACTGCTCTCGGCACAGCCTCGGGCTAGTTTGCTACCGCATCTCGTAATGGAGAAAGCTTTCTAATTTTTTACTGCAGTAACGCACGCGTCAGGCACATGAGACAACACACAGTGAAGTAGGGGTGCAATCGACCACGTCGTTGCCCGTGAGTTGCATGTCGTATGCGTGAAGTACGTTTTGAAATTGTAATAGTACAGATGTACTTGCACTTGTGGTACAATTACTTGTGTACTTGTTCCTTGGATTAAATTCTGGAGCCACTGGTCGCGTGCTGCGCATGGTAAGAGTAAATCGCAGCAAAAATAATTCCGTGCTGAAAATCACTAAATGGGATATGTGAAGACGCAATAACTGCTTTCACATCGGAATTCATGCCGTCAATCTAAAATAAAAAGTTGCTTTATAGCTTTCTCTAATTAGCGAGATAATTAACACACAAAAATAATAACACATGACTAAGAACCACCTACACACGCCAAGCCCCAGGGAGGAAAGCAAAGACAGCTTAGCTTTAAGATTGTTCCTTGAAGAAAAGCTGTAGAGATGCCAAGGTCCAACCAAGGTCCCCGAAACGGGCGAAATCAGAGCTGTTGAGCAAAAGGTGGTCAAGAAATTATCAAAAGAAAACAGTGTAGATTTGTTCCTGCTAAGGATTTGCATTACCATTAAACGTAGCGTTCGCTGTTTTCGGTTCCAACGAAAAAAAAAACGGAATTTGGGTGCATTTTCTAGGGATTTCTTTTTGCTGGAGACGAGGTAAGTAAAATCAAGTTTAGCAGACAGCTAAAGCGACTATCGTCTTGTAGCTACCTGCATACGCTGCGAACCGTGTTCGCGGTGGCTTAACGGCTATGGTGTTGCGCTGCTTAGTAGGAGGTCGCGGGATTAAACCTTGGCTGCGGCGGCCGCATTTCCATGGAGGTGACATGCGAAGACGCCCGTGTCCCATGATTAGGGCATGCTATAGTCCCCTGGTGGTAAAAAATGATCCGTGGTCCACCGCTACGGTAAGCTTCGCAATAAAATCGTGGATTTTACACGCAAAATCCCAGAATTAAATTCAAGTCACGACCTGCGATGCAAGCAACCTGCTGAGGTCAACGTCACTTACTACGCACACAACTGACCTATTGTTTTTTTTGTTTGTTTGTTTTTCTTTCTGAGTTGAATCCGTTTTTCGTGTCACTGCGACTGCGGCAAAAACAAGAAGCGGAGAAGGAGAGGGGCACGCTGACGTTATGGTGAACTAGAAATTGAATTCTCGGGTTTTAGGTGCCAAGATTTTATTATGAGGCACGCCGTAGTTGGAGTCCCCAGATTAATTTTGACCCTCTGGGGTTCCTTAACGCGCACCCCCAATGCGCGGTACCCCGGAATTTCCCCTCTGCCATCGCTGAAGACCGCGCGCACTTCGCCGCACGGTCGCCAAGGTATGCCTAAATTCATTTGGTCCAGAAGATTATCGTTATAAACTTTACATGATAATGCATAGCCGTGTATGCTCCAATGAGTCTGAGTTTGCGAAATAAACTGCGTATGTATCCTTTTCAGGTGCTTTCGATAACGCTGGTTTTTTTTTTATACGCGGTGTAATAGCAGAAACATTCTAATGTATTGTGTACCAGGATGTCATTGTGTGATATTACTGTCAAAAAGGGTGCACACATTATTTGAAAACTATTCGAAAACGTATTCCATACTTCATTGGTATTCGTAGGTCTCATTCGATTCGTATTAGATTTTATTCAGATCTGGTACTATTCGAATCGATTTGAATAACTACTATTCACACACCACTAGTTCTTTGTAAGCGGAATATTTAAAAGGAATAAAAGTGCCTTGAATACTGTGCAATACGAAGTACCTTATAGTAACGCGGAAAAGAGAAAGACGACGCAGAATAGCAGTGTACTGCAGATGATATACAGGGTGTCCCAGCTAACTTTAGCCAGAGTTTATTAATATACAAATGCCACGTAGCTGGACAGAACCAAGGTAATGTTGCTTGCCGTCGCTTGGAGGTACTCAGATTGTGTTTTTTATTCCGCCTAATTAGATAATTAGTCTTAAGTAATTAAGCAGCTTCCCAAATATTACACTTAGATGAAAAGTGTCAATGAGTAAATTGTAGAGATACATGAAAAAGTCCCGATACAGCTTACTGTTGCTAACCACGTGCTACGTAAAAGTGTTTTTTCTGAGCCTCAAAAAAGCCTGCGAAAGTGAAGTGCGCAGCAGATGGCCACTATTTCCCATGCCTTTGCCGTGTGGTTACCCCTTACGAGATGGGCAAAACAGTCCCGCACGGCTGCTAACCGCAGGTGCCTCAGGCGGAGGCTGTCGCTGACGATGCTTTGGCCACCTGTTACTTATATGGCGCCCTAGACTCTCTGGCAGTCTGGCGACGGCATCAATGGCAAAGAACCACAGTGGTGTAAGCAAATTTAGCTCCTGTGTTTGAAGTCTCCGGGATGCATTGCGGAGGATGAGTGCGTACTGTCCGGCGATACAACCTCTCCATTATCATCTAACGCAGAGCGAAAGCGGTTAAGACGCTACCGTGCGCACTTAAGCAGCATTTGAATGTATTGTGCGCTTGAAGGGACTTTCGGAATATTTGTGCCGCTGCCAAGAACGATCTCCGATGGACATTGCAGTGACACCGCAGCAATTCCATAGTTGTACTTGAGAGCCTTGTGTGCAGCAATGAAATCAGACGGGAGTTTTTGTGCGTGGATTGTTTGTAATTGAAAAACGCAAACTGCCGTCTCACTGAGTCTAAACAAGCGAGCGAATGTCTACGCTCCATTAAATTAAAATTAGATGCTTCTATTTAATTAAATTAAATTAAGTGGTACCTTTCATAGCTATATAAGCTCAAGGGGAGGCAGGCGACCCTCAAGATTAGAGACCTCAAGACAGAGGCATTCGAGCTCGAACCTAGGGGTACGCTGCAAGGGGCGGTGGTATCTCCACTTCTCTTCAACCTAGCAATGAGGGGTCTCACGGAAAAGCTGCCTGCGTTGTTAGGGTCAGTCACACGCTTTATGCAGTTGATATAACCATCTGGTGGAGCAAAGAAAGCGAAAGGGAGGGGGGGGTTGAAATAGGCCTCCAGAGGGCACTAGGTGAGGTCGAGTCATATCTGGAAAACACGGAACTGAGACGCTCGCCTAGTAAATCCGAGCTACTCCTTTACAGGCCAATCAGAAGGGGCCCCAAGCCCAAGGGTTGGAAGCCGCTCTCGGACATTGATATCAAGCTAATTGCACATGAAGGAATCCTCATTCCTAGAGTCGACTCTATCCGTGTAATTGGCATGGTTATTGAATCTAATGGGTCCAGCAACCGCACGTTGGCTAGAATCAGCACGAAAACGGAAAATGTAATCAGGCTCATCAACGGAGTCTCTACCAGAAGGGGAGGCTTGAAGGAAGACAATCTGCTCAGGCTTTTCCACGCTTTGCTTGTGAGTCACATCATTTATGTAGCAGCTATGTACAATTGACACATTTCATCGGAACGCCCTCCTTCATTGCAACGCCATCAATTGGAACACTTTAATTGGAACATCCTCATTCGGAAAAGCAACAAAGGAGTACTCGGCATCCCCATGACCGCCAGTAGATAACGCCTCTATCAAATGGGGGTCCACGATTCATTGGAGGAGGGTATCGAAGTGCAGGAATCGGCCCAACTGGCTCGGCTGCCCTGCTCTTCGGCGGGGAGAAGAATTCTGGCCATCCAGGCCTTAACCCAGTACTTGCTGAAGAGAGAAGGCATCGAATCACTGACCAGCAAAGAGAAAGCATTTACGTTGCGCCAGTCCCTCGTAATGTACACCCGAACACAATGGGAGAATGCGTAGGGCCAGGGCGATTGCGATCCTAAAGGAGATCAAGGACGAACCCCAATCGATTTGCTTTGTCAATGCAGCTCAATATGGCCGCTCATCTCACTTTGCCTTTGTCGCAATAGATCATAGAGGCCATGTGTTTCGGCTACCTAGGTGGCTGGGACCACTTCTAAAGCAGAGCAGCTTGCTGTTGCTTTGGCTCCTTTGGACGACAACAGAACGCACACCTATGCAGACTCTACATCGGCAGTCAGGGCGTTCGCCTCGGGCTCCATCGTGAAAGAGGCCCATAATTTTCTCCGGAACAGGGCAATCACTCCACATGCGATCACTTGGTTTCCGGCACACTTGGGCCTAAATCCGGACTCGCCCAGCAAATCTCAATGACATTGCCCACTCCCCGGCGCGCGTACTGACTCTCCGCGCGGGAGGAAGAGCCTTGTGACAGCCCAATGACCAAGAGTTCCTGGATGCTCTATTCACCTTTAATGAATTCACTAAACGTTTCTGTCTGGAGAGAAGATTCTTTCCTCCACCACATAAAATGCTCACAAGACCTCAGGCTATAGCCCTTAGGATGCTTCAGACTAGCTCTTATCTTGGTCTGGCCTTCATGCACTGTTTATTTCCGGACGTTTTTAGCTCACAGTGTCCTAGCTGCGGAGGGACCTGCAATATAGATCACATGCTCGGGTGGTGTCCCTCGTTACGAGACGATAAGGACATCACTGAACAGAAGTGTAACTCGGCCATGAACAGCTCGGAATGCTATCGTAAGCTTTGCGCTGTCCAGAGAGCCTGCGATGCGGCAGTTAGGTTAGGCCTAACTGTCCCCACTTGGGAGCGGCCCGCGGTGTCGCCTTAAGGGGCGGTGCTTCTCAGAATGCTTTTAATAAATTTCTTCGTATCCGTATCCGTATGTGTGGTTTTACGTGCCAAAACCACGATATGATTATATCGTACGCCGTAGTGGGTGGACTCCGCATTATTCTTATCTACGTGGGGTTCTCTAACGGGCACCCAATGCGCGGAACACAAGCGTTTTTGTGTTTCGCCCTCATAAAAAGGTGGCTTCCACGGCCGGGATTTGATTCCGTGCCCTCGGGCTTAGGGGGTGTGTTTGCAACACTGGTGGTCATATTTATCACTGATTACAAGACGGCCAACCCAAACGACATGGTGTGATGTGTTGCTGTTGTAAGATGGCGCGTGCTTTCATACGACCACTTCGTCATCGCCATCCACAGTAGCCAACGCCTTGCAAGCAGCTGCAGTCACCTTCTGTGTACTGCGTGGTTACGTTGCAGGTTCTCATGTTGTGATGCCAACGCAGTCCGAGAGATACAGAAGCCAGTGAGAGTCGCCGATTTATTTGTGTTCGACAGTGGTGCAAAGGTGAATCACTGATAACATCTGACGGCCGTACTTATTATATTTTGAAAATTAAGATTGGTAGTGTCTCACATTACCGCTTCGTTGCACCTGGCAAGAGCTTTGGGCGTGGCCCAATCATAGCGTATGTACACACAAGGGTTCCATGCTACGCGCGGGGCATAACCTCTTGTTTTAACTGACAAGCGAACTCGGGCGAAACCCGTGAATGTAGAAAGACCCAGAACTGAACTCGGGTCTGTCATGGCGGAGGGAGCAGCAGTTTGGGCCATCGCTTCGAGCGGCGTACGTCAGTATGAGCGACGAAGAGTTTCAGCGTCATTTTGGCCTCACAAAAATATAAGTGCGTTGGCTTTGCGACGAGCTAGGGGAAGACCCAACTGCTGGGGATACTGCTTGGCGGGCATCATTTTCTTACAGTCGAAGAGGGAATCCTCTGCGCCCTCCGATTCTACGCCGATTCTGCGCCTCCGATTGCCGAGTACGTGGCTTGCGCAGTCACACTGACGCCCGCGCTTTTCGCGAGCACTGAATAATGGCTGTTTCACTGGCAGAGTTCTGTTAAATACCGTATTTGCATATAGATGACACGAACGCGAGTGTGACGCGAAGGTGGAGGAGGATTCTGAGTATTTCAGAAAAAGAAAGAAAGAAATATTACGATCATAACCCGAAGTGATGCCATAGAGTAATAGGAAACGACGAATAAAAGCGGATTGCCGCAGGTCTTTATGCGATCACATTTACTGCATACAGCCTGGTGTGAAAGGAAGAGGACTGAACGTCGTTCTTGCACTGTCGGCGAGAACAACGCCATCCTCGTTGACACGCACCAAGCTTAATTGGACAGGAAGCACTTCAGAAATTCCCGCGACACAATCCAACTTTGCAAAGCCTCTCTCGTATTGCCCGGCGGTGATGCCCCCCGCGAGTTTGAAGACCGCTTGGCTTGAAGCGCCTCCGCAACAGCGCCGGTCGCCTTGCTCAAGGTTGCGATGAATAACCCGTAACACTGATACGGCATTAACAGCGTTCTGAATCAGAAGAAGAAAGACAGTGAAAAATGCAGAGCGGTTTCGCTCAAAGCAATTCGAAGCGCTAAATAAAATAAAACAAAAATACAACGTCCCATATTTGCGTCACAAAATCGAATATAACGAATGGAGCCTTCTCGTGACGCCAGAAATTTCGCAAATAAATAAATAAATAAATAAATAAATAAATCAATAAATAAATAAAAGTGAGGCTCGCGTTACATTTGCGCAAATATGGTATCCTCCCTGCCAAATTGAATTATGCGGTTTCACGTGCCAAACCACGATTTGATTATGAGCCACGCCGTGGGGGGGGGGGGGGAGTGGGGGCTCGAGGTTAATTTCATCATCATCATCATCATTTATTTACCCTTAAAGGCCCTGGGCTTAGGGCATTACATAAGGGGGGGAGCAGTCGTTACATATACATTGGTCGGTAACAACAAAAAAGCAATGCAAAGTGCAGGATTCATGTTCAACATTAACATCATTAGAAGCATCAACACTAAGATAGACACAGCGGCTCAAGAACAACTTGGAAACAAAACAAAACACGCATACACATTCAAAAACACGGCAAAGTAACTCAGCTCTTGAAATGTGCTGTTAATAAGTGCCTGAATTTATTAGGTTCTATTTCAGTAACTATGGAATCGGGTAAGTCATTCCACAATGTAATGGAGCTAGGTAAAAAAGATGTATTAAATGAGTTTGTGGAGCCATGTATGCGCTGCAAACTTAAGGAGTTGAAAAGACGGCGTGAGGTGCGAAGCGGCGGGTGTAATACAGAATTTCTTAGCTGCGGGAAGGTATAGTATAATTTGTGAAATAGGCAAAGCTGTGAAATTTTACGCCGAAGTGCCAGGGGTTGAAGATAAAGGGATGCTTTGATAAGAGTTATACTGTGTCGTCTGTCATACTGCGATGTGATAAAACGGGCCGCGCGATTTTGGATGGCTTCAAGCTGATCGATCAGATAGTTCTGATGGGGATTCCAGATCGCCGAGGCATATTCGAGTTTCGAACGGATGAATGTTACGTAGGCGAGTTGACGGAGTGAAAACGGGGTGAAAAAGCGAGGGATCGTCTGATAAACCCAAGCAACTTAGAAGCATCTGTACAAAGTTTTGCAATGTGCTCAGACCATGTTAGTTTGTTGTTCACGATGATTCCAAGATACCTGTGTGATTCTGTTTCAGAGAGTGGTGTAGAATTTAATGAATACGGATAGCTGAGGTTATTTCGCTTTCTTGATACATGCATGAACTTACATTTGGAAATGTTCAGTTGCATAAGCCATGTCGCACACCAGGTTTCTATGAGATTTAAGTCGCGTTGAAGCAGAGCCTGATCATCGGGAGTAGATATGCGGCGGTAAAGGACACAATCATCGGTGAAGAGGCGGATACAAGATGATATGGCATTAGGAAGATCCTTTATAAATATCAGAAAAAGGAGTGGTCCCAGCACTGATCCCTGGGGGACACCAGAGAAGACTGTAGTATTTTGCGATCTGTGGTTCCCTATTACTGTATATTGTGAGCGTTCGCGGAGAAAGCAGTCAATCCATGACAAGATTAAAGGGTCAATGTGGAGGGAGGACAGTTTTGTCATTAAACGCCGATGTGGAATTTTGACCATCTGTAACGGGGACTTGAATGGTTTCGACCATCTGTGACGTGTCCCCAACGCACGGGACCCGGGCGTCATAGCCGCTAAGCCACCGCGGTGGGTGCCTTCTTGTTTCCGTTCTCGAAATAGCTTGGTAAAGCGTGCGTGTTGATGGGAGTCCATATATGACAAGCAGCAACACTAAAAAGAGGAGGACAAAGTAAGGAGGATCCCAACACAATATTGCCGCGCGACTAGCCACTTGAGGCAATTTGCGTATATTTGCGGGCTTCTTGGACGCTCGAACACAACACTTTTATGCAGCTCATATTGAGCAAACAGGTAGCTGTATGGGGAGTTTTTGATGTTGCTCTACAATTTTCTAACTGGCACTTTTCCTATAAATATATTATTTAAGAAGAAGAAGAATTAACTAAGGCTAACTATGTAATTAGGCGAAATGCAAAAAATACTATTCGTATATCTAAGCGACGGCAAACAACATTACCTTGGTTCTGTCCAGCTACGTGGCATTTGCATATTTTTAAATCTCGGTGCATGATATAGTTGGGACACCCTATCTGCGTACCATAAGTGTCGCTGTGTAATTCCAGCAGTGTCACTGCTGAGCTGACAACCATATTTGCTGTCAATCGCGCTGAACATGAACATCGAACACGGAGGCTGAGAAATATATAAGAGAGAACGCCACGTGATCATCTTGAAGCCCCCCCCCCCCCCCATAGTGAGAAAAATATTAAAAAAAAAGGTTCTTGAGAAATAGGCTTTCGCCACGTGATACCAAAGCAATACTTTTTATCCGCTGAGGGCGTAGAATGGGAGACCTTGCGACGAGGGCGCCACTAAAACCTACCGCGTACCATACAGTGTTAGAAAATGCCCAATAACCGTTCAGGGCTTACTCCTAAAAATTCATTGCACATATTAAAGAGAATGTCTTGGAGTGTCATCATAGGAGGCTGGCTTGCCGACGCTAGCTGCTCGACGTCATGCTCCCTACTCTTTACATGTTCCGTCCGTCAAGGTACCACGTGTGCACGCGAAAGCTACTTCAGTGACGTTCAATCGAAGTACGATTAACGACAGCAATGCTGAAAGTCCGCCTCACCTCGCACTTCTCGAAAGTTGCGCTATACACTGAGCATTTGGAATGACAGGTCGCTCCACAGAGGCAGAAGTAGTACCACTCTTCATAGGCGATGCCACAGGCGTAGTTTAGCAGCACGACCAGCGAATGAGCAATGCCACGATGTCAAGTCACGCTGAACGGCAGCCACCACTGCTTCCGCACGAAGGCTTGAGCGCCCATGCAAAACAGAGGAGGGTTCGAACGAACGCTGAACGGGAAGGGAAATTGAGCTGACCAAACTGACTAAACTGACCAAACCAGAGAATCTCTGACAATGTCCAACTTGCTCGCCTCTCGCAACAACGCAGCCCACAACGCGGTTTGCTGGACTTGCCGCAAGAGAGGAACGGAATGCTTACAGGGCGTGCACTATACTCGCAATTGCCAGGAAGGATGCATCGCGCTTTGCAGCGACCCACCCTCGACGTCCCTTCCAAACCTGCTTAATGCCAAGCAGAGGAAATACACGGAGGAGAGGGGGGCGGGAACTGCCGGTAGTCGGGACGCAGCGGTGCACACTTTCGCTACTAGTGCTCCGCGAATGACGCGGGTAAAAGTGGAGGCGCGAGTTCCTCAAGGGGGAGAGGGAAATCGCAGTTACGGCGCAGAGCGGTGTATTCAAGCACTTGATATTTTTACAGCGAGGCTGTGTGTGGCTAGCTGATTCGTCCGTCCGTCCCTCCGTCTGTCGGTCGCCTGTACGCCGAAAACTCCTCGGGCGCGACCCCATGTACATGCGAGGAAAAAAAGGAGATAGAGAGAGAGAGAGGGAGGGAGGGAGGGAGGGAGAGAGGGCGCAATTAGTTAAGACCACCTATACTCCGTTCCATACATAGCAGTCAACACTGTGGAGGCTAGAGAGACTGGTTGCACAGCTTCGTTCGCACTTGCATATAGTTCAATGTTTTATTGACCGTAATTGTGCGCAACTGTCTTTTATGTAGGTTTTAATCCTTAGATTAAAACTGTGGTAGATACTGTGGTATACGGCTGCTAATGCGTTGTTTTAGATCATTTTTATTTTTGTAGTTTTTTTTTCAGATTTTTTACTCGCAACCCGTCGCGAGGAGCCTCACGTGCATGCTCGTGTGAGCGATCGCTGTTGGCGCGCAGCCAAGCACAGACGGAACGCGCGGAGCGATAACTTTTCTTTAACGAGCTTCTTGCGTAGCTTCCGCAGCGTTGACTGGTATGTATGGAATTGAGTATAGATAGCACAAGCCCTGTTTACTCCGATCCATGACGTCACGCTACATGGCCCGAAATTTCCGTTGACAAGGCTGTCGTGATGAAAGCGGTAACGTCAAAATCACTGTTGCCTACTAGGGAGCATCCCCACTAGATTCTATGGCAGTCGGGCCAGATAACACGGTGTCACGGATCGGAGTGAAAAGGCCTTGTGATGTCTAGGTGGTGTTGGATTAGTTGCGCCAGTAGTGACGTCGTTGATCTCCGTCGCTCTCTCAGGCTCAGAAATGGGTAGGCCACGCGTCATACGTAACTCCTTAAGAGAATGCAGCTTTCGATGAGCAACGCCGCGAGCAGAACCGAGAATGAGCTTGTCTACGCCGTGCCGATGCTGCAGCCCAATCACAAGAGCAGGCTCTTGTGATCCGGGCACTCAAACAAGACCCGGGCAAGATGCAAGAACAAAACGATATCATCCAGGCAACCAGTAGGAACTTAAGACGTGCGGTCTCTGGCCCCCAACTCTTTCTACAAGACCGCATTACATAAGCTAGTTACTGCCCAAACAACTTATAAAAATATTGCTTCCGAATTCTTCCTAATGTTTGTTCACAATATCATTCAAGCTGTAACTTCTAGTACGCTGAAGTTTATTTGTCATTTCCAATAACGGGACGTTCAAAAGGCAGATACAGGGCACCATGCACTTGATTGTCATCTTTCGGCGCTGAGACATGGTTGGCTGTTCAACGCCAGTGGTCCATGAGTTCTGCGGCCCGGATTTTGCGCCGGCTCGAGAGATGGCGCCCCGCTATGTGACCGAGCCGGCAGCATCCGGCGCGCCGCGTATGACTGTTTCGCAGAGACGAGACGACACTTGCAATAATGTTCAGTTCAAAACAGGTTCGTGCGGTGTGGTGTGCTGGGGTGGTGTGTGTTGTTGCGAACATGCACTATACCCATTTTAAGATTGTCGCTAGTATTTTCTGCAATTAACCTGCTTTTCCGGTAGCCAATTCATGCTCATATCTACTCTAGATTACGGGAGAGCCATAATTTGTTTCGTAGTGAGGTAGACGTAGCAGTTATCGCACCACAAGGTACAAACATCGGCGATGAAATAAACCAGCATAGGCAGATCTTACAAAGCGACAATACCATCCTAACAATACTAGGCGTGATGAAACGTGACCGTGGTCATCCTTTTGCTTAAAAGTAGGCGCTGGTATGATACGACCCCCCCCCCCCTCAACATATAATAAAATGAGTGGGAGAGGCAAGCGCCAAGGAAGACATGTGCAGAAGAAGTGTCCTTACCCTCGCTTACATTGCAGGCAGTTTTTCAAACCGTCGTATTCTTGAGTCGTGTTATACCCGCGTGACTCGTCAGCATGCAGTGTAAACCATGGCTCTCACTTCCACGTGCTAAGTGCTTGGCAAAAATTGCCATTATGGCAGGCAAGCACTGCGAAAGAGGGGAGGAAGGTGGCAGAAAAGGGGCGAGAAAAGGGTGTCACGTACCGAGTGGCGCGGTCCTCGAGCAGTGATGTGGGCTGGGCTCGCGTGTCAAAGATGATTTCGAGACCACTGCATAGCAGTTGCTTGACAAGTCTATACTGGCTGCTAAACACGCCATGTATGCATTTTTACCCTGCTGCGAGAGCTTCTTTAAAGCTTTTACATTTTGGAGTATTCTACTGCTTAAAAACTAGTGAGTTCTTTCGTGTGCATTTCGGCGAGAACATAAACAGTCCATCAACAGCATATCTTTTTGAGTAGATAAGGGCTTTAAATTCTGCCGAAAACTGCAGACTTTCAATTACTGCTGCCGCGTCGCCAGTTACTGGTGAGAAAATATACGTGAAACTTTTAGCATTTCGCTAAATTACGGGAGTCTGGAACTGGCGCTAAAACAAATCGCATGCCATGTTGTCCCCATGAAACTTTATTGGTTTGGTAATCGGCAGCTCATATCTTTTAACCTGTCTGGGCAATTCACAATTGCTTTTATTTTGTTAATCATGGGCCACTTGTTGCGCTGCCTGATAAGAGAGACGTCCCTTGGTAATGTGCAGCGCATTGTTCGCCAATAATGCATACTCCAAATTCCGCCTAAAAATTATGCCTGTTGCTTTTTTTTATTATGATTGACTCAATCTGCCCATCTCTAGCTTTTTCAGCAATCCAGGTATTCGGTTGATAGTGCCGGGTAACTGTGAGAGTAATGCCGAATCTGCATTTTCATCGAATTCATTTTTGGCTTTAAAAAAAGATACACTTGCGTTTTATGTCCGAACCAGTAATTATGAGGCAAACCGTAGTGAAAGGCTCTGGATTATTTCTGCCCATGTGGGGTTCTCTAACATGCGCCAAAGCCTAATTTAAGTACACGAGCATTTTCGCGTTTTCTCCCATCGCAATGAGGCAGCGGCGACAGGGATCAAAACCGCGACCTCGAGCTCACGCCACAGCCACTAAGCTACCGCGGCGGGTTATTTTGGGCGTAATTTACCAAGTTAATGAGGGTTGTCATCGGCATTCACTTGTTAATCTTTCATGGAGCACTACTATGATACCCCTGACGTTTTTGTACAGCTCTTTCTCATAGACAGTCCACAATATCATCAAAAGCGAGTTCATTTTCGCGGTAAGCTTAGCAACTTGGACAGACATAATTGTTTTCATAACAAAAATTCTTGACCCATGGTCATGTCCCACTAAACAGAGATGTGCTTTGCAAACCCTGCGGGATTTCCTTGTTGACAGCTAGCTAATTGATGGGATTTGATTTGTATATTCTTGTGAACGCAACGCATATTTGAATGATGTGAGATATACTTGAACAATGGCATCCATGTACCGCACGTATAATATGGTTATTAGGCCTGTACTTTGGGCTAGTTCAATTAGATTCTTGGTTAGAAACAAAACTCCGCGCTAACACTAAGGATGAAGAAGTGCGCGACATGAGAGCTGTCTCACAACTGAAATTTTTGTCTAAATCTACCTGACCATATGCGCATACAGAAGAAAAAAGTAAACAAAATTTCAAGCAAAAAAACCGCAGAATGCAACAAAACGCAAACCACAACGCAGCGAAAAGGCAAGCAAAATCACGCGTGACGAACTTTCAATCAGCACACGCTACCTATAACAGTCTATCGTTGTGATGATGTTCTGGATCAAGTAAGGTAAGCGATTTATGGTGGACGCCATAAAAATTTCAGTTGTGAGACACTACCTGTGTCGATCACATTTTTCTTCGTCCCTTATTTGTATTAGCGCTCAGTTTTGTTTGTAACCAGTAATATGTTTATTGCACCGGGGCATGACATTCTTCAGTCATCGTAGCTGCATATCCGACGCTTATACTGGCTTGTTTGTTGCATTCATTGTGTTTGTCAATTGTTTACTATTTACCTTTGGTAAGTAATACTTAGTATGTTTAGATATTTACGGTTCTCGTGCGCATATTTATGGAGAAAAGTACAGTTTTCGTTTCACAACTGTGTAACGGGCGTAGCCGGCTCTAACATAGTCTACTTCCCACTTGTCTGCAGTTATTGAACAACAAGAAACTTCTAGTTGGTTAGTTATTGGTACAGCCTCGGGCTTCGTGTGTCATTTGCAATCTGTTGCGCCGTCGACATCGTCCGGCTGGTCCGCCCTGCAGTTTGCTGGATGGAGCCCGTCTCTGTGCTACCAGTCTGCTGTCGGCTCCCTCGTGCATCTTCTCTGGTTGTGAGCAGACCATTGTTCTTTTATTCTGTGGCCAGTCTAATGAAGGACTAAGGCGCTCGTCGTGGAACCATGTCACAGCAACGAGACTGTATCGGCCACGTTTTTGTTGCTGCGACCTCAAAATATCGCTGCTTTTGACACACACAAGAATGTTTTCTTCTTTCGAAGCAACACGAAGAAAGAGGCGTGACGGGAGTAAAATGAAGAAAGAAGGCTACCAAAAGTGGATAGACAACGAAACCAATAAAAGAACAGTAATTTATATATTGCTCTATTACCATTAGCCTCGGTAGTCGCCGTCTTAATTCTAAATCACGGTCCACACCTCTCAGATGATTTTCAACATTTCTCTTGCGTATTTACGCACATGTTGTCATAACAACGATGTTGCAAGGCCTTCCTTCCTAAATGCATTTCTCATTTACTTTTAGATGCACAGTGCTGCATGACTCGACCACTATTTTACATTTTTCTGTCTATCACACACATACATGCACACAAACACAGCGGTGATTGTGTGAGACCAGGAGGCTTGATGTGGAGCCACCCGTACCCCTTCTAGACATCCAACTTGCACCCCAATATTCGATTTGATACTGCAAACCAAGCAATAAAAATTAGTGCGACAGCGTTATATAAATGCGCCTGTCATAAATAGGTCCCATCGCATGGCAATCCTGTGTGGTTCCAGCAAATACTAATGAACGCATCGTTTTAGAAACGTTCGTGTGTGCTGCGAGGTCATCAACCTTGTCGTAATATCGGTCGTTTTGCTTTGAAAAGCGTCAACAGAGCGTCTGCCTCGTTTTCTAGAGGCGAAGCGTCTGAATAATTGCAAACAGCTCCAGCCCATAGGGCTTTGCTGTTGTAAAGAATTTCAGTAGGATCACTAAAATACTAAACGTTGCCCCCCGTCACTTGTTCTCAACGTGCCATGAATATGTGGTTATCTTTCTCAATGCACCTGCTGCAACCACTAACTTTACACACTATAGCATTTGTGATGCGGCGCGCAAAAAGAGATCCATGCGCTTTTCATTCACCTCGCTGTCTCTCATTTCGCAAATCTAACTGGTCGAATCAATGGTTTTCGCACACTTCAAGGGATTTCATCAACGTCACAAGAATACGCAAGACACTGGTTATCCTTGCTCTGCGGTTAATTTATCATAACGTGGCTACTTTCCTGTTAATGCCCGAGCATCCCGCTGGTATCCGCAAAAACGAGCTGCAATCCCCGCCCCCCCCATCTCGATTCTTTTTCAGGCACTGCAATACGTCAAGTTGGCAGTTTCGCGCAAGTCTTCGAAGCGCTTGTTCTCCGAATGAAAAGCGATGGCCAAAGACTTGATCTGCCTCCAAACGCGAGTCCCTTTCACGCCCCAGGGCGTGAAATGGAAATTGCTACCAGTAGGGCGCGACCACTGTTGCAACTGCTTCTTCTCATGGCAGCCACCGTACGCGATATTTCACTCTCTCGTAATGCAGTGTACATGTTTTGTACTTCCTCTACTTGCCACGCGCCCATCAGTGCTCCTTTGTGCTGGCATCGCCTTGCCATTGCACGTAGTAGAGACCGAAATTCTAGTGCACAGGGTTGCCTCAATATATTCGGGCTGGCGAGCGTCCCACGAAGCTTTACATATAATATCTTTAAAATAAGCTTTTTGAAATTCTTTAAAAATAAGAAAATGCGACGATTAGGCTGTTCCATCGGCATTGCTTTTAACACAGCGCATAATATATTAAACTGAACAGGTGCAGTCAGTAGATAAGTTTTTTATAAAGTTTAACAAGCTAACTTCTAACAGACAGAGCAGGTGATCTAATCAGACGTGAAAAGGCCGTCACTAGAGGAGTTCATAACCGCTTTTGGATATGCGAAACATGGTGCTGGCAATTTCAGCAGCGCGATGCATATTGGCTAATTTTACCCAGAAAATCAAAATTTATGATAGACAGACAAAAAATTTGCAGGGCGCTTAAGCTTCGCCTTTAAGATTGGAACGCGACAGCATTCAAAGATCACTGACTGCTTATCACGCTTCCCGGCAAATGCAGCGAATGTAACCTAAATGTTTACCAGGAAATGCTCACGGCGAACGCTATGCACGAAAGCGGGCAAGGGTCGCGATGCGGCGGAGGCGAGCGCCATCTGGAAGTGTTTAAAGGAATGGGGCACGCCGCTCCCTGGACTGCGAGATATTCACGCGCCGGCGTGAGCAAATGGTGGACGCCGTCTCCGGTCTAGGCATTGTAGAAACGCTGGAAAAGGGGTTTGTTGAGTTTTTGCGTAACAGAATTATGTTTTCTCGTATATTCAAATTACAATCTGAGAGCTGTCATGTCTCTACGTTGTGCGTAAGTCGTACTTTGCGATTTTTCCATGTATTTTAGCTTGAGAAATTCAATTAGTTCAGTCAATTCATTGCATCACATTGGAAGGCCTTGGTATATGAGGTTCAAAAACATTTTTGCCGAAAAACGTCTGACGCCGGACGCAGATACCGACACCGGATTTTCTATGACACGGGCTCCTCAACGCTGTCGCGTTAAAACGGACACACCGAAATGCAACTGTCACGCTCTTCAAAAGTTACCGATGAGTGGCGTCACTATCGGGCGGGCCTGCAGTAAGTAAGATCGCGGCTAGATAAAGACGCTCGCTTCATTCCTTAATCCAACACTCTGCTTTATGTTCAACGTCACGAGTTCATTCCCCGGCAGCGCCTGTGCCATTCCCATGGGGGTGGATTGCAAATACACACATCAGCAGAGAAATGTCTACGCGATAATGAACCGCAGGTGGTCAAAATTGTTTTATTTTATTCCTAATTCAAAGACTATCGCAATGACCAAGAGCGTTGCAGCAGCGGGGTTACAGCATCGAACAGAATACATATCTATTTACACAGTACACTTGCTCCTCAGTCAGCTGTTTCCGCTTGTGTACTGTATGGGCTAAAAAAGCACACACGCTCGTTTTGCTTTATGATTTTACGACTTGGCAGTTATGATCACTAAGCCTTGAGATAAAGTGAGGCTCTGTTAAATCCCTTCATTTGTTAAGTCTAGCTTTACTATATGGTACATTAGGTGGAAGAGCTGCGGCTTCACTTGTCGGCATCGGACGGAAAATGAACCCCAACAAGGCTCGCTTTTCAATGCCGTGCAACTCTCTCTCGTTCCGTACTGCCCAAAGACGAACCTCACAGCCAGATTTTTCGCTGAGAAATTTGTCCAATGCCCTTCACTATAACGTCTCTCATAGCTTCACGGCTGCTTTGGGAAGATGCTGTCAGTGAGTCAATCATTTGATCACACCTAATATACCAAAAGAGCCGTCACTGATATTACAAGTTATTAGGTATGTTACTTAGCATTGTGCAGATCTATTACAGATTGCATTGTAATGAACGATAAGAAGGGAAACCGAGGGCCTAATTTTAATTAGTGCCTCTTTCATAGAACGCTTCTGTCTCTGTGCCTTGCATCTTCATCAAATCTTCCACGTTTTTCAAGGACGCTGCTCCCTGCCTCGGGGCGAACGACGCGGAGAGAGAGAGAGAGAGAAAGGCACAGGAAAGACAGGGAAGTTAACCAGAGATTATCTCTGGTTGGCTACCCTGTACTGGGGAAGGGAAAGGGGATGCAATAGGTGAGAAAGAAAGAAGGATAAAAAAAGAAAGAAAAAAAAAAAGAACCTAAGCACACACACGCACCTACACACGAACTATTTCTGTGGGCACTGTCACGCAGCCCGCAAAGGCGTTCCTAGGCTTACGCAGTGTCACCGTACAGTCCTACGTAAGGACGCGGAACGTTCCACAGGCCCGCCCAGCCAGAGGCCTGCTGTAGCAAACTTCCCGGGGAATCGATGCACTTGCTCCAGTACCAACTAGGTCAACAGCGAGGCTCAGTGCCTTGTGGATATGGACGCGGGGTCAACTGCGGTGACAACCGGCCAGGGATAAACTATGGCGAGCTCGTTAAGGAAACGTTGTACCTAGTTAGTCCAGCACCAGCGAGGACACAGAAGTGTACTCGGTCACAGGCGATGACTCGTCAGATGACAGCTTTGAGGCTGTGATGAGCAGGAAGGCCAAAAGAAAGTTCATCAAAGTGTCGTTACGAGCGAGGATATTAACTATGATAACAAAAAGTGAACGATGGCCACACTCCGTCCTCTTCGCACCCGAGGACTCCTCCCACCAGCCTCCGAGCACTTAAAAGGCAGGCTCTCTCAGTGTTCCTCGAGGGGATCACGTCGAATGAAATAAGGGAAGTCAGATTAAACGCACGAAAGGGTATCCTCGTTGCAGACGCGACAAACTGTAGTGCGATGGAGAAGCTTCAAAATATAACAGATCTGAGCGGCATCAAAGTCCAAGCGATTCTACCATTGGACGGAGCCGCTGTGGCGGGCGTGATTTACGACATTGATTTGGCCATTGGGAACTCGTACCTGCCAATTCTCATCGAACCAACGACAGAACGCGTTATCATCCTTCATGTGCTTCACCTTGGTAACGCCAGCTGCGTAAAATTGATATTCAAGGGCTATTCAATTCCTTCTCATGTCAAGGTTAGCCGCTTCCGACATGCTGTTTCGCCATTCGTTTGGCCCAAGCTACTTCAGTGCCATAACTGCATGAAGATTGGTCATGTCAAGGGCGTCTGTACAAAGTGTACGGTTTGTCTTCGTTGCGCTGGGTCGCGCACTACGGACGCTTGCGCGCAACACATTTAAAGTGCGGTAATTCTTAACGCTGCCATGATGCCTCATCTAAAGACTGCCCTCAAATCAAGAGAGAAATTGCCATGCTTAAACAAATGGTTAGGGACAGTTTAACCCACCGAGAAGCTGCTGAGACTCTGCGACGCCGGCGTGATCATCGACGCAAGCGTGCAAGATGGGGTGCTGTTCCTACGCAGAATGCTTACTTGCGATGTACACGCCGACATGCTCTCCAGTGTTTTCAGAATCCGACGTGCAGTTGCAGCGACTGCGTGCGATTCGTCGGCGTGCGCAGCAACGCTACTGACGCACAAGGTCCATCCACGATCTCAGAATCGCCAGAAACACGCAGGAAGATCCAGCGGAGTTTTGTGAATCCCTAGATCTCTGAAAGCATATTTCTCATATATGGAGAACCGTAACGAGGCCTACGTGTATTTCCCCGAACAACGCGTGCCATTCAAAGCCCTGGCGCTTTTTCCAACATCGAGAGTAGCGAAAATTTCTGCAGGAATATTTCAGGTCAATCAAGCACACAGACTTCCTGGTAGGATAGCGTCACACTGTATTAACGGGATTCACGCATGGACCTGCCTTTCACCACTGAGGAGCTCGATGCGGCTGTTGCTTTGTGTATTTCGGTCGTCGTCACCTGGACCAGACGGCATATCCTACCTCGTCTAGTGACAATTGGGTGAGCGAGCACGAATAGCGTTGCTGGATATATTCAATGCATCCTGGCAGGACGAAAACGTTCCTCAATAATCGAAGGCAAGCCGTTTTGTGCCACTCCTCGAACCTGGCAAGTCACCACTAGAGCTGACGTCATACCACCGAATCGCGCTGGCTAGTTGCGTAGGGAAGCTGATGAAGCGCATGATCTTTGGCAGATTGGAACGGTACCTGGAACACTACAAAGTTTAACCAAACGCTGTGGCCGGTTTTTGACGTCTGCACTGCTCCATTGATAATGTAATCGATCTGGTCACTTACGTTCAACATAAAATGTAAACGTTATCTGTCGCTATGTTCCTGGATGTAAAAGGATCATACGAGAGTGTTACTGATACTTGATGCTCTTGAATCGGTTGGTCTTGGGGGTCGAATGTACCGGTGGACCCGCACCTACTTACACAGACCGATATGTTTCCAACCTCTGAAAATTACACACACCGTGGTGCCCCCCAAGGTGGCGTCTTGAGCCCCACACTATTCAACCTTGTCCTTGTCGGTCTCGTAGAACACATACAAAGTGTTGTCCAAATATCAATGTCCACCGACGACATCTGTGTGTGGCCGTCAGGTGTAACGCGTCCTCGGGTGCTCGCGAGGCTTCAAAAAGCCGTGACTTCAATATCGGCGTAGCCCCCAGATTTCACCTGAGAAATGCGCGTTGATCGCGTTTACCCCGAAGCTAATGTTTTCCTGCGGCATATCTGTCAATGGGCAAAATATCTGTTACACCAGCACGCATAGATTCTTAGGGGTGATCATTGCTCGAGCCCTCAGCTGAAGTCCATATGTGGCATACCTGAAGAAACGTCTGACGGTCGTTTGCCGTTTTCAAATTTCTTGGAGCGAAAACGTAGCGTACGTCAATACTTGCGATGTCACAGCTCTACTGGGTGCTGTTTCTCGGGTATCTTAGGTAAAGCTTACCTGTACTGAGCAATACCTGAAGAAGCAACATCCGCACAAATGAGAGTGCTCAGGCGCAGGCACTCAAGGCTTGTCTTGGATTGCCACGCTGCACATCAGAAACAATTGCGACAGCTCAAGGTTACCCAGTCACAACTCATACCACATTGAAAGTACTCAGAGCACACTTCAAGCACATTGCCCGCGTCCCTTTCCATCAGCTAGCCGCACTGCCGAAAATCCGGCCCAGTGCCTCTTTTTGCCAGGAGATATCGGCGTACCGTGACGGCCTTCCTCGATATTATACACCTGCTGAGAGGCTGCTATCACCTCCTTGGTGTTTGGATAGGCCACAAGTTCGACATTCGGTACCAGAAATTCGAACGAAAGCAGGACACTCATCACCAGCTCTCAAGTAGCTATCTTTCCTTATGCTGCAGGAGGCCTACAAGGATCATCTTCACATTCAGGCCTTATGGCTCGACAACTGCTGAAGGATCTACAGGAGCTGTGATCTTCCTTGAAAAATCCGTGGCCATTCAGTTTAAAACTTCTCACTGGACAACGTCGACTGCTGTGGATCTTGCTGCACTTCGCAGTGCACTTCACATGATTCATGAATATGTACCTTGAAGATTGATCATATTTACCGATTCGCAGGCAGCCCTGCACTGTCTGCTATCCGCTCTATACGTCGTGGACCACAAGATCAACTTGTGCTGGAAATAAGGCAGCTATGTCACCAACTAGCAGAAAAAGGACATGATATCACTTTACAGTGGTTCCTAGCCCACTGCGGCACCATGGGCAACGGACATGCCGATGAAGCTGCTAGGAGGCCTCACGAAAATGCTGGGAAGGAATCCATCCCGCTATCAAGAACAGATGCAGCAACAAACATTCGCAGACTCGCGCGTTATGCCACACGATCCATGTGGAACACGCCAGGTTTCCAGCATACTTGACTGCACAGCCTGGACCCATCCCTCCGACTACGCATTCCATCTGGACTTTCCCGAACTGAGACAACTGTCCTCTGCCGACTGTGGCTAGGAGTGTTATTTACCAATACATTTGCTTGCCGCATCAGAATGGCTGACAGTGCTGTCTGTAACAGTTGTGGCAGCGAGGAAACAATCGAACGCATCCTCTATCATTATCCCCGCTACAGCTCCCAGAGACAGTCGCTCCTGATGGAGTTCGCACATCTCGATGACCGGCCGTTTCCTGAGCAGACGGTCATAGACCGCAGGCTGATGAGGTCTTCACACCAGAAAGTTATGAAGGCGCTACTGAGGTTCCTCCGGTCAAGCGACCTGCTTGAATGACTGACACTCCTGCGATCCTTCGTATGTGTGTGTGTTTCCCCTTTTTTTTTCTTTTTTCTATAATCTGCCTCTCTTTTTATGTCTGTGCATTTTTCTTTATCTGTCTCCCTTTACCCGTTCCCCAGTGTTTAGGGTAGCAAACTGAATGTCTATCTTGCGGTTAACCTTTCTGCCTTTCGTATCTCATTTATACATACATATATATATATATATATATATATATATATATATATATATATATATATATATATATATATATATATATATATATATATATATATATAATAAGAAGGGAAAATTAAATGTACTTATTAGTTGAATTAAAGAAATGATAAGTTAATGGAAATGAACTTCTTTTTCTGCCTTAAACGTTCTATAACGACCTTGTACCTCTAGCTGTGCATATGCTACGTGACGTTTTACCTAGTGTAATGATGTTCAACTGCAATGAAAATGTGTACGTATCGACGCTGCGCGGCGCGCATATCGCGTGTATCCTCACGCACTAGGACCCGTTTAAAGGACATTTTCCCGCCACATTCTACCAAGCGCTGGCGTGGCTCATTGGTAGCGTAGCTGACTTCTACACAGAGGCGGCGGGTTTGAGCCCGGCGGGAACTGGATATATTTTTTTCACTCCCGGCGGTAGCAGGTACGGACACCGGACACCTGTAGCGGACACCATCGCCAACCGGAACGGCTACTGGAATGAGCCCATAACAGCTTACGCTGAAAAAATATCTTCTACGGGCCAGCTTTCTAAACATAGTGCTTCCGTAACGACCTGGAATCAGTAGGCAAGGACTTTTACGCCTGTTGATTTCCTTCCTTCCAGACAATGACTTCATCAACGCTTGGTGACACAGCCGCGTTACCAGCGCATGCGATGTGAAGCCGAATAACTGCTGGCTAAGCGTGCCAGGATAACCACTCCTGATCCAAAAACGCTTCCGCTCTGATTCGTGGTATACTTCTACTGTAAGAAATATAGCACCACTCTAAGATTTCTAATGTATACTCTGCATATCGCCAGCGAAATATTTTTGGAGGAGGGGTAAATTACAGCTTTTGTTTGAGCTAGTTGGTCAGAGGTACTGGTTTTTATTTACTTATTTAATACAAACCGCGGACTCGAAGTCCATGCAGGGTGGATGAAATACAATATTACGTAACAAAAAGTAAAATAATGCTAATACAAGAAAATGCTGCAACAATACACTAATAAAGCTGATACAGAAAGTAAATTGTGTAGTTTTTTTGTAAGGCTGCTGACGCGTTTATAAAGGCAAGTCATCCCAGTCATTAACGGTGCGTGGAAAGAAACAGTATTTAAATACGTTGGCTTGGGCAAAATAGGGGGTTAGGGCATTTTGGTGATGTTGGCGAGTAGGTCTCCTTATTAGTGGACTTACATATATTGCCTCGTCGAGTGCCAGTTTGTTATTACCTAAGAAAGACAGTTGAGCCGTAATTTTTTTCGAGGCGATTCAAGTGGATGCATACTACTAGACCTCATTAGTTCAGTTGAAGAGTCGAATGTCGCAAACTTGTAAGCAAATCGGATAGCCTGTCTTTGCATTCGTTCAAGTTTAGTTACGTTACATTGAGCGTAGGGATCCCAGATAATACAGGCCTACTGGAGTTTCGGTCGAATTTAGTAATAAGCGAGTAGTTCAACAGAGGATGGGGCGTGTTTAAGCTTGTAATTCAGAAAGCGCAGTTTAGGTAAAGCAGACAAAGATATATTTTGCCCATGAAGGTTCCAGGACAGGTTGCTGCAAAGGGTGACACCTAAATATTCATAGTTAGAAACTTGCTTAAGTGTAGAAGAGCCTAGCACATAACTATAAGAAAGATATGTTTTCTTTCAGGAAATAAGATGAAAAATACTTTTTTTCAACATTCAAGGTCATTCCCCTTTGAGTGCACCAATAGAAAATTTTGCTAACTCTACCATTCGGATCATCTTGGTCACTTGTGTAGCTAACTTCTTCAAACAAGACACAATCATCTGCAAATATGGGCACGTTTGGAGGCGTATAAACGCTAGGGCGCGAAAAAACGGAGAAGAGACACACATGTCCAAGGTGGCACTCATCTTCTTAATGTGCGTCTCTTCGTCTCCATTTCTGCGCGGCCTAATGCTTATACCAGATACTTACAACATGTGAAAAGCGACATTCAGGTAGCTAATTAAGTATACTCAATTATGAAAATGGTATATTTTCTATTAAGCATTAAACACAGATTTGAAATCAGATTTTAAAAAATCGTAAATCAATTTCGCTGTAACGTAGGTCTTTGGCTCCCACTTTCGAAAGGCAGAAATGAAGCAGTGCAACAATCAACTGTGCTTATATAGGTAGCTTTCGCCACATATTCAAATGACGTTATTCTGAAGAACGGTATGAAGCACCGAATTTATGACGAATGTGTAACAGTTTACTACTACTCGGCTTGAGTTTCGCAATTTCGACATGCGCCGCAAAGCAAGTATTTCAAAGATTGCTAGAAATCTTGTCAGACTGATGAGCTTACACACACTGTGATTTGTGTTAAGGTAATGTTCATATTTCGAGTAATCCAACTGAACAGGCTCAATTAGACTTATGCTTATGCTGTTATAGGGCCGGTTTTTTTTATCTGTTCGATCAAAACAATGAAAACACATGACAGGCATTTATCATATTTCTTGTGTGTTGTTTTTTATCTTCAACCTAAGGTATCTTAATGGCACACATGTTGTTGCGTAACCCACAAAACATTGCTTTTGAAGCAAATATCACCGTCAATTTAGTACCCAACTTCGACTAACTTCAGTGTAAGAAATCGATCGTTGCAGAATGGTGTTGCAAACTCCAAAGGAGGTTGAAGTAGACGGGTTTGGCCAAGCTGTCCAGCATGGGGTCGATTTTGGACAGTGTCGTTTAACTTTGTCTCTCTTCTATTGTGCGCGGCAAGTCTCAAAATACAAGAAGATATTGTCAAATTAAAACCTGAGAAAACTAAAACCAAACTTTTGTAATGAAGAAGAAGAGCACAAGGACAAGGCCAGCCAGATCGTCTGTTCCATGCCTGCAGTACAACCAGTGGGCCAGCCGGATCACCAGGGTTGAGTACGAGCGTGAGCCGTTCGGGCAACCAGCTGTTCCTGCTCTTCGTCACCTGCCTGCTCGATTACGAACAGTTGCTACCATCTGAAGTGTTCAATACACTCCATTATAATTGGTGGAGGTGATGGGTATTCAAGAACATCTACACCCAGGAACTACGGTCTCGGTCTCTGCCTCTCGTCATTCCTGACTCTCCCCAGCCGACGTCGCCGCCACCCTCCGTTGCCTGCTCTGGCGCTGTCCCGCAACGCCATACCGCGGTTTTCAGCGGTACGGATGAACAGGACGTCAATGGCTGGTTGTCTACGTACGAACGGATGAGCTTGCACAATCGATGGGATGATACCGCCAAGTTTTAAATGCCGTCATATTCTACCTAGCGGGAGTGGCTCACCTGTGGTTTAAAAATCACGAAGCCGACTTTCAGTCCTGGTACGCGTTCAAGACCAGTTTCGCTGCACTTTTCGGTCAACCCGCCGTCCACAAGTTGCATGCCGAGCAGCGGTTACGAGAGCGAGCGCAACAAGCCGGTGTTACATCTGTTACATCACCTGTTATATCGAAGAGGTTCTCGACCCATGCAAACGTGTGGATGCTTCTACGCTCGAAAATGACAAATTGGAGCACATTTTGAAGGGCATGGCCGATGACATTTTCCAAACGTTGATCGCCAAGAGTCCGCGCACCGTAGCAGAGCTCACAAACTTGTGCCAAAGCTACGACGAGTGGAGGAGGCAGCGCGATTTGACCAGGCGCCCCTCAGTGGCGGACGAGACCCTCTCTTCAATGACAGTCTTCTCTGATCACTCCCCTCGGCTCGCACAAATCCAAGCTTTCATGCGGGAGGAAATTGCACGTCAGCTTTCTCTACTACTCTTCGCTGAGCTACCCCAACAGCAGCAGCTGCCGCAACAGCCTCCTACATAGCTCGCCCCTACGCTCCGGCGGGTTATTGATGACCAAGTTGCTGAGGCTCTACCAATGCAGCATGAGCAGTAGCCTGTCACCGCGCCACTTACTTATGCATCCATCGCCGCGCAGCCTCAAGTTTCTGAGCCTCAAGTTGCTGAGTACCTTGTTGCCGCGCCACCTACTTATGCATCCGTCGCCGCGCAGCCTCCACGTCAACCACTCGTTGCGCTACATCCACGGCCGCTACCACCCGTTCATCATCCCGTTCATCGACCTGCTCCTGCGCTTGCTAATCCTTGGCGCACACAAGACAACAGGTCCATATGTTATGCCTGCGGTATACCCGGCCATGTTGCACGACTCTGCCGCCGCCGCATGCTGCACTCTGATGGGTTTGTGCAGTCGCCTCCCTGCGCCGACGTGCAACCTTTCCACGACAACCTTTCCACGACACCGGCCACCAGCCGAGCGCCTGGTCCTTACACGTCATTCACCTTCCCCGCGTCGTCGCTCGTTGTCCCCCCATGCGTCGACGCCCTTCACCCACGCAAGAGGAAAACTAAACGCCGCAGTGCAGGAGGCAGGAACTGCGTCGCCTTCGATCTGTACATGTCCTCCATTGTCGCCTTCAAACGTTGTCGACCTTACTGTTGACGGCGTCCCTACCGTTGCGCTAATTGATACTGGAGCAGCCGTGTGTGTCTTAAATGAACGCCTCTCTCGTGCTTTACGAAAAGTTACGACGCCACTTTCTGGGTTTTCTCTTCGCACAGCAAACGCCCAGCCAGTTCAGGCTTCAGCAGCATGCACAGCTAGAGTAGTTATTGAGGGCGTTCTCTATATTGTGGAGTTTGTGGTTCTGCAGTCCTGCTCTCACGACGTGATACTTGGGTGGGACTTTCTTTCATCAATTGTGCACTTGCTGAAGTCGAATTATCGCCTCTGTGTGATGTGCCCCTTGTCGGAGCCACTTCTTTTCCCGCTAAACTAGTTCTTCGGGAAGACATCGCCATACCAGCGTACTCGTCTGCCGTTGTTACCGTCTTCTGTGGCGCTGTCTCTGAAGGCGCTGTCCTCTTCACTCCTTCGGAACTCTTCATAACCCGCAAGGATGTTCCCCTTCCTTTCGCCACGCTTGACATCTCAGCTGGTTTGAGCACCATCGTTGTCTGCAATCCGCTTCCTACAGCCCTGACGGCTCTATGCGGCGAAGCGCTAGACCATGTTCAGCCTCTTGATGATTTGTTTATAACCGGCGTGTCCGATGCTTCGTATA
The DNA here is from genome assembly GCF_050947875.1 of Dermacentor variabilis. Lineage (NCBI taxonomy): Eukaryota > Metazoa > Arthropoda > Arachnida > Ixodida > Ixodidae > Dermacentor > Dermacentor variabilis. The sequence continues at coordinate 2,124,749 of NW_027460313.1, read as the reverse complement.
CAGAGCTCACTGACTTCTGTGCACTTTCCACTTCTGCTCCGCCATCACCTGACTTATGCACACCTTTCATTGCCGATGACCTTACTTCCGAGCAGCGCTCCCAGCTTCTTCACCTGCTTGCCCAATTCCGTTCTTCTTTTGATGTCGCTCAGCCTACTCTGGGTCGCACGTCAACCGTCAGCCACCACATCGACACTGGCTCCAACGCGCCATTGCGGCAGCGCCCGTGCCGCGCCTCCGCCAAGGAGCGTCAAGTTATCAGTGGGCACGTGGACGACATGCTGCATCGCGGCGTCATTCGACCTTACAATAGCCCGTAGGCATAACTGGTGGTTCTTGTCACAAAAAAGATGGTTCCGTTCGATTCTGCGTCTATTATCACCGTCTTAATAAGATAACGCAAAAAGACGTCTACCCTCTACCACGCATTGACGACGCTCTGGTCAGCTTGCAAGGCGCTGGATTTACGCTCGAGCTACTGGCAGGTCCCGATGTCAGCAGTTGATCGCCCTAAAACTGCATTCATTACTCCAGATGGTTTATATAAATTTAATGTGAAGCCATTTGGCCTATGCAATGCACCTACTACGTTTGAACGAATGATGGACCATATTGCGCGGCCTAAAATGGAGCACGTGTTTACGCTACCTCGACGATATCGTTGTGTTCGCCCCTGATTTCAGCACGCATCTTCTTCGCCTTAAGCAAGTGTTGACGTCCTTGACCAACGCAGGCCTGCAACTGAACCTGAAAAAGTGCCAGTTCGCCGGGTGCAAGTTCATGGTTCTAGGTTATGGGGTATCACAAGACGGCATTTGCCCCGACCCATCAAAACTTCGCGCTGTGGCAGAGTTTCCTAAACCTAAGACACTCAAATAACTCCGCGCCATCATGGGCCTCTGTTCTTACTTCAGACGCTTTGTTCGCAATTTTGCCTCGATTATATCACCTCTGACACAACTCTTAAGTGGCACCAACGACCGATCCTCCTGGTCTCCTGCATGCGACACCACTTTCGTGACCTTACGCCGTCTCCTGACGTCTCCGCCTATACTGCGACACTACGACCCCACTGCCCCAACTGAAGTGCATACCGATGCCAGTGGTATTGGCCTTGGCGCTGTCCTTGCGCAACGCAAGCTTTACGCCAGTCGTGCGCTGACCAAAGCGGAACGCAATTAAAGCGTCACAGAAAAAGAATGCCTGGCCATGATTTGGGCACTCGGGAAGCTTCGCCCTTATTTATACGGCAGGCCTTTCCATGTGGTTACTGACCATCACGTCCTTTGTTGGTTATCCTCTTTAAAAGGCCCGTCTGGACGCCTTGCCCACTGGGCTCTGCGCATTCAAGAATACGACATAGACGTCATCTACCGCTCAGGTCGCAAGCACACTGACGCTGACGCTCTGTCCCGCTCTCCGCTACCAGCCGACACGGCCTCCCGCTCCACCATTAAGGCGGTATCATCGGTTGACATCCACACCTTCGCATCACAACAGCGCAAGGATCCTTGGGTGACCTCTCTTTTGGATCTCCTTTCTGGCTCGCCTGCATCTCCCATCTCCCGCTCCATGCGTCGCCAGGCTGCCCATTTTGCTGTCCGGGATAACCTCTTGTATCGACGCAACTACCAGCCCGATGGTCGCAAGTGGCTCCTGGTTATCCCTAGGACTTTGCGCTCCGACATGTGCGCGTCTTTCCATACTGACCCACGATGTGCACACGCAGGCGTTTTGAAGACGTATGAGCGCCTGCGGCAACGTTACTACTGGCGAGGAATGTTTACTTTTGTTCAAAAGTTTGTCCGCTCGTGCCCGCAATGCCAACGTCGCAAATAACTGCCTCATCCGTCCCACGGTTTATTACAGCCGCTTCTGTGCACAGCTCGTGCCTTCGACCGTGTGGGAATTGACCTGTACGGGCCGCTAACGTTAATACCCGCTGGCAAACGATGGATTATTGTTGCAGTTGATCACCTTACACGCTATGTTGAAACCGCTGCTTTACCTGCAGCGACCGCCAGTGACGTTGCATCCTTTCTGCTCCATCATTTCATTCTTCGTCATGGCCCACATCGGGAGCTGCTGAGAGATAGAGGCCGTGTGTTTTTGTCGCAGGGGGTTGAAGCTCTGCTTGCTCAATGCCGCATAGTTCACCGGACCACCACGGCGTACCATCCTCAAACTAACGGGCTTACGGAGAGTTTCAATCGCACCCTTGGTGATATGCTCCCCATTTATGTTTCATCAGAGCATACAAACTGGGAAATCCTCCTCCCATTTGTCCCGTACGCATATAATGCGGCTACACAAAGTACTACCGGATTTTCTCCATACTTTCTTCTCTACGGTCGCGATCCTTCCCATACTATCGATACGGTTTTGCCTTATACACCAGACACGTCAGAGTGTGCTCCCGTTTCAGCCGTCGCCCGATAGGCTGAGGAATGCCGTCAATTAGCCCGAAAGTTCGCCTCCGCCGATCAACAACGACAAAAAGCCAATTGTGATGGCGACACTACGAATCCGAGCTTCGCTCCCGGCACACTTGTCTTGTTGTCCGTGCCGTCTATCACGCCTGGACTTTCTACAAAACTTCTCTCGCAGTATGGTGGACCATACCGCATCATCGAACGCACCGCTCCGGTCAACTTTGTCATAGAGCCCCTTTCACCGACATCCGACAAGCGCCGCAATGGACGGGGTGTTGTTCACGTTTACCGCCTGAAACAATTCTATGACCCGCTCATCTCCACGTCGTAAGTCGCCAGGATGGCTCCGCTTTTGCACCAGGGGTTTTTGTAATGAAGAAGAAGAGCACAAGGACAAGGCCAGCCAGATCGTCTGTTCCATGCCTGAAGTGCAACCAGCTGACCAGCCGGATCACCAGTGTTTAGCACGAGCGTGAGCCGTTCGGGCAACCAGCTGTTCCTGCGCTACGTCACCTACCGTCTGGATTACGAACAGACGCTACCATCTGAACTGTTCAATACACTTCAATACTCTTTATTTAAAATCCCGGTGTTTCGGAGACGGACATAAGTTTAATTACAAAAAGACTGGTAAGCGAGTTTCATTTACAGCCTCGTTAATTCGCATTCGCTTTCGCTGCGCTGTCGTGTTATCACGTTTCTATGGTCGTGCGAGAACACGCTCGTGATATGAGATAGCACGCAATTATTGAATGACGTTGCTCTTTCCTGAAAGAAGGTCTCTTCGTAGGTTGTAGGTGCACTCATAGTTTCTTTCATGTTCTGCAATTTACCTGCTTGATTATGCGTCACTTTCATACATAGGTCAATTTGATGACGCGTATATAGAAGCGACACAACGCAAGCGCCCTCAATCGATTCGGACACCACCGACAGCGCTTGTTGCTATCGCTGTCGTCGAGTTGTATCTTGGTTCAGACGACACAAGTTCGCTCAATAAACTGCTTTTTAAGCGCTGTCTGTCTGTCTGTCACTCGCCGTGTCCCCTCTTTTGTGCCGTCTTGTTCAAAGATGTTTGAGACGCTTCGTGTCAGCTCAGGGTAGAGTGGACTGCACAAAAATTCCGCTCTTGCTACCCGTGATTTCTGATAATTATGATATTATGATAGCATGATAACTCGGAACATCCAAGCCAATGCTCTAATGCTATTAGGATTTCCGCTGGCTTGCCGTAAGGCGCGTCAAAGAAAATATAGAGATTGCTTAATGAATACCATCGAGTGACAACATGCATGACTTCTGAAATTACGTGAGTGCATATTTTATCAAGATATCTGGTGTGTCCATTTTGGCTGGAGCTGCCTTCACTAAGCTTATTTCACCATCATATGTCCGATAGTGCTCCTTGCACTGTCTCCGTTTGCGAAGAGACCATTGTTAATCTTCTTTTTAACGAAGAGCTGTTAATGCAGCACCTGATAACACACCTGACAAACCATGTTCCATGCGAAACCATATATCTGCACAAAGAAATTAATTTCTGAATTACCGAAAATGCACTCGCAACGCCTAATAAGGCGGTGCAAGAACTATTGTTAAGGCCACCGTTATAGCTATTTCTCTACTCCCTGCCTGTCAAAAGGATGTGTCTAAGAAGAAATGTCGGTGTTGACTCTAACAAACGTAAGCTATCGTACGCGCAGAAACCTGAAACTAGAACGAAAGGAGAATTGAGCAGAGTGCTAATTTCTGCTGTTTTCAATACGACCTCGCTTTAACAACAATGCTGTAACATGCGGGGCACCATGCAGGGAGGCATCGATATCATGGGAAACTGGCACGAAATGGTTACTGGGCCTGCTCAGCTGCTTGGTGGTGCCGTTAGGCTGTTAAATATCCCTAATGCATGGTCCCGGCGTGATAGCATGCGATTTAAAACAGCGAATTGCCATGCTGCAGATAACACGAACCAGGTATTAAAATAATTATGGGGTTTTACGTGCCAAAACCACTTCCTGATTATAAGGCATGCCGTAAAGGAGGACTCCGGAAATTTCGACCAACTGCGGTTCTTTAACGTGCACCTAAATCTAAGTACACGGGTGTTTTCGCATTTAGCCCCCATCGAAATGCGGCCGCCATGGCCGGGATTCGATCCCGAGACCTCATGCTCAGCAGCCTAACACCATAGCCACTGAGCAATCACGGCGGGTCAAAACCAGGTATTAAATGCGTAAGCATTTATATGCCTACCCAACAAGGAATCCTGTCCGTCCGTCCGACACGTAAGGCGAATCGCTATAAACTAATGGATCAAGCAAAATGGTGAGTTTCGAACGTGCAAGCCCACGCTCAGAAGCCGAGAGTCTTATACGGTGGAATAAACACCCATGTTTGCAGGAAGTAAATACATCTGAGCCATGTGAATGCGTTGTACAGGCAGTACAAAACAAATGTCGAAGGACAACAGTTTCTATGAAGGCTTTGTTGAAAGATTTGGTGATAGCGGAATAAAAGCTATCTCTAGGACAACACGTAGAGCGGACTTGGAGCACTGTAGACACCAGGAAAATTCTGACTTTGCGAAAATTTAGTGCCAAACATGCCACATCCTCCAAGCGTTCCGTTGGTCGCGGGATGTGCCTTCTGTTGAGGCGTTCCTTTACCGTACCGAAAGGCCACCGATCTCTCAGTTTTATGCGCTTCACGTCGCGCAGAACAGACAGATAAGCAGTCAGTGAGTTGATAAGGAGTGATGAGGGCTTATGTGGGTCTCATCACGGCTCTTAATGGTTCGACGGGGATGGGCAAGGTGCTAAAAAGCGATAAGGAATTATGATGGTCGGAGAATTATGATAAGGTTAATAAGTATCGATAATGTTGATAAGGGGTGAGAAGAGTTTATAAGGGTCGCATAATGTCCGATAAAGCTGATAACATCAGAGAAGGGTTGATAAGGCTCAAATCGAGTTCGATAAGGTTGCTAACAACCGATAAGGGTCAGATCTATTCCGATAAGATTGATAACGACCGATAAGGATTGCTAAGGGTTTAGCCTGGCAGGATCAAGCGTCATAACATTGATAATGACACCGGGCTGGTGAGATGAGCAAGTGGCACAATGCTTACGCATACTTAGACAACTCCCTGAACAGTTTCTGTGTGAATTTCTTATACTGCACATGCTTGATGCAACTTGGCAACATACTTAACATCTATGCCAGCGCAAAGTGAGCCCAGATATCACGAAAGATCAAGACAAAGGAAGTAAAAATGACATGTGTGGTGGCAACCAAAATCATGGCCCGAAATGCGGGACATGAGGCGCATCAGATGCTTCGCGCTCTCTTTCGGTGGGCGATTTCCTGACGCTGCGCAACCGAAGGGTCACAGCGGTTAAGAAATTGCATCTCTCTACAAACCACACTTGTTATTTACAATTTGAATGATATATAAAAAAAAGACCCATTAGGGAATACCTTCCGTAAGTTTGACTTCTGTGGATAAATAGTCAAGGTTCCTGGGAATTTTACAAGTTGAATGGGTGACTCACTGAGGTAATCAAAATACCGAGGAACAGAGAGCCCCAACTTGTCCAAGGTGTTCGAAATTAAGCCTTTTTCATATGCCAATCAAACATTAATTGATAAATGCGCTTTGGTCGGAAAACCGATTATTTACTGCGGTACCCCTTCAGTTATATAGCGTCGAGCGGAGGCTCACCGACAAAGCGCGCTAGCTGCCTCATGTCCCGGACTTCTGACAATGAGCGGACACGAAAGCAGGGAAGCAGGCTTCTCATCAAGGTTACCAGAACCAAACAAAGCTTCATGTAGTCCTAGTTGAAAGATGGACCGAGTGGCGGTTGCGTTTGCTAGCAGCGCGGCAGTTCACTCTATGTTTCTGCCTGGCAAGGTACAGAACACATGTAATTGGGTTAGAGCCGTGGAAGTAAGACAGGTTCGCGAATCGTGAACGAACGGTTGAGTGCGTGTCCCATGCTTCGCCGCACCGCCAGTGTCGGATGCTCGGCGCCATGTATGAAAAGAAAGAAACAAAACACAATATGGCTCTCCGATTGTCAAAATAGACAGGGCAGAGAGACGAACAAAAGCAAATGGTCGTTTATACTCGCTCCCATTCAAAATGTCAACCTTCGGGGACGGAGAAAGACTGCGGAATAAAACAGATCAGCGCGTGGAAGGTTCTCTCATTTGGGCCATTTGCAATGCGCATCTGACGTTTCGCATTTGTGTCAGGCACCTCCTTGACAATAATCACGTCCATCTGAACTGAAAGGAGCGGAAAGTGCATATACAATGGAAGTCTGACAGAATTTTAAACCTTTACAGAAGCTGAATAGAAACGCGTAACTTCCCAAAACGGATATAAAAACACCAAAGTCTACGCCGGTAAGATCACCCCCCCCCCCCCAATCGCGAAATAACTTGGCCAAATAGGTATTCGTATTGGGAAAAGAAAAAAAAGCAGGACACCGATCAAAGGGGTGTGGCCCACTTTTGGTAGGTGTTCCTCTTTTTGATATGTAGATTAAACGAGATCTTGTCATATTGTCGACTTCAAGCGAGTCGCGAGTGCAGGCTGCAGTAGACTACCCCACGAGGTAGAAATAAGACTCCATATTGTATGGCTTCAATTTCGCGAAACTGCGGTTTGCGCCTTGCGGCTGCGTTGGCCAGAACATAACGCTTTGAAGCTGGGTCTGCGCGATTTACAAGTAAATTATGGGGTTTGAAGTGCCAAATCCACTATATCATTATGAGGCATGCCGTAGTGCAGGAATGTAGATTAATTTTGACTACCCGGGGTTCTTGATTGTGCACCTTGATTTAAGTACACGAGTGATTTAGCATTTCACCCTCTTCGAAACACGGTCGCCACGGCCAGGAACGAACCCACGAATTCGCGCTCAGCAGCATGGAAGGAAGTAAAAAATGGAGAAGGAAAGGCAGGGAGGTTAACCAGTTTAGCTTAACCGGTTTGCTACCCTACACATGGGGGCGGGATGGGGGGATGAAAGCAGCACAGCACCATAGCCACTAAGCTACCTAGGGGAGTGAGATTCAAAGCACGTAAATTGTTCTAAAGAAGCGACCAAGGTAGCCAGCACCTATGGCATGCGGCATGAAATAAACTCATATTTAAGATGCTTCCTGATATATTTAAATGGCTATGATATTTTTAAATGGCTATATATCACAACTAAATCTATTTTACGCAGCACTCGTGGCAGCCGGCATTCTTAGCCAATCCTTGCAGACACCCTCTATGGCGTCTCCGACGCTTGAAATGACTGCTTCGATCAAAGCCACCCAAAAAGCTTTCTCGGGCTGGCTGCAGGGCCCCCTGGAAAGCCGCACTCTACACGCTGGTGTTCAGCTGTGTACGGTCCGCAACAAGAAATGTTTGTAATCATGTTGTTATGAAGATAATAAAAAGAACCACTTAAATTCAAAGGAGGGCCCTCGTTTCTGTCTCTTCCAATTTAAAATGGACGCCCGAATCATCTCGGACACAGCGTTCCATTTTTTCGGTCACGTATAAAAAGGCACCAGGTTACAGTGAGATACTCAAATATAGGCCCAACTACACGTGCACAAGGTGCCCGAGACTTGTTCTTCGTCTTTCTTGAGTCGGCACACAGCGAGTGTTGAAAGCAGCAATGACTCACGGGGCATTCATGGTCGTTGGCGCAAAAGCGGACGAGATCAGCCTCAACCCCGTATTCACAAACGCACCTCGACTTGACCCTCCACTCGAAATGCTCCTTGAGGGTGGTTTCTCGTTTCACAAATCGCCCTCCACTCGAAACGCGCCTTGAGTGAAGGAAAGCTCGAGCGCTTTACTCGAGAATCTCAAGGTAGCCTCGCAGCTACCTTGAATCGCTCCTCGAGTGAAGTTAGCGCGTAAACATGGCTGCCTTGCGATCTGTCGCTCGCCTCGTCAGCTCTTTCGGATGGACGCCAGTTACCTCCGCAGCTTTTCATAGGCTAACCATGCTGCGCATTTTCAAGCGCTTCGTTTTAAGGACTGGTGCAGTCCTCTGGAGCGCTTCGTCACCGGAATTATTCCACTGCACCGCCCAGACAGATCGGCCGTCCTGTCAAGAAGACTGCGAGCTAGTGCAGTGACTATCGTCTTACTCCGTGCATAACCAGTTGATGACCTGCATACGGCTATTCTTTGTGCCAGTGCTCCAAAACTACTATCGGCGTTTACTATTTACGTTTACGTTTACTACTATTTCTCGTGGCTGATCGTACAAAGCCGCATCAGTTCAAGTACGGCGCGATACATGACTGCGGCGGACTTCGAACTTGTAGAAAGAAAGCAACTGCGAAGATTCCTGTCATTAGTGCGTGTATTGCCTGTGTTCGTGTATTGCTTGCGCGAGCGCCGGCAGCCGCCCCATCGGCGATGCTTGTACTCGGATAGATCGTCACTGCCTACGCTAATCCAAGGATGGCGAAGCACACCGAAGCAAAGCGAGCATCTCTAAAACGAGCAGGTGCGTTCACTTTAATTTAAGCAATTTTCTTTTTTATGCATCTATTTGCGCTAAGTAAAATAAGAAATGTACTGCAATTTCGCGTGGACAATGTGCAGTTGGGGAAATTAAAGTCATAAGCAATAATTACGTAATCCTTGCTTCAAACCATTCAGTTTAATTAGCTTATCATCCGTATGAAGATCCGAGCTCAACGAGGAAGTCATCAACCATAATATGGCATTCAGAATTATACCTGCATGTATACACAGGCGAATGTGATGTTATGTTTGAATAAAAGAGACAAAATAACAATACAACAGAGTAGAGTTTTTCTGCATCACATTGTTTCTTATTCCGATAAAAAAAGGTGTAGCAGTATAGTGACAGCTCCTAATACAGACATTGCTAGCAAGTGGTGGCAGATATATCTCGCACATCTTTATTGCGAACATTCCAGCTCTCTATAGGGTTCATTGTGAAAGTGTTAGATCGCTGTATGTCGATCTTGCTGCATAGGCGGTAGACCAGCTGAAGAATGTTTCTTTGCGAATAAAAATAAATAGAAACAGTATGAGCCCATTAATGTAAAAAAAATCGCGCTTTATAACATAAAAGTCTTAAACGAATGTATTAGTACGAAATGTACACTAAAGAAAACAAATACAGTACCTAAGCTAGTTTTCATGGACCTTTTTTAGCATCATTGTATATTTATTACCAACCCCTTCTCTTATGCAGGAACCAGGTTGCCAACACATGCACGAAGAGCAACGGCCTTTCCAACTGTGCTGTGTGTGCTGCGCTTGCATTGGTGTGCAAGTGGAGGAGAGCTCCAGTTTATGTCCTGCTGCGCTATAATAGCCGTCGTAATATTCTGCTTAAGACATCTATCCCCTTTATGACATCCTACCAGCTCAAACATCACCACTAAAAGCAGTATGACTGCATGGATTTGCCTTCATAGATACGTTGTAGCTGAAGCCATTGTATTTTTCGTCCAGATGTATTTTCTTCAGTCATATTTGTTAAGACAGTATGTACCCCTTAATAATTTCTGGTCAATCCAAGGGCCAGTTTTTTTCTGAAACAATAAATTAACATTATTCTCGTATTTTTGTACTTTGATAGTATGCAAATACAGCGTGAACTCTTATCCTGCAAACAGAAGCAGTAATGAAGGAGAAGAAAGGGGGTTAACCGAGTGGCGCGATATTTAATAATCATATCATGAGAAGCCAACAAGCAAAGTCACCAGAGACAACATAAGGGAAATTACTTGTACTTACTAATTGAATTAAAGAAATGATAAATTAATGGCAATGAAGGTGAATGAAAAAAATAACTTGCCGCAGGTGGGGAACGATCTAGTTTTAGTAGTAGAAGTAGTAGTTAGTTCTAGTAGTAAAATATAAATACACAAGAAAGTGTATGGGAAAACAGCGCCGCGGTAGCTCAATCGGTTAGAGCATCACACGCGTAATGCGAAGACGTGGGATCATTCCCCACATATGGCAAGTTGTTTTTTCATCCACTTTCATTGCCATTAATTTGTCGTTTCTTTAATTCAATGAGTAAGTACAAGTAATTTCTCCTATGTTGCCTTTGGTGTCTTTTCTTCTTTGCTTCTCAGGATATAAACAGAAGCAGTAGTAATTGTGACAAATATATTCTAGAATAAAAAACAACCTCTGTTCAAGACAGCAGTCTGTCGGATGTAGCCGCCCGATGGCATGCAGTGGTAAATCCTTGTAGAATGTGTGTTGTTTCTACCCTGGTTCTAGCTTCAGCTTAAGATGAATTATGAGGGCCGGAACAATAAGTTTCTTCCATTGGATGCGGATGACAATTGGCTTCCATGGGGCTTGCAGAACTTCAGCAATTGACCGAGGTAGAAAACCCAGGGTAGCATGGTGTCTTGTGGGATCCCAAGATAGGCCAAATGGTGATGCCGACTGTCACAATTACATTGCTGAAAAATACAGTATATAGTGCATTACTACCATTATTTGAGAAAAGCTGAGATCAACCATCAAAACAATAGCGTATTTTTAATCTACACTTGCTCATGCTAAAGTAGCTTCAGCATGCCCTAAATACTGGAGTGCTGGCTACAAATGCTACGAAAGTGTTGTATCACAAAATGTGGGCTGCAAAAAGCTTCCGTCGCCACTGCAATGCACCACGGGCAACTGATGACTTCGCCCATCATATTCATGCTATTTAAAATAAAATTATATGATAGCTGAAGAGGAATAAAATAATAATTTGATTTCATTATGGCATGGCTATTTCATGTTTGTGGTTCGAAATAACACGGTGTCCATTTCGCCATTTTGTGAATGTGGGGACACGTAACAAGAATATTTTTTACAATGTTTATGAAAATAGGCACAGACTAATTACCGGGTAGGATAGTCAAGTACTTCTTCAGCACCTAGGTTCTTTCAGGGTAGCGAGCTGGTGCAATTCCAACAGGCAGGCAACATATCTATCGATGCCTTCATGTCTGCCAGGAGCCTTACTGCGCAGCACAGGCGTAGATTTTTTTCATCAGCTGGTCCTTCAAAGGTCCACATCCTGCACCAGAGTGCCCAAAATTTTATGTAGACAGGGCGTTCGCGCGCTAAGTAAATTCAGTGTACCTAAGCAACAGAAATGAAAAGACGTAACAGAACTAAAGAAAAATGTGGCCGTTGCGTGAACTTGAAAGAGCAGTTTATGGAACCTGCATCAATTGCTAGCACATAGCACACTAAAAAAAGTTAAATCGAAAAAATAAATGCCGATGATGAACTATTGACAAGTGAATTTTCGGAAGATTAAAACATTGCGTAGCGTATATATGAAGTGAGACAGCACTGTTAATGCAGGCACCAGTGCTGATTCGCTGACCATATGTGCTACAATTTGAGCGGACCAATCGACTACCACGGCTTGTAAAACAAAGTACGTGATTTAAAAAATACGCTTGTTTTTTTTTTAACTGCCGGAGCTACGCACTCAACCATATATGCCCCCCATTCTGCCACATGTATACTATAACTGCTCCTCCTCTACTAAAAGATTTCATACGCGATACTGGAATGATCGCTGGATGCAGTTTAAAAAAGCGAAACCAACAACAGAATGTCGTGCCGAATCTTCTACAAGTTCCCATTAGCAAATAAAATAATAATGTTTCGCACAAGCTTATGCTGCCTCGAATGTGAGCAACTGCAGTCAATCACGCTTGGGCTCATCGGAAACGGCTTATCGATAGCGCCACGGCAACCTCACGAAAACCGCATTAACATGCTGTGCTTCCATGAGAAAATGGCTCACTCACCCATATTTTCTGTCCTGTTGTTGCTTTCAGCAAACTCTGAGCACCACTCCGTCTTGAAGGTAAACACAGCTGTTCATCGGCCGTTCCATCTCTGGCCTCAAAAGTCCAACAGGCTCAGTCATCATACGCAGAAGGACAAGATCACCCATCATAACCGCGATTAACAACCGCAATGTCAGTTACCAATGAATCACCAGGAAACAAAGAGCAGCGGACAAATGCCGGCGCAAATTATCTTGGTTCTCAGCTATGCGCTATGCTCTCAGCTGTTGGGATGCGATTGTTGTCAGACCTCAAACACAGCTCCCGCTTGCTCTATCAGTCGAACGCTGACAGTGGCAGCATTGCCGAGCTAAAGTTGTGCATTGTGCCTTGTAGTCGTTTGAATAGGAAAACGAATTAACGGAAACACATATTTGTCTTAAATAATTGGGCTTTTGATAAGCACATTTCAGAATAGTCTCGATATCAGACGCTTCTCTCGGTCGGTACACTTCACTTGAGTCGAGGGCGCATTTTCAAGGCGTTCCTCGGCAGAGGAAAGGTGGAGCAGTGTTCACGAAACGCAACGGCGCCTTGAGTGAAGGAAGCTCCGTCAGCTCCACTTGGCTGAGTGGAGGAGAAGCTTCAAGTGAAGGCGTGTTTCAGAATACGGGGATCAAACTAGTAGAGAGTAGACAGGAAGAAAACGAAAGAATTGCAGCCTAGCCGCGCCTGGGCGTGAGAAGTTCATTGAAGCGGGCAGCCTGGAGACCTCCACCTCTAGCATATCAGGAGAGTAATCCAGAGAGCTAAAGCTTTAATGTGTCCTTGAATGGGTCTAGTGGTGGTGGGGGTTTGGAGAGTCCCCACCCCCTTCCTCAGATGGCGGCCAGTCCTTGCTTTCTAGCGGCGTCTTCGGCCTTCCGGACGGCCAAAAGCTGCTGTTCTGGGTCCAAGCTGAGCAGCAAAGTCTCCCACTGCTCGACCGTAGTCATGGTGAGCGTAGTTTTAGTGTGTTGGGTTTCGTGGGTGACGTTTTGTGGCCAATGCATCGTGTCATCACTGCAGCCTGTGGCGTAACCGCAACCTTCATTCAGGGGGCTCAATGCTTCGTTCTGGATGGTTGATACCGGTACATGGGTGCCGCGCTAGTCGTGTTTGTACGCTGGTTCTACCTTTTTTTGCGCTGAATTTAGCCCCTTGGGTAGCTAGGGGCGCTAACGCAAATCTATTGTAAACTGCTAATATTTAGTTTCTTCAATCAGCCCTTCACAATTGGTCAGAAAATTTTTGGGCTACCCCCGCTTCGCCTCTGTGTCACGCGACGTCACGAAAACCGCGAGAGCTCCCTATCTGATACGACGTGTGCAGACTTATTATGCAGGATGAGGCCGAAGAAAACAAAAATATATTTTGATTCCACGTCTTGTCATTAGTGCTCCTCTATTAGACAAAAGTTCTCGGGCTGTGCCCACTTCACCTTTCTAAAGCGCGACGTCATAAAACCGCGGGGCCTTACCACGTCGAAGTGAAGTATGCGCATTAAAAATGCCTTGACATGCCGAAACAAACTCAACTATTTTCGGAATAGCTCCAGACTGGGCAATCCGTTTTGACAGGAATAGAAGACGCCTGCCTACCGAACGCTCTTAGGCAGCGATCGGTAGCTAACTGGTCGCTTTTAGGGTCTGGAACGTTTCGCATGGAATGACCCACATAGACGATACGCCTGAAGTTGTTTTTGCGTGTCAAGTATCTGAACTACTAGAAAAAGTGAAAGTAAGAATGCCGTGGGGTCTAGGCAATTTTTCTGCAGCAATTCCCATAAACTTTCCGAGGAGGCTATGCCTGTACTTTACAAGGTAGTTCCAAAACACCTCTGCATAAAGTATACTACCTGCTTAAGCTGGCAGATGTGGTGCCATATCGTAAAACTGAGCCCAGACAACGCGTATACAACTGCAGGCCGGTGTTCCTGACTAATTTACCTTGTAAAGTTATGGAGCACATCCTTTACACTTGTTAATGGCGCATCTAATTTCACATAACCTTTCTTACCCGGCGTAACATGGCTTTATGCATGGTTTGTCTTGTGTAGCATATCTTGTGGAAAATGCTCATGATGTAGCGTTAACGATAGATAGGCAGCCAATTATCGACTGCATATTTCTGAATTTTCAAAAAGCGTTCGATGTGGTGTCTCATAGTCTGTTCCATATCAAAACAACGCAGATATAAGCTGCATGAGAAGGTTATTTCATAGATACAGGTATACTTAACTTTAAGAAATAAGTCGTTCTCAATGGTCATTTGACAGAATATACGGAAAATACCTATGAAGTTGCGCAAGGTATAGTATTGGGGCCACTGTTGTTGCTGGTATTTATTAATAACATTACCACAGACATAGAATCCACTATCGGCATAATCGCAGATGATTGCATAATATATAGAATCGTGAGCAATCTGCACAATTCTGAGCATTTGCGCAATACATAAGATTAGGCGCTGATTGATGCCCACGATGGGATATGCCACTTAACGTAAAAAATTTGTGCACGTCACCTTCGGAAGAAAGCGTTCCTGGGTAAGTTTGCGTACTACATAAAAAATAAAAGTCTAAATTAAGTCACCGAATTCAGATACTATGGTTTCGTTTTCACTATGGACTTTAGATGGAATGCTCATGTTCCCTGCATTTCGAGCAAAGCGGCTTCCGCTCTTGAGTTTTTGCAGGTACATTCCCAAGTATCGTTAAGTAACAGCTTGTACGGACGTGCTTACGCTTGTCGGTTCAGCACCTAAGTGTGCCTGCGAATGTTGCCAGCCATATCCATCTAAACATCTATGTAACGTCAAAACCTTTCAGCAGAGCGAAGTGCGTTTATTATGTAGTATGACTATGATAGGGTATCCAGTATGATTATGACTGGTATCTATTACTAGTATGGCATCTAGTAGCTAGTATCTGAGTATGATAGCAGGTAAACAATTGCAATGACACATACTTAGACCACAGAAGGAGCCTCAATTGAAAGCTTTTTTTTTTCACATTTATCAGTATTGTCACGTGGTAGTGACGGTTAAGAAGGCAGCGAAACTGTGATTAAAGAAACGAGCGTTTTATTGGGCGGACTTGTGCCCTCAAAAACGGGCTACACTCAAAGAACAACGGTAGCGGCGAACACGATCGGCGGTCGTCGAAATCTGATCAACGGGTCAAGCGCGCCGGCTCTTATACATCAATCGTCGAATGTTCCAGCCTAATCGCTGGGACCCGCGAGCCTTCCACAATGTTCTACATTATTCGCGTCGCGCACACATGCAATCAGATTACACAAGGTTCGGTCACAAACAGTGGATGGAACCATCGACAACATTCCAGAAACTTCCGACACATGCAAGCGCGTCCTGCGCTGTGCGATAACATTTGTTAGGTGGTGAAACGTGTCCCCCGATGAAGACAAGTACACATGTCAATACCCCACTCGTAAAAAAGCATCGACCCGATGCTGCAAACAAACGAAATAAAGAAAAGCACTCGTAGCAACGAAAAGAACAAAATAAGGAAGTTCGTCAGCGTCCGTAAAAGGGTTTAAGACGCACCACGTGGACCACTTCAGATCGTGTGCGGCGCCGCTGGGAATGCGAAATGCCCTCTGGCATTTCGCATTCCAGCATTTCGCATTCCATAGTCCAGTGCGCCAATACGTCAGATGACCTTGTAGGGTTCGAAATAGCGTCGCAGTAGTTTCTCACTGAGTCCTCGTCGGCGTATCTGGGTCCATAGCCAAACACGGTCGCCGGGCTGGTACTCGACGAAGCGTCACGGAGGCTGTAGTGTCGGCTGCCGGTTCTCTGCTGGTTCTTGATCCGCAGGCAGGCGAGCTGTCGGGCTTCTTCGGCGCGCTGGAGATAGGTAGCGACGTCAAGATTTTCCTCGTCAGTGACGTGCGGCAGCATGGCGTCGAGTATAGTCGTCGGGTACCTGCCGTAAACCAGCTTAAACGGCGTGATCTGTGTTGTTTCTTGCACCGCCGTGTTGTAAGCCAATGTAACGTACTGCAGGACCGCATCCCACGTCTTGTGCTCGACATCGACGTACATTGCTAGCATCTCAGCGAGGGTCTTGTTCAGGCGCTCCGTGAGACCATTCGTCTGCGGATGATAGGCAGTTGTCCTCCTGTGACTTGTCTGGCTGTATTGCAGAATGGCTTGCGTGAGCTCTGCTGTAAAAGCCGTTCCTCTGTCGGTGATGAGGACTTCTGGAGCACCATGTCGAAGCAGGATGTTCTCGACAAAAAATTTCGCCACTTCGGCTGCGCTGCCTTTCGGTAGAGCTCTAGTTTCAGCGAAGCGGGTGAGATAGTCCGTCGCCACGACGATCCACTTATTTCCGGAAGTTGATGCCGGAAACGGTCCCAACAAGTCCATCCCGATCTGCTGAAAAGGCCGGTAAGGAGGCTTGATCGGCTGTAGTAATCCCGCTGATCTTGTCGGTGGTGTCTTGCGTCGCTGACAGTCTCGACATGTGTTGACGTAACGGGCGACATCGGCGGTTAGGTGAGGCCAGTAATACCTTTCTTGTATCCTCGATAGCGTCCGGGAGAAACCGAGGTGCCCAGCGGTCGGATCGTCATGTAGGGCGTGCAGTACTTCTGGACGCAGCGCCGACGGAACAAGAAAGTAGCTGGCGCGGACTGGTGGAAAGTTCTTCACGAGTAGGTTGTTTTGAAGCGTGAACGAAGACAATCCACGCTTAAATGCCCTAAGGACAACGTCGGTGTGCCCTTCCAAATACTCGACTAGGGCTTTTAGCTCCGGGTCTCCTCGTTGCTGTTCAGCGAAGTCTTCCGCGCTTATTATTCCAAGGAAGGCGTCGTCATCCTCGTCATCTTGCGGCGGCGGGTCAATGGGGGCGCGTGATAGGCAATCGGCATCAGAGTGTTTTCGTCCGGACTTACAGGTTACAGTGATATCGTATTATTGCAGGCTTAGGCTCCACCGCGCCAGCCGTCCTGAAGGATCCTTTAAATTCGCTAGCCAACACAAGGCGTGATGGTCGCTGACGACTTTGAATGGCTTTCCATATAGGTAAGGGCGGAATTTGGCTGTAGCCCAAACGATGGCGAGGCATTCCTTTTCGGTTGTAGAATAATTGCCTTCCGCTTTTGACAACGACCGGCTAGCGTAGGCTACCACGTGTTCATGTCCATCTTTTCTCTGGACTAGGACGGCACTGAGGCCTAGGCTACTGGCGTCAGTGTAGATTTCGCTATCGGCGTGCTCGTCTAAGTGCGCAAGTACGGGCGGCGACTGCATGCGTCGTTTGAGTTCTTGAAATGCGTCAACCTGCGGCGTTTCCCACTTCAACTCGACGTC
This sequence comes from Dermacentor variabilis, assembly GCF_050947875.1. Classification (NCBI taxonomy): domain Eukaryota; kingdom Metazoa; phylum Arthropoda; class Arachnida; order Ixodida; family Ixodidae; genus Dermacentor; species Dermacentor variabilis. The sequence goes on along the minus strand of NW_027460313.1, from coordinate 2,107,117 downwards.
ACATTTAGTTAACTTTGTCAGCGGCTCAGCGATCGTGAAAAGTACTTGACAAAGCGCCCGTAGTAGGCACACATGCCAAGGAATCTACGCACCGCCTTCTTGTCGATGGGCTGCGGGAACTTCGCGATGGCAGCTGTCTTCTGCGGGTCGGGGCGGACTCCAGACTTGCTGATGACGTGGCCTAGGAACATAAGCTCATCGTAAGCGAAGCGGCACTTTTCTGGCTTCATAGTGAGCCCTGATGACTTGATGGCCTCTAGTACTGTCGCAAGCCGCCTAAGGTGACCGTTGAAATTTCCGGCGAAGACGACGACGTCATCCATGTAAACAAGGCATTTCTGCCACTTCAATCCTGCTAACTCCGTGTCCATGACGCGCTGGAATGTTGCAGGTGCCTAGCAGAGTCCGAATGGCATGACCTTGAACTCGTAGAGGCCGTCTGGCGTGATGAAGGCGGTCTTTTCGCGATCTCTCTCGTCGACTTCTATTTGCCAGTAGCCAGACTAGAGATCCATCAACGAGAAGTATTTTGCGTTGCAGAGCCAATCTAATGCGCCGTCTATCCATGGTAGCGGGTATACATCCTTCTTTGTGACCTTCTTCAGTCAACGATAATCCACGCAGAAACGTAGGGTTCCGTCCTTTTTCTTTACGAGGACAACAGGGGATGCCCACGGGCTTTTCGACGGCTGGATGATGTCGTTACGCAGCATTTCGTCGACTTGTTCTCTTATAGCTGCACGTTCTCGCGGCGAAACTCGGTAAGGGCTCCGGCGGAGTGGTCGAGCGCACTCCTCGGTGATTATGCGGTGCATTGCCACTGGTGTTTGTCGAATCCTCGATGACGTCGAAAAGCAGCCTTTGTATCGTCGGAGCAGACTTCTGAGCTGTTGTTGCTTAATCATGGGGAGACTTGGATGAATGTCGTAGTCTGGTTCGGGAACCACGGTCGTCGGGGTAGATGTGGCGGAATGCGAGAGGACAAACGCATTACAGGTTTCCGGAATTTCCTCGATGTACGCGATCGTCGTGCCCTTGTTGATGTGCTTGAACCCCTGCCTGAAATTTGTCAGCAACAGTTCAGTTTTCCCTCCATGCAGTCGAGCGATCCCTCTTGCGACGCAAATTTCACGGTCTAGCACTAGACGTTGGTCACCCTCGATGAGGCCTTGTTAGATACGGGACCGTTTCCTGCGCCTCCTTCGAGTTCACCAGACCACATCGAATCGCGCCACAGCTAATTAAGGAGCGCAGAAGCACGTATACCACATTCCCGAGGCGCGGCAGGTGCAAGCAAGTTGGCGGCCTCACACTCAAGGCGTGGTGAATACGAGGGCTCTCCGGCGGTATCGCTCGATCTTCCGACAGCGTTATCGACTTCGACTTTCGGTCGATCATTGCGCCATGTTGGTTCAGGAAGTCTATGCCGAGAATGACGTCTCGTGAACACTGTTGGAGGATAACGAAGGTGGCAGGGTAAGTCCGGTCATGAACGGTAATTCTTGCCGTGCAGATTCCAGTCGGCGTGATGAGGTGTGCTCCAGCGGTCCCAATTTGAGGGCCTTCCCATGCAGTTTTAACTTTCTTCAACTGGGCGGCTATGTGCCCACTCATTACGGAGTAATCGGCCCCTGTGTCCACTAAGGCTGTAACTGCGTGGCCGTCGAGAAGAACGTCGAGGTCGGTGGTTCTTTGTCTTGCGTTAAAGTTAGGTCTTGGCGTGGGATCACGGCTGCGTCGCGTCGACCTGTGGCTGGTATGTGGCGTCGTCAGGTCGTCTTTCGCGGGCGTAGTCTTTGCTTCCTGACTTCGTCGGCGGCGGAGGATCTTCGTCAGTTCGACGAACAGCAACCGCACCTCCATCGGTTGCTGCTTTTAGTTTTCAGGCTATGGGCTCGCAGACCGGCCCCGGGCGGGCCAGTGTGTGGTTGCATGGCGCTGTGGCGACAGGTAGCGTCCTGGTGACGGCGAACGGGACGGTCGTCGAGGGCTCCATTGAGTGGTGGCGAGGTAGTCGGCGATATCGCGAGGTCGTTCTCCAAGCTGTGGTCGCGGCGCGTTCACGGCGAACCCTCGCAGTCCCATCTCCCGGTATGGGCATCGGCGGTAGACGTGACCCGCTTCTCCGCAGTGGTAGCAGAGTGGGCGGTGGTCAGGAGTGCGCCAAATGTCCGTCTTCCTCGCGTGGACGACGGAATTGTGGCGTTAAAGGTCCCTGGCGCGGTCGTGCAGCGGGGCCTTGGCGACGGCGACGTAGGTCAGCGCTTCCGGCTGGGGCTGCGGTGATTCTGGTTGCACCTCAGTAACTCCAAGGGATCGCTCAAGCTCATCTTTGACGATTTAGGCGATTGAAGCTACTTGAGGCTGCGACCTGGGGTACAACCTCTGCAGCTCTTCCCGTACGACCGCTCTGATAGTCTCGCGCAGATCGTCGGTGGCCAGCGATTGAATTCCTGTGCATTTGGTAGAGTTCCTGTGGCGGTTGAATTGCCGGTTCCGCATTTCGAGTGTCTTCTCGATGCTGGTGGGAAAAATTACAACTTCAAACTGTCGCTACTGTTACAACCCAGCCGATTTTGTGGAACACTTATTCCGCGAGCTAGCCGCGATATGATTAAAGGAAAATCCATTTGCTTGAGAATTTGTGCCAGATGTACAGAGGTACTTTTTCCAAAACAAAATTACTCCGTGTCAGACATATGTTTTGACAGATCAACGGTATTATTTTGTAAACAGCAACCTAGTCAATATGGATTGATTTGTGTGTTCTAGTAAACTCAATATACTTACACTGAGTGTTTTTGAAAGGCTGTTAAAAGAATATCATTCCTGTGCGTGTTTGCATATAATAGCCCTTTTATTGCACAGCGCGTATCAGCTTTTATTCCTTAATGCGTGTACATTCGGGACTTCTCTCTGGTTTTACTTTTACTATTACTTTTTGCGTTTCCGTTATTTTTGTAGACTTGATATGTTTGTGAATCTGTGTTATCTGCTTAGGGAGGAACCTCAATTTTTTCATTGAAACTTTGTTTCGCCGGCTGTAATGTAGCCTACCTTACGATTTGCCTGCCGTTATTAAACAACAAACATCGCTTGGAACAAACAGCAAGACTTCGATAGTGCTGTTTCCCTAAAAAAAAGGTCAATTTTGGAACACGCAGATGCCTCTACTTGGCATCATATTGCCCTATCCCTGCTAAATAGTAATAATAATAATAATAACAATAATAATAATAATTGGAATTCGAAATATTCAAGGATATATTTTAAAGTGTTCGTTTAAACGATACCTTATCAAGTAATTATTGCATGCTTAATTTTTTTGCGTAGTGAAGATTACCAGCGGATTATTTTTACAAATAAAACAACTAATACATGCAATTTAAAACCAAGAAATATGCCCCAAACAGCGAAAAATAAAAAAAATCTCCAACGTACGTACCGCACAATCATACATGCGTCCCCAAACGCAGCATGCGTACAAAGGAATTGAGAGTAACGTGGCACTTTTGGGCTTCTTAGTTCAACATATTGATGAATTGCAGCGCAAGTATGCGCAAGGACAGAAGAAACGAGGCGACAGACGGTAGCGCTCGTCTGTCGTCTCGTTTCTTCCGTCCTTTATTGTGCATGAGCGCTGCAGTTAACCAACAAAAATTGAGAGGCTACACTTGAAATCATAATAAGTATCCCTCTGCTTTATTCCGTTGTACTTGCGGAGTTCGTGTGCGCCCGGAGCCATGAGCCAGCTTGCCTTCGTGTTTCCAGTCACATTATTAGAACTGCGCTGATGTCCGATTCGCCAGGTCCATTTTTCCATGTATTTTACTTGCTTTATTTTTTTTACTCCCCTTCGGGGTATCATGTTTTGTCTCCGGCTTGGGGCAACGCCGTCTACTCCAACCCTACTTCGTCTACGCCCCCCCCCCCTTTATTTGTTTCCTGTCCTCTTAGTGGATCCATCACTCTTTCCAAGCCAAGCGCTCAAAACACAATGACGAGGACGTATGGTCTGGGAACGAAGAGTGCTTGCTTGTGCACAACCACGTGACGCCCCTAGCAAAAAAGAAGGCGTATTATCCCGCTGACCGGAAAGAACGTGAGCGGAAATCACATTTCCGAGCTTTCCGTCCTAATCGATGGTGATATCTTGTTTCGTCGCTATGATCAGTCTAGGCGAGCGTGCTCGTATCCTCCACATTATGCTTTCCCGATGTGTAGCCGGTTTGTTTTCCCGACGCACACACGCGGAAATGGGTCCCCGTGACTCCGAAATATCCCATTTCTACCATTTCATCCAGAGAACAAAATGCTGTCCAATGAACGGATCAGCGCATTCTTATATGTATTGCATCGCGACTCGGCCACTTCATTCTATCCTAAACGTATTATCGCCGTCGTTGAGATGCGTTCCTCCGCAGATGTATTTTTCTTTTAGAAAGGTGGCTTTCTGCCTTGTGCAATGACCAAGCAATGTGACACGTGGGAGGTTGAGTGGAGGCACATAAACTTTCGTATACCAGAGGCACATAGGTATCTAGGCATTCAGTGTTAACTAGCATACAAGCGGTCAGCGAACAGTATAATTTCAGCTGGAATGTGGCGCAGGTAGGGAAGATCAACGAGTATACAGAAAGCAGCAGAATTTTTACTCCTATTTAAAGCGCCTTTAGTGTTTCCTCACTGTAAACGCTGTCTAAGAGGAAAACAAGCTGGCTGTGTTTTTGAACGTGACAGGTAACGCACGAAGTGCTCTTGTTCAAGAGTTCCCTATCGTACGAGCCGTTCACATTGACAAGCCGTTGGAAGAGACGGTCGCTAGAGAAGCTCTACAGCGTGAAAAGTTCAGTCATAGCGGAATGATACCCATTTAATAGAGCGTGCAGTAGGAGTTAGACAGCGTCGAGGACTTCTCTGAAAGCTTTCGGCGAGGAGGTCTGATTTTGGTATCTTGCTGCAAGATGCCCGGAGAGACAGGGTACAGTGGCAGGCTTAACTTGAAAAAAAAAAAGCAGCCCAACGTGTCTTGTTTAGGAATAATTTGAACGACCGGAAATCCGTGCAATATTGGGTTGGTCAAAGGGCAAGCTGCAAGGCGAAATGCATTACTACATCCATAAGGCAAGGAAGCTTCCTTGCATGCCATTTCAGCGGGAGCGAAAGAAAAAGAAAAGAAACGGAATCGTGCGAAGGTTAAGACTGTAAAGCTATTCGGCGATAGGCGCGGCGAAGTGCAGGCCGCGAGAGTTTGTTAGTATGAAAATGCAAAACATCACATCTGTTCCCAGTTGGGCATTGTATTGAATAGATGTTTGAGCAAGCAAACGAGACAGAAAATAAGACTGTGGTGGAATGCTCGAATGATCACTGGGAATTGGATGTCTATCAGGCATCAGCACCGTGCGGTCTTGGTACGAAGTGCAAGTTAACGCATAAGAACAGGACATTTGCGTGGAGATTGATACAAGAGTCATCCCTGATTAAGATTTGCAGAGCGAATTCGCACACATCTAGTGTGAGCGCATCTCACGTCTCACCAGAAATGTAAAATTGAGATTCGCTAAATCAGAGTCCACGCTATTTAGTAAAGTGGAAAACTGAAAAAAAAATCTGCAATAATAAAGAGGGGGAAAAAAGAGAGACACCACATGAGTGGCGTCTGTCCAGTGTGAAAAAAGTCACGAAACAAACACGTCCCTTCATAATGCAAAAAAGAGGTGAGGCGTGCAGACAGGACACAAGAGTAGAGAAGTGGACAACACGAACGCCGACTATCAACTGAAGGGAGCACTCAGGCGAAAAAAGTTCTTTCAATGTACTTGAAGTCGACGCTGATTGGGTGGAAAGATGGCGTTTTTCTGCAGAAATCAGGCATTTGTTTTGGCTCAAAGGTTGCCCCTATTCTTAGCAATATTTACCTGAGTAAGGTTTACAGCTGCTTAGAGAAAGCCTTAGGTTATAGCGTTATCAAGATATTTCGTTACGTTGATGATTACCTGATTTTCTGCAATAGAGAAGAATTCCATTCCGCTGCTACCTCAGTAAGTGAGCAATTTAAACTTTATGGAGGAGGATTAAAGTTTACCAAGGAATTTCCTCAGGGACGCGTAATTCAGTTTCTTGCCAATTTCTTGGTCTTCGAAAAAAAAGTCACGTTTGTTGGCAGCACTCCCCAAGATCTTCGAAGCCGTTGCTAAACTTTCAATCCAAGCATTCCAAAGTAAAAAAAACGGAATTACCATGTCGTGCCTGAAGTCTTCTCTCACAAGATCCTGCATGCAGAAAATGAGCCACAGTTTTAATGCGCAGGTCCGGGGCCTATTAGAAGCAGGTTATCCTAGTGCAGCAGTGGTCACCATGGCTGAGCGCCTAAAGAAGTCGGTTTCGAGGGGGACGGACGTGATTACAGAAAGCAGTAATAGCAAAACAAGAGAAGTGGCTATTCCGTACATTCATTCAGTGTCGCACAGGCTTAAAAAGTTGCAAGTAGATATGATGTTAATGATGTTTTCACTGCTCCCAATAAGCTAGGTAAGATATGCGCTGCCGTACAGAGGAAAAATGAGCAGGTAAAAGGCAAGAAAAAAACAGATATTTGTCCAGCGAAGCACAATAAGAACAACAGTTTACTGACTGTCGTATGGGTGTGGCTTATAAAATTCCCTTAGCTGTGGCCAGTTCTACGTAGGGGAAACGGGACGGTGTATCAATCAGAGGCTAATGGAACATAAAAAGTCGTTAACCGGTGGATCGCCTTCTAATCTTTCCCTACATTGCCAAGAGTGTAAGTGCACGCCAGAGTTAGATGAATGCGCGATATTGTACAGGCATAAGAATGAAATACACGTCTTATGGTAGAGGCATGGCATATCTATAATGGTGGAAGTGCATGCGTGAGTCAGCCTTCGATTACTTTACATAAGGAAAAGATTATCTCTCGCCAGTTATCTCTCGCGTAGACCGGCACATGTAACCGGCTGACACATGGTGATACCATTCCCGAGCTTGCGCAGACGAGTTTTCTGTCTTCTTTCTTTTTTCGCCTCAGTGCTCCCTTCAGTTGATAGTCGGCGTTCGTGTTTTCCACTTCTCCACTCTTGTGTCCTGTCTGCACGCCTCACCTCTTTTTTGCATCATGAATCTTTACCAACTAGCTCAGCTTTCTGTTGTTCTAAAACACGTCTCTTGTACTTAAGCAGGGTCATCACGATCATAAAATGTGGGCAGTGCTTTCCGAAATAGTGAAATCGGATATGGATGCAATATGTACGGGAAGGTCATTTCATTTTTGTTGGTGGTTCGTTTTGAAGGTGGTTCTTTTTGATAACCGAGGAAGTATGTATGAAGTGTTATTTCATTATGTTTGGTTTCTTGGTTTTTTACAGGCCTTGCTATATTGTGGCAGTCTGAAGTGCGTCTAAATGCATCGCGTTTGAAGTCAGAATTGTGAAAGTCCGAAGGCCATCTTCACAAATTGCTGTCAAGTGATCAACGGGCACCGCGCGGTCTTCACTTTGCATCATGCAGATTTCTTGCCCTGGGTCCCTTCTCCCTGTCTACTCGTTAACTCTAAGAGAAATAAACATTTCCTTTCAGTGGATTTCATTTCATTTCATCGGTTACACGTGAGTGAAGAAAACGAGTAAAAATGCAATTGTGCGACAATCAAGGGATTCAATCTTATGCCGATGATACGGAAAGATATATGAGTTGGTTAGGTAAAGCACTAGTTGGTTAGGTAAGCACCTAAGCACTTCTTACGAGTTGTGAATGAAATAGTCAATAATGCCCCTGACACACAGACAAAAGTCCTTTGCAGTAACCCCCTTTTGTTACTCTAAAAGACCCATTTCAGAAAGCAGTTGCGCCGATGGCACACCGCACCGCACTAACTTCTTTAGGTGGTTTCTCACATGAATGCTGCAAAAACAAAATAGAGCTGCTTGTTAGAGGAGCAAGAGCGAAAACAATTTAAAATATAATGTATGTACATTGCATTTAGCGATTATAGAACCTAAACACAATTTTTTTTTCATCGTTGATGGCTTATAATGGGCACATTCGTTTATTTTATTCATTTTCTTCGCCGTTTTGATGCGCACGCTGTTTATTATGGTGCAACCAGTGTACTACCCACGTTTCTGCCATCCTTTTTCACGTTTGTGTTGTGATACGAGCGACGTGATGTGAGCGTTTGAGCGTATAGCTAGAGTAAATCTACACTGTTCGACAAATCGCATTAGCACTAAAAATAAAGACATTTTCGCAACATAAATAAATACTTATGCGGCAGTGCAGTTCTGTGAGATGTTTCCTTCTGTTGACGAGTTGTGCTCGCTGCATGCGAGAGTAACGCCCTTTCCGCTCGAAAAGTAGATGTGCGATCTCCTTTCCCGCATTTGCCGTAAGGGAGCTACTCCTTTATTGAGTGTCACTGCGCTTGAACGCCTTTACGGTAGATGTCCCCTTACCTAAAGGACTTTAGAGTGCTCGTGTGTCAAAGGTATAAAGTCCAATTGAACGACGCTAAGCAGTCCTTCGAGTTATGAACTTGAGACATTTGGCCAAGGCCTCCTAGACAGCACAAGTTCGGTGCACTTCGATCCGTGACTTTATGCTGCCGCGCCCGACCGCCATAGAATCTAATAAGGACGCTGCCGAGTAAGACGCGGTGATTTTGACGTCAGCGTTTTGGTCACGCTGCGCTTGGCAATGGAAATATAGGGTCAGGTAGCATGACGTCGTAAAGCTGAGCGCACAGGCCTGTTATCTAGGAGGCACTGGTTTAGCCGAGTGGGAAAGACACTCGGCTTCTGAACCTGTGGTCGTAGGATCGAAACGCACTACAGCCAACGTTTTTCCCCTTTATTTATTCTGTTCTTTTATACCATAGACAGAGAGAGAGAGAGAGAAGTCATAAGGGAAAGGTAGGGAGGTCAACCAGGCAGAGCCCGGTAGGCTACCCTGTACTGGGGAAGCGGGAAAGGGGATTGACAGAGAAGAAGGAAGAAAGGAGCTTACAGTCTCCGCTGTTACGCACACAAGCGTGCACCACTGTATCATTCACAGGCGTTCATACAGGCAGGTGCATTTCAAGAAACGCACCAACGTTTTTGAGGCCTTGCACATAGCAGACGCACGGGGCCCCGGGCCCAAGGTCTTCTCCTCTGTGAAAAGAAAGTCGTCTAAGTGCTCCAAAGCTGTACGAAGGGCACTCCTGTCGTTATAATTTCTTTAGAGCGATTACCGAGGCAAAGTTAGAACGCAGACAACAAGGAACAAGGAACGCGAACAAGGAACGCGAGGTCGCCGCCTTGCCCTTCCCCTTCAGGCAACACCTGACGCGCCAGCACTGCAGCAGTTGTATCCTTTCGCCTGCTCTGCTCCGTCGAGGCGCGCACGTGACGTGTCGTTGAAGCCAATTGAAATTTAGGAGCCGCTTCGCTGCTACAGACGCCGGCTTTTTCGCTCAATGGGCCATTCGATGCTTTCTCATCAATAAATTTTGTGAATAAACATTGACAGAAAAACTTTTATCGGGACTAATAAGGAAGGTAAAGGTCAAATTTTATTCACAGATGTAGCACTGACGATGTGATTATAAGTTGAAGTAATAAAACAGGAGCGGTTATCCTGAACTAGTTCACGAACCTATTGTAGGTTAGAACGGCTGAGGCCCCATCGTATTCTAGTTTAGAAAAAAAAGCGAGCATTTTGTAGACAAGTAGTTTTAGTGACACGGGATCTATATTAAAGTTTCAACTTCAATATCCTAGCATGCGCGGAGCATTAGCTGTTATTATGCCGATATGTTGCGTCCGATTTAAAGTCGAATTAATTATCTCACCAAGGTATCGACATGAACACACGGATTCTAGGTGAAGATTGTTTAATCAATATGAAGGTACAGAAAGTGCTTCGGCGGGATACAAGCATGAGTTCGCACTTCTTTGTTATTAAACCGATCAACCATTTCTTGCAACAAAGGGTTACATTATTTAAGTCATGTTGGACGGCACATATACCATCATTATTCGAAACCTCACGATAAATTCCGCACTCATGAACATATAGATGAATAGACGAAGAAATGTAACTAGACAAATCGTTAATATAGATAGGAAAGAGTAGGGGCCTCAGAACTGAGCCTTGGTGGTGGTGTTGCAGTAGGCGAGGCTAGCGAGGCATACATAGCCAGGAAATGTTTGGCCTGAGCCTGCAATGACAGTCACTATGTGTGTCACCAGGGGTCGAAGAGATCCGTGTCTCGCATGAAGGCAATCAGGAATCGTTGCACTCTCTTCCTGACTGCCGCAGGCCCTCCAGGGAAAACGACGTTTTCAAAGGTCCTGTGTGAAAAACCATTCTTTTGCAGGCTGTCGACCATCGCTTTTCTTTCCGTGGCGAACTGCGGGCATAGCCAGATGAAATGTTTGATCTCGTCGATATCACCACAGAAGGCACAGAGCGGTGAATCGCATCGCCCCGTCTTCAATAACCAAGCCGGGGTGCACGGGGAATCGGTTCTGGCGCGGTACAGCAGCGCTGCTTCTTCATGAGCAAGTCCATGGGTCACACAGGCTTGGTGGGAAGTGCATCCTTATGGTTCTGAATAATACTTGGCGCTCTTACTTGTGCAACACATGTCAACGATAGGCGTACAAGAGCGTCAGCTTTTCGTTTCCTTCAATTCCTACGTAGGATGGAATCTTCTGAAATTTTACATTAAACTTTTTGCTCGTTAGAACTTCATACACTGCCAGAGAATGCCTTGTAAATTTCCCTCCAAGTAAGCCATGCTGCGATAGTTGTGACGCTGATTTCGGAACTGTCAGCACCACGACATCACGTGCAGAAAAGACGCGTAGTATTCGCAAGGCCGTGGTAATTGCGGCACTTTCTACTGTTATAGACGAAACTAAGCGATCCACGCGACCAGACCATCACACTTTGAGGGAGGGTACGCAGAATGCCGCTGGCGCATTTATCTGTGTGTGCACGCACCAACCCGTCTGTGTACGCTTGTAGGTAGATTTCAAACGCTGTGCTCAAATGGTCTAGCACAAGAACCTTTGCTTCGGCAATTGAAATGGTGCGTTTCACCGGTAGGTGGGTTACACTGGAAGTAACGTCCGAAAAAAGACCACGGTGGGCCGAGGCGACATACCTGATTTCACTGTCGTTCAAGGCGGGTCGGATCCATCGAGAGTAACGTTTTGATTGCGAATATTATGAGAACGCCTCAGTCAGGTAGGTAAAGTCAGATCTAAGCTTAAGCATGAAAGCTTAAGCATTATTATTTTATAAGTTACCTTCTCGAACGCCTTTGAATATTTTAAGAAATGCAGTAGACCAGGGAATTTTTGCCAAGTATCGCCTGTGAAGAATGTGTAAAACAAAGCAACATGAACGCCGGGAACTGTGTATTTTGACCCGCCATCGATGCTTAGTGGCTATGGTGTTGGGTTGCAAAGACGATATCACGGCATCAAATCCTGGCCATGGCGGCCGCATTTGAATAGGGGCGAAATACGAAAACATGAGTGTCCTTAGATTTAGGCGAAAGTTCAAGAACCCGACGTAGTCCAAATTATTTCGGAGTCTCCCACTACGGCGTGCCTCTAAATTAGATCTTGGTTTGATACTTAAAAACCCATACTTTAATATTTTCGAACTCAGCGTTTTGAAGTTGAGAAAAAGGAATTTGACTCTAAGAAATTAAAAAAAAGGCGCGTGTGGAGGATGTACTCCATTAGTTTGCAAGGAAGGCTGATCAATGAGATTAACCCTTAATCAGAAGAGGAATGTTTGTTACCCGATTTACGTAAAGGGATCACCTTCCCAATTTTTCCGCTGCTCCAGCAAAACAACATGATTCCGGAATTGCTTAAAATGTCTACGTAGAAGAAATGATGAATACATCTTAGTTTGTTTCAGGAACTTGGAAGTTACGTTGACACTTCCACATGAGGATCAAAACTTCGAGGTATTGATCAATTTTAATATTCCGGTCTTCTGGATTACTGCGGGAAGCATTGGATAAATATATAAGTGACAACATCAAGATTACTTTAGTCTCATCAGAAGAAAAAATTCACCAACGATTACTATATTCCTTAATGGGAAATTTGAGCGCAGCTCTATAGGTGTTTTCAATTCGAGGTATATTGGCTGGCGCGGACCATCTGTCTCGGGCGGCACATTGTATACGGAGCGAAGTGTGTTGTGACTGCCTCGCTAACCCTGAGATCGCGAGAGGCAACGCGGAGGTGACGCGTGGCACGATTCACAGGAGTCACAGCAAACAGACCTCATCTCATGCAGTGCTTTGTTTGTATACAGACGACGTGCGCTATTCTGCTGTCATCTCGTAGTCATCATCGCCGCGAAGCCCGCCATGCGCGGCACTACGGCTTTCTTCTCAAGCTTTCGCCACATCCTCCTCCTTCGCTTCCGCATCATGGTTACACTGCACCCTGCTCCTCCGCTTTCGTCCTCGCGCTCTTTTTATTATAGCATCTTTCATCGCCCGCTGTGCACCGCGTTATTTTTCATCCTTCGCTGCTCTCGCACGCTCGGTTACGAAGGACAACGCCAACGCCGACGCATGCTGCAGGGACGGGCGCCTAAGAGCTGTGGTCTAAAGCAAACTAGCAATAACCTACAGCTCTCAAACAACCGTCGCTCAACCATTGGTTCCAACCAGACCACTCTCCCCTATCTATCTCGTTCACTAACATGCACAGTGTCGTTCCTAAGCTTGACCTTTTATGCTATCTCACCTACTCATCTAGTTCTACCGTAGTGTTGTTACTGAAACATGGCTCAATTCAACAATAAGCCACAGAGAAATCCTGCTTGCCTTCAATATTTATGCAATCTTTTGTAAAGACAGGGAGTGCGACATACATGGTGATGTCGTTCTCATCGCAGCTCATCGCCAATTACATTGCTCACCCATTGAATTAGCAACTCCCGTAAAAATATCCTGGGTGTTCTGTAAGGCTACTTTTCCACCCGTAGTAGTCGGTATCTGCTATTGTCCACCCGGCACTTGCTCGCCGTTGATATCATTGTTCCATGACGCTAGGTGCGCACTTCCTGCTACCTATCCAAATTCGCCCTTTCTGCTTTTTCGCACTTTTCACAGCGAAGTGATTACGTCTACTCTCTGATATATTTTTCAATGTCCGTGCCTCAAACTCCCGCGCCCTGTGTGAGGAGGCGAAGCAAACCAGTAAGGCATGTACGGACACTTGGCGTAGCAAGGGGATAGCTAAGAAACCACCCGAATGGATGGATGGATGCTATGAGCGGACCCTTTCGAATGTGGTGGGGAGTTGCACCCCCAAGCTCTTGTTCACAAAAGAGGGGAGGCGTGCAGACAGGACACAAGAGTAGAGAAGTGGACAACACGAACGCCGTGTTGTCCTCTTCTCTACTCTTGTGTCCTGTCTGCACGCCTCACCTCTTTTTTGCATAATGATTCCTTACCAACTAGCTCAGCTTTCTGTCGTTCTAAGCAAGCTCTTGTTATTATATTGCCTAAAATCCTATCTTAAAAAGCGGGAACCACGCAGTGTTCCCATCATCAAACTTAGCAACCCCTATATTGAACTTTGTTTTTGTACTGGTCACACGCCAGTGAATTGACACAAGCAAAAGGTGCGTATGTGAAATTCCAGAGGGAATTTCTGGGCAGACATTTTGGATTCCGTTGTGCGTTGTGCGACAGACTGTGGTTCGAGAACGATTTGGTGGCGTTTGATAACGCTGAAGATGTCGCGAAGCGTGAACGTAATGCGGTTTTGACAGCTACCCCCGTTCCTGACCTAACCAGCTGCTACGTTTGGCTGCGCCGAGGGAGCGCTAATGACCGTAGCGCACATCGATTGTTTGGTATTTGGTATTTCATGTCTGTTTTTCACTCACGGACCGTCGAGTCAAATTGACAGCTGTTGAAATCTGAGATACTACCTTTAATAAAACTACATGTTCCAACTATAAAAATAACGGAATGCAAACGCTCTCCGTGGTTCAATACAACATTGAAAAGATTAAACAATAAGAAAGAAGGAAAATAGTAAATTCCGCCACTCTCATTAGGAGAACTCCATTTCACTTTATCCTAAACATGTCCTAAACATGACATTATTTTCGGTTTTTTACTAACGAATCCATTCATAGCATGCCAGTCATTTTGGCATACACCGCTACCCAAACGAATAACATTGCGTTTGACCCACCTGGCATTGTTAAATTAATCGATTCATTAAAAAATTCGTCGTCAACCGGGATTGATAAAATCAAAGATAAGGTACTAGCAAACAATATGCGTCATTCTAGCGTCATTCGTTCCAGAATTTTTCAAGAATTTCTTGATACTAGTACTGCGCCAGTCGACTGGCGCGTTGGCAAAGTATTCCCAGTTTTTAAGAAAGGTACCAAGTCTGCTCCCAAATACTATCGCTCAGCTTAAATCACGAGCGTATGCTCCTAATTATTAGAACAGGCAATTTTTTCTAGTGTGACAAAATTTCTATCATCCATTAACTTTTTTTATCCTAACCAATACGGTTTCCCACAGGCCATTTCTGCGAAACCCAGCTCGCTTTACTCTTACAGGACATTCACTTATCCCTTGATAGTAACATACCTGTCCATGCATTTTGCCTTGACTTCGAAAAAGCTTTCGACCGAGCACACTATGCTTATTTACTACTCAAACTCTTACGAATAAATCTACACCGATCAGCTCTTAATTGGATTCAAGCATTTAAAACCGACCGTCATCACTTTGTCTATGTTAAAGCATATTCATCGTCTTTTTCATAAGCCTTGTCCGGTGATACCCAAGGCTAGGTCCTCGGACCATTTCTTTTCCTTGTAAAGATTTCACTAGGGTAGTGGAAGCCTAGCTCGCCGGTCGTTAAGCCTCCCACTGCTCCGGCTGCGTCTCGGCGGAGTGTCGCGCCTCGGCGCACGGCGTTTACATCTCCCACCAGTGTAATCCCGCACCTCTGTCTTCGCTATGGAGATCCAGGTCGCCGGCCAGGATATTTCTCCGGAAGAAGTGACTGCCCAGTCTGGCTGGCTCACTGCACGATCCCGCCGCTCAAAACGCGGCACGGACAACTTGACCCCGACGAACGAATCACCTCAAGCCCCAAGTAGCCGGCCCCGCTCGCGAGGCAGCGCGTTAAAGCTCATTTTTTGAAGGCGGGCCGCATGCCGCCGGTTCCGGCGGAGGATATCAAGATTGTCATCCGCACCAAGGGCGCCCTTCATATAGCCAAGATCGGCAGTCACGTGGTAACCGCCGCCATTCTCTAAACAGCCAACCTCATGGAATAGAAGAAAGCTCAGAAGACACTGTCTGCCCGAATACGCAACAAAACATCCTTGTCGTCAGCACACCTCACCCGGACCATGCAGATCGGTGCGCTCGCATCCGCACTATCCAAGTGAACGGCGTCAACCACGAGGTGAATGCCTACGAAGCCGCAACTGAGCACACGACGAAGGGGGTCATCCGTGGGATCCCACTCACGGAGACCCCCCAGCAGATCCACAACGAAATCGTCACTGCCCGAAACCCGACAACCTTGGCAGCCAAGCGCATCGCTTGTACTACAGCAGTGATCATCGCTTTTGAGGATCTGGGTGTGCCTCATCAGGTCCACTACGGCTCCACGTTACTCCCATGTTCGATATATCGGAAGCAAATTGACATTTGCTGCCAGTGTGGCCGCCTCGGACACCGTATGGACGTTTGTCGCTACCCAAATAACAAGATATGCCGGGGCTGCAGTTTCCGCAACCCCCCCCCCCCCCCACCGACCATAACTGTAACCCTAAATGCTCGCTCTGTGGTGGTCCCCATCTCACCGTGGACAAAAGCTGTGCCGCTCGTAACCCCGCACGTCATCCGAAAGCATATCGGGGAACGACGAACAACTAGCCAAGCCACCTATAAACAAGCCGGCCCCTCCACCCTCAACACCAGAACCAGGCCACGCTCCCGCACACCGTCAAGGGGAAGCCGTTCCCGCTCCAGCACTCCATCTCTATCCAGGCAACAACGCTCATGATCCCAGTCTGCATCGGCTTGACGCATCACATCTACCGACAACAAGGTGAGCTTCGCAGAGGCTCTCAGGGGCACCTCGCGAGAGGGTCGTAAGATCGCCAACACACAAGTCACCTCCGCTCCTCTTTCACTAGATAACCCAGAAATAGCTCAGCTTAAGCGCGAGAACGCCATCCTACGTGATGTTCTAACTAAACTCACGCAGGAGGTTAGAGACCTCAAACAATCCCAAACACCAGCCTCTACACCTATCGCACAGAACGTCCCTGCCCCTAGTCAGGAGGCCCCCTCGACTCCCGTCCCCAAGAGAGCCCTGCAAGATGGAGCCACGGGCCAGGTCCGCTCTGAAGTTAAAGACATGCTCCTCTCACTTCAAACAACTATTAGCACTTTCCAACATGCACCGGACTCCATCCAGCATGCCTTCATTGGTATTGTCCAACGAGTGACCAACCTGGAAACTCATATTCTCACGCCTCCTAGCCATGCCGCCCCCGTGTGCGACCCTTCCGGGACGCCGATGGCGACATCCACCATCTCCCATCATGGTTCACACTAATCAAGACGCCCTCATTTGGCAGTGGGACTGCCGAGGCTTTCACCAGAAACAACCGGTACTCAATCAATACCTACACCAACATACCCGCCACCCGGATGCTATTCTACTTCAAGAAACAAATAACGCCCCCACCACGCTCCCCGGTTATCAAACCTTCCATACCACCCACCCTCTTCGCCGGGTCTCCACCCTAGTATGGCGTCGTATCCCTGTTATTGAACATGATCTCAATAGTCCTCACATCGAACATCTATTCCTCGAATTAATTCCCAATCGTAAACGGAAAGAATGCATCTTCCTTCTGAATATCTACAATAGCCCCAAGGACAAAGCAAGGTGTCGTTTCCTCACCCTCTTTAAGAAGGCTCTTCACGTAGCTGGAACGCACCCCCTACTCATCGGCGGCGATTTCAACCTCGCCCATACAGGCTCGGGCTACGTTTGCACGGAAGCTGCAGCTCGCAACCTCTGGGAAGATTAGTACGACTTAGACCTTACGCTCATCACGGATCCCTCCATTCCCACACGCCTCGGTACCTCCACTACCCGGGACTCTACCCCCGACCTCACCTTCATCAAACATATCAACAATGCACACTGGACCAATACCCAGCAAGACCTGGGCAGCGACCATTATATCCTTGCTCTCCCTTTACCCTAACTCGCTGCCGCCCCTGCCCCCACTAAAGAATTCATCATTACCGACTGGGATGTTTTTCGCAAGATACGCATAGGTTCTACCTCCGCAGAACGCATTGCCGACATTAACACCTGGATACAAGCGCTACGCACTGATGTTCAAACGGCCACTCGGGTGGTAACTGCAGATGCCTCAGTTGAACGCATGGATAGCCGCCTAGCCCATCTTCTGGAGGCTAAGGCCTCCATCCTAGCTAGATGGAAGGGGCAGCGCCTAAACCGTCATCTCAGAAGTAAGATCTCCAAACTCAACACAGCCATTGAAGAGCATTGTGAAACCCTCAGCCGGCAACAATGGACTGAGCTGTGTAACACGGCGGATGGACAACTTCATCGCCCCTACTCGTGGAAACTCCTCAAATAGCTGCTTGATAATACTACCAACGCACCACCCAATAGGATCGGCTGCAGAAGCTCCTTTATACGGATACCCTTAAGCAAGGTCCACAACAGGTGCTTGACTACCTCTGAACCAGATATATCTCCCGGGGACAAGTCAGTCCACACAGCAACTACATCATTAATTCGAACCCTCTACTAGACGCCGATTTCAGCGTATCTGAAATACATGCTGCTCTTCGCAAGCTTAACGGTCGTTCTGCTCCAGGGCCAGACGAGGTCACTAACAAAACCCTTCGCAACCTCGATGATGTGTTCGTGTCCGATCTGACTGACTACATCAACGATTGCTGGCGAAGTGGCGCCCTCCCAGCTGCCTTGAAGACTGCCAACGTTATCCTAATCCCAAAGCCTGGCAAACCATCTAGCCTAAATAACCTAAGGCCCATCTCCCTTACTTCATGCGTAGGCAAGGTGATGGAACACGCCTTCTTAGCACGCATCAGCAGTCACCTCGAAGACAAATCTATCTATCCTCAAACCATCATTGGATTTCGCCATCACCTTTCTACTCAATACGCTATGCTGGAGCTCAAACATCAAGTGCTAAACGATCGTTCCCGTAACATGAAAGCCATCCTCGGACTCGACCTTACTCAAGCCTTTGATAACATTTCCCATGCAGCTATCCTTGACCAGGTCTACCACCTCCATCTGGGAGAGCGAGCCTACAATTACATTCGTGACTTTCTCTCCAATCGCACGGCCGCCCTCTCGGCCGGGGATTTACGATCAGACCAGCTTCCCCTTGGCAGCAATGGCACCCCGCAAGGTTCAGTTATCTCTCCCATGCTCTTTGGGTTAGTCACGATTGGCCTTGCCAAGCAACTACAGCGAGTCGACAATATCAACCATACGATCTACACCGACGACATCACCATCTGGTCGTACCGAGGCAGTGATGGTCAAGGGGAGTCAGCCCTCCAAACGGCGATTGGCACTGTTGAAGCCTATCTCCAAGAGACCGGACTGCGCTGTTCGCCGGCTAAATCGGAGCTTTTGCTCTACAAGCCCCATTCTGCGGGGTCGCCCTCCCAAACACCAATCTGATCACCGACCCTGTGACGCCATCACCCTACGCCTTCAAGATGGCAGTCTTATCCCACACATCCCTAGTATCCTGGTCCTCGATCTCACCAACTCTACCAACGGCTCCAACGTCTTGGCTCTCAGAAAGATCTGTGCCCAATCTCAAAACACCCTACCACTTCTTCAACGTATCACTAACCGACGAGGGGGACTCAAAGAAGAATGCCTTCTCCGCCTCGTGCAATCCTTTGTCATATG
Source organism: Dermacentor variabilis (assembly GCF_050947875.1). NCBI lineage: Eukaryota > Metazoa > Arthropoda > Arachnida > Ixodida > Ixodidae > Dermacentor > Dermacentor variabilis. The sequence goes on along the minus strand of NW_027460313.1, from coordinate 2,088,080 downwards.
TCACATTACCTACTTTGCTGCGTACCTCAGCTGGTACCGGGCTGAGCAAAACAAGCTCGACACCCTCATACGAGGGGCCTACAAGCATGCACTTGGCCTCCCGCACTGCACCAGCACTGAACTCTTCAATCAACTGGGAGTTCACAACAACCTTTCCAAAGTGATTGAAGCCCAACAACGCTCTCAGCTTGAACGGCTCACCCTCACTGAAAGGGACGCTTTATTTTATCCACACTTGGCTTCACCTACCATCAGCAACAGGGCCCCAAAAAACCAATCCCGACCGACATACGTAGCTGGATCTACATAGGCCCTATCCCTAGAAACATGCACCGTGAATATAACAGGGCCCGGCGCCAAGCTCTGGCCGGAGCTATCATAAAACCCCTTGCTCATGTACCTGGCGTGACATTTGTTGATGCAGCCCAATACTCCCATGGCACACGATTTGTGGCCGTCGCCACACCCGATGGAGTCCTACACCACGCCTCCAGCGTCACTACCCCCACTGCCGAGACGGCTGAAGAAGTGGCCATCGCCCTGGCCCCTCTACATCCCACCTGTCACACCATCGTGTGTCGCTCTCGCTCAGCCGTCACTAACTTAAGCCAAGGCCGTATTTCTCCCCAAGCGCTTCGCATCCTCTGCCAGGCGCCACACTCTAAAGACAGCATAATCTCCCTGACATGGGGCCATATAACGTAAAACTATTCCAATATGTTTTTATTCCAATCTCCTGACGTCAAATTTGCGTAACCACCGACGCAAGCACCGGGCGGTCACCCGCGGGGTTGTCTGAATACACCAATCAAACGCTCTCCTCGTTCATAGGAGGTAACTTTTGTTTGCTTGAAAAACAAATAAGATTGCCTACACTGAGCAGCTTGTAGTATCTAATTGGCTGACAAGAGGCGAGGAGAACGCTCAAGTGGAGAGGGATGCGATGGGACAGAGTCACTGCGATGAAAATTGATAACCGGAGGAATAGGGTGGTGCCGGCGTCTGCGATTGGTCGGCTTTCTCTTAGCTTGCGGTGGCTGGTCGAAAATCGCGGCGGCATGCAACAGAATCTTAAGAATGTCGCTAAAACGGATCCTCAGCAAAGAAGAGTTAGCAGAATGAGGTCGTAAACGTGCCGAAAGTGCTCGGAAGCGTTACACGGCCACGCAAGAAGTTTTATTATACGCAAATAAACCCATGCTCTCCAGCAGGTGCGAGTAGCCAGCACCTGAGCGATCGGCGGCAGCCATCTTTTATTCCTTTCGGAACGGGGCAGCCTCCGGCTATTCAGAGGAAATTTCAGTTTTGTTCGGCATATTAATGCATCTTTTATGCGTACACGTGACTTTGACGCGGTGAGCTTTCGCGGTTTTGTGACGTCGCGCCATGTAGGTGAAGTGGATGCAGCCCGAAAACTTTTGACCAATAGCCGGTGGCTAATGGCGAAAAGGCGTCGAATCAGAAATAACAGTTTTTCTTTTTCGGTCAACTCATACATAATCAGTGTGTACACATCATATCAGATGGGGAGGTATCGTGGTTTTCGTGACGGCGCGTGACAGACAGGGGAAGGGGGATGGTCCAAAAAAGGTTTTGACCAATCGCGAAGGGCTGATAGCAGAATTGGAATAGAAAAGTGTGGAATAGTTTTACGTTATATAGCCCACGGATCCCGGCCCATGCGGGTCCTGTCCACCCACACATCCCCAATCTCAACGAGGTCCCCCACTCCATTGCGCGAGGCCTGGTCAACCGCGCCGGAGTCACTGGAGGTGAGTTGGACACCAGGGACAATCTGACAACTTATAACGATCTCGTTAAGGCCTTTTACTTCAGTCGCCGAACCTTCCCCCCGCCTCACCCCAAGTTCAGCCGGGCGCAGGCTACCACCCTGCGTCTGCTACAAACAAACACGTACCTTTCACCCGCCCGCCTCCACCTTATATTTCCGGACGTCTACACTACCCCCAGCTGCCGGTGCTGTGGCATTCACCCGGCTATGGTTCCGCATATGCTGTGGGAGTGCCCAGCGCAGTACGCAGACTAACACCACGACTCTCTCGTCGAGGTTGCATGAGGCTCTGCGGAGCTCCGCCCTCGACAACCAAACCTGGGCGACCCAGCACACCCGTGAGGCGGCGGCGAGGCAAGCCCTCGACGTCCCATCATGGGAGGCTTAGGCCCGGCCAACATAAAGTGCTGGTCGTACAATAAAAGTTTATTCCTCCTCCTCCGCCTAAGCTCATTGTCTTCTCTCTCTCATTACCCCCTGGCGATGTGGATCGCCACACACTCCCAATCGGCTGTCCTGGCCCCCACGATGATGATACGGTAACACATTCCCAATTGTAGCCTTTTCAACTTTTTCACTGGTTCTTTGGTAGTATAGTGTCTTCAGCAGTCCTCGCTCTCTAGCTGTTTTGACGATGTAGTAAGGTCCTGTACACGGCGTTTTGGAACCACTCCCAATCGGCTATCCTGGCCCCCACGATGATGATACGGTAACACATTCCCAATTGAAGCCTTTTCAACTTTTTCACTAGTTCCTTGGTAGTATAGTGTCTTCAGCAGTCCTTTCTCTCTAGCTGTCTTGACGACTTAGTAAGGTCCGGTAAACGGCGTTTTGGAATCAAGTCCCTTTCGAACCAGAATCCATCAATCTGGTTCAATCTCGGTCATCTTTGTGCAGTGCCTGCGGTCCAAATTTTTTTTCATTGTCGCTCTATATTTTTGTCGCTGATGAGAAGTCTTGGGATGCTCCTTTAGATCAATTTGCTTCACTAAGCCCAATTCGTGGTCCGCTGGCAGCCACGATCTCGTGTCAAATGCCGCAGAACGTGGGCTGCATCTCCGGCCTGCTGTATATTATCTGTTGTGATGTGCACCGGCGGCTTCCAAGGCGCATTTCCAGCCGCCTTTGAGTTCGGGGTATAATGGTATGTTCATGTTCAAGTCCCTTATCATTCACTCTGCAAGGGAATTCGTTTCCGGATGGTAATGTGCTGGGACACGAAGGGTGATATTTCTTTTCTCAGCCCAAAGCCACAATTTTTCGATTTTAAAGGATGGACCATTGTCGGCGATGACGACTCTGCGTTCTTGAAGAGTTCTCGTTCCAGCAATGATAGTATTACAATATGATCAAGCGATGCTCAAGAAACGAGCCGCTGCGAGATCAACGATCAAGTTGGTCGGTGCGCTTGGCGCGAGCGAGTGTCGGTCTCGCTGCTTGGCTCCAGTGTAAATAGCCTGTAAATAGCCTCTTCTGTCTGTGTCTTTCCACACGCAACATTCTGGTGGAGGTGCTGGGTATTACAAGTAGGAACTCAGAGCTCTCTGGATGAAGGTTACGACGGTACAGAGTACCGTCGTAACCAAATCCAAACACGTTTCCGACGACCACCGTGACTGGGACCTGGCTCTACCTTACATTACCTTTGCATACAACTCTTCCCGTCTCGAAACTGCTGGCTTTTCCCCGTTTTACCTCTTGTATGGCCGCGAACCAACGCTACCACTGGACACTGTGCTTCCGTCCGCCACAGCTTCAACTAGCGATTATGCCCGTGATGCAATCTCTCATGCTGACCACGCTCGCCAACTTGCGCGCGCTCGTCTACAAGTGTCTCAAGACAAGCAGAAGCAACGCTACGACCTCCGTCACCGTGATGTCCATTTTGTGCCCGGCAGTCTCGTGTTGCTTTGGTCACCTTCGCCTTAAGTTAGCCTATGTGAAAAACTCCTTTCTTGTTACACAGGTCCATATCGCGTGCTCCGCAAAGTGACCGATGTCACCTATGAAATCGTTCTAGCCACGCCCACTACGTCCTCCACTGTGACAACGAGTGACATTGTCCACGTCGCCCGACTCAAGCCCTACAACTCTCCACGCGGCTTGGATATTTAACAGCACCGTGACGGTGCCTTTGCCGCCGGGAGGGTAGTATTACGATATGATCAAGCGATGCTCAAGAAACGAGCCGCCGCGAGAACGACGATGAAGTTGGTCGGTGCGCTTGGCGCGAGTGAGTGTCAGCCTGGCTGCCTGGCTCCAGTGTGTAAATAGCCGCTTCTGTCTGTGTCTTTCCACACGCAACAATACCATGCAGTTTGCGTCCTGCTTTCTAGCTTTGGCGGTGACAAAACGTGTGCACTCGTGCACGGCGACAAGGAATGCTTTCGTTCTTATAACTCCGTCTCCCTTATTTTTGCTTTCACCGAAGCCAAGATGCACAACCTCGAAGGGGATATCGCAATACTCGGACAAGACCATCCTGTTGCCTCTAGGCTTGTACTTCGCTTTAACAAGCTGACATTGATGACAAGTTCTCACATAATTTGTGATGTGTTCTTTCATCTTTTTCCATGTGAAACGCTGGGCTATATTGCGGTATGTCTTCCCGAATCCGTCGTGTCCTCCTGACTCTGGGGTAGTGTGGTAAACCTTAAGGACTGTTGGCACTTTGGTCTCCGGGACGTATTATTTGTCATTCTTTACTTCCATCTCCTGTGTGCATTCCCAAAGCTGAAACAGGTTTATATTTCTAGTAGGGTTTTCATGTAGCAGGTGGAGTCGAGATAGAGCATCGGAATCTTGATGTTTCTGTCCCGGGCGATCTGTGACGTCAAAGCTGAATTATTGCACTTCGATAACACATCAAGCTATTCTGCCCTTCGGCTGCGAGAGCTGTAACAAGTGCGTCAATGCCTGATTGTCTGTGAACAGCTTGAAGTGGTTGCCTTCCAGGTACCTTTTGAAGTATCTCAAAGCTAACACCACCGCCAGTGCTTCCTTCTCCATAGTTGCATAATTTTCTTGCGTCTTCGTAAAAGTGTAAGAGTACTAAGCTACCACCATCAGCTCCTTTCTTCGGTGCTTTGTAGCGCCATGCTGGTGGAGTATGGCGCCTACTCCATAATAAAATGCGTTGGCATAGAGCTCAAAGGGCAGGTTGAAGCCGGCGAACATTAATGCAGGGTCCGATGAAATGATGTGGACAAGCTCGGTGTAGCTATTCTCACACTCTTCTGACCACATAAATGGCATGCCCTTTTGGGTCACTGCGGTCAGACGTTTGGTTTTTCTGGCATAGCGTCTTATGAATGCACGAAAGTGGCCCGCCAGTCCCAAAAACACTCGAAGAGAATGAATATCATACGATTTAACCATTTTCTTGATGCGCTGAACACCCTCTTCCTTAGTGCTTTTCATTTCACCGCTAAACGCTCTTCCGAGAAAAACCACCTCATTGCAAAAAACAAACTTTTCTTGATGCTAACTTTAATTCGTGCGGTGGTTAGTGCCTCAAGTACTTTACACAAATGCTCCTCGTGGTCTTCCCTTGTCCTGGAGTAGACAATGATATCTGCCACATATGCATTGCAAAATTTTCCAATCAATTTGCTCAGCGTTTCATTCATCATCTTCTGGAACCACGACCCAGAATACTTCCCGGCAAATGGTGGCCAATTATACTCGTAGATGTCGAACGGTGTGACAAATGCCATAAATTTAGTCCCTTCTTTTAGTGGTACTCGGCAGTACCCCTCGCATAAGTCTATACGTAAAAACCATTCGCACCCTCCAGTCTCGTCAATGATGTCATCTATCCTTGGCATCGGGTGTGAAAAAAGATACGCCTGCTTGTTTATAATTCGGTATCAGTGCACAGTCGGAATGATCCATCTTCCTTCGGTACAATGGTAATAGGGGAAGCAAAACAAGATGTCGATGGTCTAATGATTCCTGCTTCACACATGCCCTGAAGTTCTCGCCTTAGCCATACTTTCGTTTCATGGCTGATGCCCTACGGCTTTTTTCTGATGACTGTGCTGTCACGCAACAAGAACGGCACCTCAATCACGGTTGTGGCTTCAGGATATGGCCCAATGCAGATTAGCTCGTGGAGCTTCAGCGGCACGTCTTCCACGCATCATGGCTTTTGTTCACCGGGTTTTTCCGTCAAACACATATCATTCTTAGGTTGTTCAATAGTCATCTCATCATTCCATAGACTGTTGATCTTCATGTTCTTTACATCAGGTTGTGATAAAAGAAAGTCGAAGTTCTCCGCTGACACGACGAGTGCTTCCGCCTTGAAGTTCTGACCTTCAAACTCAAGAGCTGCTGCTGTTTATTTATGGTAATGCCGAGATGGGAACCATCGTAGCTACACACATGAATAGACTTTCCGGATATCTTGCTGGTTGACTCCCCTATAGTTTCATTCATTAGGCTCACGGAAGCACCAGTGTCAATCAATGCTGAGATGTTTCGGTTGTTTACAAGCATCGGCACTGTCAGAACGCCTGATTTAAGAAGGAGTACCGTTTCTTCGGCATATTGATGAGATTCTGTGGTGCCTGGACTTTTGAAGGTACGGTTGGTTATGAAATATCGAGCCTCGCGCGTATTTGTCGCTTGGTCTAGAGTTGTGATTCTTGTCGCTTTTGATGGCACTATAAGATTTCTCGTCATAACGTACGCCTGACTGAAACAGTTGGTCCGTTGTGCTTGGCGTCCTAACTAGAGCTTGTTTCTGGCACTGTCTTGCGATACCGTGTATAATGAGGGCGATAAGTGACGATTCTGGAAGTTTCGGCTCGGCTGTACAAATTAAATGCCACTTTTTGAACACATATATACCCTCTGATGTTTATTGCTTTCTGTCTATAGAATATGGCGTTATTACAAAGTTTCATGGGACTCTATTTGAATGATCGAGAAAAACTCTCCTTCCACTCATTCCATGATTCATTCAAATGTGAACTTAACCGAAGATCATAACATTCCCATGCGTTGCCACACAGAAATGCCCGCATGTTCTGTACGCGATCCTCGTCAGTCGACCATTAGTTCCTGGAGCACGCATAGTCATAAACATGAAGCCTGAAACATGAAACATGCACACCGAACGGATTTCCATCAAATATGTCTGCGTTCAAGAAATGCTGTTCCCTCTTGCTTCCAGATCTTGACAGCGTAACAAAAAGTTCTACCAGCTGCTAGTGTTGCTTCATCTGGCATTTCTGAATGTCAGACAGTGCGTTCAGAACAGTTATATAACTTTCTGGCGGCGTTACAGCTGGCTGAGTTTCATGGTTCAAGATGGGTCCTTTAAAACAAGTTTCAGGAGTCATCTTGTTCATTTGAGGCAGGAACGCTACGTTTAGTGACGGGGTCGTCAGCCGTTAACCCGGAGGCCCTTCGAATATCTACTATGTTACCTACGGTTCCCACTTAGTAAATCCCTTCTCAATCCGGTAGTACGTGCTGAGTGGTCTCCGGATTTTAGCTGCAGCACACACATGCCTCATCTAGTCACGAATATTTGCTTCAGTATGTTTTTGTCCTTAGGCAACCGGCTCGAGCCTCAAATAGCAAGCCGCTCCCCTTTGTGTTATCGTACAGATTTTACTTCCTAAATTTTTACTTCTCATACCTGTAAATCTCCATGGTCCTTTATGTTTCCATACTTTCCATCCAGTTAATTGGCTCTGTTTCTGTCACTTTCTTTCGGGTGACTCCTGGTTGTCTATATACAGTTTAAATTACCTTATACTTGGTTGTCAATTTTCTTGGCCTCTTCCTCCATTCTGTGCACACGCTTTTCAATTACAGATACTTGTGCACTTTAGCAGCCCAATTATTTTGATCCATGTTGCTGAGTCTTTCTTCAAAACTCATTTTGCTCTGCGCTTCTCTGACTTCAAACGAGGCCCAACCCACGTCACCCTGCACTGCCTCATTTGTAGTTTTACCGTGGGCTCTCAAAGCCAACCAGCCTACTGATCTTTAGTTAACTTCCAATCCTGACAATCCTGACTCTGGCGCCATCTCGTAGAGGTCGTCGCTGCAGGGCCTGTCTTGCCTGGCACTACGCTGCTGACGCTTTCGCCGTACCCTCCTCCCCGCTTTCCGCTTCATGGTTCTGCTGTACCATCCTCCCTTTTCTTACTCGCGCTGTTTTCACTGTCACCGTCTTTCAACCCCGCTGCGCTCCGCGTTCACTATTTCATCATTTGCTGTGTTGTTCGCTCGGTGACGCCGACAAACGACCCCGAAGGACGCAACTGAGGGATGCCGGCTCCAAACGCAGGAGCACGCGCCTAATGCTGCGCTCTAAAACTTCAAGAATGCCCCTCTGCTAAAATATTCATTAAAAAACTTCTATGCTCAATGCCGGCAATATCAAAAACGGACGGCCCGGAAGCACAGAAAAGGCAGCCCCGCTACAATGTCAGATAGAAACGCTCCGCGACTATAAGAGCGAGGAAGTTCGAAACTGAATACCAAGGCGAATACGTATGCGGCAGGTTTTGCTTGGCAAACCTCTGCCGCGACGTGCAGTATGATTATTTGCCATGACAAACCATCATTCAGACTTAATCACGGGACCTTTCTGTGTGACGTAGCGGCGAGGCGCTCCCCGTTTTGATATTGCTTGGCTTGAGCTTGAAGTTCGATCCCGTGGACGTCGGCTCGACGCAGTTAAAGGCGGCAACAAAATGTGTAAAAGTTGGAACGTCCGTTTTTGACGTCCATCGGACCAGCTTCGGACGTACAATTCCTACGCACCTTTTAGTCCTTCTGTCGTTCATCATACGTCCCGTGGATTTCTTGGTACGTCCTCCGGACCTTCTTGATGTACGGTAACGTTGTCCAGAGGGGTGTCCCAGGGTTGTCTGTTGTCCATTGGGCATGACTCGTTGTAGGTTCCAGCGTAATCAGTGGTGCTCGCGTGCCTTCCAGAAACTACTAGATAATTTGTGTCACGTACAGATAAAGAATACACAAGATTCGGTGACAACAGACAGCGGATAGACTAGCAATAACATTGAGACACTTCAGTTGCAGAAACGCGCGTCTGGTGCTGCGCGATAACTGTTAACGTTTGTCAACCAGTGAAACGCGGTCACCAGTAAAAGGTAAAGAAATGCGCACGTCAATGCCCCTCTTAAAAAGCATCGTGCCATGACCAAATCCTCCACTGCGCCAATCAGTTGCATGATCGTATACGGTCCGAAATAGCGTCTCAAAGCTTACCACACACACACACACACATATATATATATATATATATATATATATATATATATATATATATATATATATATATATATATATATATATATATATATATATATATATATATATATTGTTACGCAAATGACAAGCTGTTATATTTACAACAGCCGTTCCAGCGCTGGCCGGTTCGTTTCACACCGCGAGTCCTGTTCGTTCTTCCTCCTCTTTCCTCGAGTAATGACACGCACGCGCCTTGTTCAAATAATCAAATACCACACGCGTGTATGATAATCCCCCGGCGGCAGAAGCGACGTCCTGGAGCGTCTGAATGTCATCACTGGGAGGGTGATACTGCTTCAGTCGTGTAACGTGCACGATACCACTGGACTGGGAAGCGAATGGGGCGTTAGGGGCGATCTCGTAGGTGACGGGAGTCACGACACGGAGCACTCGGTATGGGCCTGTATAACGAGACAGCAGTTTTTCTGACAAGCCGGCCTGATGCGACGGAGACCGTAGAAGCATCAAAGAACCAGGCGGGAAGTGCACGTCTCGGTGTCGCCGGTCGTACAAACGCCTTTGGCTCTCTTGGGATTTCAGAAGACGGTCACGGGCGATTTCACTTGCGTGGGCACAGCGGGCGATAACGTCAGGTGCATATTCACTGGTCGGTGCCGCGTGAACAGGGAGGGTTGTGCCGAGGGGCAGTGCTGGTTCTCGGCCGAACAGAAGGAAAAATGGGGAATAACTGGCTCTATCGTGGCGCGAGGAATTATAAGCAAATGTGACAAATGGTAGAGCGAGGTCCCAGTCAGTGTGGTCTAAAGAGACATATTTCGCGAGCATGTCTGTGAGAGCGCGATTGAGACGCTCCGTGAGGCCATTTGTTTGCGGATGGTATGACGTGGATAGCTTGTGCCGCGTGGCACAGGGCCGCAGGGTGTCCGCGATAACTTTGGTAGGAATATCCGGCCACGGTCTCTGAGAAGTTGTCGCGGAGCTCCATGTAATAAAATCACATCGCGTAGAAGAAAATCAGCGCCTTCTGTGGCACAGCTTCTAAGAAGCGCTAGGGCGATGGCTTAGCGCGTGGCGTAATCCGTGGCAAAAGCGATCTGCTTGTTTTGTTCCCAGAGGTAGAAAGAGGAAAAAGGGCAAGTCAAAACCAACCTGAAAAAATGGTTCCGCGGGAATATCGAATGGTTGAAAGTACCCAGCAGGGAATGTCGATGGTGTCTTGCGTCGCTGGCATTTCTCACACGCAGCTACGTATCACACGTAGCCCTGGCCAAAACAAGCGTCGGAGGATCCGGTCGTACGTACGTGCCACACCCAGGTGAGCGGCAGTGGGGAGGTCGCGGAGTTCGTGGAGAACAGCCGAGCGAAGGTGTTTAGGGATCACAAGGTGTAATGCAGGGCCGTCGTGTTCAACGTTGTGGCGGTAGAGTACCCCTTCTTGAAGGGTGAATAAGCGAAGGAAACTGTCGGCAAGTGCCGATTCCACGCGGTCAATGATTATACGCAAGGACGGTTCACGGCGCTGCTCGTCGGCGACATGGAGCAGTGGAAAAACAGAGAGAACACAAGCGCCGCTGTCACTATCAGACGTAGAGGTGGCGTCTTCGACTGGGTAGCGAAAGAGGCAATCTGCGTCCTGGTGTCGGCGTCCTGACTTGTAAGTCAGTGTGTAGGGATAATCTTGTAGTCGGAGGGCCCAACGACCGAGCCGGCCAGTAGGATCCTTTAGTGACGAAAGTCAACAGAGCGCATCATCGTCTCTGATTACGGACAAGGGCTTGCCATATATAAATGGGTGGAACTTTGAAACAACCAAGACGAGAACAAGACATTCCCGCTCGGTAATCGAATATTTGCGTCTCAAGTCAAGGTGCGTCTCAAATATAGGAGAAAACACAAGGACGTCGTCGAGGTCACAAAGGCAAGTTGACCATTTGAAACCTTGAAGCAGAGAGTCTATCATCCGCTCGAACATTGCGGGAGCATTGCATAAACGAAACGGCAAAACCTTGAATTGGTAGAGACCATCTAGAGTGACGAAAGCGGTCTTTTCTTGGTCTTGCTCATCGACGGAAATCTGCCATTAACCAGATCAAAGCTTGATGGACGAAAAGTATTTGGCACCGTGACGACAATCAGGAGCGTCGTCGATCCGTGGTAAAGGGTAAACGTCCTTTTTAGGGATTCGGTTTAGGTGGCGGCAATCAATGCAGAAGCAACACGTGCCATCTTTCTTTTTGACGAGCACGACCGGCGACGCCCAAGGACTCGACGAGAGCTCAACAATGCCTCTGGCGAGCATCTTGTGTACTTCCTGCTGAATAACTTGCCGCTCTGCTATGGACACGCGATACGGTCGACGGTGAATGGGAACAGCATCACCAGTGTTTATCCGATGCTTAACAAGGGACGTCTGACCAAGTGGTCGATTGTCAGCGTCAGATTTGTCGCGGTAGGAAAGAAAAAGGCGATATAGGGCAGCTGATTGGTCAGGTGTGAGGTCCGGAGCGACCATGGGACGTAATGGGCCGTCGAGGTTCAAGGCATCCGGCGGGTAATCAGGAGGATCTAGAGACGCGTCGGCTGCAAAAGCAGTGACGTGGTCGTCTGTCACTGACCGGAGCGTGGCCACCGCTATGCCTTCATGTAACACTTAGTTTCAAGCCAAAATTCATAACGGGGAGACACATCCCATTAGCGACAAGGGTTACGACGGAGTTTGGCACAGAGGTGCGCGCGCCAGGATGACTTCAGGAATAGGTGCGACGACATAGTCGCCATCAGGCACAGTTGCCGTTGAGGCCAATTCGACGAAGGTTAGGGCTTTTGGAGGTAAGCGAACAAGCGCTGTAGTGCAGAGGGTGTTCGGTTGTTCGGGGTGAACGTCTGAAAGAAGTGGAAGCTCGAGGCACGGCGTACCGGGTGGAACAGTCGATGAGGGCGGAATGCGTCGACAGAAAGTCGAGCCCGAAGATCCGGTCATGAGGGCAACTGGTCAACTCGGTGAAAAGGACTGGAACTTGGCGCCCAGTAATTCCTACGCAAGCAGTGCACATACCCCTGAAGGCAACAGTGGCACCATTGGCGACGCGTACGGCTCAAGTGATGGCAAGCGAAAGAACTTTTTTGAGGCGACGACATATGTTAGCGCTCATTATGGATACATGGGCTCCAGTATCAATTATTGCCACAACGGAACACCATCTACGTCTACTTCGATTAAGTTCGTCTTAGTGAGGGGCGTCAACGGAGGATTTGGATAGGACGAACGTGATGCAGCACTACCTCCAAGGGCTGCATGGTCTAGTTTTCCGTCCACTGGTTTGGCCATGAAAAGCGGCGAGGTTGGTATGACGGGGAGCGACGGTGTTGAGGCGACGGCGAATGCACGGAGGAGCGGCTGTCAGGGGCATCAGAAGTACGGTACAGACGGCGAGTTGAATAACGGCGAGCGTCGGCGTATGGGCGAGGAACAGGGAATGAGCTCCAGTACAGCGGCAGCCAGGTGGTGCGGCAGTGGCGGGATACATGACCAACGCGGTGGCAGCGAAAGCAGATCAGTTCGTCATCTGGGGTTCGCCATTCAGCAGGATCGCGTGGTCTGGGAGCAAAATACTGGTCATTACAGTTTTTGGACATGGGAATGGGTGCCGAATCAGGTCGGGGGACAGAGCAGGCGGTATGGATGCCAAGGTCTGCAATTTCTTGCCGCACAACTGCTTGAATAACGGAAATAGAGGGGGCCGCTTGGTCAAAGGTACCGTCAAGGAGTCGTGGAGGAAGGGGGGCCGGACTTGCCGCTTCAATCTCACGGCGAACGATATGTGTGACGTTTTTCTGAAATGGTCGTGCGGCGGTAAGAGCGGAGCAAGAGGACGTGGCAGGGGTCTTTCGGAGCCGGGAAAACTGTGGGACGACGCGACGGCTTTTGGCTACCTCGAAGCGGCGGCATTCTTTGACGATGGCGTCGACGGCAGAAACGTCGTTACAGACGAGCAAATTGAAGGCGTCGTCCGCGATGCCTTCTAGGATATGGCCCACCTCGTCAACCTCGATCATGTGCTCGTCGACTTTCCGACAAAGCGCAAGCACTTCCTGTATGAAGGAGACATACGATTCGGTCGACGACTGGACATGTGTGGCAAGCTCTTTTCGCGCAGCCTGTTGGCGACCTGACGGGTTGCCAATGAGGTCGCGAAGGCTGTCTTTAAAAATGTCCCAGCTGGAGAGCTCGACCTCATGCGTGTGAAACCAGACACGCGGTGTCCCGTCCAGATAAAAGATCACATGGGCAAGCATGATGGTAGGGTCCCAGTGGTGGCTTTGGCTAAGACGCTCATACATGCTGAGCAGTCGTCTACGTCAACGCCATTTTTGGCGGAGAATGTCACAGGATCACGGAGACTAGGAACCGTAACGTACGTTGTGGTTGGTGCCGCAGGTGTAGGTGGCGACGGTGTGGTTACATCGGAAGCCATGACTGAGAAGACGACGGTGCGGCCGCTTCGGAGCTCCGTGGCCAGGACGGAAAACGTGCCACCTCCACCACAATGTTACGTGAAGGCCGAGTCAGTAAGAGGAGCAAGTATTTACAGGTTATATTTACAACAGCGGTTGCAGCGCTGACCGGTTAGATTCACAGCGCGAGCCCAGTTTGTTATTCCTCCTCTTTCCTCGTATGATGGCGCCCACGCGCCTCGTTACAACTATTCGATGCCACACTCGTGTAGCAATATATTGCTCTCGAGTTATATATGTATATACAGAGACAGAGAGAGAGATGGCGTGGTCTGGCGACAATTTCTTTACGCAGGGGAAACGAAGCCCTTTCAGAACAAAAGTGATGTCACTTCTGTTTAAGGGATACAGCGTCACATTATTTTTTCTTCCGCCAGACGTGGACCCTCGTTACATAGATGGACTTATATGAACCTATAGTAATACAGGCTGCAGTGCGCCAGTATAGCCCTTTTCCCCCTTAGAAATCGTTTTCGTCATCTGCAAGGCCGTGAGCTGACCTACAATAATCAGGGCTTGCTACCATCCGCCAGACAGTGAACGCTTATTTACATCATTGTTTCGTGATGCATTACACAAGGTATCTTCTCTGTATCCCAAGACCCCTATCACTATCTTTGGTGATTTTAACTTTCCATCCATTACCTAGTCTGACGTAGCTTACAAAACATCGAAACAAAATGAAGAAAGTGACTTCGTGAACACATGCCTTACATTTGGCCTATTCCATCGAATCAACTTGGCAACTAGGCACATAGCGCAATCTTCTAACTTTCTTGGCATTGTGCTAACTTTACAACCTGGAAATTTCCCCCCGCTTAGTTACCTCAATAACATCAATGACCACGCTGTGATCCACGGCATGTACAAATGCAAATCGATTCGCCAAAACACCAAGATGAGAACAATAACAATATATGATAAAGGGGATTACGATGGTATGAACACCGAAATAGGCAATTTTTGCGGCTGATTTTTATAGGACATCCACGCACGCTTCGTAGATTTGAATTGGTCTCTGTTTAAAAATGAAATGCAGCGACTTATAAAAAATATACTCCACTGTATATGTTTGTGAACAAACTATGTCGCCACGGTTTATGAAAGATTTAAAACGACTGAAGAACGAAACAAAAGCGCCAATTCAGATCGGCGAAGTGGGCAAATACCTCGTACGCAGTGGAAAAATATCGATCTACCAGGCTTAGCAATTCTACTCTCTATTAACACGCGGAAACCGCATCTTCTTCAGTTTCACATTACTTTCACTAATAGGCAGAAGCCCGAAGCAATTTTGGAGGATCATCAATCCTCGTGATTCGTCGGCATCTATATCTCTGTTAGATCAAGCCGGTATCGCCATCCCAAAGCCCTGAAGCTGCCGAGAATCCTAACACCGAATTTCGATCTGTCTTCACCAACGAACCTTCCAATACCCTTCCAGCATACCCCTTCTTCGATCATCCGTGCATGCCCAGTATCAATTTCGAACCCCATGGTATCTGTAAAATCATCGACTCATTAAAACTAACCTAATCTGCAGAACTGACGGTATTAATAGCAAAGTAGTAAAAATACTCAGCATTTCGTCAGCACAATTTTAGCGAAAATCTTCCAACAGTCTCTCGAATCAGGCTCTGTTCCTCGAAAATTGGCGAAGTAATACCTATCCGAGAAAATGTCTCGACAAACACTTACCGTCCCATTACGCTCAGCAGTTTGTGTTAAAAAATAATGGAGCACGTTATTCACTCCCACGTTGTCAAATTTTTAACTTCTGTCAATTTCTTTACTCCAACCAACACGGTTTCTGGTAAGGCCTTTCTTGCGAAACTTAATTAGCTTTTTTATTAACGACATCAGTTCTAGTCTGGAGAATAACATTCCAGTAGATGCCATATTTCTGGATTATGAAAAGGCCTTAGAGAAAATACCTGATCGTCGACTCTTGCTAAAAGCATCACCTTTAAACTTGCACCTGTTAGTGCTTGAATGGATAAGAGAGTTCCTCACCGACTGCCAACAGTTCGTTTCCGCCAATGAAGTCAACTCCACCTAGTGTACTGTTGCCTCCGGTGTCCCAGAGGGAACAGTACTCGGCCTGCTACTTTTTCTAAAAATTTATATCAATGGATCTCCCCGCGTGCCTCTCTTCAAGCATTCCTCTATTCGCGGATGATTATGTCATTTACCGTTCCATCACTAATTCCACCAATAAACTAATGCTTCAGTGCGACCTAATAAACATAGAAATTTAGTGTTGTACGGATCTCATGGTTCACAGTATTAA
Source organism: Dermacentor variabilis (assembly GCF_050947875.1). Taxonomy (NCBI): domain Eukaryota; kingdom Metazoa; phylum Arthropoda; class Arachnida; order Ixodida; family Ixodidae; genus Dermacentor; species Dermacentor variabilis. The sequence continues at coordinate 2,072,226 of NW_027460313.1, read as the reverse complement.
GAAATCTTCCGTAATTTCTTTTCATTGACGACAAGAATACCAACCTAATACGTACATGCTTAATGGCGAGGTCATTTCTTCGGTATATTCCCTCAAATATTTAGCACTTAACATCAACCGGGACCTCACGAGGTCATAACACGTCACACACATCACAAACAAAGCTAACCGCACCTTTGGTTATCTACTACGTATCGAACTTTTCCCACCCTCTGGTAAGGTATTAGCCTATCAATCTCTTGTAAGACCTAAGTTAGAATATGCGTGCGCAACCTGGGATAACTCATAAACACAATCTTAACAAGACATTCGAGTCGGTACAAAATCGTGCAGCCAGATTCATCTTTTCTGACTACTCATATCATACAAGTGTCACTCAGTTAAAATAAAGGGCTAAGCTTCCCAAACTAGATAGGCAACTTTGCCTTTATCATAAGCTCTACCATGTCCTCTCTGCCGACAACACCCTTATCAAACCAACATACCGCCTTTCAAGTCGTACCAGCCACCATAAAACCGTTTATCCGCCACATGCTCGGACAACTGCTCATCTTCATTCCTTCTTTTCTCAAAGAGCCATCGATTTGATACCTCTTCCAGTCAGCGTCATTATTCATGATGATCCTGCGCGTTTTAGGTATGACATTGAATTATTTGCCTGATTGCGTCATCTGCTTGCATTATCTGTTGTATTCTTTTAAATGTGCTTCTGCCGACGTCCTAACATGTTTACCGAGATGTCCGCCTGTTTTTACTTGCCGTGTTATATGTAGAAAAATTTTACTGCCACTTTTTCTACACATTAGGTTCAACACTTGTCGATTGTCATATTTGATAAGTTTTCGTGTTTTTTTTTTGCGTTTTCCTATTTCTTAACCTGTGGATGTGCAAAATGTATTGGTTTTTACGTTTTTCTTCGTTGCTGATTCTCACTCATTTCAGTGCTTACTGCAGTGGTATTGTGTTTAAGCTAATTTGTATGCTCGCCCACCCCTCATGCAATACCCCTCAAGCCGGGGTATTTCAGGTATTGATAATAAATAAATAAATAAATAAATAAATAAATAAATAAATAAATAAATAAATGAATAAATAAATAAATAAATAAATAAATATGAATGCTATGCTGCCAGGTAAACTTGTTTTATAGATGGCTCCTCAAAGGTTCAAGCGTAATCGCTGGTGCCCCTGTGCTTCCCAGAATATACTACACAAACGATAGAAACAGCTGTAACATTCCAGAAATTTCAGATACGGAAAAGCAATCTTGAGCTGAGCGATAAATTTTAACATTTTAACATTCGTTAGCCGGTAAAACGCGGTCACCAGTAAAAGACAAACAAAATATGTGTTACCATTGAGGCTTGACCAGGCGGGCATGTTGATAATGCGGCGAAAGCTTGCTGAGTATTGTTAGATTTTGAAGACGCCTTCTCAAAATGGCTCGAAGCATACCGTGTATCGTTCATTACTGCTAGCAAAACAGGTGAAAATGCAATATGCGTTAGCTGGCCGCGGTTTGCCAGAGGTACTGGTAAGCCAACTATTGTTTTATATACAACAGACTGAAATTTTTAGGCGTTTTTGGTAGTAGCAGCTAAAAAATAGCAATCTCTCAAACGCAATAAAAAACTCCTCACGGGTTGTTACAGCACACAATTTACCCTGAATATTTGCCAGACGAAATAAAAATGAAGAGAACTTCTGAAAACAACATCACGATGTTCAGAGAAATTTCATTTTGATTGGTACTTAGAAAAAAAATAACTTTGACACGTTACCATAAGCGTGCAGATGGATCATTTATTAATGCTATTTATTCACTGAGAAGTTCAGACAGCTGAGCAAAGTCCATCAGAACAGTTTTTGTCAAGCGGGATAAATTGGAAGAGTGGAGTACAACGTCGGTACACATCGCTCTGCACATACTCACAACTGCTCGCGAGAATTAATGAGTCAACACAATGCGAGTAAGAGAGAACACGTGCAATGCACTATTGTGCGACAACTTGATATGGTCTGTTTTGGAATAGATTGCGGAATTATTGAACGTTAACGGTATGCGGGTATGTCAAAATGCACCTCATCAAGTAGCCTTTAACATCGTAGCCTTTAACATCGTGCAAAATCTGTAACGCTTTTGGCCTTGAGGGTATTATGAATATATAAATAAAAACATTATTGAAGCACATATTGGGTAAGGGCGCGGATGCAGGAGAAGGATTCTTCGCTTGGATGAATATAGCTACTGAATGAGATAACGATTCACTTCTAAGACTAGCGCTGGCGAGGCTAGCTAAAACATGTTCGAAAGACAGCCAATAGTAAAACTGCCGTCCTTTAAGAAGATTTTGTGCGAGTGCGATTGTCCGATAACGAACAAACCGGGGTGCCAAATCTTTCGTTGTAGGTGGCTTTCTATTGGTCAAGACTGTGAGAGTTAAAAGAGTTTTTTCTGACAAAGGCGTTGCAGTTCATGTTGTCAGAACCGCGGTCTATTTGATAAAAGTGGCATCGCTTGAGGAGTGATTTACGCATAAGGACCACATCAGAGACTGCAACTTAAGGGCATGTTCTAGTAACCTGCATGCTAGGCACTTCTGACAACCTATTACTGCGAAATTACATATGTTGTGTGTTTTAATTAGCGTCAAAGAGTGATATCAAGAAGCAGAATTGATATCAGCGAGACCTGTGACTTGACCTCTTCTGAAGATCAAGACAGTGCAGCAAGACGAGGGTAAATAAGAAGGGAGACAACAGAGTTTGTCTTTCCTTCCTCCACATTTGTCTTCGTCTTACTGTGACGTCCAGCACTTCAGAAGCAATGCAATCGCAACAAGCCCCACGTCACGCACAGCTTAAGTTGGACTCTCTTCAGTATAAGCTAGCGTAAGCAGCCTTACGTCAAGAATTCCGCATCACCTTTACCATTGCTTGTAGTAGACAGTGAGAGTCGTATAAGCCCACAAACGTTTACCTTGCCTGGTCAAAACACTAATTTAACTCACAAGTTCCCAACATGACAATGGCTTTTGGAAGAAACACTTCTGTAAAAACTGAGAAGTTCCCAGCAGTAACGTGCGAGTGAATAAAAGGATCCGTGACATCAAATACCGTATGCCCTGAAATTGAAACTGAGCACACAGGCTCGTCTTAAAAGCAAAGTTTATTTCCACTTTTAGAAACGGACAAAACACGGCCCGAACGGACACGCGTTGGCATGACCGCGCTTGTAAACTCACACCTTTGTCATTGATTACCTGACCTCATTATGTAAAACACCGGTTTTGAACAACGTTTTGGTCTTTTCTGGGATCCGTATCACAGCGGCTTTAAATCAGAGTTCTTGAACTGTGTAATACGCCTGGAAAGTTGAAATCAACGTAATCATGGCTTCGCAAATTGTTTTCACGTACTCAAAGAGGCTCCAAACTATCGAGTCTTTCGATAAGCTCCAATACATCCAACCTCGTAATTTAGAACTGGTTTTTCATCTCAAAGAAAGGTATCTCTCAGCGATTTGTGAAGCTGAGCACAAATCATATTTCCTCCGTTAATTCAAGGTTCTTCGCATCCTTGTTCCGTTATTCAATAGCCCTTCGTCGTCTCTAGAGTAACATTAACATCAATACCGCCTTCGTCCCCGCTCGCATTTCCTAGGGACCCTGCTTGTTGTCTCTACTTCTTAGTGTTAGATAAAAGTATTTTATGAACAGATACGAAAGCTCTTTAGGACCTCTCAAGATGTCATTTCATTTATTTTTACAACTTCTACAGCCAAAAGGGTTCTTTTGTTTTCGCGGCTATGGTTGAGAGCTTAAAAACAAGATTACAAAGGCGAAAGTTTGAGAACGCTATTTTCAGCGCAGTATGCAAGTCAACGAAACCAGTGAACATAATTTAATAATGTAGATTTCTTTTCAGTTCCAAACAGGCAAGGCAAGCGCCAAGATCCGGGAAATATTGAGATTTCTATAGAGCCACGGGGCAATATATGAAAAAAAGCAGCGATAAGTAAAATCACTCGGGTGGATTGAAGAATGATAGATCCGCCATGACATCGAGTAAATTTCAATCGTAAAAACCTTGTGTGAATGTGAGAAAAAATAGCAAGATAGGAAGGTAGAAGAGGTTAAAGGGCAGAATAATTCGTCTATGAACACTGTAGCTATGCGCAAGGGACAAGGACAGTGAAATACACAATATGGGCATTTTCACTGTGATTTTTCTTTTGTACGCCGCTAGTAGGCGCCGAAAACATAGAAACTCGCTCTATTATAGATTTTTCTGCCGCAATCGGGTTCGCTACGCGGCGCTGTTGAATAGAAATACAAGAATGATAAGATGATAGGAGAACGAAAGAAGAAGGTTACAGCATCATTCAATCACAGTAGTTTAGGTAAGCCTGTCGTCCTTAGATAAATGCAGAAGGGCCTTTAGAAGCTGCTGTATAAAGCTGCGCCGATGTAACCAGCCTATAATTTTACATTCGGAATATGGGCCACAGTCCGGCATATCCAGGGCAGAAGAGAGCGGCTGCCTCCCCCCCTGTTATAGAAGACATGAAATCAGGTAAATATCGTTGCAAGATGGGGCACTTGTCAGAACCCGGATCCAAAGCGACACAATATATATATATATATATATATATATATATATATATATATAAAAGGTGCACAGATGCACAGCATGCATTTTTATGTGCGGTCTCCATCTCTGTAATATACGTGCGTGTGTGCGTGTGTGTGTTTTGGTCGGTCGGTGGAGCGACATTTATCGAGGGTTACAGAAAAGCCTTACAGACTTGCCCATATATATATATATATATATATATATATATATATATATATATATATATATATATATATATATATATATATATATATATATATACATATATACATATATAATCAGTGTCAAGCAATTGCTGGCCTCGCAATTTAGGAATGTGGTGAGAAAATTTATTGCTAGGCCGTTATAAGGCCCTTCCACTGATTACGAAAAGCATAACTGTAGGATGACGTGCATGATATATACGAAACATGAGTTCCTACTCTGGCAAATAGCTCATTTCTGCAAGGAAGCAATGAAGTCTATGTAGTAGGGTTTTACGATGTGCTCATATTGCCAGCATTGTGCGTACGTGATTCTGTTTCGCTTATGTTTAAGTGTTTAAGGCTCGTAACTCTAAAGTGAAGAACTTGTCTCAAAGTTTTGGGGCGCGGTGCACAAACTTGGGCCCTTTATTCTTGCATGGTGTCTTTTCCGTCTCGGCCTCCGTACATGTATTGTGAAAGAGTCTTCTGAATGCTTAGAAGAATGTTTCATGGTAATAGTAATAGAGGGAGGGGGAAGTGAATGGTGGCATCCTTATAAGCAGGCGGCAGTATGCGTTTCCCCTTCATTTAATGTCTTAGGGGGTGTTTTCATCTTAAACTCGGCGATAGAAACTCGGCGAAGTGCTGTTGATCTCTGTGGGTCGGCAATGTTTGTCGAGATACACAAGTCACGTCCAGCTTCAAAGGCTAGGGCTGCTTCAGTGCATATTTTCTATGGCTCCAAATTTCGCGAGGCGACCTTCCAGTACAAGAGCTTCCAAAAGTATTAACTGCATTTAAAAATCGGCTTGTTCGTAGGTATTCGTTACTTTTGTCGTGTCCGCTGGCGTGTAGAATATCTTCAAAGGAAATTATCGTTGCTTGACAAAAATTACACGCTCTTAGTTCTTGAGAAAATTTGGACCAAAATTACCAAATATATAAATACCACCTTTGGACTATTCTGTTCCGTACTGGCTGTGTTTCAGTTGTTTGTAATCGTAGGCCGTCGGCTTGTTGTTTCCGTCAACTCACACCATAATATCAGCAAGATCTTGTCAGAGCGTCTCGGCGACAACTACTGCTCCGCGAGGAGCTCTCGCCTGCATCCCGGAACGCGAAGTTGTGCATGTGCGTGGGGCACCATCGCCGACTCACCCGTGGTCCTACAATCTCGGACGGCACGGCGCACGTAGGAGCAACTGACACACACTATCGACACGCAGCGTGCCCTAGGCGGAAGCACAGTGTAGAACTGCAGTTCTTGTCCAACCACTGGCAATAGCGGGCAAAGTGAAATCTCATCGATACGCTGAAACTGCTTAAAACTCGAATAAGGCCCGCATTTGGGCCTGTTGTAACACGAACATGGATCCAGAAACGCTTCTAACGACATATTTACTTCACGAAGACAGCGGACAAGTGGAAGTATGCAAATAAGCGTCGGTGCACAGAAAGCTATGCGCAGATAATAAAAAAAGCGACCAAGCTGCTGCAAAAATTGTACGACTTACTGAAGAACGTAACTATACTTACACGTGCGATCTTTTCATTTAGCACCTCGTCTTGATTCTACTTTTCGAAATGGACTAGGCTATATGTGCGCATGTTCCGAATTTTGCTGGCCTCCCAGAATGGACACTTGCCTTTCGTCGAGCGCACTTGCCACCATGGCTGCTAGAGCTACTCAAACTGCCCCTGGTCGCTCCTCTGAGCCGCTCGTATGACCTTTCTCTCGACGTGACGCTGCTGCTTTTGTGTGGCTGCTGTTGCGTGGCGTTCTTAGCGCTCCCAATCGAGTGGAGCGTAACGGCAGTGTGGGTATCTCTACGCTATATTTGGCGGAAGCGTTTCTTTCGCATTCCCCATGGCTTCCACACTGGCGTGATCGTACGTGCTTGCTGCGCATTCTGCTCGAGGTTGCTTTCACTAATCCCTATTTAACGGACGTACAACAGGTTGCACAAAGTGACCGCACGCCAGCACGCGTCAGTTGTTCACATTAGGCAACAGAAGGAGGAATGAGAACGTGCAAACAACGCTCAATTTACCGCTGTCAGTCGCGTGCGTCTCGTCGCACAGCGAGTGGCTTATGAAAGCGTGCGCGTTCCAGTTCCTCGCATTCTTACTTCGTGGCTGCTAGAGCTTCGAGGCGTGGCGTTAGACTGCACAGCATTATGAGAGACCCACATTCGCTGCACCTTTCCTCCACAATACACTGTGTGGAACATTGTACCGCATTCGGTACCAATCGAGGTCTCAACCGGACATGTTGCAACTTTTCGTCGCAGGAGTACAAAATCATACTTAGTCGTTAAGTCATCGCCGTCGTCGTCTGGCTGCTGTCGGATCCCAACTCACTTGCAACATTGACACAATTCTTCTCCTCACACAAACACGTTGGTCCATATTTTATAACACCAAACAATGCTGGATAGCCAGTTTCGGGCAAAATGATTTGCATAACATAGATTCCCGCAATTCGTATGATATGCATAACTTTTGAGCCACATTTATTATACCTAGAATATCCTTACTTCTTAAGATATCAAGACTGCCGCTGATTAGTGTACTCACTTTCAGCGGATGATGCTTTCCTGAACAAAAGCAAAAAGAAAAAAGAAAAGAACTACCTGTCGACCTCTAAGTCACCAGCGTACTGCTCCTAGGAAAGTAGGTGCTGAATGCCATAACGAAGAAAGTCAGTTACCATGCCTTTTATTTGGGTCTTCTGTGTTCAATGTTCTTGTGCATCACAGTCAACTGCTATCTACGAATGCGTCTTCTACAGCATTTCCTTATCCAGCCACCTCTACTATCGTGAGTATAGATACATGTGCGATAGACGTAGATGTAGGCTCGCTTCCTCTTTCGACGCGATAGCGCTAAGGGCCCCGTGCCGCAGGAAATCCGAGGTCGGCGTCCCGCATCCAACGTCGGTCCTCTTGGAGCGAAAAATTATTGCCAACCACGCATACCTAATCACGCAGGCCCTCCGTCTTTGCGTGTAACGTCTTTTGCGTCTAACGCAAAGACGTTATTGAACTGACTGAATTTCTCAAAGTAAAATGCGCCAGAACAATCGCAAAGTATCACTTACACACAAACTAAAGACATGATAGCGTCGGACTGTAATTTGAATATACGATAAAACATATTTCTGTTACGCGGAAGCTCAAACACAAACCCTTTTTTCAGCGTTTCTACCATACATAGAGCGGCGCGCCCGGTTCCTTGCAACACCATCCTGATGGCGCTCGCCTCCGCGCATCCGCGGCCCCCGCTAGAGGTCGCGTTTCTGCCAGAAAGCTGGCCTTCGTGCACAGCGTTCGTGGCCGGCGTTTCCCAGTAAACATTACCCTTACATAAGCTGCAGTTGCCAGGAAACGTGAGAAGCAGTCAGCGATCTTTGAATGCTATCGCTTTCCATTCTTAAAGGCGAAGCTTACGCGTCCTCTAATTTTTTTTTCAATGTCTATTCATACGCACTCCAATACCATAAACACCCCGCTTAGACCTGCCGCCACAACGAAGGCATTATGCGGTCCCATCGATCCCCATCGTTTCTTCTCTGTTTGATTATGTGTCATGTTTTTCGTATGATACTGCAAAATTATCCCAAAGCTCGAGTTTTGCGCCTCTCTTTCTCCCATAGCTTAAAGTGCGCGGTAAGTGCTTGTGAAATGCTTGTGAAAGCTATTTTCTGCAGTTTATAGCGACACGGCTCTGAAATTACAGCAGTAGCTTACCGTGACGACATCCGTTTTGACAGCGCCTACACAGATCAAATTAATCGTTAATTGGAAGTTGAAGTTGCGACTACATTCTGCAAGAATCAGACTCAACGTAGCAGCTTTCGAGAATGTTCGTGCACCATAACGGTTCAACTACGAGAAGTTACACTGAAACCTGTGACGTCACACAGACGCACAGTGATGCTTTGGCGAGAAGTACAGAAAAAGAGATTACTTTGGCGTTCGCTTCATAAGTAATACCGTGTAGACTCGTGTAAAGGCCGCACTTTTTGTTCAAGGAATTTGGTGAGTTGGGGCTCTTACACGGGACCTAACCTTTTTGTGAACATGGTGCCGGCGCAGCCTCTACTTGTGCACACCCAATATCCCCGCATGTACCATTGCATCAGAGGTCAGCCCATAGCTTTCGCCATCCAGTAGCGGCATGCGAAAGCACGCAGCGAGCGAAAATTCGTCGATGCGTGCATGGTATCGGGATACCTTACTCGGTTCCTTCTCCATTTAATTTTCCCCCCAAATTCTTGGCTGCCAAGTTGGGGGTGTGGCCCTTACCCGAGCGTATACGGTAGCCAACGTCCTACCAAATGAACGCAAAAAAAGAGCTGTCAAAGATTACCAGCCTTAACTGATTTACTGTTTTCTTTTAGAGCACCTTCAAAAGGAAGCCGCGTAATCCTGCAACGCAGCAATCTGATAGACAGTGGTAACACAAGGGATGAAGCGTTCCTTTTCAATGGTGACATGTCTAAGTTCCTTATTCCAAGGGAGGTGCATAAAAAATTATGGGGTTTTACGTGCCAAACCACTTTCTGATCATGAGGCACGCCGTAGTGGAGGACTTTGGAAATTTCGACCACCTGGGGTTCTTTAACATGCACCTAAATCTAAGTACATGGGTGTTTTCGCACCCATCGAAATGCGGCCACCGTGGCCGGGATTCGAACCCGCGACCTCGTGCTCAGCAGCCAAACACCATAGCCACTGATCAACCACGGCGGGTAAGGGAGGTGCATAATGAACAATTTTCTTCAGGCAGTAGGACTTTTTCTTCGCTTATAAAAATTGTTTCGCCGGATTTTCCTGAAGCCATGCTCCTGAATTAAAATTTCCTCGGCCAAGATAACCAACTAGGAGAAAGAGAACTTGACAAATATTCCTAATATTCATGTTAGTAAATCTCCAGCTGTAATTTTCACATCACGGCAGTTCAAATGAAACGGTGCTTGTAGTGCATCCGACAGATTTGCCAGTTCGCCTTCAAACTCGGGTGTTATCTCACATTGAGATAACATGGAGAGAGACATAAAAATTTTTACTTGGTCTCGGCAGGACGGCGAACGTCGTTCCGTAAAGCCGCTTCGCAGCACAGAGCATCAAATCTCACGCTGCAAGCATTCAGCGCACGCAACGTCCGACTGCAACACTGCATCTGCCAGCACGTGAGATCTCAATTGTGCTGCTCAGTCACACATCATTAGCAAAATTCCATTTCCTCTGTCCTCCTATAGCATCTCGTCGAGCCAACGAGAAGTCTTGGGGCCAGAGAAGAATTTAAGCTCACACGGCGTATTCTCTCACGTGCCGCTATTGATGCATTCCTCAGTGCACAAATACGGCTAACTGAGGCGGAGACTTCGGAATGTTAACATTTATTTCTTTTTTCCATAATATGCCTCGCACGAGAAAACCTTTGCTGAGCAGTTTGGCTCCAGTGATGGACACGGAAAGCAAATATAATAACAAAAGTGCAAGTTTTCTCCTAATAAAATGTATATTAGACGCAATCTCGTCATATGTTTCGATGTTATATAACAAGCATTTTGCCTACTGTACTTACGAATAAACGATATCTACAAGCCTAAATTCTAGAGTGCGTAGGCCAATATCCTGTAGCTCTGCACCCCGAAGTAATTTTTCTGCAACATTTCTTACAGCCCCGTATTTATCACGCAACTAAGTCGGCCAACTTTTAGAGTCAGCAAAAGTCAGCCAACTTTTGCAGGACAACAAAAATGTTAAACCATGATTTTGGAGAAGACCTTGCAGAAACCTATAAAGAGCCAGAACGTTAAATAAGAATCTGAGATGGTTAAATGAGCCTCTTGGGAAGCTAGGCGTGGAATAACCAATTTGTGTTCTGTGCTGACCTGTCCGTCTGTTCGGTATTGTATAGTTTATAATAATTTTAACAGGTCTCTGGGACTGTTTACATACTCGGGGTGCACCTACAAGCGTGCTCGTCATCTAATGCTTTCTCTCTTTCTTCCCTTCTTTCTCTCTTTTTACACATTTATACCTTCTCCCCCCAGTGTAGTGTAGCCAACAACGCGTGTGTCTAGATAACCTCCCTGCTTTTTCTTGCTTCTATCTATCTCTCTTGCACAATTTCGAAGAGTGCAGTACTCCTTTTATGTGCTGACATTTCTCTAGTACAACTGTATGTCTAATGCAAGATTTACTTTTATGCTATTTCGGCCGAGAAAGTGCGGTTTTGACAACCCAGAATAACAGTTTCAAAGTTGTTAGGCAATATTCTGGGGTTAAAATTAAATTATGGGGTTTTGCGTGCCAAAACCACTTTCTGGTTATGAGGCACGCCGTAATGGAGGACTCCGGAAATTTCAACCACCTGGGGTTCTTCAACGTTCACCTAAATCTAAGTACACGGGTGTTTTCGCATTTCGCCTCCATCGAAATGCGACCGCGGTGACCGGGATTTGATACCGCGACCTCGTGCTCAGAAGCCTAACACCATAGCCACTGAGCAACCATGGCGGGTAATATTCTGGGGTCTCTACTTTCTCCCCTTTTATTATTCAAGAGCGTCTTTTCATTTACAAAGGAGTGGTGTATAATAACAAACCATAGGTATATTAAACGATACTTTCTTTTCTATTTAACGCCAATACAAAGCTTCACAACTCTCTAGGAGGATGAGTATTAATTTTTTTTTCTTTTTAAGCGAAATGCGCATCGTCCGCAAGAGCATCTGCTTATTCTTTGCAGCCTTCAACGACCTTGGCTCTTTTTCGTTGTGCAGATAGAAAGCAAAACTCGGCGAATAACAACCGGTGGAGACCGCGAAATGCAAATAAACAAAATAATGCTTAGAGAACAAACTACAGTAGCAGAGATGGCAATGTTGCAATACTTAAAAAAGGCATGATATTTATAAGTCAATGGAGAGACATATACCAAATCTGAATTACTGTAAATATCCCAGTAGTTATTTTCATCTTCAAAAGAAAGGAAGCGAAGACAAAAAAATAGCTAGGAATAGCCTATCAGAACAAGGCTACATTTAAAAAGAGAACATTATTAACCTGAGGTGCCTTCGCTTCGGTCCTTTGGAAGCCGGCAAAGCTGTCTACAATTTTTCGCCCTGAAATGCCAGGCGCGCCGCCGTTTCGGCTGTGCGGATGGACAAACAGTGCCAGCCACTGCGAACCAAGAAAGGGCAATGTTTATGTGGACGTCGAAGCTCAACGTTGTCTCTTCATGTCGGAGTCTTCCTGGCGCCTCTTGGCATTCCCCGGAAGCCTTTCGCAAACAATGCTCTTCTTGCAGACCTAGAGTGCTTGAAAGGCGCTCTCGTATAAGAATCGTCGCAGAATGAAGTAGAAAACGACGGTGCGGATCTTCAAGCCCAAACGACTTTTAAGAGCAAAGCATTCCACGACTCAGACTCTGTTTACGTGACCTTTGGGTTCCCGGTTCTTCTTTCGTTCTAGGTGGATATGCTTTCTAATTCTCATTCTATTCTAACCAGAATACTGCCGTCCTGCAGCATTTCGAGAAAGACGACAACTTAAATACATATAGACCGGGGCGCACACTTTGACCGCCTTTTAACCGGGCCTAACTTAATGAACATTTAACAGGACTAGTTTTTGCAAGTGCTATTTGACTAAAAAGTGTTCAGTTTTAAGGAAAAATACGCAGTCAGCGAATCCGCTTAAGTACAGTCGCGAGTTTAACTTTGGAGGACAATGGTGCCGTAAAATAAATTCTTGGCATGTCTGGGCATTTCGGATACAATCAAGAGGAATAGCCTACGTGCGCGTGTTGGACAAATGCAATGCACTGCAGCAACGCCGCGTTATGGAGATGCTCTAGATAAAAGTTTCTTTTGTTTCCTATGCGGTTCCCGGTCTCCAAACTTTCGCTTATTTGCTTTTGCTTATTTGGTTTGCATAAGGCAAACAAAAAAAAAACTGCACGATACAAGGCAGCTGTTTCTACCTCTTCATCATTATGAAGGTGTATCCAACTTGTATGTTCCATGTAATCTCGCTAGGTCAACACTGCATGCGTAGAAAGAGAGAGGGAGAAAGCGTATGATTTAGTGCGCTCGGAAGTGTCGACGCCACCGCTAACTTCTGATTAAGGCACTTATCACTTGTGTGGAAGGGTCCACATTTTCTTGAGAGCTTGCTTGGCAGAAGACACATTCAATGCCTCTGGAAAATCAAATAACGTGTTAGCACCCACGAATACGTACAAATGCACTCGTCTGTGTACTCACATCTGGCACAGGCAAGCGGCCCCTGTGCGACCTATCCGGTCGCATCCCTCCATCCTGCGAAGACTGCCAGTCGGCCGCGTTTGGCAATGATGTACATACATTGGTGGTGTGGGTGGCGTGGATCGGAGTCAGAAACACCGGACAGCTAATCTGAATGTCGTAAGTTCAAATCCTCTTCCAGTCCACTACATTCCTCAGTCTTGGAGTAGCACCTGACACCGGCAAAAAAGTTGCCGAGAGCCAGTGAGGCTATACTAGCCCAAGTCCAACGAAATTGGGAAGGCCCACTAAGCTTTAAGAAAGACACTCCATCGCCAAAGCAGGAACTGGCCTTGGTGCAGTATTAGGTCACTACTTCCCTCATGCCCCTTTCAATTAGCCCATGAACCTCACTCCCCAGCGGCTGCAGAGCACCTGATAAAGGTGGCGGTCAGACCTGGGACATGGCAGAGGGTGCTAAGAATATCTGGATTCGGAAACTCCGTCACTGGAAACTGAACCTGGGAGCGTTAGACACGCGAACCGTCTCGAGCGAAGCTGGCTCTTCGATGAATGATCAGGTGTTGCCTCAGACCTTATTGGCCTTAGGTTAGAACTGTTGAAGCTTATACAGTGCAGACTAACGGCCACGTCCCCTGCTACAGAGGTCTTGTTCGTAGTAAAGAATACGGGATGGGATTTCTAACTGATACGGACATAGTGAGCAGCATTGATGAACTGTACAGCATCATTGAGATGGTAGCAGCAGTCGTAATAAAGCTAAATAGGAGATATATATTAAAGGTAGTACAAACCTATGCCTCCTACTTCAAGTCATGGCGATGAAGAAATATAATAGATCCATTAAGATGTTCAATTAGCAATGAGGAAAGTACAAGACTCAGTATAGTGTAGTTATGCACGACTTTAGTGCAAAATTAGGGATAAAGCAGGCTGGGAAACAAGCAATTGGCAAGTACAGCATCGATTCTAGGAACACTAGAGGAGAAATGTTAGTATACTTCACAGAAAGGTATAGACTCCGAATGATGGATACCTTCTTCAGGAAGCGAGTTAACAGCAAGTTGACTTGCAAATGCCCTAATGGAGAAACAAGAAACGGAATCGATTTCATACGCTCTGCCCATCCCAGCACAGCGCAATATGTAGAATAGTTAGGTAGGGTAAAGGGCAGCCATCATAGATTAGCGAAGTCTAGGATTGCTCTCAATTTGAATAAGGAAGTGCGAAATTAGTCAAGAAGAAACAGGCCAACCTGGACACAGCAAGGTTAAAGCAGACGATCTCAGGCTGGTGCTCGCAAAAAATTTGGAGATTTAGAACAGGAAGATGAAGATAATATAGAGGTAAGGATTGAAACCGCATTTAGACTGATTTCAGAAGCAGCAACTGAAGCGACAACTAAGGCACGAAGGCAACCAGAAGGTAAGCTCTCCTGTAGGACGTGGCAAAGGACCTAATAAACGACAAAACATAAAAGTGTCTGACTCAAGAGCTCCGGTAGAATTCACTGAACTGTCAAAGAGCGGATAAACAAGGAAGGAGTGAGGAGTGAGTAACTACAGAGAGGAGTGAGTAATATGATGCAATTACATCAAGCGAGAGGGAATGGCATTCTTAAGATTGTTGTCATCGGGGATGAAGGTGAAATCGACGGTAAGGTGATTTCAGTCCATGTTTGTGGTTGGTACCAAAAAATGAAAATAACTATTAGTACGACAATTAGGCATACCAATTGGAACCGGTGGTCGTTGCGTAAGGAAATCTAAGAGGGTGCGGTGAAGTGAGAGGTGCGTAGAACGGGGTTGGGATCGTATATTTCATGGAAAAGGCAGAGTCGAGCACATTTACGTGGAAGTGAAAGTTGAGAAAAATTAAGAGATGATTTCATTGATGTGAGTCTTGCAGTGCAGCAATAGCAAGGGAAGATGAAACGAGCAAAATGGTTTTGCACGGCTTCGATGCAAAGTAATACCGACTGAAGATGTGGGTCCGAGACGGAGGAGGCATATTGAAGTTTCGAACGTACAACGTTTCATACAAAAGGAGCTTTAGGTTAGTAAGGGTGAGGGAGAATCTGCGTTTTATGTAACTAAGGAATCAATTAGAGTTGCTATTTGTTCAATATGCGTATGGCTTGAAAGGCTTTCGGATATGTAAACACGAAAGTATTTGTAGTTGCTGATTTTACAACGGGGATAGTTATTAAGGAAATAATTACAGGGCACAGTACGATTCATGCGGCAGAAATTCTCATGATCTTACATTTGTTACCATTAGGTTAAATGAACCAAGTGAACTTTTGCAGACAGAATCAATAATGGTGAATTCGCAGCTATCGACAATAAAAGAGCTGGTTCTGGCACCCGTGCGACGTGGTTCTTCAACAGAGGATATGTCAGCGGAGAAGGTGAGCCACGCCTTGAAAGTTTTTGAAAGACAACAGCGTCAGATCCTGGAACAAAATCAACTGATGGCAACACTAGCTGAGTCTTTGGGGAAATGAAGACGAGCGCCGGATATGGTTGAACCTGATGTTTTTGAAGAAGGCTCCGAAGACCCGCAACATTGGTTATGGTATTGTGAGTATACTTCTGATATTAACGAATGGCTATCCAACAAAGGGAAAGTACAGAACGTGTGACTATACCTTGGTGTCACTGCCAGAAAATGCTGTAATCTGTAGAGCTTGAATAAAAAGGCCAACATGTTAAGATAAGTGAAAATACAGCTTCGTTGTTTTGTTCCAATAGAATCTATCGGAGGGACAGCAGTTCGCGCTACACATGAGACACATGTGGCTTCCTACTATTGTACTGACTTGAGAAGCGTCATCTATTGCGCATGACAGAGCCTAAACGCTCATAATTCGCAGTTATAGCCTTGGCAACACTGGGACTTTCTGTCAGTATACGAAAGCAGGCCAAGCTGAAAGCCCCAGATACAACAGACGACCGTATGCAGTGTCCGAAAAATTTTCCATTGGAACCAGCGCAGAAAAGTCGTCCTTTCGGAGAGGAATTTCTCTTGGACAGCAATGAGGTCAGTGAGTTCGTAGAAACTCAGTCACATATACGATCAATCAAACTTGCAGGGAGCCTTGAGAAGAACTTTTTGAAGCCCTCGAATTGCTATTCGAATAGTGCTGGTAGCACTCTACGCGTTCCGATTGCCTGCGAACCACACACAGAGCTGGGTAAAGACGACAGGCCTCTCATGAAAGATTGCCACGAACCTATGTACTTGGCATCTTCTAGCCTACTTTATGTCCCTGTCAAGATTGACGGTGTTGAGATTACTGCACTCGTGGACAGTAGAGCGTGTTTGCCCATCATCAACCAGAAAATAATAAACAGCAGTCGTCTACGCAGTGGTAGGACCCTGCGTTTCCAGGGTTATGACGGGCAGTAAACTCCCACAATGAGTGGGCTTCTGTGGTGATTGAAATTCAATGACATTGCGTAAAGAGTGATGTAGTGGCAATACCCGACCGCACGTACGTATGATTTCCTTTTATCTCGCCCTGACACGAAAAAGCTTAAAGGGCCCCTCACCAGGTCTGGGCATTTTGAGCTGACAAGCCCAGAGCATACAATGCGCGATAATGATCGTGTCTGCAAAGCATTGTTACGCTGCGCGGCGCAGCAGAAGGACAGGAGATGGAAGAACTGCGCGCGGTGTAGAAAATGCCCGACTGTTTGCCATCTCGTTTCTACACCCCCTCGGGCATCTTGTAAATAAATCCATCTCATCCGTAACAAATTTGGTGGACGGTGGGAGGTAATCGCTTTGCACAACTTGCTTCTACGTACCCTCCGACGAAGCCGGCGCTTGCTTGGACTACCGCCTGAAGACACGGACATGAACGAACCACAAGTGGCTGGCGGCAGCCATGACACAAGTATGCAAGATGACAGTGAGCGCCCAAGGCAAGTCATCTCCTGTATCCATCAGAAAGAACCGCGCACCTTTTCCGCCAATGTTGATGAGGGTGTTGACGGCTGGCTGAAGTATTATCAAAGGGTAAGCGGTCACAAAGAGTGGAACGCAACGGCGCCATTTTGTAACGTAGTTTTCTTTCTGACCGGAACCCCACTTCTCTGGTTCGATAATAACGAAAGCGCGATGGCAACGTGAGAAAGGTTTGTTCACGAAATCAAGAGCTGCTTCGGAGACTCACTTTCAAAAAGAAAGAAGGTTGGGCATACGCTTTTTCGTAGAGCACAGTGGCCCGGAGAAACATGCACAACTTACATTGAAGAAGTATTCAAACTTTGCAGAATTGTGAACACGGGCATGTCTACAAGATGTCTACAATTTTCATATGTCAAAGGAATACCTGCGGACTCCATCTGGTCTAAGACGTCACTGTTGGGCTTTTGAGGCACTGAAGACACGTCGTGTATTGCCAACGTTCGGTAGACTTCACAACGTGACCACGGTCGCAAGCGTGGACACCTCCTCCTCCCACGACATCGCCTTGTTAGTACGCCAACTCGTTAGAGAAGAATTGGCGCACTTTCAAGCACAAGGTCGAGAGACGCAGGACGAGAGTACCGCCACTGCACGCTTGACATACACCGTGCTGAACAGCCGTTGCTTTGCCGACTGCAAACTAACAGTGAAATTCGGTCTTTGCATGATGAAGGCGTCCGCGTCGACAATGTGGAGTTCCGGCATCTTTCGTGTACTTTCGAACGTCGTCAGACCTGACCACCCCAACGCCTCGCACCTCAGTACAGCCAGCCCTAGGCCCCATTTTATGACTATCCTGTGTACCGCGAACCACCTACCTTACCATTTGAAAAAAGTTGGTATCTATTTGCTCGGCCCCTTTCCCAAGGGCTCTACCCATCGTCGCTGAATTATTGTTTGCGTCGAATACTTGACCCGCTATACTGAGACTGCGGCACTTACCTCTGCTACCACCGCCGATGTGTCGTGCTTTCTGTTTTATTCTGTCATCCTGCGTCACAGCCCTCCACGTGTTGTTATAAGTGACCGTGGACGGCAATTCATAGCTGACGTTGTTGAAGAACTGCTGCGCCTTTGCGGTTCTACTTATCACCATTCAACACCGTACCAGCCACAAACAAATGGCCTCACTGAACGCACGAACCGTACGCTTACCAACATGTTGTCTCTGTACGTCTCAGCTGATCACAGCAATTGGGATGCCGTGCTGCCCTTTGTCACGTACGCATACTATACAGCAAAGCACGAGTAACGGGGTATGCAACTTTCAATCTGTTGTACATTTGCAGCGCCCAAACGTTCTTGGACACAATTTTGCCATTCACACTGAATGAAGACACATCCATTCCGCAGACCTTGTGTCATTCCGAAGAAGCGCGTCGCCTAGCTCGCTTAAGAATGCTCTCTTCGCAAGTTTCAACCAAGGCACGCTATGACGCCTGGCATAGGCATGTCACTTAGGCTCCTGGCGATAATATGTTACTGTGGGCACCTCTACGGAAGAAAGGCTTCTATCGCAAGTTGCTCTCAACGTACAGCGGTACATTTGTGATACTCAGCCGATTAAGAGGAAGCTTTAGCTCGGGTGCTCCTATTTAAATACATGCAAAGGGAGAATTCGTTTTCCTCGGCAACCGCTGCACGAAATTCTACGAGGTTTGTTGCATTTTAAAGAAAGCTTAAAATCTAGTGACTGATGGTTTCCGATTTTCTATTTAGATTGTGAAATGTTTATAAAAAATTGGCAGATATCGAGCATTTTCAGAAAAACTAAACTACCAAATTTACAACCCTTCAACTCAGCAAGGAAAAATGATATCACAATTCTGCGAGTTGCAACTGATAGACCATCTAAAGCGGACAAAACTGATATGTTACACATGAATTTAAAAAATGTGGTAATGTGTAAATACAGCTTTTGCAGTACCCTCGTACACAGCGTAAGAAATTCACGTAAGATATAAAGTGACATATCGAATTTGTCCGCTTTTAATGATCTAATGGATGCCGTTCACAGAACTGCGACATCTGTTTTTGATCCAGAGCAATTAATCTATAAACCTCGTGCGTCTATTTTCTTCAAACTTTGGATTTTTTTCAAAATCTGTTTCATAAAGTTCAGGCTCTAAATCGAAATACCGCTTCCAACAGCCACTACAATTTAACTTTCTCTCTCAACTGCAACAAATTTTATTAAAATCGGTCCAGGGGTTATCCCAGAAAAGCGTTTTTGCTTTTTACATGTGTTTGCATAGGCGGCGTCGGAGTTGGGCCCAGGCTAAAGCTTCCTGTTAAGTGACGCCAACTACGTAATCGCTAAACTGACCGCCAATAATCGCCGGTCGCGGAAGACTCAAGTGGTTCATGTGGCCCGCCTCAAGCACTACCATCATAGGGTTCCCGAATCAAGAACTACCAATTAGGTGGATCCCTAACTCGCTCGACGAGCTTCGTCTGCGTCGGAGGAAAATGTCCCGCTGCGCGGCGAAGCCGAAGAAGAGGAGATGGAAGAACTGCGCGTGGTGTAGAAAATGCCCGACTGCATGCGATCTCGTCTCTACGCCCCCTCGATCATCTTGTAAATAAATCTATCTCATCCGCAACAGTATTACATCGCTACGCGCCACGGAAGGATCAGAAATTTCAAACCGAACGCCGTTTTCCCTCCTCCTCCTCGCTGCCACCGCACTCCAAGTCGGAGGAAGACGTGCGCGTGCTAATGCGCCTACGGACACGTGTTCGCGCTGTGACATCGCTCGTGATGACACGTCATTTCGAGAATTATTCAAGCCAACACGCGTTATTTGTGCAATATGTTGCTAGAATACACGAATTAAAGCTTAGAGAAATAATAAAGCACACAAACCGAATGTCTGCATGTTTTTGTTTTACATCGCGCCGCAGCAAGAGAGATGTACTTCCCTTTCGTCTGTTTGTTCCCACGTCGTGCAGTCGACGCACCCTTAATCTGTCATGTTCCGGCATTGTGCGCATTGTCCCTACGGCAATCTGTTCAACTTCTTCGCAACACACCAGCGTAACTCAAGGGACTACCTTTTCAATAAATTATATTTTTCTCGTTTGAGCAAGCTTCAAACAGCAACTTCGAGAGCGTACTTTCTTTTAATAACATACGCAATTATAACGCTTAGCTCTAACTACGCTGCTGCCCTATAGCAGTCTTTTGCTCAGAACGAAAGCACTGATATATCAAAAGGAAAAAGGAATCAAAAGGAAAAAAAACCACGCGCTCACCTAGGGTTGCAGCACCCTGCCATCTGGTTTATTGGTCCGCTGTTCCCGGTTCCTCAGGACTCTCTGGGTCAAAGGCTCGCACTTCTTCGCTGTTCCCAGTTTCTTAGGACCTCTTTGGACGAAGGCACTCTCTTCTTCGCTCTTCCCGGTTCCTCGCGACTCCTTTGGACGAAGGCACTTTTTCGCTGTTCCGGGTTCCTCAGGACTTCTTTCGATGAAGGTTCATCCGTAGCGCTGCCACCAGTTGTTGCATTTGGAGGCGATCCCACCGCTGGCAAACAGTTCTTGCATTTGGAGGCGATCCCACCACTGCCACCAGTTGTAGGAGTTGAGGAGGACTTTGCGATGAAAAACTGGAGGTTTATTTACATTATTTAAAGTGAGACGACCAAGAAATTAACAGTCATAGAGTCATTGCGGGCCGGCAGCAACACGGACGCTGCGGCCCGTGGCAAGAAGCTCGAAAGAGATCAATGAAGGAATCCTCTCTCGCAGCTCCCGGTCTGTGTCAATGGCGTCGCCGATTGGCCGACGCCATTGTCGGCCAATCGGCGAGCTCGCTCAGGTGTCGTCATTTTCGGCCAATGGTGGGCGCCCGTGCGATTGCGTCACACCCGGCGGAAAGGGTCGCTCCTTGGTCCCCAATTGTCCGAGTGCTTAATTTTCTCTGCGGTCTTGCCGTCCCGGTCTGCAACTACCGTCACCAAGGCGGAGAGGGTCGCTCCTTGGGTCCCAATTGTCCGAGGGCTTTCTCGCTGCGGTATTGCCTTGCTGACTTGCAAGCGCCGTCACAAAGTGGCGGAAGGGGCGACGCTGCCTGGGTTTCACAGTGCATTACAGCCGTCTTGCTTCGGGACTCACTTTACCTGGAACAGTGCCAGGCTCTCGCTACACTTTCGGGAAGAGTCAAGCAGTTAATAGCTCCAGATGCGGCATACGAGGTGGGGGACGCCAACTCGTTTGCACGTGCCGCGCCTCGGGAATTTGGTATACGCGCTCCTGCGCTCCTTAATTAGCTGTGGCGCGATTCGATGTGGTCTGGTGAACTCGAAGTAGGCTCAGGAAACAATCCCGTATCTAACAGCTCGTCCTCGCCCCGGAAGTTCGGAATGGCCAGTGAAATCAATTCGCTGGCCACGAGGAACGCTAAAAGAACCTGCAGGGTACTGGTGTCGAGCCTTGTTTGACGAACTTCGGAATCCTGGGCCCTGGAGAACGTACGTCAAACAAACAAAACAACACAGCGCTTCACCACGTGTGAGCGCAGGCTCTTCACCCCTGACTCGCCAGGCTATTACTGAGTCAAAATGAACCCTGATCTTTTATTTTCCCAATTTCGACAAAGCAGTTCCAACCACCTTTCCAAACCGCTATTCATTTCTCCCCGAATGTGCCCTATATGTGACCTATATGTGTCCCACTCCTTATATAATACCCTCACATGAGGGTCTTTAAGGAAATAAAGTGAAGTGAAGTGAATGCCAACAAGGCCAGAGTGACATTGTTGTTGCAAAACAAAGGGCCGTTGTCGTTGCAAACAAAAAATGAAAACAGCCGAACATAACTTACGTGTCCTAACTACACGAACAGCATGTTTCCAACCTATCGCAGTGGCGTACTTATCGCACGTATTGGGGCCACTGAACAGTCCGGTCAACTCTACAAGTACATAATCACAAGCGCTCTAGCTTTGTGGTCACTATTCAGAACGCATACTTGCGTCGTAGGCAAACGTTTCATTATGCTTACTTACGTTTCTTTCTTTACTCCCTACATGACACGTAACATAAACGAACAATTAAACTTGCGGGACTTACGCACTCCGCAGAACCCTTAAAATAATGCGTCTTCTAATAACTAGTTCCAGTCACGCTAACTAGAGAAGTCAGAATACGGCTGCCCTCAACACACACGAGCAACCCAGTCATAAATCTGCTTCCTTCCGTCCACCCAGGACACGCGCTAATGGAACTAAGAACGCTTCTGAGTGCAAATGATGCACTTCCTGAAAACCTACGTGGTTAGCCTGAGAAAATAAGAAACGCATAAAAAAAGAAGGTTAACTAATACACATGCGCGTTACCATAGGCCCCTCAGCGATAACCTTGACACTCAGGTTACTCACACACAAAAAAAGAGCCTATCTAATTATTACTGAACATCTCGCGAAACTACATGCTTACATAAAACTCATCTTTCCAATCTCGGAGCTTCTCCAACAAAAACACAAACAGAGCTCATACTTTTAGATATTGAAAGAAACTTAAATCGCGAAAATTATCCGATGCTCAAAAAATAAAACAAAACAGAACGTTGCACTTCTACGGAAGCTCTGTTTGCCTTCCGTTCCAAACGTTTTCGACTGACTAACTTTTGAGCCGTACTCGAGGTGGTCGCGGTTCGAAAGCTACTCTGGCTACCGAGGAACCAAAGGGCTGACTCACTATCAGCTCCCCCAAGACGTTACAGTCTCCTGCTAATTTGTGTCCTGGCGCCATGCTTTCTTCACTAATTCGATTGACCGCGTCGCGACTCCTTATCACTTTGTCTCGTCCTGCCACCTTGCGCTTCTTCATACTACACGCCGAACATCGAAAAGAACGACGGACCGACCAGGAACATAACTGCCCCCTGTCCTTTGTTCGCGTCCGTGTAGAACCTGCTTCCCGGTCTCTCTTTGACCGGTGGCTCGAACGTGTTGGATGCGTTAACATCGTCAACGACGACCGCACCTTTCTTTTCCTCGCGCCCATCGCCGTTTTTGGCTTCGCTACATTAGCCACCGCATTCCGATCTTTAGGGCGCTTCTTTCTGCGTCGCTTTCTCTTGCAATTCCCTTTTATGCCGTCCTCTGGCGCCTCGTGCTGGCCGGTACACATCTTGTTGGCCCGGATCGGTCTCTTACCCACACAGTCTGAGTGATTTTCATTTAAATCTAATCTCTCTTGGCTACCTAGACTGGCGGAGAGCTGCAGCGATCCCTGAACAATGCAGTTGTCTTCTCTTGAGCTACGTAGCTCGCAATCCTGAAAGCTGCCCTCAACTGCATCGTCCAGCTGGTACTGCACTTCGGCACGCAGATCCGACTTGACAGTTATCTCGACATGGGTGTTCGCGTCTGTCGGGTCAGCGGTACTCTGTACTTGGTTAACTAAGTCATTAACATTACCTGCGACGCACACGCGCGGTGACTGTGCCAATTCATCCACAGCTGGCCTAGCTGTCTGTACAGTGCTCTGTTCGCACGGCACCTCGTCGCTCTCAATGCGGCCTTTAACGGCCTCTGTTGCCACTAAGGCATCGTTAGCAGCTAGCCTTTTCCCTTCACCTATGAATGTGCAGCCAATCTCACAAGCACTATTCTTCTCGTCGGCTTTTGGCGAAAATCCGCTAGATACTTCCTCATTCTTGTGCTCTGTACTGCCTACAGAATTTTCAGACAGCCGCTGTCTCTGTGCCCTTAACTGCTCACAATATTGTATCTTTTTGATCAATGCTGCCTTCTCTCTCTCGTACTTTTGCTCACGCTTACGTTCTTGATACTTACGTTCGCGTTCATTCGCACGTTCTTGACGCTCACGCTGACGTTCTTGACGCTCACACCTAAGAGTAAGTTCTTGAAGCTCACGCTTCCGTTCATTCTCGCGTTCTTGACGCTTACGCTCACTCTTACGTTCACGACGCTCACGCTCACGTTCACGACGCTCACGCTACAGTGGTTCTTGTATCACCTCCCAAGCAAGCTCACTGCTTTGATCATCATTGCCACTATCTTGAATTGCCTTTATGATAGCTGGCTTTTTCATCTGTTCGTCCGCCTTAACTCCCAAATCGTCGCACACCTATAACAAGTCTAACCTCGTCAACCTTCTAAGATCCATGGCAGCTGCCCCGACTGGTGGTTAGAACTGTTTTCCTTAATTAATTTGTGCAAACACACAATATGCGACGAATGCCCGATTCCTAGAACTATCAAAATGAACACACAACATTTGAAGTCTGGCGAATCAAAAGGAAAAAAACCACGCGCTCACCTACGGTTGCAGCGCCCTGCCATCTGGTTCATTGGTCCGCGATTCCCGGTTCCTCAGGACTCTCTTGGTCGAAGGCTCGCACTTCTTCGCTGTTCTCAGTTTCTTAGGACCTCTTTCGACGAAGGCACTCTCTTCTTCGCTCTTCCCGGTTCCTCGCGACTCCTTTGGACGAAGGCTCTTTTTCGCTGTTCCGGGTTCCTCAGGATTTCTCTCGACCAAGGTTCATCCGTAGCGCTGCCACCAGTTGTTGCATTTGGAGGCGATCCCACCACTGGCAACCAGTTGTTGCATTTGGAGGCGATCCCACCAGTGCCACCAGTTGTAAGAGTTGAGGAGGACTTTGGATGAAAAACTGGAGGTGTATTTAAATTATTTGCGGTGAGACGACCAAGAAATTAACAGTCATAGAGTCATTACGGGCCGGCAGCAACTGGGACGCTGCGGCCCGTGGCAAGAAGCTCGAAAGAGATCAATGAAGGAATCCTCTCGTGCTGCTCCCGGTCTGTGTCTGTTAAGCCCTTCGGTGTCTCGAAGACACGTCACGTTCGGCCAATCGGCGAGCCCGCTCAGGTGACGCCATTTTCGGCCAATCGTCGAGCCCGCTCAGGTGTCGTCATTTTCTGCCAATGGTAGGCGCCCGTGCGATTGTGTCATACACGGAGGAGAGGATCGCTCCTTGGTCCCCAATTGTCCGAGTGCTTACTTCTCTCTGCGGTCTTGCTGTCCCGGTCTGCAACTACCGTCACCAAGGCGGAGAGGGTCGCTCCTTGGGCCCCAATGGTCCGAGGGCTTTCTCCCTGCGGTATTGCCCTGCTGACTTGCAAGCGCCGTCACAAATTTGCGGAAGGGGGCGACGCTGCCAAGGTTTCACGGTGCGTTACAGCCGTCTTGCTTCGGGACCCACTTTACTTGGAACAGTGCCAAGCTCTCGCTACACTTTCGGGAAGAGTCAAGCAGTGAATAGCTCCAGATGCGGCATACGAGGTGGGGGACGCCAACTCGTTTGCACGTGCCGCGCCTCGGGAATGTGGTATACGCGCTTCTGCGCTCCTTAATTAGCCGTGGCGCGATTCGATGTGGTCTGGTGAACTCGAAGTAGGCTCAGGAAACAATCCGTATCTAACACCATGCACGAAGTTTCAACCTTATGCCTTTATTACCCTGTGTGTTGCGATCGTTCTAAAATACTGAACCCACTGTTACAACGTTTCTTTGAGCAGTGAAATATGGAGTTACGACGGCTTAGTGATTGACGAGCAAAACGCCAACAAGGTAAAAGCGGGAGCCAATGTTTTGGCCCGTCCACTGTTCTTGTTTTACTCATCGTCTTGAATTTCCGTCTCCCGCCTTCCTCGTGTTTGATTCGTAATGGAGGCATTTATGATTTAAACACGCACTTTTTAAGGGTCACACTGCAGAGTACATATACAAGGCCGCTCGCACGCTCAAATATGCAGATATCCATATCACTGATGAGATTCGCTCTGCTCATGCCTACGCTTCCAATTCAATTCAAATATATCGTGAGATTCGTCGTTATTTGGAGGGAAAATATTCGAAACATCATATGAACACAGAGCCGATAACGCAAGTACTGGTGTACCGAACAATGACAATCTGTATACCGCATGATTTATATAACCTGTTTGGAAACGAATAGCAAAGTTGAGCTGTTAGTTGAAGAGTGCGCTGTTATCGTAAACCAGGCTGAACAGAGCCCACAGACATACAGCCGGACACTTGAACACTTTCTGCTTCTCTTATCCGACCTGGAATATTTCGCAGTAAGGCAGCCGATAAAATAGTGTCAAATTTCACGACGCGCTGTCCAGGTGCTACTGTATGACGCGGGAACGAAAAAGAAAACTAACAGACAAAACACGTTCTGGCATGCTGAATTTATGAAAGATCTTTTTTTCTAAGCTGAATTCTACAGTACAGTGTGTATGGGTTGATAAGCTCGTACATTGCTAACTCATTTATCCAGCTTCATATATTTCCAAAAAATTCATCTCTTTCTTTTCAGAACAGAGCCCAGTGTCTCAAGCGACGACGCGAGACAGAGCTCCGTGCTCCACTAGCTCCATTGCGGCCAGCAAGCTCCCACCTGAGACGGGCCTCAACCTGCTCTCGTTCACAGTCGTCACGACAACCAGTTCAATTATCTTCATTGTCATTATCTACGCCTTGTTAGCTTTCGCACGCACGCACTCGCTTGCAGCGACCACAACTGCAGCACGCCGAACACTACTTACGCTCCTAGCATCTGAGCGTTGCCCGCCATAACGCTGTGATTCGTTGTCATGATGGCTAAAAAAATTGCTAAACTTAATATCCTGTACATGCTCTGAACGAAGAGGGAACGTCTCTTCCTCCCCCAGTAATTTTATTGAGCCTGCAGGGTCATGCAACTTTTCCTTGTCGCAGCAGCAGCAAATGCGTTGCTGTCTCTACAACTGCTTTGCAAGCTTTTGCAGCGTCAACCAAATTCAGAGTTTATACGTGCTTGTCGTCAGATGCTCTCTCAAATATCTGTCGGCTTCAAATGTGTCGTCAATATGTCTCGCTAGGTTGGTCACGCCTCTTCGCTAATAAAATGACGAATTAAACACATAGTCAATGACGCGCCCTGTGAAGTCACTCCGACTGCCACAGTAGTGTATTTTTTTTTTCAATTTGCAGTGCCACAGCATTGCAATATGCATCTTCGGTATAATAAAGTTTGGTGTGGTTGAATACAAACTTCACAAGAATGAGTAAGTCAGCGCTAGCAGAGAAGCTTGCCAACACATGACATTCAGTAACGGCTCGCAGTTGTCCATTACAAGTGAGAGCCGCTACACTAACGTTCAGCTACCGCTGAACGATATTGCTTCCATTGCCATTTCACTTTTCGCGAGAGCATGGCAGACACTAAATACGGCTAATGCAAAAGATGACTTTGTTAAAAAACTATATTACTCTTGCATTATTTTAAAAAACGCTGCAAGAATGACTCACACTTTAGCCGAAATTTTCTTGGGAAATTCAAGCAAGGTCCCAAAAAATCGCCGCCCCCTCGAGTCCGTGAAGATGGTTGAACAGTGAAGCTGTGTTAGTTACACTGAGTGTTACACCATGCAAGTGAAACTTCGCAAGCAGTCTACATTGTAATTTTTTTTCACCATTCTTTGACGTCATTTTCGCTTTTGTGTGCTTCGCGTGGTGAGCATGTTTTAGGAGTGCTTTCTTGGCGGTTCTCCTAGTTTTTCTTCTTTTTCGGCGTGAGGTTTGTGTCTGTGTTTTGCCCAGCCCATGGTCTTCCCATAGTTGTACCTGGGATTGAATGTGTGGAGCCACTAATCCAAAGCTCCGTATATTGGGCGCAAGGTCCTCCACTGCAGATGCGGATGCTGCAATCGTTTCGACGATTGGTTGGATTGGTTTCACGGTTGACGTCTTTGTGTTTCGTAATGAGATTACGCACACGTTCGGCTGCGACGGTGGTGGTGGTGGTGGTGAAAAACGTTTATTTGCTCTATTTACATATGGAGTTAGCGGTGCGTCAGATGGCTTCTTCCATCTTGATATGCAGGGTTGGTGCCCCTAGTCCAGGGCCCCACTGAGGGTAGCTGCCGTGCGAGCACGCCTTACTAGCCCTTGCTGGACTTTCAGGATGTCGCTGGAAAGCATCCTCTCCCACTGTTCCGCACTCGGGTTTTCTATTACGGTTATTTCTTTTGCTTTTTGGCAGGCCCACGTGATATGATATAGCGTGGGCTTGTCCCCGCACCAGGGGCATGTGTTCTCATATTGGGTAGGGTAAATTTTGTTTAGAATGTATAAGTTCGGGTATGTGCCCGTTTGTAGTTGCCGCCAGATTACGGCTTCTTCTCTGTTGAGTTGTTTGTCTGGTGCCGGGTATCTCATTCTGGCGCCCCTGAAGTAGTTTAGCGTGTCAGCGTATGTTTGGCCTACCGTTTCTGGGTCCTCTATGGCGGCAGTGTTCTTGGACGCCCGGTTTGTTGCGTACCCTCGAGCTATCCTATCTGCCTCCAGATTTCCCTCGACACTCGTGTGTCCCGGTATCCAAACTATCGCGTGTTTGCTTTGCTTGTCTGTGGGTCGGCCGTTAGAGCGGAGAATGTTCAGCGCTTTGCGGCTGATCCTGCCATTCATGTAATTCCGGCATGCTGTTTGCGAGTCTGTTAGAATCGTTAGGGATTTGCCTAGTCGATAGCCCTCCACTGCCGCTAGAGCTACGGCCGCTTCCTCGGCTTCAACTACCGTGCAGTTCCGTATTGACGCGCTGGTGATTTCCCTGAGGTCCGGGCCAATCACCGTCGCCACTTTATGCTTATTGCCTTCTCCTTTGCCGGCGTATGTTGCGGCGTCAACATACACCGTTTCGTTCCGGATGGCCAGTGTCCTTTGCACGTACTCTGCCCTCGCCTCCCTGCGTGCTTTGTGCAGGTTCGGGTCCATATTTCTGGGTATTGGTGCTACCCTGATGGTACTGCGGTACTCGTCCGGGATCGTCATGTTATCTTGTACTTCTCGTAGGGTTGATTCGCCGCCATACCTGACTAGAAGTCTTCTACCGGTTTCAGTTTGCTGTAGTCTTTGGAATTGTGCGATCCTTTGGGCTTCTTGCAGTTCCTCAAAGCTGTTGTGCAGCCCTAGGGCTAGCAGCTTCTCGGTCGACGCTGTTTGGGGTATTTGAAGCGCCGTCTTGAGTGCTTTCCTTAGGATGGTATCGATTTGCTGGATTTCGCTTTTGACACAGTTGTAGTACGGTAGGCTGTACACCACTCTGCTGACTACTAGGCTTTTTATCAGCTTGAGTGTATCTGCCTCCTTCATGCCATATCTTCTTTTCGACACCCGGTTTATCATTCTGGCGACTTGGTTGACTGCAGTCTTGGTTAGTGCCAGGGCGTATGTGCAACGCTGGTTTGTTTGCACCCACATCCCCAGTATTCTGCATTGCGTCACTTCCGGGATCTGGTGTCCCTCCAGGTAGATTTTCAGGGGCTCGGCCTCGTCGCTGGCCTTGCGTCTCCGGCGCACTCTCAGGAGCTCAGATTTCTCCGTTGAGCATGCGAGTCCTCTTGCCCTGACATATGTTTCTGCGCATGCTGCGGCCTCTTGCAACTTGAGTTCTTGGTATCCTAACGGAGCTCTTTGCGCCCAGATGGTGATATTGTCGGCGTACATCGCATGACGTATACCCCCAATTTCCTCTAATTGTTTGGCCAGTCCTATCATTGCCACGTTGAAAAGGATGGGCGAGATAACTGACCCTTGCGGTGTGCCTTTGTTTGGAGTGCTGAACTTGTCCGATCTTAGCTCTCCTAGCCCGATGGTAGAGAATGACGTCAATGCCGATATGACCGCAGCGGGCCGTTGTCGCTTGCGTTCGATGTCTCGAGTTTGCTCGGTGGCGTGTTTAGCAGCATCCGCCTGGCATTCCCGCTTGCGATTCTTCGAAATTAAATTGCTTCAAAGTTAAATCTGTCCCTCACGCAAGACTATGAATGGCTCATACCCCCTTAAGCAATAGTTCATACTGCCGTAAACGTGCCCCCCCCCCTTTCGACGACAGAAGTGAATTCTACGCTGGAATGACGAGCGGCAACGGAGCCAGCTGTGAAGAAGACAACGACGCTCGAGCCATTGCTGATGATGATAGTTTTGACGAACTCCGACAACGACGGCACAGGGTCCGCATAAACAACTTCGGTGTAAAAATCAAGATGGATATCCCTACAGTCTGCCAGTGTGAGGATACATCTCTGAAATATTTCATACAATTCCCACAAAAGAAACGAGGTATATCTGCATGGGACACAGAAAACATCTATATACACATGTGCTTCTTGGAAATGGGTGCAACGCAAGCTGCAGAGTGAACACGCTTTACAAGTCTTACTGGTCCCGTTTTCTTTTTTGTGTGTGTGTGTTCGGTGAAGTACTGTTAACGGAAGATGAGCTGTTCATGTCTTAGGTTTTATCCTGCGAGCTGTGTTTCGAGCTCGAAAGTGCTGCCGCAGTAAAATGTTGCATATGACACACGGATTCTGTAGTAATTAAACGATGCAGGGATCTTGGGATGGCAGGTCACACTGCAGCGGTGCAGGAACGAAGAGACTGACGGGCTGACTTACACAGCAAACCAGGCTTCGAGCACTTCACTCGCAACGCGATCACGAATTTTGAGTAGCTGAAGAATTTTTGTAGCTGAAGTAGCTGAAGAACGAATTTTGAGTAGCGAAGAATATGCCACGAATGCCTAACTGTGGCGCCACATTAGGTGAAACTATTTTGATCTTATATACTCTGTTTGGTGTTAGGGCTACAACCGACCATTTCTGCCTGCTCGAGCGGGTTTCTAATAATGTTAAGCAGTTCCGACTAAATTTAATACACGTAAACAGATATGCAAGCAAAGTTAAATTTAGAGATTGTTAATTCAAGCCCTGGAGAACTTGATGGGGCAATTTTCTCGATACCTGTAATTTTGTGTTCGAAAAGAAATGAGTTTTACATTTCAAAACATTCTTCATTGAGCTTACCACATGCGATTTTCTTCTTTCCGCTTGAGTGCAATTGTTCATCCTTTTTGGAGCATGTAAAGACTGATAAAATGTTCTCCGATACTCGATATCAGACACTAGCAGTCTAAAAATTTATAAAAGAAACTACAAATTCCGAATTGCATGTCATTTATGCAAAGAAATGAGGCAGCTTGAGCTAATTTTCAGCAAATTTGTTAACAGGAAATGGAACTCTGCTAGTTGTGGCGATTTCAGCGAGTTATTTTGGGTATTACCATTATTTCGTTTTATTTGATGGCTTAATTGTAGATAACTTCATTTGAATGTGCATCTCGTTGCCTACGTACCAAACTTTGGCAACATACGAACCTCTGACCAATAATAGTACCGACACAGGGACATGTAGTTTTAGAAAACAAAGATAGCGCAATACTTGCAAAGCTTCTTATATCTGGCAAACGGTAACGAACAGAACACGATAAAAACAAAGAACTTCAGTTGTAGGCGTCAATTCTTGTTTGCATTTGTCACAATATTGCGCATAGCATATGAAACCAACGCCCACTCGATATTCCTAAAATCCTGCACTTTCTTTTACTCCACGTTTCAAGCAAAAAAAGAAAACAGAAGTTGCAGCTGTAAATATTTATGCAAATCCATGCTTTACTCTTCAGCTCGAGTGCATTTTATTTGCTCGTCGCTTAAAATAGATGTCGCTATACTTTATGCACACAAATCAAAACGTTTGCACAGTAGATTCAACCTATACATCGTATCGTGGAAGCGAGATACTAGGGTAGAGATCCTTAAATTTTTTTACGTTCCGTTGGGACTACCGAGTCACACGCTGACAAGTAGCTTGGTGCAGGAGGCCAGCCGGTTATGAACGTCCTACCGATCGTGCCGAAATGCAGTAAGCCCCATGTTGACAAAAAAGAAATATCATTTTTTTAGGTCATGTAGAGCTCGGGGCATTCGAAATTCGCGTTGCTATTTGGACATTCATGTGTAGCGTGAGCAAGATGAGCGACGGGATTTCAAACTTTATCGGTAAACAAGCGGCGCAAAGAGGACCGACGGCCCATCGCGACATCGAGGAGGCAGCTCTCCCGGACTTGTTGTGGAGTGCAAAAATCACTGTCAACAACATTTTTTTTTCCTTTATTCTCTGGAATGTAGATTGCGCTGTGAAGCATTCTATAAATAGGAAAGTGGAATTAAAACAATTTCTTTATTGGCTGGTAATGCCCGTTCTTCTTTTTCCTAAATGATACGAGTTTCAGCACATAGACCACCTAGGAGCCTGCTATCCCTTCAAACTTCACAAATAAATCGCACGGACTAAAGAAAGCAAAAAGAAGAAAACAGAAAGCTACGGCAGATCCCAACCCATGTATGAAACCATCGTAATGTTAAGCATTCTGTGGCGCAACGCAGATTATTGAATGCTGAACGTTTTCACTTTGTATGTAAATCCCGTTTATTTATTGCACGAGTCATTGCTCGTGTCAACGTCTGTTTTATTTTTTTTTTATTTTTGCGGCAACAGGCGACTATGAAGCCGCCCGACACAGACCCAGATGCACGTTTTAAGCGATGCTTGAAATGTGAGAAGGCCACATTTTGATGCAGTGGACACGCATTGGCGTCAGTTACAACACTGCGCCCAAACTACACACTCCATGATAGCTAAGGTGCAACTGCGACTAAAGCCCAGAATGCTGAAGCAGCTTCGCATGACTACACTCTCATTTTTTCTGTTCCCAAATTTGACTGATTGAATGTAATAAATGTTGCAAACTTCGCAACGTTTCTAATTTGTCACACCTTTATTTACAGTAGCTCCTGCACGCAGGACACAGCGCTGTGTCCTGTGTGCCTTCTCTCGTGTCGTGGGTTTCTTTACGCTCAGAATAATTAACATGCAATACCAACTAGGCAACCATTCTGTTTTGTTGAACTGTTAGTGCTGTCGCAGTTCCAAAAGTGCGACATCACTAAGGTGACAACTGATGGCTCACTCGATGGACGGCTTCGTAGGACATGTTGTTTTCATCCCAATTTGTGCCTTTTTTTCTTTCCACCTCGTTTCTTTCCTTTTGCTTTTCTCTAACCATTTATTTGCTTAATTGTATTTTTTCCGTGAGTAGTGCTCTTACCACGATACTTACAAGTAAAGCTACATTGCTTCAATAAATTCCACCAGTTCAATGTGAGCGCTTTGTACGGTAGCTGCGTGGCTTTCGTCCTAAGTAGCTTTTCGCGTGACGTAATCACTGCCAAGTTGCCCGGTGTACTATTCTTCCTCGTAGACGAATGGCTTAGGGCATGATCTCTATAACCTTCATGGTTCTTTGTTTTTGAAAATGTTCTAGACGGAAACACTATGACTGGAATTAGTTAACCAGTTCAGTATGACTGGAATTAGTTAACCAGTGGTCCGTTATGTCTGCACGAGGAGAAAGGCAGCCGTTACTGGAGCTTCATACGAAACAATGTCTAATTTCGAGTCATTTTTGAAAGCCAAGCTTTTTTTGCCTCTTTCGACTTCTGCACTGCTGCTGCTGCGTCTTCTGTTTGCACGGCGCGTCGGGAGGTGGTTCAAAGCGTGCATATACATAGAGGAAAGGCGACGCTAGAAGCTCGTTTGGCCATTTGCACCGCGTCGCTTGTGCACAATACCCTCGCAGCCCTCATAAAAAATTTACCAACATATTTTAGACAGTCTTTAGAATATTGTTACTAGAACCTACGAACAGTTAATAGAAATCGTTCCAATGGTCTTTAGGCTTCCTAACAACTCCTTAGTAACACCCTAAAAGCAATTGGTCCCCAACATTATTTTGAATCATGTTCATAGGCTGTCTGTTAACTTCGTACTAACGGTCTAGAAACACTTTTCTTTAGACCTCCTGTTAACATTAATTAAATTGAAGCATGTTCAAACATTATCTGTAAACAACCTCTCATCATGTACAGCCAAAGAAAGAAAGAGCAAAGAATGAGTTTATGATCAGACAATATTTACCACACATTGAGTCATCGCGACAGCTGTGAAAACGTAGTGTTTGTACGCTTCGTCTTTATAGCAACCTCAAGCGAACCACATGATGCGGCGTAGTTCAAGTATGTAAAAAATCATTCTTAAACCATTTCGCGTCATTACAGTTCGTGCTTGTAATAACCTGCCAAAATACGGCATAGGAAACTGCAATCAAAATAATATCAAAATAACATATTTATGAAGAATGTTGGAAAAGAACATACCTTTTATTATAATTTGGAGACAGACAAAACTTCTGCGCAGTGCTGTCTTAAGAGGAACAGCTGTTCGCTACTTGTGCAGTGTAAAGCACGGACAGTGCCAATATTAAATCACTCTCACTTTACATGACACTGCATTGCACCTGGCTGAGAGTTGCAGAAACGTTCACATCACGGAACGAAGAAAGCGCCGTGTGCTTCACAAGCACGCACCTCGTTGGCTCGTATTGATGAAACAGCCAGAACACAGCATTAGCATAAACAACAGCAAAAATAGCTAGATGAAAGTTATTGCTGAAAGTTATTGTAGTAGTGCCTTTATATTTAAGTAGATGCCCAAAGCTTCGCGGATATGACGCTACCGCTTTTCAGGCACCCGAAGCATGGTCACAGCATGGCATTTGATAATCTGACTCTGGGATCCGCGAAATGCCATAGTTACGAACGCCGTAAGGCCACCGCAAAACCTTATAGAAGCTCAGAACTTTCTCTTTGTGTTATACAGCGGAAAAACTGAATATTAAGAGTACAATAATTATCACTTTTAGATCTTTTTTCTCAGCTCAGTTGACATAGTTACTTTGCCTTCGCTTTGATGCAACGTCCTATTAGTTTCCTTTAATGTGGAGGAGCCATTATAGGAGGCAAGCACGAAAGTGTACGAATAGGGACGCGAACAAGTTGCATCTTTTTATACAGTAAGAATAATTTGATACTTTTTTCACAGAAAGGTGACACTTGCAGGTTTTCTACATGTGCGCTTTCTCAGGGAAACACTCGCTTTCACTCAGCAGCAGTTGTTTTGAAGCCTTTTGGATGTTTGAACGGCAACGTTCGAGCAGCGTGTTATGTACTCTGAGTTTCCGCTCTTTTTCTACTTTTTAACAAATATCGTGGCGTTACTGTGCTGACATGTGCCAGCTTAAGGTCTGCTATTTATATCGCGGAGTGCACTGGACCCGATTTACTCGTTACAGAAAAGCTAATTGGTGGGCTTGCAATAGCAGTGCGTGGTGGGCCGATCTACGCCCGAGGCGCACGCCACACCACCCGCCTTCAGCGCGCATGTGGTCGAGTGAAAATTTACAGATTTTGCAGACTGGTACTCATATTTCGCTTTACGCTGCATGTGCTAGCCCAGTGTATACCCAAATTTGTGCCCCAGTGTACGAAATGTACAGTTTTCCGCGCGACCGCACCCGTGTGGCAAGCGGGCGGCATGGCTCGGGCGTAAATTGGCCTTGAGATAACACGCCCTTAGGCCGGGATAAAGCTGTGTAACTGGTGCGCGACCTGCGCAGTACTCCGCTATTATCACACAGGTCAGTCGGTGTAGTGCAAGCTAATTTTGTGGAAGTGTGCTTACGTCACCGCATGCGTACTCAGTACAGTAAAACTTTTAAAAAGAGTAGTTCCATCAGTTTACGAACATATTTTTTAAAGAATCAATTATGGGGTTTTACGTGCCAAAACCACTTTCTGATTATGAGGCACGCCGTAGTGGAGGACTCCGGAAATTTCGACCACCTGGGGCTCTTTAACGTGCCCCTAGATCTGAGTACACAGGTGTTTTCGCATTTCGCCCCCATCGGAACGCGGCCGCCGTGGCCGGGACTCGATCCCGCGACATCGTGCTCAGCAGCCCAACACCATAGCCACTGAGCAACCACAGCGGGTGTTTTCTTAAACAGTTTAGTAGCACTCCGTCAACGATTTGCCACCAACTTGCATTGGAATTGGAGCCGGCAAGGCCTGGCCAAAAGAAGCGTCGGCGAA
The DNA here is from genome assembly GCF_050947875.1 of Dermacentor variabilis. Classification (NCBI taxonomy): domain Eukaryota; kingdom Metazoa; phylum Arthropoda; class Arachnida; order Ixodida; family Ixodidae; genus Dermacentor; species Dermacentor variabilis. The sequence continues at coordinate 2,036,286 of NW_027460313.1, read as the reverse complement.
ACCTGTCGTAGGTGCGGGAGACGCCAAGGTGACCTGCCGTTGGTAAATCTTAAAGTTCGTGGAGAACAGCTGACCGGAGATGCTTAGAAATGACGAGGAGTAGGGCAGGACCGTCGGGGCGTACATTGTGGCGGAATAATATACCATGTCGGAGAACAAACAGGTGAAGGGACGAATCAGAAGGCGAAGATTCCAAGCCATCAATGATGGCGCGTAAGGTGGCATCACGGCGTTGCTCATCGGCAACGTGTAGTAGCTGGGAGACGGAGAAAACGCAAGCGTCGGCATCGGGGTCAGGGTCGGCGGGGGGTTCGTCCACTGGATAGCGTGATAAACAGTCTGCGTCTTCATGCAATCGGCCTGACTTGTACAGTACTGCTTAGGAATATACTTGCAGCCGAAGAGCCCAGCGACCAAGCCGGCCGGTAGGTTCCTTGAATGAGGAAAGCCAGCAGAGCGCGTGGTGGACCGTGATTACAGAGAAGTGCGTGCCATACAAGTACGGGCGGAATTCGGAAACCGCCCACACGAGAGCCAGGCATTCGCGATCTGTAATCGAATAGTTGCGCTCCACTGCTGTGAGGAGGCGGCTAGCGTACGCGATAACGCGATCTTGACCTTGTTGGCGCTGGGCTAAGACGGCTCCGATATCGTGGCCACTGGCATCGGTACGCCCCTCTGTAGGAGACAACGGGTCAAAGTGGGCCAGTATAGGTGGCGTGGTAAGAATGTCATGGAGGTGGGTAAACGCGGCAGTTTGAGCGGGTGCCCCAGGTAAACAGCACGTCCTTCAGAAGATAAGTGGTCGAGAAATCGCTGCGAAGTCTTTAACGACGAGCCGAAAGTAGGAGCAGAGTGCTACAAAACTTCGGACGTCTTGGATAGACTGCGGTGCAGGAAAAGACGTGACAGCACGAATTTTCTCCGGGTCTGGTTGAATACCGGAAGCGTCGACGAGGTGGCCCAGCACTGTACTCTACTGACGACCGAAGTGGCACTTCGATGAATTTTTTAGTTGGAGCCCAGCTGCGCGGAAGACTTGATGAATAGCTGACAAACGCTCAAGGTGTGACTCGAATGTCGGCGAAAATACGAGAACGTCGTCTAGGTGGCAGAGTCATGTTGACCATTTAAAGCATTGAAGCAAAGAGTCCATCATAGGTTCGAACGTTGCTGGGGCGTTGCATAGACCAAACGGCACAATTTTGAATTGACAAAGAGCATCAGGGTTGACGAACGATGTCTTCTCTTGGTACTTTTCATCCACAGAAATTTGCCAATAACCAGACCGAAGGTCTATGGATGAAAAGTAGTTGGAACCGTGGAGTCAATCGAGGGCGTCGTCAATTCGAGGCAAGGGGTATACGTCTTTCCTGGTAGTGCGCTTTAGATGACGATGATCTACGCAGAAACGCCATGTGCCATCTTTCTTTTTTAGCAAGCACCAAGGGCTCGATGAAGGCAAGCATCTTGTTCACTTCACGATGCCTTTGACAAGCATCTTGTTCACTTCAGCTTGAATTACCTTACGCTCTGAAGCAGAAGCTCGATATGGCCGGCGATGAATAGGACTGGCATCACCAGTATTTATGTGATGCTTAACAATTGAAGTCTGGCCCAATTGACGATTGTTGAGGTCGAAGATGTCGTGGTAGGAAACCAAAAGGCGACACAGAGCTGCTGCTTGTTCAGGCAATAGGTCAGCAGCAATCGTGTGACGAAATGTTGCATCAGGGCAAATAGCATCCTGTCGATACGGTGAACAATCTCAGGAGACGTCTACTGAAAACGTCGTGACGGGGTCATCGCCTATAGCACGCAGAGAAGGCAACCTTGGAATAGAACTTCCTTTGTCAGGTCAAACTTGACGACGGGGAGGCATGTCCGGTTATTGGCGAATCTGACGACGTAGTGGGGCACAGTGATATTGAGCATCAATAGGACATCAGGAACGAGAGGGGCAACATAATCACCATCGGGCACAGGAAATGATGATAGCAAATCGACGAAAGTCAAGGCTTTAGGCGGCAGGTGGACGAAGGCGGTCGTACTGAAGTTGATCAGTAATTCGACATGATTATGCGCGAGTAGAGGAAGTTCGAGGCAAAGGGTACCGGCAGGACAGTCGATCAAAGCTGAATGCGCCGTAAGAAAATCAAGTCATGGGGACAATTGGTCAGCACTGTAAAAAGAACAGGAACGTGGTGGTTGGCGATACTAATACGGGAAGAACATATTCCAGTGACGTCAACAGTGCTGCCATTGGCCACGCGTACGGCTCGTGTATCAGCAGGCGTAAGAACCTTCCTCAGTCGACGACGGAGGTTACAACTCATTATGGAAACCTGGGCTCCAGTATCTACTAACGCCGTCAAAGGGACACCATCGAGGTGAACATCAAGTAAGTTCAGGTTCGTTGGGAACGTCAATGGACGATTTCAACTCGACGAAGATAATGCAACACTACCCCCACGAGCTCTATGGACTTGTTTTCAGTCCGGGAGGGTCCATAATTGGTCGGTGACGAATAGCGGCGTGGTCAGGGCAACGCGGACCTACGGGGCTGAGGAGACGGCGAGCGAGCAGGATGACTGTCATCGACGGATACGTCAGAGGTAGGAGGCATACGGCGAGGTGAGTAACGGCGCGGGTCTGCATATGGGCGAGGAGACGGAGAAAAGGAGCTCAAATGCGGCGACTTCCAAGAGGTGTGGCAGTGGAAAGCGACGTGGCCAATGCGGAGGCAACGGAAGCAAATGGGCTTGTCGTCTGTAGTTCTACACTCGGCAGGGTTGCGGTATCTGGGAGGGGAATACAGATCGCTGTGAGGCGTAGCTGTCGGCACCGGTCGGCCGTGAGGTCGGGAGACGGCGCAGGCAGCAGGAAAACAGAGGTTTGCAAATTCTTGCCGCACAACTACCTGAATGAGGGAGATCGCTGGGGCTGGTTGGTCAATGATGGGGTCAAGTTGGCGGGGATGAAACGGCGCAGGACTTGTAGCCTCGAGCTCGCGGTGAACAATACGTGTGACATGCTCATTTAAGGGTGGTGAAGCGAGAAGCTTGACGCAAGACGACGTTGCAGTCGTGTTAGGGAGCCGCGAGAACTGTGGAATGACGTCGCGGCTTTTGGCGAGCTCAAAGCGGCGGCATTCCTTGACAATGACGTCGATGGTGGACATATTGGTGAAGACCAACACTTTGAACGCGTCGTCCGCGATCCCTTTGAGTACGTGGCCTACTTTGTCAACCTAGGCCATTTTCTCGCCGACTTTCCGGCAAAGAGCGAGCACGTTTTGTATGTACGAGACATGCGATTCAGTAGAAGACTGAACTCGGGTAACAACCTCTTTTCTAGCAGCCAGCTGCCGACCAGTGGACTTTCCAAAGAGGTCGCTGAGTTTTTCCATGAAAGCATCCCAGCTAGAGATCTCGTCCTCCTGTGTCCGGAACCAGACACGAGGAGTTCCGCTCAAGTAAAACAGGACATTCGCTAGGTTAATGGTAGGGCCCCAGCGGTTGTTTCGGCTAACATGCTCATACAGGTTGAGCCAGTCCTCAACGTCGAGATTATCCTGCATGGTCAGAGAAAATGCCAGGATTGCGGGGATTGGTAACCATAACTTACGTTGTTCTCGGGGTCGAAAGAGTAGAAGCAGACGAGCTGTCGTCACCGGGAGCCATGGCGGAAAGCAGGGCCGCTGCGGAGCTCCGTGGCGAGGACGGGGAACGGCACCCTCCACCAAAATGTTACGCGAACGAAGGATTAAGAACTAGAGACTATTTACAAAGTATATTTATAAAGAATAACTGCAGCGCTGGCCAGTTCATCCGACAGCTCAAGAGCCAGAGAGCGTTCGGCGTCCTAGTCGGGGCGCCCGCGTGCGTCGTCCACAAGAAACACGCAATATGCATGTATCAATATAAAAGTAAGAAGGAAGTCTTTTAACGGTGTATTAAAATATTCTTCGTACAAATTTAGGAAATCTATTACGGTGCATGTAAAATATTCTTTATACAAAAGTAAGAAAGAAGTATTTCGACAGTGTATGAACAAATGTTACTATAACGTTAATGTAAATAGACTGTCAGTAAAGTAAACCGAAAGTTGGTAGGAGTTCTAGAAAAATGTTAATAGGCATGTTTGTAAGGGTGGAGCTCCCTGGACGTCACCACAGTTCGCTTTTGACGGCTGTAATTATCCGTGACCTTCCGCAAAAGCATTGCAAAATCTGCAGCGCTTACCTTTCTACAACATGCAACCATCCAGAGGGGAGGTGGATAGAAGTGTAGAGAGCAGGTGAGGGAGAGCCGGCAGAAAGTGGATAGAACCAACGCAGCCGCGGAAAAAAACTAACAGCCTTGGCACCCTTCGCTCGCAACTCGCATACAGGGGGGAGGGTGGGAGCGAGAAATGGCGACGTGAGAAGGTGACGTGGGAAGGCGAGGAAACGCTACTACTAGACACGCAAGCTGTGGCGGACTAACTGGATAAATTTAAAGTCAAGGTGCGCTAACAATACGTTTCTGCTATTTCAGAAAAATAAACACCATGAATATTTCTCAAGCGGATAACCGACGCACAGCGTGCAGACTTGCAGCCGCATGAAAGCACCGTAACGTCTAGGCGTCGCACGTCATTTCAACACTTCTGTGCTCATCGTGGTATCACTGCGGCTATGGCATTGCTGTAGGTTGCAGGTTCGATCCCGACCGCGGTAACCACATTTCGAGGGGGACGAAATACAAAGACGCACGTGTATTTATATTTAGGTGCTCGTTATGGGGCATAAAGTATTCCGTAGCCTGCCACTATAGCGTACCTGATAATCCAACTGCACTTTCGGAACGTACAGCCTCATAATTCAATGAAATTTCAACATTCTGCCCCTATGCGATGTGCCGTGTCAAGGAATGACAATACTAAACTTCTTGGAGTTTATCCACAATAGCGCACAACAACGCCTCATGGAAACACGTCTCGCTAAGTGTTCTGTGTACTACGCCGACAAAAAGCATCGGTGCGCGTAAGGTAACATTTACCATCAGTTCACCATTGCGTATTGCACTAAACGCTGAAGAAATTAAACGTGCCCCGTGAAAACCACCGCTCATTTTCGTCAGAGAAAGCAAACATTACAGAAAGCTCCGCTTACGTCGATTCCCACCATGCGTATGATCCGCATGATTTTTTAAAAGGAAAAGTTCCTGTACGTAACTTAGGAAAAATTATTTTCATTCCCAAAGCCGAAAAATCCAGTTGATATGTTGAAGTCGGCCATGATATTGAAGTGCTACAGGACAAAGAAAACAGTATAGGACCGTGACAAGCAAATCCACTAGCGCAGCGGAGAGTGCATTTCGAAAACTGCCTGCGAATGTGCTGAAGAGTAAATTTGGCATCCAATACTAAATCACTTCAATGACTTCCTTACGAAAGCACCCCAAATACTTTCCGTGCATATCCGAAGAGAGAAGATAAGTACATCCAAAACAAGATGCACTTGATAGAACTAGGTGGATATCAGTGAAAGTAAATTTGGAAACTTGCTAAATAAACTTTTGGCATTAACATTTAAGACGCGTAGGTGTTCTTGTGGTTGGTTACCGAGGCGTCAGGGGGTAATAGTGGAGACGTTGGAAAGAACTTTTGTTTCTGAACCTTAGTGAGGGTGTTAGTATCATCGTCCCAATTGTACCTAACTTTATCAAAAAATGCATAGTCAAAGCTTAAGTGAAAGATGCAGCCAATATGCCGAAAGGGCTAAGATGCTTCCCATATCTTTTTTCCACGGAAATACGGAAGTCAGAACCTTTATGGCTCTGACCATGTTAAGGACGCTTATCTTTTTGCGATAGTCGAGCAGTTTCATGATAATGGGGCGTGGGCGATCGGAATGCCTTCGGCGAATCCTTTAGCACCTTTCAATACTTGGGCAATCGATTTGAAGTTTTCCTTTGAACCACGCGGAAACTTTAGAGAGCAGAAGATCATGGGAGGCCATGATCTCGGAGGCCATGAACAAAATAACATCGCTGGCGCTTACAACGCCGCCAGAGCGAAGCGGCGATCTGTCGCACCACAAACCACGTGGTGTGTTTTTTTTTCAGACCGGCTAGTCGTGGCACGGTCGTCATCTCTTTCTTTCCAGTCTCGTCGGTTCCGCGTGTGCACACAAAGGCAGCATTATTACTGTTATGAACCTTGTACTTGTTGATATGCAAAAATTCCATTTCACACATTTCTAACACTATAGGTGCCATGTATTTTGCTCCATGAATTGCACTTCAAACTTCTGACTCTGTATGCCATGTCTCATGTTGGTCTAGTGAATATTCAGATTAGTGAACTTTCAGTTAAGCGAACTATTTCCTTCGGTCCCTTGAAGTTCACTCAAGTGAAAGTTCACTGTATCGATTCTCCTTTCCATATTTCTGCATATGTGCAGATATTGTCTCGTAACGATCAAACCTCAAGTAAAGCGTTAGTTTGTACACGTCACGACCTGGTGTACTTCAGAGATGTCCCATCGCATACTACTAATGATTACGTATGCCCTACCATAAAACAGAGATGGCGCACGTTCACAGTGATTCGAGGATACATCCACCGAAGAGCGAGGATCGATTGCTCGCACTTGATATCTCTGCTGCAAGCATCGCAAGGTCCTCATATTGTGATTTGCGACTTTAACGCACACCCTCCCCTGTGTGGTGGTACTTTGGTGAATTCTCGTGGCAAATATTCGGCCGACTTCATATGTAGTCAGGGACTTCATGTGCTCAATGACGTATCTTCTACATTTACTATATAGGCCCATCCTAAAGCAGTTGTCTTGACCTAACGTTCATATCAAGGAGCCTTCTGTCCTCAGCACGCTCGGCAAATGTAGAGAATCATGGTAGTGACAACCTCTCAAGTTACGCCCAGTTTAACTGCTTTCGCCGTTCAGCCTCACGTTGCATCAGTCAAAGACACTGTATCTTATTTAAGACCTCTGTCGACACAGACTGTCAGAGTATGACATCTCCTTCCAAAATAAATGGCATCATTGCATCTACCCTGCTGGACCAAACCACACAAGTTAGCGCACAGAGGCACAGATAATCGGTCAACATACAGTGTGAGGCCCTTCGTGCAATACGTCGCCGCGCTTAACGGCGATACAGAAGAACAAAGTCACCGTCAAATCTTTCGAATAGTCGCCGAGCACAGTGACCTTCGACATCAGGACAAGCTTGACAGACAGCGTTGGAGGGCACTATGTGGATCCCTAGATCCAAGACAGCCTCTACCTAAGATCTGGCGGGTCATACGAAGTCTCCAGGCAACTCCACAACAGACACCCATGCCGCGCCGTGGCTCTACATCAACGCCGAACCGAATCGGAGGTAGCAGAGGACTACTGTCAACTTATTCTGGACACGTCAAATGCACTGATATAATCCCTCGTCACCATCGTGCGCCCGTCATCTGATGAGCGACTCGAAGTACCTTATATTATGCAAGAGCTTGACGCTGCAATTTCGGTTTCACGACGCTCATCGCCACCAGGACAAGACGGAATCACTTCCGCTGCACCCTGCCATCTTAGCACAGAATCATGATGTATCCTTTACCTTTTAGAATACGACGTGGTAGTCAAAACAAGTTCCAGATAGTTGGAAATGCACACGCATTGCAGCATTGCTTAAACCGGGGAACGAGCTTTCCTCTTACAGACTGATCGCCTTAGCCAGTTGCGTCGTCAAAGTAATTGAAAGAATGGTCTTCCCAATGATAGAATGGTTTCTACAGAGCAATAATTTCTTTCCTGATTTTATACATCGATAGGACAATGTACTCCATTATGCAATCTTGATGCACTGGAAGATTTAGACCTCGGTGGCCGGCTATATGCTTGAGTTGTTAGCTACCTCAGTGGCCGAACCGTGCATATGTCGACAAGTGATGGCGACACCGGCCAGTACAATATCCATCGAGGTGTTTCACAAGGGGGAGTTCTCAGTCTAACTCTTTTCAATGTTGCATTGATTGGCCAAGCATCTGAGCTTCCTTACATGGTGAAGATGAGCAAATATGTGGACGACATAAATATATGGGCATTTGCAGCCACCCGTCCCCTAATGCGTGCTATAGGCTTCAACGTGCAGTGAGAATCACAGCTAAGTATCTGCGGCGTCAAGGCCTCCAGCTCTCAAGAAAAAAAAATGTTCCGTGATTACACTCACGCGGAAACGAATGACCAGATATCCGATAATCGTTAACGGAGTAGAATTACTGCAGTAACACACCACAGATTTCTTGGCTTAGTCATAGACAGGGGACTATCTTGGTGAAGACACGTCTCCGCACTGAAATCAAAGCTCAAGGGTTTTGTTCAGGTCCTTCGCGTCGTTGCAGGAACAAGATGGGGCCCCTCGGAGTCGTCATTACTCCAACTGTACCAAGCACTATTCGTAGGGTATATACTGTACAGCATGCCGGCGCTCTCAATCATGGCACTGAGCTATGTGTGCACGCTGGAAAGCATTCAAGCTGAAGCATTGTGCACATGTTTGGGCCTGCCACGATGCACGTCAACCAATGGAACAATATCGGAAGCTCGTGCTTTTCCTATTGGTGTATACTTGCTCTGCAAGCCTCTTCAAATGTACCTTCGCGTGTTGGCCCGACATAGGCACCGTCCTCTGTCATCACTCCCTGCCACCCATCCAGGTTCCAGCTTTTCAAGGCATCTATCGCGTAATTAGAGTATTCTGCTGTCAATATTTTCTCCCGCCTGTATTCCGAGAATACCCCATGCGTTCTGCCTATATCTTTCGTTACATTGCAGATCTCTGGAATTACAAAAAAAAGTCATGCGTGGCATCCATTGGCCTCAAGCAACGTACCCGGTTCCACATTTCTGCAGAGTACGGAGATACTGTACGCGTGTATACCGATGGCTCTGTCACACCATGTGCCTCCACTGCAGCCTTCGTCATCCCACATATGATCATCGCTTGGCGGTTTAAACTAGACCATAGGTCCACATCAACTGCCGCAGAACGTGTTGCTATCCGGGAGGCACTTCGATTTCTCTCCGATGAACCTCCTCGCGCATGGACAATATTCTGCGATTGCAAGCCCGCTCTTGAAACGATTGACCGTGTCCTCAGACAGGGCCCGTATTATTCAATGGCTATAGCAATTACAGAGCATCTAGACCACACAAATAGAGATGGCCACAATGTCACCTTTCAGTGGATACCATCACACTGTGGCGTGATAGGGAATGAACAGGCATACGCTGAAGCGAAAACTGCTTTAAATAATGCTTCTGAAGTAGCATTCCATTCTCACGAACAGACACAAACGTCCTACTTCCTCGCGTAATACGCAATCGTACGTTGGAACACTGGGCCCGACCAGATCGACGATACAGGCGAGTACACAAATGGGACCAAGAAATGAAATTTCGTATGCCTCATAAGCTCAAAAGAAGCCACACAAGCTTGGTGCACCCGATTGGCCTTGGTGTCACATTCACCAACCGTTATAGACATTTGATAGGTTGCAGTGATACTAGCCCAAACTGTGAATACTGTGAGGTACCAGCAAAACTTTATCATATATTTTGCGTTTGTCCCACGTACGCGCAAGAACGACAGCAACTGGTCTCTTCTATTGCTAACGTCGATAAGAGGTAGCTATCAGACGAGTTTGTTTTAGTTCTTTTGCCTAATGCAAACAGCGCTGCCCTGATAACAAGTGCCGTTATAGCCTTTCTCCAAGCGACTGGGCTGGACGCACAGCTCTAGACATGCCACAACGCTGTGAACTTGTATACACGCATCCCTTCCTCATGCCATCACCATCATTCATCAGCCCTTTTCCTCGCCGTCCGTTCTCTCCAGTGTAGAGTAGCAGGCCAGAGCAACTTGTAGCTCAGGCCAACATCTCTCTTTCTCTCTCTGTCTTCACCATTTATATCAATGCGAATACTGCACGGGTACTATTTCAATAATTTTGACTCACGTGAAGAAAGAACACAGCGGCATACGCTTTTATGAACGCACGTAGTAGCTTTTGCTATACAAAATTTGTTCTTTTAGTCGCCACACTCACCAGCAGTTCGAAACTTTCTTGTATAGGAACGCCGGCATGACGAGACCGGAGAAAGACCAGGAAGCCTCGACCAATCAGCTACGAATTTTAATATTTCGTCCTGAGGTGGGTCTTGGCATGACAATGAATGGACCTGGTGGAGCTACCACAGGAGTTCGTGCGCTCTTGCTACTACGCCTGTTCTGACCCCTTCCCAGAGGCTGACTATTCTGACCAGCTTTCAACACTATAATTGAAACTTTCCGGCAATAAAATGTTATTGCCCTTTTTGAAATTGTATGTTTCTCTTATGCAAACAAATACCTCCGGATATCTGTATTACTTAGGTTCACTTACTTTTATTTTTGCTTCATTTTCTCTTTAAGTTATTGAGAACCTGTATAAGAGAACCTGAAACTGTACACTTGAATGGAAGATTTTTCGCGATGTGATGGCCTTTAGACCTTAAGAATAATCATGGAATAGAGAAAGAGCAGCCAGTGGAGTGCCGTTTGTGAAATGGCGCTTCGAGCTGGTGCATCATTTTTGCCGAAGAATAAAACTGCTTGGCTCGCTGTATTCGCGAAGCTTTTTAGACAAAATATCAAAATTATGTCACGTTACGAACGCAAATCATGAGCTTGCGTTGTCCTGTGCCGGGGGTGATGTTCGCATCACGGATGCGTAATGCACCGATGAGAACGGCGGAATGTCGAAAATCTTATTGTAGGGCTGATCAGTGAAAAAACTAACCGCTCGCACTTTTTGCCCCAGCTTTCTACTGCGTGCTGTTACAGGACTCATTATCATTAAAAGCGGTCCGCGCTTGACAGATGACAGCAACGCATATTCCAGCTGCAAAGATTCGGTGAGGAACATAGAAATTAAGGTAGCTCATCGTGCTCAGCGCATATCGTTTCATTTCTCTTCTATCTTCAGTAGCAGGCTGTGCATAAAGTCAGGCAAACCTCTCCGGGATACATTTGAAAGGTCCTCCTCTCTCATATCTCTCGGTGAGGGAGTGCATTTTTATGCTCACTATGTTTCGATAGTTTTGCAATGTTCACTGCGCGCTCAAGAAAACCTTAACTACGTGCTAACGTTGTCAAGCCGTTTCTGCATTATAGTACCAGACACTGATTTTTTAACCGCTAGGCGTGCTGTGGCTTTCTTGAGGCCATGCAACTTAGACGCGTAAACGAGAATGATTAACAACTGTATGCTCCAACTACAGGTACTAAATAACGCTCCTTCAAAAGCTCCACTCTTTTACAAGCCCCCTGTCGGCGTTTAATGATGTCGTATAAAAGAAAAGAAGAAAAGAAAGGCGATTCTGATATCCTCAGGCGAACGAAAGCGCAAGAGGCACTTCGGTCACTAATGACGCTCACGTTTACGTCAGTTTCGAAAAAGATTCCGAAAGATAAAGAGTCGAGGAGTCGTCTCGTTATAAAAGTTGCAGGGGCTGGCTTGTGTGACTATCGTTAAGTTTTTTTTTTTATGAAATTGGCTTAATCTTCTATCCGAGTTGTTATGAAGTCATGAAGTATTCTCTTGCACAATTCTTTTTCTGCAGTACTAACATTAAGGGGCCCTTCAGATTCGCGTCTCTACTTTCCTAACACCAGCGAAAAACTCTAGAAACTTCAGTGTTGCACTTTTTTGCGATTTCGTAAAAAAAAACATGTACTCTGATCGCACAAAAATCTAGGCAAGGCCAAGATTCATTTAAACGCAAGGCGGTTAGGCCTGATGTGGCTTTGCGCTACACACGAAAAGAAATAGAGTACAGTAGCCAAAATACAGTAGCCAAAACAACAAATATCATTGATAACGCAAAAATTATAAGATATAGCTGAAAGAATGTCCCTATACCTTCACAGTAATGAAAATAAATAAATACACAAGCCTGCATTTCTATAACGTGTAATACCATACAAGTGAACAGCTTATTTGATTGCATGATATAACAATTTTGTAATTATCACAATGCTTTGCCTAAATTTCAAGCATATCGAAGCTAAAATGAGCGGGTCAAAACTGTAGCTAATCATAAGCAAGTAATATTGTTCCCTAGAAGCTTTCTCATATTTCCTTTGAAACTCAATTACTATTTGTTCTCTAATAACTTCCGTTAAGCTCTAGATCCTGAAGTAATACCAGATTTTATTTATCTTTGGCTTGTTTGAAGCATTCGATAAATTAGACTTGGCTTACAGTTTTTTCAACTTAGCTACCTTAACCTCGAATGCGGTATGTTTCACTCAATTAAAGCTTCCCTACCAGCGGTACTCAATTCTTTTCGAATAATAATTTTAGACTCATTGGTAAAATACGTTATTTTTAGGAGTTCAGTAGACCTCTGCACTAGGACAGTTGTTCATTGGCGACCTTCCTGATGACCTACCAATTACCATTTCCTCGAGGATTGTCTTGTTTTCTGACGACTGAATAATATATCATAACATAATTAACGGTTATACTGCTGCTTGTTGCAAGCTTGATTTCAGTAGCATAGCTACTTGGCGTCTTCTTTGAAAAATAGAACTGCTTAAAAAATCCAAATCTATGCATGTTTGATTTTGATTAATAAACCATTCAGAGTACTTCCTGAGCAACACCACGCTGTAATCTGTTTTGTCTAGCCAATAGCCTGGAGCTGGTCACTTCTAACATTCCACGACAAGCGTGCACAGAACTGAAGCCCGATCTCTTTATTCTTCTTCTTCTTCCCCCCGTTCCCACCAGATTTGTCCTTTGTCATCTCGGCCCCCTACATCCTCCCGGGCTTTGTTTCATCCATCCGCTGCAAATACGGGATGACGTTGGCAATGACTGCTATTTCCATCGCACCGTTTTCCGTCGTGTAGCCGATGCACTTGAGTACTCCTTCTTTTGTAGCCAATTTTACCACTTTAAACGCACCCACAAGTTTTGTGTTAGTACCGCCATATCCTTTACGCACCAGCACCATATCGCCGAATGCAATTGCGGGAATATTTGTGTTATGAGGTTTGTCAAATGCTCTCTTCATCGCTTCCCTGTGCTTCCTTTGCTGTTCTGAACTTTTCTTCGTTTCCTTCAAGTTCAGCTTCTTTGTTAAGCCAAGTATATCGTCGACAGGCAGATATGCAGGCTCCTTAAAGGCGGCGTATTGAGGACTGCATCCCAGAGTGCTTGTGTGAAATTTATTGTTGTGCGACACAGCTGCTTGTAGATAACACTTCCACCCTCCTGGGAATCTTATTGTTTTATATCTCGGATAACACGCTCATCTAGTCCATTAGCTGATGGATGGTGTGGTGCTGTGAACTTCAGGGTAAAGTTTCTGTCTTTTGCCCACTTTGCAAACGCCTGACTCTTGAATGCAGGGCCATTGTCGGATACGGTACATTTCAATCCTTTAAACATGTCTCTATTCAAGAGAGATATGACAGCATCAACATTTTCTTTTCCTGGTTTGGCAGCTAGCATCCTTGAGCATTCATCAATGCACACTAAAAAGGACTGCGTTTTCCTCGCTCCTTCGCTTTTTTTCTTCAGTTCAGCGAAATGAACATGTACGGCTTCAAATGGCACATTTGAATGAGGTGGAAAATCATGCTGTCTGTCTTCTGCTTATATTTTGCTTTGTTCAGTTGACACTGTTGTCAAGAGCTAATGCAATCGCTAACATATTTCTTCATACCGGGCCGTGTAAATCTCATTTTGTAGTATGTTCGCCAGAAGCCGTCATGCTCTCCTGACTCTGAACTATCGTGATAGAGGTCGACAACTTTTGTTTTCAGTGTATCCGGTACGTGAAACTTTCCGTCTAAGTACATCAGCTGTTCTGTGCCTTCTCATATTTTAAGTGAGTTAACGCTTCCCTCGTTTCCACAGTTACTAACAATGGGAAGTCAGTTCAATTTACTGTTTAAAAAATTCACTGTTCTTAAAATTCACTTTAAGTTTGGCGTCACTTAATGCCATCAAAATAGATGTCAAGTATTCGACGTGTGATGTTTCATCCTTGGAGTAGACTATGATGTCGTCTACATAAATATTTCAGAATAATCCGAGAGATGGCTTGAGAACACTATTTATCATCTTTTGGAACCATGCTGCACTGTTTTTCCATCCAAAAGGTAAACGATTATATTCGTACACATCAAATAGAGTGACAAAAGCTGTGTACATTTTATAATCCTCTTCGAGCGGAATCTGCCAAAATCCTTTGCGAAGGTCTATATAGGACAGTATTTTGCAGCCTCCGGTTTCTTCAGTTATCTCGTCGACCCTTGGCATTGGAAAGGAAAAATTGTCCGTTTCGCTATTCAACATCCGGTAATCAGCTCACAGTCGCAGAGGTCCGTCTTCTTTCGGAGCTACAGTAATAGGCGAGGCGAACGTCGACACCGATGGCTGTATTATTCCAGCATCTAAGATATGTTGGAGCTCATGTTTCAACCAAAGTTCCTTTTCGCGTGGCATACTGTAAGGCTTTTTTCTGACCGGCGTAACATCTCTCAGCTTAAAGAAAACAGTAAATTTTGTTGTGGGTGGTGGATAGTTGCCTAGACTGATAAGTTCAGGGAATGTTTTACAAACGACTCTTTCACACTCAACAAGGCAGTCCGCGACGTTCAAGGACACGCACGTCTCTTGCGCCACAGTTACTTCATCATTCCAATAAAGGTTTAACTTTAGTGTTTCATATCTGATCTCGAAAGTAAGAATTTATAGTCACATCCCTTCACGACAAGGACGTCGATATTAGCCCTCTGGCCTTGATAGACATTTGCTTTCACCCATTCATCATATATTTGTCTCGTCCCATCTCTGTACCTGCACCGGTCTTCCTCTAATTATTTTGTCCCTTCTAACAAAAGCCTCAGATACAGATACAGATGCACGACTATCAACCAATGCATCAACATCGTCTCCATTGATATTGAGTTTAATATAGACAAGGCTACGGGCGGTTAGAAAGCAGTTTGGGCACCCTTTGTTTAGTTTTTTGGTTGCCCTTCCTCAGAATGAGAAGCTACTGGTTGTGCGTCATTGCTGTTAGTAGACATTAAGTTGACGACTCGATTTCGTCCATGAGGATTTTCGAGCACATGGGACCTCCATGGAGCCCTTTCGAAAGTCTGATCTGTCCAACGCACACTTTGTGGTATAAAATTGGTGCAGAAGTTTCTAAAACATCCCAACAGTTCTTCGATAGTTTTAGGCGACTTTACTTGCACCTGCCTTTAAAATTCCCTGGGTAAGCCATGAACAATCAGTGGCGCTACTACGGGCTCTGGTAGTTATGCATTTGCCGTGTGAAGAAGCAGCCTTTTCTCGTAAAAATATTCTAGGGGCTTTCCTTATCGACATTTATAAAAATAGCTCGCTCCCACCTTTTAACCGGGTTTTCGTAAAAAGCTGCCAAAAAGCTCGTTCTCCACTGCTTCCATGTATCCGTCATATGTCCAGAGTAATAGATGTCATACCACTTCTTGGCAAGTCCGCTGAGAAGCTGACGCATGTTCCTGATGCGATCGCATGGTTCGTCCCAGGAGTTCCCCTCACACGCTTGTTCGTAAAACTGGATCCAATTCTCTGGGATTGAGCTCTCTCCATCAAAGAAGTCGGGCTTTACCATCTGCTTGTTTTTTCGTTGTTGGGCTTGAATAATAGAAGAGTTTCCATGAGTTGCTGCTGTTGCTCAGTGTGTTGCTGCTCTAAGCGAAGCATTTCTAGCAAGCACGAGTCCATGGAAGAGTCTCTCTTGCTCGGTGCAGTTCTTGCTTTCAGCTGCACCAGCGGCGTCATGATGTGTTCTTGAAATTCGGAGTGTTTCATTCTTTTCTTCACTGACGCTTGAACATTAATCTCCTACAGCAACTTCCCAGCCTTTTGGGTGACGAACTCACAAAGCTTGGAAGTCGTGATGCTTACGGGTAAATCATACTTGACGCCTTCATCTACTTCACACGTTGAAAAATGCGACTGATGTTGAGCGACTATGGCTATAATCAGCGTTATCCACATAATAGAGGCTTCTATCCTGTCATAGACTGCGCCAATGTTCCATGACAAGCGTGCACAGAACCGAAGCACGATCTCTTTATTCGCCTTCTTCTTCCCCACGTTCCCACCAGATGTGTCCTTTGTCATCTCGGCGCACTACACTCAATTAAAGCTTTCCTACCAACGATACTCAGTTCATTTAGGATAATAATTTTAGACTCATTGGTAGAATACGTATTCCATTCGAAGTTCAGTAGACTGTTAGTGCTGGCGTCGGACACCACGGGCGATACGTCATCCCCCTACCCTCTACTTGGTCGGAGCCCACGGGCGACAGGTCATTCACCCTACCTACTACTAGGCCGGAGCCCACGGGCGACAGGTCGTTCCCCTACCATCTACTTGGTCGGAGCCCACGGGCGACAGGTCATTCACCCGACCTTCTCCCGGATTCGTCGAAACGAGGATCGACTTCTCCTACCCGTGCTCGGTAATGCAGGAGGAGGGGCCCTCTCTCTGTGCCTGTCACGTGTCATCGACGGAAGCAAGATCCCGCCCACACTTGTAGAGGGCCTATTTAAGGGGCTCCGAAAAGTACTTTTGAGATACTTCGTACTTCATGCTTTTCTCATTTTCTTTCAACTACCTTTGAATAAACCATGCAAGTTTCGCACTAGCAAATCGTCTCGCCCCTGCTTGGTCGCCATGATCTACCGGATGCCTGCAGCCCGCCGACAACGCCACGCTACCCAATAAGTAATGTCGGTCGAGCTTCGATAGGCAAGCGCCGCTACTTCTCGGCAGCAGTAGGGTACGCTACCCTGGAGTACGCAACAAACTGGTGGCAGCGGTGGGATACGGAATCCTGGAGACCCCAACTTGGACGACAACTACGAGATCGTAGGCTCTTCGTCCTGGCGACAACGTTCGGAAGGAAGGTGTCCGGATCATGACTGCATATGGTGAGTGCACGGCTTTTCTTCACTGAGATATCACTTGGCTTTTACGTATTTTTTGGAAAGTACATAGCAGTGATTTTTCGTTAAACCGTTGACGGAAGTTTGAGTATGTCAAGGTTGTATAGAGTGAAGGTTTAGCAGCATTAAGGGCAGCCATGAACTTGAAGACACTAAACAAGCCGGAATTGTTGAGCTTGGCCAAAGAGTTGGGCCTCCAAATTGCCGAATCAAAGAGAAAGCCGGAGATCATTAAGGCGATCGAAGCAATCCGGGCAGACGACGAGGAACTGACGGAATGCCTCGAGAGCATTAAAGAAAAAGAAGAGCCTAAGCGCCTCTAGGAAAAAGAAGAGCGCGAGCAGGCTGCACGTGAGGCAAAAGAGGAGCGCGAGTGGGCAGCACGTGAGGCCAAAGAAGAGCGTGCTGCACGCGACGCACTCAAAATGAAGCGCCTAGAGATTGAGCTTCTGAAAGCACAAAATAGCGAAAGACCTAGCACAGAGGCACGTGAAAGCGAGCGCAGAATGACAGACTTGATGGCACCCTACGCAGTAAGAGGGGACATAGGTCTTTTTTTGGTACAGTTTGAGCGCACGTGTGAGAAGGCAAAATTCGGGATAAACACGTGGCCGCAACGCTTGCTTACGTTACTGCCCCGTGAGGTAGCTGATATTATCGCCCGCATGGGGAACGAAGAAGCAGACGACTTCGATGAAGTCAAAGCAAATCTGCTTAAAAAGTATAGATTATCAGCTGAAGCATTCAGGCGAAAGTTCAGGGAAGTCGAGAAGACCAAAAGTGAGTCATATTCAGATTTTGCGTACACCTTGGAGGTAAACCTGAAGGAATAGCTCAGAGAAGAGGGTGCACTCGGCGACGCCGAAAAGACAATGCGGTGCGTTGCCTTAGAACAGTTCTACCGCCGGCTGCCAGTAAGCATCAAGCATTGGGTTCAGGATAGGCCAGGCGTAGACACTATTACGAGAGCGGTCAAGCTCGCTGAGGAGTACGTAACCCGCCGAGCGTTCGAAGGCAACGAAGCTCCTAAGAAGGAGGTGACTAAACATAGACCCGACAAGCCAGAGCGTTGGTCGAAGTCGAATCAGTATAAAGCAAAGGAAAGGTCAGATTCAGTAAAAAGTAGTGACGAGAACAGCAAGGGAAGGGAGGAGTCACCCGAACAGAGGGCAGCAAGGCAAAAGAAAAGGGCTTTCGAGGCCAAGAAACCAATAGTTTGCTACAACTGGAGCAAATGGGGCATATCTCCGTGGGATGCAAAAATCCCAAACTAGTTTTGATGTCACTAACTAGTAACGAGAAAAACCTGAAATTGCTAGAACCCTACATTCGAGACCTCGTGGTAAACGGCAAAACGTGTAGGGTGCTTCGCGACTCGGCAGCCACGATGGACGTAGTGCATCCGTCGTACGTAGAGGAAGGCCAGTTCACGGGAGAATGTGCTTGGATAAGGTAGGCCGTGGAAACCTCGAGTGTTTGTCTCCCGGTGGCCAAGATTCGTATCGAAGGACCTTTCGGAGTACTAGACACTGAAGCTGCCGTCTCGGCACATCTCCCGCCTCAGTATCCATATTTGTTTTCTAAGAAATCTGAGGATTTGCTACGACGCAGGGGAATCAGGTTTAGTGAAGGGATAGTGCAAGCCTTAACTCGTTCCAAGGCACGGGAGCTCGCCGCCAAGGCAGTGTATGAGGGTCCAGTAGTGGAGGAAACAGGTTTGAAGGAGGATTCATCCACCAGTACCGAACAGGACAGCCCTATAGGGGATGATGCGGAAGGTACACCAGCTAATGAAGAAGTCAGGAAAGCAGCCGAGCCTGAAATGTCTCGCGAGGCAGAATGCAGGCAAAAGTTATTGAATGTAAGCCCTGCCACATTGATTGCTGAGCAGGAAAAAGATTCCACCCTGCGTAACCTAAGGCCTGACGCTAAAGAAGGTGTAGCCAAACATAACGTGAAGTTCCTAAAGAGGGCAGGCATCCTCTATAGAAAGTACACCAGTCGAAAGGGAGTGAAATTTGACCAACTCCTGGTGCCTCATCCCTATCGTGAGCAGCTCCTGCACCTGGTTCATGGGGGCTTTTGGACAGGGCATCTGGGCATTCGTAAAACAAAGGACCGCTTATTGCAGGAATTTTACTGGCCCGGCTGCTTTCGAGAAATAGAAGCATTTGTAAGAAGCTGCGACACATGTCAACGCATAGGCAAGCCCGGAGATAAGGCTAAAGCGCCAATGAAACTTGTTCCCATTATCACGGAGCCATTTCGCAGGCTCGTAATAGACACAGTGGGACCACTTCCTGCGACGCAGTCTGGTTATCGACATATTCTTAGGGCACTATGCCCCGCAACAAAATTTCCCGAGGCAGGGCCTATCAAAGAACTAAGCTCGACGGAGATCGTCAACGCGCTTTTATCTATCTTCGCGCGAGTAGGGTTTCCCGCAGAAATCCAGTCAGATCAAGGATCCGTCTTTACGAGCGCACTGACCTCGACGTTTCTGGAAAGGTGCGGTATTAAAATTATCCATAGCTCAGTGTACCACCCGCAGTCAAACGCGGTAGAGAAAGTCCACTCAGTCATGAAACGGCTTTTGCGAGCCTTGTGTTATGAGCACAAAGCCGATTGGGAGAGCTGCTTGCCTGTCGCCATGTTCGCACTTCGAACTGCACCGCACGAATCAACAGGTTTTTCACCTTCAGAGCTCGTTTACGGACGCTGCCTTCGCTCCCCTCTCCGCATTGTTCGAGAAGCCTGGGAAGGCCGGGGCAGACGATCCTTCGGTTTTGGCATACGTGCTAGAGCTGTTGGACCGTCTGCACGCTTCTCAGGAATTAGCAGGGCAGGAAATGCGTAAGGCACAAAGCAAGGCTAAGCGGTACTATGACAGGGCGGCTCGCACGTGGCGCTTTGAAGTGGGGGAAAAGGTAATGATCCTGAAACCCTCGTTGAAAAACAAACTAGAGGTTCAATGGGAAGGACCGGTTGACATAATTCAGAAATTATCTGAAACAAACTACGTAATCACGGTACCGGGAAAACGAAGGACACCACAAGTGTACCATAGCAATCTACTTAAAGCCTACGGGCAGAGGGAAGCCATTGTCGCTTAACCAACCTGAGGAAATGCCTGTCGACTTTCCAGAGTTAAGAGGAAGCTTTAGCTCGGGTGCTCCTATCTAAATACATGTAAAAAGAGAATTCGTTTTTCTCGGCAACCACTGCACCAATTTTGACGAGGTTTGTTGCATTTAAAAGAAAAACTTAAAGTCTAGTGACTTTTGGTTTCGAATTTTTGAGTTAGGGCGTCAATCTTTCATTAAAAACTGGCGAAAATCCGAAATTTCCAGAAAACAAAACTGCCAAGTTTACAACTCCGTAACTCCTAAAGGAAAAACGATAATACAATTCTGTGAAATGCATCTAACAGTACATCCAAAGCGGACAAAATTGATATATTACACATGAATCTCAAAAAATTTAGTAACATGGAAATACAGCTGTTGCTGAACCCTTGTAAACAACGTAACAAATTCACGTAAGATGTAAAATGACATATCGAATTTGTCCGCTTTCAATGATCTAATGGATGCCGTTCACAGAACCGCGATATCTGTTTTTGATACAGAGCTATCAATTTTTAAAAATTGTGCTTCTATTTTTTTCAAACGGTCAAATATTTGAAAATCGTTTTAAGGAAATAGAAGCCCTAAATAGAAATTCCGCTTCCAACAGTCACTAGAATTCCACTTTCTCTTTCAAATGCAACAAATTTCATTAAAATCGGTCGAGAGGTTATCTCATAAAAACGTTTTTGCGTTTTACATGTATTTGAATAGGCCGCGTCGGAGTTGGGCCCGAGCTAACGGAGACAAAAGACATTGACGAGACCATTGATAAGTTAGTAGAACAGGCGGAGTTGAATCCCAATCAGAGGGCCGAACTGAAAGAACTCGTGTTTGAATTTAAAGACGTATTTTCAGACACACCGGGTAGGACGACTGCGATCGTTCACGATATCGAGTTAACCTCGTCGGACCCTGTTCGTTCGAAAGCTTATCGCGTTTCGCCTCGTCAACGTGAAGTCATGACCGCTGAAATAAACAAGATGTTAGAGCTAGGTGTAATCGAGCCAGGAGAGAGTGATTGTACCTCGCCTCTTATCTTGATTGAGATCCCGGGAAAAGAGCCGCGGCCATGTATCGACTACCGCAGGCTCAATTTAATCACGAAGGACCAGACTTATCCAATACCGCATATCGAGGAAAGGCTTGAGACAGTGAGCAGTGCTAATTTCATTTCTACGCTCGATTTAGTCAGTGGGTATTGGCAGGTTCCATCGACCGAGAGGGCAAGCAGGCTTGCAGCGTTTATTTACCCGATGGGAACCTTTCGTCCGAAAGTCCTGAGTTTTGGATTGAAGAATGCGCCATATTGCTTCTCTAGCCTTATGGACCAGGTGCTACGAGGAATGGAGGACTTTGCACTTCCCTATCTCGATGACATAGCTATCTTTTCTTCATCATGGGCGGATCATATGCAACACCTGCGAACCGTGTTGTGTCGGCTACGAGAGGCCAACTTAACTGTTAAGGCTCCCAAATGCCAATTAGGGCGCGCGGAGGTAGCTTATCTAGGTCATGTAATAGGGCAAGGCCATCGTCGGCCTTCCGAGGTTAAACTGACCACGATAGACAACTTCCAGCAACCACGCACCAAGCGGGACATCAGATCATTCCTTGGCTTGGCGGGTTATTACCAAAGATATATTCCGCGGTATTCCGAGATTGCGAGTACTTTACCGGATGCTCTTAGAAAAACAGAACCACAAACAGTCAAGTGGGATGACGCAAAAGAAAAGGCTTTTAGTATGCTAAAGAAAGCACTAATGAGTCAGCCAGTGTTGAACGCGCCCGACTACTCTAAGCCATTCATTCTTCAGTGTGATACCAGTGACAGGGGTATGGGGTGGTGTTCTGTCAAAAGAAAGATGACGAGAACGAACATCCTGTACTGTGCGCCAGTAGAAAGCTTTCAGTTCGTGAGGAAGCATACAGTGCATCAGAAAAGGAATGCGCTTGCGTAGTTTGGGCGGTACAGAAGCTAGCTTGCTATATCGCTGGCTCAAGATTCACCATAGAGACTGATCACTGTCCCCTCACATAGCTGCAGTCCATGTCTACGACAAACGGTCGTCTTTTGCGCTGGAGCTTGGCTCTTCAACAGTACACCTTCGATATTCGCTACAAGAAGGGTAAGCTTAACGGCAATGCCGACGGTTTAAGTCGTTGCCCCTAGAGTATCGAAAGCCTCATGCTCATCCGGGTTTCTGTGGCATTTTGTTTCGTACATTCATATGTTTTTCCGAAGTGAAGCCGATTGTTAGCTGATTTTAATAACCACGTCCTAACGCTTTCAAGAAATGGCTGTCTTTAGTGTTGAGGGGGGGAGGACGCGCGTAGGAAATGGGAAAGGTGTAGCTGGTTTTTTTTTTTGTTGTTAAAAGCCGGGTGTGTCTTGGGGCAGAGTGGCCTTGTGCTCGCTGCTTTGTGGTTGTGGGTCCGGCACAGTTCTGGGGTGATTGCTTGCCCACGCAGGAGACGAAAAGTTGCGAGACCTGCTTGCAAAGACCAATTTCACCGGACCGGACCAAGGAGAAAAGTCACAAGAGCGCCACGAGGACGGATGACCACTCCCCGGGATCTACCTGCTACGAACGAAGGGTTCGTGGCCTCTACGGGAAATCCTGATACCGAAACGCCGATCCCTCGTACAGCGGCTGCTGGCCCCTTCACGTCGGGATCTTCCTCCCCCGCCGGAGATGCTGTTAGGGTTGGCGTCGGACACCACGGGCGATACGTCATCCCCCTACCCTCTACTTGGTCGGAGCCCACGGGCGACAGGTCATTCACCCTACCTACTACTAGGCCGGAGCCCACGGGCGACAGGTCGTTCCCCCTACCCTCTACTTGGTCGGAGCCCACGGGCGACAGGTCATTCACGCTACCTTCTACTAGGCCGGAGCCCACGGGTGACAGGTCGTTCCCCCTACCCTCTACTTGGTCGGAGCCCACGGGCGACAGGTCATTCACCCGACCTTCTCCCGGATTCATCGAAAAGAGGATCGACTTCTCCTACCCGTGCTCGGTAATGCAGGAGGAGGGGCCCTCTCTCTGTGCCTGTCACGTGTCATCGACGGAAGCAAGATCCCGCCCACACTTGTAGACAGCCTATTTAAGGGGCTCCGAAATGTACTTTTGAGATACTTCATACTTCATGTTTTTCTTATTTTCTTTGAACTACCTTTGAATAAACCGTGCAAGTTTCGCACTAGCAAATCGTCTCGCCCCTGCTTGGTCGCCATGATCTACCGGATGCCTGCAGCCCGCCGACAACGCCACGCTACCCAATAAGTAATGTCGGTCGAGCTTCGATAGGCAGGCGCCGCTACTTCTCGGCAGCAGTACGGTACGCTACCCTGGAGTACGCAACAAGACCTCTGCACTAGGACAGTTGTTAATTGGGGACCTTCCTAATGAACTACGAATTAAATTTCCTCCAGGATTTTCTTGTTTTCTGACGACTGCATAATACATCGTAACATAATTAACGGTGATTATGTTGCTTGTTGTAAGCTTGAGTTCAGTAACGTCGCTACTTGGTGTCGTCATTGGAAAACAGAAATGTTTAAAAAATGGAAATCTATGCTTGTTTGATTTTGTTTAATAAACCGTTCACAGTACTTCCTGAGTAACACCACGCTTGAACCTCTTTTTTCTAGCCAATAGCCTGGAGCTGGGAACTTATCTAGGAAACGACTTGTTCATGACATCGTGGTGAAATGTCATCAAAAGTAGGATAGTTCTGAAGAATTGTTTTCGTGGCTTCAAATCTCAAAAAATAGTTACTTTATACTACATATATCGTGGTACCATAATATATGCATCAACACTATGGCACCCTGGCGAAGCTTCACTAAAGAACGAACTGGAGGCAGTGTAGAATCATGCAGTTCCTTTAAAATATCCAACTATGACCGCACGGCAGCTACTACACAGATTAAATCGAATGTCAATATTATACTTTCTACACATCCTTACACAGCCCGCATTTGTATTTTTTCCCAAAATTGTCTATCATAATGACAACCTTCGTAAGCATTTCACCCATCAAGCAGATTTAGTTCCCGTAGAACTGATCTTAAAAAATGTCAGTGTCCCTCACCCACATACTGAAATATACTGGCATGCTTTCTATCCAAACTCGCATGCATACTTGTTTCGGACCAACGCCAGCTATAATTCAGGTGACACGTGCGTGTGTCACGTCGCATAACAGCAGCGACAGCACATGCGTGCGCGCGCTGAGTTTCCATTCGGCCACATAATTTTTTACAGCGCAGTTCTTGGGTGCCCGTTCCTGCGGCGGGCGTGGGCGTCGGCGGCGTAACCGAGCGAACGAGCACAGCGAAAGATGAAAGAGCGAACGCGGAGCGAGAGATGAAAAACGCGAGCCGCGAACGGCGGAAACCAATGAGAGGTGCGCGCAGGAATCTGGTGTCAGGCGGACTCGCCCGACCGCGCGTTTCGTGCGTCAGCCGTCAGCCGAGCGAGGGCTGACCGTGCGTCAGCCCTCACTCGCGCTCGTTTGATTTGCCTGGTTTGGTATCGCTCGAGCTTGTTTCAATTGTCATAGTTTGCGATTTTTGTGGTCTGATTGTATGCGCGACGCCAATTATTTAGTACTTTCTGGAAGTCATGCGGGCACCAAGGATTACACTGAAACCTTCGACGGGTCATGCATAAAAGCCGAACGCCGACTCAGCTCGCCCCTATCGCCATGCTTGAGTGTTACTTGTTCTCCTGAGCACTAGTTCACCCAAACAAAGAGGTAAATTTATAACTCACAGCTTCGACACTGTGTCGTCCTTCACTGTCATTACCACGTGACAATATAATCATAACAGAATATAGCGTCAGCCAGTTCTTTCTGAACAAGGAGCGACGCAACGGGTGGATGTGCTTCGTCTGCCGTAGCTATTAAACTAGCTGCCCGAGCAGAGGCTCCGCGCCGCCGCTGAGAGGACCCCATCATTCAGAATGAATTTTTTTGCCACAATATATCGCGATATCAAAACATCTAAATATATGCGCTCAAAACTGGCATTAGGGAGTATCGTAATCGTAGGTGATTTTTTTTTTTTTTGCTTGGGTTGCCATACGGCCTGCAATGTCACTTATGAAATCTTGTTCCCGTCAGCGATGGTTCATAATCTTCAGGTTGACCCGGCCATGGATTTACCACCGTCTTGCATGTGTGTCACGTCACATAGAAGCAAGTTGCGCATAAAAAGGCAGCTTGCGCTTTGAGACGCTGTGTTAGACTGCATCCCTCCCTTCGGGATTACCCCACACATTCTTTCTTCACAGAAGCTAACGCTATGTAGATGTTGTGCAACATGCGGGATCGGCTCAGGTTTTAACTAGACAGCTTGTAACTTTTCTTCGCCAGAGTACAAATAATTACTCGTCATGCTGTCGTCATACTATCGTTGTTGTCGAGTTGCTGTGGTCATTATACGCCCGCTTGCGTCACAAACGTAATTATTCGCCTTACGCAAGCAAGATCGTCCATCTGGTAATACTTCGCAAAGCATAAAATTACGGTATATAGCCAGCTAGATGCATAGTGATTCGCATCGCATGGATGTCAATAGTACGTAGGACCTGCATATTGTTTATGGAGATTATCGCAGGGAGTTCCTTATTTTCAAATTCTATACTTTTAACTTCATAATAATTAATTTCGTGCTGTTTGTTTTGCGTATGTTGTACGAGGGCAAAGTAGAAAGTCCTTGCCTCTATGTTTTATTAGCGAAAATAAGGTACGTAAAGGTAATTACAAATATACCTACCATTCTACGTACCTTACACTATTTTTTTTTCACATAGTCCCCACACCAGTTCAGGCATTTGTGTCATCGCAACGCTGAATTTGAGATGCCCCTGTGCCAATTTGTCAGTCAGTCACGCACGTGGCCTATCCTAAGGCTCATTGTCATGCAAGTATTCACGGCCCTTTTGCGAAATCGCGACACAACCCCCTCATACTTCACAAAGGGAGACGCCTTTCTCTATACGTGGGCTGCATTTCCCAGCGGATTTAGATGGGCATTCATCCCTTGCTCCATAGAAAACGAGCCACACTTCGTTACTCGTGCACCGTGGACATGTGAAGCACAACCCCCTACTTCAAAAACTTACAGCCACGCCGTGCCGCGCAGCTACCGGCAGATGAGGCCGGACCGCTCCAAAAAAGGTCCACCGCTGAGAATCGATATGTTTTGTTCACATTTACAACCGTAATTCGGCTAAAAAAGATATAGGGACAAGATTTCCTGATTCGCCCTCTTGTACCTTATTGTTCTGGAGCTTTTGTGGTGTACGTCTGTCGTATGTAATGTTTACCTCACTGCGGTACTAATAAAGTAATAATTGATTACTAATCTGGGGTTGGAATTCGAATACTGTAATTTGAACGGAATTGCTGAAGTATGATGTTTTTTTTTTTTTTAAGCGTGCGTAAATGCCAACTTATTTGGCGGTTGAACGTTAAAATTAATAATAATAATAATATTTGGGGTTTTACGTGCCAAAACCACTTTCTGATTATGAGGCACGCCGTAGTGGAGGACTCCGGAAATTTTGACCACCCGGGGTTCTTTAACGTGCACCTAAATCTAAGCACACGGGTGTTTTCGCATTTCGCCCCCATCGAAATGCGGCCGCCGTGGCCGGGATTCGATCCCGCGACCTCGTGCTCAGCAGCCCAACACCATAGCCACTGAGCAACCACGGCGGGTGTTAAAATTAACGTTTATTTAGCGCTGTTAACTTCCACCACGGATGTTCGAAGCTTCAGAATACGTGTTCAGAATACGCTAGTTACAAGGCATGAACATTCTTGAAAAGCACATTGTATCTATTCCGTTTCAAAATTATGAAAGAAAATCATATGGAAACGTGCCGCCCTTGCATGAGAACCGGTGTTCTAGTTTTAACGTTAGGTGGCCACTCAACTACCTTTATTCCAGCATTTCATACTGCACAATGTCCGAGAGCAGTGGCCAAGATCATGTAAGGCAAGAGTACCGGTGAAAATTCACTCATTCGTTACATTTATGGTAAATTCGGATACACTCGTACTGAAGGGAATTCCTTAGAACCAGGGGCGTAGCCGGGGGAGGGGGCCTTATGGGGCTTCAGCCTCCCCCCCCCCCGAAATTTTTTTCGTGCTGTCCATGCACCGCTGGCCAAAGCAACCCACGGCGCCGGAAATCATTCTGGATTTTGTCTAGAACGTCGTTTTCACGCTCGAAAAGCCATTTCACCGCAAAAATTTCGAACTCGGGCTGGATTTCGCGGCAACGCCCACGCACCGGGAGTCACATAACGCAAGCAGGCCCGTCCGTGCACAAAGTTTCAAGGACATTTTGATAGCGAACGGGCTCGCCGCGGTATCTCGCGAAGGCCGCGTAATCTACACTCTATCATGGAATCTACGGAGCGCGTGAATGTCAATTCCGAAACTTTATGGGTATAAAGTTCTCATAAACATTTGAGGTGAAAGGTGCATTGACATTTCCAGAGAGGTGCTTTAGATTTTCAATTGCGGAACTTTGTAAGTTTAAGGTTCCAATAAATATTTGACGCCAAAGGTTCATTAACTTTTCCAAAGTCTTACATCGGGCCATACAACGAAACAAGCCAAATCAACCCACTATCAGACAAGTTGACAAAGCCCGCAGCGAGGCCCGATGAGACGACGCGTTGTGGTGGTTCATTCGTGCCGTCATGTCACATAAAAGATATCATTTTTTTTCAAAGCATCCAGTGAAGATACTAAAGCCAGCCAAAGTAAGTATATTCTTAGTTATTTTTTCTACTTTGACTGTTAATCGCGAGGACATATTGAGCCTCTTCAATTTTTTTGTTCTCGCTCTCCTACCCGCGGGCTGCCAGAGCCAGCCAGAGCGCATGCGTTTTGCTCGTGTTGCCTCGACCACCGCGCGGCACACTTCGGTGCGCGTTCGGTTTTCTCTGGCCGAGTGCATTTTCGCCTGGCAGAGCTTTGGACGCTTTCTAGCTAGCAGACGTGAAAAAGAAACAATGGTCGATCGCCGCCATCACTGGATTGGATTGCAGCGCGTTCGCTTGAGCGCAACCTCTCCAGAAAGTCTTGTCTCGCCGGTGTAGGATACCGAGCAGTGTGGGCATGGTTCTTGGTTTGCCAAGAGTCTCGTGTTTTCTTCGATATTCCTTTAATAGCCCATTAGCTGCCCAAAGCAGGCATTCGATTGTGACCAACATACTTTCCTTTGCGTTTTTTTTTTTTTTCATTACCGTGCCCCCGCCCCACAAAAGGAAAAAAAACGGTGTTGCGAAGCAGCGAATTGTCGCATGGTGAAAGTTATATTTTGTTACTTCTTTTGCGGGAAGCAATGGACCATCTGGGGGGGGGAGGGGCGCTTCAGCTGCCGGATACGCTTACTATATTATAGCGATAGCAATTATATGGACACTCTAGGCGCATTCCTGCCGTCACCCTCATGTTCCACATAAAGTCCAAGGGTGATAACATCGTGAATGCGCGCCGCATGCTGTATGTGCAAGTGAAAGTGTGTGGGGGGTGGAGGGGAACGGGTGAGCCGACGATGGTGGCTCAGTCTTGTGTGCGCAAGGGAGAAAAGTGAGGAGCAAGCGCACCGCCTTCCGTTGCGCGCGATACATCGGGGGGAGTGGATGGAATGGGGGCGGGATCTAGGATTCTGTGAACCTGTGATTGCGCAACATGTTTATTTGCCTTGTTTGGCCCATTATATACCGTGACTTTTTCTTAGATACGTAGATTTATTGGAGACTTATACGTATGTTTAGATATCTTGTTGCTAGGTTTTGTGCATACGTGCAGTGAACTTTGTTTCCAGTGGCACTTTTTTGCCCTTAATCAAGCTGTATCTTCGCATTTGTATATTCCATTGTATCTTCACATTTCCAATGTACGAGAGAGAGTCAAATGAAAGTGAGCCTACCCACCCTGCGCAATTGTGGTTCTGTTCATTATCTGCAAGGCCTGCGCGTAGCACACAGGTACCTCTCATTTACAAAAGTGACACGCAGGTGTGAGGATAAATGTTCTTTAATGGGCTCATACACTGTGTCGGACATGGTTGCGTGACGTAATGGACGCTTCAGAAGTTGAGCAGCGTGGTGCCGTGAGGTTTTTGACAGCTGAAGATGTTCCCAAAAACAAATTAGTCACCGTATGGCTGCCGTGTACATTGAACATTGCATTTCATAGGCCACTGTGAAGCGTTAGAACAAACGGCTCAAAGAAGGACATGAAAGTTGCAAAGACGACCCCAGACCGGACCAAAGCCACCCCTGACAAAATTGCAAAGTTTGATGAGCTGATGACACAAGAACGGAGTATAAGCATCGATAAACTGGCAGAGCATGTGAACATCAGTCACGATTCGGTTCACCGTCACCGTTCACGCCATAATTCATGAACATCGTGGCTATCGGCTCTTGTGTGCGCAATGGATGCCCAAGATTTTGAACCACCGCCAGAATACGGAGAAGTTCGGCGCCGCCTTTACTCATCTGATCCGGTATCACAATAAGGGTGCCGATTTCTTGTCTGCAATTGTGATCGGAGACGAACCATCATACCACTACTACGAGCCTGAAACACGACGGCAAAGCTTACAATGGAAACATTCGAATACACCACCCCCAATGAAAGCAAAGGCCTTCATTTCCGCCGGGAAGGTGTTGTTGACTTTTATTTTTCGATCGACAGGGACCATTACTGATAGAATTTGCTAAACGTTGAGAGACTATCAATTGTTTCCGATATTGTGAAACGCCGGATCGGCTACGTGTCGCAATCAAGCACAAACTACGTGAAAAATTGACGAATGGGGTCATCTTGTTCCACGACAATGCCCGTCCCCACGTATTGACAGTGCGTAGCGTTCAAAAATTCGTTTGCAGCATCTTTGGCAATGGCAATGCACTTATTATTCATGTATTTGATCCCTAGGCAAATTGTTTACAAGGAAGCTTTAGCTCGGGCCCAACTCTGACGTGGCCTATTCAGATACATGTAAAACGCAGAAACGCTTTTCTGAGACAACTCCTGAATCGCTCTTAATGAAATTTGTTGCATTTGAGAGAGTAAGTTAAATTCTAGTATCTGCTGGAAGCGGAATTTCGATTTAGAGCCCGAACATTGTTTAATATATTCTGAAAAATTCGAAACTTCGAAGAAAATAGAAGAACGAAGTTTACTAATTAATAGCTCTGCATCAAGAACAGATATCGCGGTTCTGTAAACGGCATCCATTACACTATTCAAAGCAGACAAATCCGATATGTCTATTTGTATCTTACGTGAATTGGTTGTGTTATGTACAAGGGTTCTGCAAAAGCCGTATTTCCATAATACTTAATTTTTTGAGACTCATGTGTAACATTAATTTTGTCCGCTGTAGATGTGCTATTAAGTGCAATTCACAAAATTGTGATATCGATTTTCATTGATGATTTACAGAGTTGTAAACTTCATTGCTTCGTTTTCTGAAAATTTTCGATGTTTGCCACTTTTCAATAAAATATTGACGACCTAAATCAAAAATTTCAAACAAACAATCACTAGAAATTATGTTTTTCTTTTAAATGCAACACACCTCATCAAATTTGGTGCAGTGGTTGCCGAGAAAAACGAATTCTCATTCTATATGTATTGTTTCCTCTTAGGAGGAGGCCGAGGTGCGCCCCCCCCCCATTGTGAGCCCCCCCCCCTCCCCCGAAAAAAATTTCTGGCTACGCCACTGCTTAGAACCAATTTAATCGGCTATAAACAATCGTTCTTTCTCGTTTTGTGAATATTGTTATGAGTGAATGGCATTCCTTGCCTCATCGCAGTGCTTTAAGTGTACGAGCTAGCTAGTACAGTCCACAAATATATTCGGAAATTGGGCATAAAATATTTAATATGTGCCCGCACCAGACAGCGCAACGCCAATTCTTGGGTCAAGCGTATCCCTCACATTGCCAAAGTTTGTTTTTTAACTAAACGTGTCAGTGCTTTCAATAATTGACTTCGATCATGTTAATAGCGATTGATACAGCTAAGTGTTGAGATGAATGGGGTTAATGATTACTTTCGCGTGAACGTTTCCTTAAATATAGGCTGCACAATATTAAGGTATGTGGGTAAGAATAACTGCGAGACTAGACATCCTTGTGGCTACTTATGCGAGACATAATGGGCCATGAGCGTTACGACTTTCGATCGTCATCCTTTCGTTGCACCTTTCTGTACCTTGCTCTCTATCTCATTGTCTACTTTCCGCACAAACCGGCGCAACCAAGTACTCCTGAAACTTACAATTGACGGGCAAATGCGACGACTCTCAAACAGCCTTGACACAGCTAAGTGTTGAGATGAATGGGGTTAATGATTACTTTCGCGTGAACGTTTCCTTAAATATAGGCTGCACAATATTAAGGTATGTGGGTAAGAATAACTGCGAGACTAGACATCCTTGTGGCTA
The DNA here is from genome assembly GCF_050947875.1 of Dermacentor variabilis. Classification (NCBI taxonomy): domain Eukaryota; kingdom Metazoa; phylum Arthropoda; class Arachnida; order Ixodida; family Ixodidae; genus Dermacentor; species Dermacentor variabilis. Next base: position 2,004,597 of record NW_027460313.1, on the reverse strand, counting down.
CTTATGCGAGACATAATGGGCCATGAGCGTTATGACTTTCGATCGTCATCCTTTCGTTGCACCTTTGTGTACCTTGCTCTCTATCTCATTGTCTACTTTCCGCACAAACCGGCGCAACCAAGTACTCCTGAAACTTACAATTGACGGGCAAATGCGACGACTCTCAAACAGCCTTGACACAAAAAACATTAGGTGGGGTCACTGATTCTATTTTTTTTTTCGTTTTTGTGAAACCACATATTTCATCCAGTCGGTAACAACAGTTCCATAATGTACACACTCCATAGTCGGTATAATATAATGATTCTATTTCAGTGCACGTTCCGGTCGTGAATGGTGGACGACCAAAAAATTACAGGGTCTCTTAAGCTGATGATGATGATGATGATTCAATTGCAGTCGTTACAAGTTGTTGTTAGACTTATTGCTCATTTCATAGTCGTTACTAGTCATTACAAGTCATTTCAGTCATTATTAGTCATTACTGCTCATTAGTAAGCATTTTTAGTCATTTGTAATCAACTTTGGGCATTACAAGCCGTCGTTACGCATATTGATCATTCCGTAGTCATTAGTAGTCAGTGCAAGTCATTAGTAGTCATTTTAGTCAATACTACTCATTACAAGAAATTTCTAGTCATTTCGTAGTCATTAGTAGTCATTACAAGTCTTTAGTACTCATTATGAGGCATTACTAGTCTTTGTTAACCTCTACCAGTCTCTATTATAACGTTATCATTCATTAAGTGTCACTATCAGCCCATTTTCATTCTTTAATCTGTCTTCACGTGGCATGATGACGCTTCGGCGGACACTCCGGCGGGGAGGTCTGCTAACACAAACTTCACCATGACCCTAGGAAGGCTTTCCGCCTTAAAATGGAATAGATTCAAGGAAACGGAATCCTTCTACGAGACCCGATGTAGCTCCGTGGAAGAGCATACAATTAAGTGACAATAAGCCTCTTGGTCACCTGTATAGCTCGGTTCCTCGCCAGGCGAATGCCCAAGTTTCCAGCTTTCATCGCGCCGATGATAAGACGATTCTACTCTTGTAGCATACACTGATGCCAGTGTTAGTGGCACCATGATTCACACAGCTCTCGTGTGTCCATTGATACCAGAGGCAGGCCAGACGTGCTCGTATGTTGCCGATCCTGCACCACAGGCCTATCTTGCCGTGCTTGCCGCCATACGAGACGGCTTGGCCGCGTTGTTCAAGATGCTCGATATTCTCATCATTCGCACGGATTCTACTCAATCCATTTACGACATACGTAGGGTATCTCGGTCCATTCTACTCTCAGATAGCATTCACTGTCTTGCTACCACTGCGAATATTCTCATACGCGTCCAGCGGGTGCCTCAAGCAGCGCTGCCGGGTCTCCTTGAAGCAGATATGGTAACCCAACCACAGATTACAACATACCCACTTCCCCATTTTGCTGAAGACGCCTGTGGATGACTGATCCGGGAAAGGGAAAGTCTCCGACGTACCACACGAGCTCTTATACCTCCGTGTGGGTCAGACCTCCCTGGTGGGTTAACCCGCCGAGAGGAGGTTACGTTAAGGAGACTACGTGTCGGAGTCGCGCTCACCACGTCTGTGACCGCTCTCTGCCCACAACAGTACCATGGTCCTTACGGAGCATCGTGACAATTTTGTAACAGAAAAATCCAAAATGGGACAGAGACACACGTACTATGAACGTGCCCAGAGCTTCATCTAAGCCGTCTCCGCCAGCTCCGGGCAACAGGCCTTCCGCCTGGCCGCCCACCCGACCTTTAACGCTGGATTTATGGACCACATCATCGTTCACTTCTAGATTTTCGCACGAGTCGAATCAGTTCGTGTAGTTTTAACATACTTTGCATTAGGCCTAAGGGCACGCTTACGAATAAAAAAAAGGAATCCTTACATTACACCGGTCCAGCTGTGACAAACAAAAAAATGCAGGATTTCTGCGCTCTATAGTGTGGTCTCTTTGCTGAGGCTTGGTAATACACGTATGCGTACTTGACCCAGAGTAAGTGTAGGGTGCGGGTCATAGGCGCTTTTCATAGGCGCATGACGTTAAGGAAATCACGGATGTTGACGGCGCTTTCCCGACACCATATCTGTTGATTACATACGTCGCGTGTCGCTTCTTGCACAACACGCTACGAGGCACTCTTGCGTGCGCATGAATAACGGGAAGATAATGCCGACCTATGCACCGGTGTTTGCGTGAATTTGTTGGCTACAAGAGAGAGATGAATATATATATATAGTCATTGTGTCGCGCCGGTCACGTCAACGCTAAAAGCACGCTTTCTGGGCGCGAAACAGTTCGCGAGTAACAGTTTTTTGCTGCCACGGAAACCTGCGTCCCTCCCGCTATGTGCGAACGGCGCGATAGAATTCGTGCTTCGCATTTTCACAGAGCACGCACACACCACACGCAGCAGCATCCGTCAACAGACTTGGCACTACTGGGCTACCTGGTCGCGTGTTGTTTCTATAGGACGCCCTTTTGCGAGATCCAGTTTCAAGTGATCGACTAAAAACTGCGAGAGGAGAACTATATGCCCTTGCTATACACGAATGGGAATAACGAGCTCGGGTGCAGCCCTCGGTAATTGACTTTTTGTCATTGCTTCGCGATCTCCAAATGGTGTCACGCAAAGTCTAGACGGTCACGCGCGGACGAAATGTTTGTCGCCCAAGTCGCTGTTGCGCACGTTCAGCCCGGAGCAGAGCCTGAAAATAGTCGCCGCCCTCCTTTCAATGCGCACGCAAAGAGCTCGCCGTTTATACAAGGCGCGCTTTTCCTAATCGATCCGTAATGCGCCGTTTCCAGCTGTAACAACAATGTATCCCGCTTCCAATCGAAGCCAAGTCACCGCTCGACGCTGTGCCGCAATCTTGTCCGGCCTCGGCGTACTGCGGCACTTTGCACAACAGCTGACCCACGCAGGCCCTTCTGGAAAACAGCCTCTCGAGTTGGAGCGCTTTTGCGATGGCAGTGCGTCGGCATATGTACTCACGCGCGTATGGCTCAGGCTAGCTACGGTGGTTGTTCTCGTAATTTTATAATTAACACCGAACTTCTGTTTGCGGCGTTCATTTGGCAAGCTCGTAGGCCAGTTCACGTCGACGTAGTGAAAACGTCTCAGACCACCTGTACGAGCTCTGCTGATACTGGCGACGAAAGCAGGCAAAGGTGAACCGCGATATAATTCCACTAAGCTTCGAATTTCATGTCAAAATTCTCTCTTCCAAAAAACACCTATATTTACTCATAGCGTACCACCTCACTTTCTTAGATTGTGAAGAGTAAAGCACCTTTACAGCGGCTCTAAACTATATTATACTTTCGATAAGAATGTAACTTTACCTAATAGAAGTATGCTTCATGCACCGCCTGTCAAACATGAATGTGGAAAATTTTACGCACTTTTGGACAGCTCGTGAGCATCGGTCTACTAAAAATTGACACTTGTGACCCGTACCGTAATATGTATGGTCATGTGGGTTTGTCGGGAACATGTCGGTTTTCGTACGGGATCCGATATGGCCACGCAGGATTATGACAACAGGGCATTTGGCAAATATGTTTTTGTTTATATTAGGGAGAGAATACTGTACTTATAGACGTACACTTAGTAAATTTTTATTCGTTCCATTGGATTCGCGTTCTATTTACTTACTTTTTGAACTAAAAACCAGAACATTTCTAAGAGCTGGGACTGTAACTTTTGTTGTGGCTCAGATATACATTCTTAATTGACAGAATTCATTACCGCATGACAAAAAAACTAACCGAAGCCCGACATGTCTAACATTTCTTGCCATACCTTGTCAAATGCTTTACGAAGATAAAAAAACATACACTTGGTGCACCTTGACATGTCTAGGATGTGGTGCCACTGATGAGTAAAATAAAGTAAAAGTGCAGTTTCGGATATATTTAACAAAAAACCTAGCTATGCCGTTGCAGAACGAGAGTTTGCCCCAAAAATTTAGGCGACATTTGCTAATATTACGCATGCTAATATGTCGTTAAAATATTTGTAGAGGAAATGGCACGTTAAACCATTAAGGGCTAGACATATACAGGGTGTCCCAGCTATCATGCACAAAGATTTAAAGATATGCAAATTCCACGTAGCTGGACAGAACCAAGGTAATGTTGTTTGCCATCACATGGATATACATACATTATTTTGTTGCAGTCCGTCGAATTGCATATTTAGTTTTAATTAACTAATCAACTTCTCAAATATTAGAATTAGATTAAAAGTGTCAAAGAGAAAATTGTTGAGCAACATGAAAAACTCCAGATACATCTTTCTGTTACTCAATACGTGATACATAAAAAAGTGTTTTTTCGAGCCTGAAACAAACCCGTAAATAGATGCAAAATTCCCGCGCGACTGGACGCTCGAGGCACTTTGCGTGTATTCGCGGCCTTCTCCCACGCTCGGAAAACACTTTTACGTAGCACGTATTAAGCAGCAGAAAGCGGTATCGCTAGTTTTTCATGTTGCTGTACAATTTTCTCATTGACACTTTCCGTGCAACTATAAAATTTGAGGATAGGTTAATAAATTAATATTAATTATGTGATTAGGCGGAAACGAAAAAAATTATCTGAGTCTCTCCAAGCGACGGCAAGCAACATTAACTTGTTGACGTCCAGCTACGTGGCATTAGCATGCTCTTAAATCTTTGTGCACGATTGTTGGGATACCCTGGATATCTTAGGTGGTCGTATGTATGGGGTGGAATGACTTTCCCAATTTCTCGCTCCGTTGGCAACGTACACAGGCACAGGGATCATTGAAAATCCATTCTTAGTATTATGGAACTTGTTACTATCACACTCCTAAAAAAAGGGGAGTTTCAACTGTCTCTTTTCGAGGTGTATCTGCTCGTCGCACATATGATGACCTTTTTGGTGGTAACTCGGACTCTCTTGGAAATAAAGTACCGGCGACTCCCTCACAGTACCGGTGACTCTCTCCCACAAGACCTACTGAGGTGTATGTATTACTCCCAAAGCAGGAGGTGATGCGACTACCTCAGTGGTCCATGCAACTACTCCTTGGTAGTCAGAGGAACCCCTTTGGAATGGCAACAATGACCCTTCCTAGGGTAGTCATTTGAAGACTGACAAGGTGGCGTACATGACTTCCACCATAAGAGTTCGTGAAACTGGTACTTAACCAGACCCTTTGCAGCAACTGCTGTGACCTCTGCCTGGGTAGTCAATAGACTATCTCTACGCTACGATGGAAGCTCACAACATAATAGATTTTAGTTTGCATGTGCAACAAATGCCTAGTTATTCAGCCACCATTATATGTTATGATAAACTGCAATACTATAAACTAAAAAAACACTGAGCACATAGCACTACAGTGAGTGAAACACCAAGAGCAAATATTTCACTACTATCACTGTATTAACCTCAATTGCATCAATGGACTATACCTGGCAAAAACAGAAGACAACAGTCGCATTTGCTGAATTGGAATCAATGGCCGACCTTGAGAAAGACTATGCTTCAGTTTACAAGGCATACTAAACAGCTGCAATATGTCCAAATCTATGAGGTAATGTAGCATTTCAGACATTTGAACAAGGATTTAATCCTTTGCCACGACAAAGGGCTCATTTGTTTCAATATGCCATGGAGGCATACAAGGACAGAGGAATTAAATTTCAATATTGATATTAAACGACAAATTTACAATCTCACCAAATCAAAGCAATCATACAGCATCGATGCTAATGGAAGAAAAGAAATATGCCTAAGGCCAGATAAATGCAAAACCGGACATTAAAAATAGCGCCAGTTCAATATCCCCGTGGTGCCTGCATAGAAAGTACATCCCACAATGTTTCAAAAGTGCAACTTCTTGGCCATCATTTCATCCAATTTGTCAAAAAACACTGTTGTCTCACCTCCTAAATGTTTCCGTTAGCACTGCCTCCATGTTTGCGTCAAATGCTGCCTGCTCCGGTTAAGATCTGAAAGAACAGCACAACTGTTAAAACTTTGTAAACATTTTATTCAATAAGAATATGCACACATCACAGTAACCTTTAAAAAGAGCACATGTAGTAATCACAAGGAACACTTATTTCTTATAAGCAGAGAATCCAGTTTACAGCAGGAAGAGAAGAGCCTGAGAATAGCTATAATGCATCCGTTGATGTTCTCTTTGAACGAACCACAAATGGCCTTGCCATCAGGGCATATCACAAGCCCACACATGTGGAGACACAATACGCAGAACATATTTAAGTAAGTATAAGGATATAAGTATAAGCTCATTTTCCAAATTCAACTGGAGGGTAGCTTTTTGGCAAAAAGCTGCCTGCACAGCTTGACTGTGTCCAGAAAACCCCTACAAGCAGTAGCACACGAGTGGTACAGGAAATCTTCAACAGACACACACAGAATAGTCACATTCAATAAAGAGAAACATTCACTATTTATGCATACAGAGTCTAATAATCTTCGCACAAAATTTGAACAATAAAATCGAAAATCGAAACGCTGAAATGGTCATACATATGTTCAGAAATAATAAAAGTAATAACCAAGCAAACATGCGGCATCTACTAGCAAAGACATAAAATCACATTTCAACAAAATATTTCCGCAGCTCAGCTTTAGTATACCCTTTTGTACGTTTTTACGTGTTTAGAACATGGGGCAGGTTATAAGACATTTGTAATTTATAATTAGCGCGAAAACATGGCATATTCCATGTAATAATAGGTCTTGTGTGTATGTAAGCACGACGCATGTCCAAAGATGCCAGAGTAGAATAAAAATTGGCAGTGGATGCCGTTGGAAAATAAATTTTTTGTAACAACTTAAAGTTACAAATGATTGACGCGGACAATGTTGTGTGCTTCAAAAACACACTTGGAGGTAGTTGTATTATCAACATTGGCGATTTTTCGAACAATTTTCTTTTGCAATACGAGAACCTTATTTATGTTTGTTTTGGTCATTGTGGCCCATACTAAACTGCAGTAGTTAAAGAGAGAATGTACATGGCTTCACTTTGCTGTAAGTAATTTGAGACAACAGCTGTCTTCCATTAATGAGGCTCACTGCTTGAACTTATAGCATAATGCCCTCCAATGTCACATTTTCACATGAAATCTACAGAATGTTTATATTATACATGAATGAAATGCAAGCTCTGATTCTATGGGGGAATATGGCACTGAGCTAATGCCTACTAAACAATCTGCGTAAGTGTGAATGACAGCATCATTAACAGGACTACCCTGCTGCATTGCAAGGAGTCGCTCCATCTCAGTAACATCAAAAGCTGGTTGCGCGCATCACAGAGATGAGACAAAGTTCTAAATAAGGGCCAGAATTATGTAGTATTGTTTATTGATCAAATAATGCTCCCTATGTTCTGTCAAGTTAACAGCTACAGCTGAACAGCTTGCAGCTACAGCTTAACAAAACAGCTAATTATAATGGCCGACGGCAACTCAGTGCTGTGACATACCACGTCTAGCGACTGCCTCATAACACATGATCCTTATGTAATACTCTAATGGTACTTTCCTTTTGCAGCAAGCAGTTAAAGTATTAAAGTACTGCAATGCACTAAGCAAAGCAGAGTTATTTCCCCGTAGTGGGATCAAGACCACATAATAAAAAGGACACCATAGGTACAGCGTAGATGAAGTGTATTCTGCAGTACTGTATAAGTGCTGAAGCTTCCTTCTTGGTACTGCTGAGTGATTTTCATGCTGCCTAGTTCCTGTTTCGTGGTCTCACAAAGATTGTGGAATGATCAACACATTGCGACTAGAGTCGCTAAAGTTATACATTCACATTCATTGCAACCACTTTATTTGTTTAACCCTTTAATGACCGCGCATATAAATAGAAAACAAATTATTTTATACCTAAATGTGCAAAAGACATCGAGAATAAGCATAATCAACGAAAATATATTTTGTAGAAACTCCTTTAGTAATATAGGGGAAGAAGTGGGCTTCTCCCCAAGCAACATATGGCTGCGTTTGGAATTTGTACAGAGAACTCTTTGCATATGTGTACTATAGGTGTACATTTCTTTGCATTGCGTGTCTGAGGTCACTACAGCAGGAGGTCTTGCACTGGTCTGTCTCCTCTGACCGTGCTTTCCAAAGAAAACGAGTCCCATGCCTTTTTTTTCCATCCTGTCTTCCTGCTCTAAACAGGCAGATGGCACTTGCTGCCAGTCATTCAGTGTTGGCTCAATGCATTTAACTAGAAACTTCTTACTCAATGCCAAAAATCAACAAGAAAAATTAATATTTTTTGGTATGCTGTATGCAGAACTCATCAATGAAGGGTTAAAACAACTGAAGTGTCAGAGCAGCATAGCCAGACACTTTTCACTACATCTAAGCATGTATATCAATATACATTACAGTACGAATGCTGTATTACTAGTCTATAAATGCATCTACCCCTACATCTTGAACTAATGTTTCACTCTAGGTTCAAGGTGGCGATGCGATATGATATTTTGCTTCTTTGATCACCCACATCTCTGATGACAGCATTGCAGATATAGTTGCTATAGCCGGATTGCATATTTGTATTTCTCAAAGAAAAAATGTAAATGAAACGAACAAGTACATCAAGAGAAGCAACTAAATGTTTCAAGTAAGCCACATAACAAAGAAAGGAGAGTCAGTTTATCTAATGAAATATGCATGCAAACTTGCAGCTGATCACCTGTCTTCAAAACCCAGATTTTGAGCATGTGTCACAACTTTCGCTTGCCTTTCTTGCTTTCACTTCTGCATCGACTTCAGGGCATCCTGGTGGCATTTACTTTCGTATGTTTCTTTACTTGTTTCTTTGGCACATATACCATGAGAACTGGAATAAAATGAAAGCAATTGACTTTACATACCTAATCAACAGTTCAATGACTTCCAGTTTTCAGGTTTTGAAAGAAACTGCAAACACAGTACAGTTAAGCATGGAGTTGCCCTAACTTTAGCTTGCTTTTTGCACTGTTTCCTTCATGTTCCAAAATGTACCAAGTGAGCTATTTTAGCACACCTTTCTACACAATATCTGAGAATCACTTTCAGTATTTGTGTTGGTCAAAACTTTAATGCATGAAAACGGCTACAGGTACAAAAATATATTATTCAACAAAATACATATTTAGCTGAGCATGCAATTAATTTTACAAGAGGTGGCCATATGCATGCCAGATGCAGAGGTGCTGTTGATATCTTCATATTTAGTTAAGCTGCAAAGCTTTAAAACCACCACAGCTCTACTCAATCACAAGCACACAGACCTGAACAGTTGCAAGCAAGGATGGCCATAAATTTTACAAAGTATTAAGAAAGGCTTTGGCAGCATGCTTAAGGTAAAAAAAATTATGGGGTTTTATGCGCCAAAACCACGATCTGATTGAGAGGCATGACGTAATGGCGCACTCCGGAAATTTGTATCACCTGGGGTTCTTTAACATACACCTAAATCTAAGTACACGGGTGTTTTTGCATTATGGCCCCATCAAAATGCGGCTGCCTTGGCCAGGATATGCTTAACATCTAAAAGTGCAAAAGAAATCAAAAGAAACTTATAAGAAAATTATCTTACATGGCCAAGGTGCAATGTGTCCCTCAGTGCTGGGTACTGGTTTACGAGACTCCTTGCAGCAACATTGCACAATTTATTTGGGTACCTGATGTTTCAAAAAGCATGCATCAACCTTCGACATCAAACAATACACAAAAAACAATATGCAACAGCACTGTAGCACAACCATTTCCATGAAATAATATCAAACAGTTGAACTGTGATTCATCAGATGGGAGAATTTAAGTAAACTGCACCATGAAAGCATTAGGCGCGTGAAGAGACCGAGGTTAAAGAATTGGTCAGATGGATTTGACACAGGACAGGGGTAACATTTAATCCTTTTGTCCTGCAATAGCCAAAATAAACTGATAATCATGACCAGAGTTCACAAACTCTTAAAATACTTTCACCAAACAAGGTGTTATAAAAGGTTTTAATTAATATTTCAAATTAGCTTATTACTAAAACATGCGCACAAGGGAAAATTAGCCACAAAAACAAACTTGAAGGAGCATCTCCTATAAGAATTTACCAGGCAGCTTATTAAGCTAGTTGTTGATACATTATCGTGAGTGTACAGTGCAAAGGTTAAACGAGGACAGAGACAGAAGCACTGAATACCAATGAAGGTTTTATTGCTGAATACACACAATAGTGATATAGCTATCTGAAAAATAACTATTAACAAGGAGAACAAAGCCGACCATCAAGAGGCACATGAAGAAATGTAGAGTTGCGTAAAAAATGCTGGCCGTAGGTTTGACTTCCCAGAAACTTGAGCTGTCTTTCTGAGAAGGCAATGGATGGCTTGCTGATGCATGCACTCTGTTCCCATGCCAATTGTGCTACTTCAAGTATGATATGGGTAAGACCATCCCTGGGGGCGCTTGTGAATAACTGACATTATTTCAAACTAAGGAGTGCAGCCACGCATGCTAGTATGATATGCCAAAAAAAAAAAAACTTCCTCTGCCATTGCGCACACTATATGCATGTTGGCACAACCTCTCATGAAGGCATCTGGCAGTCTGCCCCATATGACAAGCGCCGCATGAAAGAGAAATTTCTTACACAACCTTTTATGTGAATTCAACATGCCAAATCTTGCGCTTGACCTTGCAGATGCCTTTCTGACTGCCCTATCAGAAAAAGAGCTAAAGTTTTTCTGGAAGTCACGTGAACGGCCTGTATTTGTGATGCAATCCTACATTTTTTTTTGTATCTCGATTTCCAGCATAGCTCATTTTTTGCCCACTCGTCTGCTTTTCTTGTTTTCATCTTCAGAAGTTAATGTTTTTCAGATAGCTCTTTCACTTGCTTCTGTAAATTCGGCACATTGAATAATAACATATCAGTTGACAGTCGGCACTTCTGTCTATGTACTCGTGTACCTTTGTGGTGTGCACTACCTATAAGAACTGTAACCAGCAGCTAAAGAAGCTTTATTCAACGCGTCATTCTAGCGCCCTCGCCCACTCATTAACCCAAGACTCATGGCAAGGAAACCACGGAGGATATTGCTCCATTGAAGCATGACATAAACTGTGATTCAGTGTTAACCTTTCTGTAGCTTTCATGACTGTTTTTTGTGAAGAAAGAGGAATGGAAGTAGAAGAAATGCTGCTGGTGGTAACTGAACCCACAAATTTCACATGAAACACGCAGCACTGTACGAATTCATCTAGCCACAACTGTCTTTCCATCCAATTCACTTGGTATTTGTATACCCACATAAAATGTAGCGCTGGTAGTGTTAGCGTTCGTGTTGTTAGCCAGAATAAAGAAAATGGGCTCAGGGCTGCAATGTCGACATTGCCATTGAATATTTGAATTTCGAGGTCATGAGTGAACTGTAATTCAGAACTAGTCAACGATGTATCAGTGATAAAAACATTTCGAACCAACAATGTCATATATACTGCTGAGCACTTAAAAAGGCACTACACAATTTGGACATTGTTCACTGCCCCCAATGCAAAGCTTTAGGTAAACAATTTTTTGCCCCTCGCTTATAGAGAGTTTTCAAGGGGAACTACGCAGCAACTAAGTTATAATCATGAATTAGACAACAAAAACTTGTTTTGATTATAGACACCTCCCACTTGCCTTAGTGACATAACCGCATGAGAATGGCGGGCAACACCCTTTCTAATTAACATTGTGCTTACCATTCATATTGCAATACAAGGTTGGGAAAAATGCGTGACCGAACATAATTGGGACATTTACTGTGGGATAAATTGTCATTAAGTACATTCTATCCCAACTTTATTTACATCTGGCATAGGTTGGCAAACTGATGCATGAGTCGACTCACTCAGACTGACCTTGAAAGTGAGTCTCAGTGAGTCTGACTGAGTCGAATTTCTGTAGGTCTTAGCCCGAATGAACCCGGCTGAATAGAATTTTGGTGAGTGTGAGTGAGTTCTCATTATTTTGCTTACCTATGCATCCAGGTAATTGTTGTGGCTTACATTGTCTGAGATGACGAATTGTAGGCAATCCATTCAATTTTCTTTTGAAGATTGTCAGGCACGCCTCCTGCTGTAATATTTCGGAGGTGTGCAGCAATGTCAATGGGCATCGGAGGCAGTGTGTACGTTGACAATTCCTTGTACTGTCCTTTGACTGCATTCTTCACATGTCCAACTGCACTACCAGACATCCTTAAATACAGAAGTGTTCATTGAAATCAACAACAAAATCCAGTGCTAGAAAAATAAAAGATATGGTATCACAGACTACCACTCCACATGCTCAAATTTACCTACCATATAGTTAGTGACGAGCTAAGAATACAGGAAGGGCTCTTGATAAATATGGGCACATTTGCCATTGCAAATGGAGCCCATTGCTGTTCAAGGATAATGATGTACGAACAGCAAAAATCACTGACTGAGACAACTGAGTCGTTACAGCATGAATGGGCTGTTAAAACCAAATTTAAAGAGAAATTTTATCAACCCCTATACAGATACCTCCTTACCAACACACCATGATCCCTCTCCCCCTTTTCGCATTAGTACCATGCACAAGGAAGGGGCATTATTGGTTCCTTCACACACATTGGTACCATGAGCAAAAAGCTCTCCCACCAAGATGAAATAAGCAACCATAGTGACGCACCTGCAAACATTCCTTCTGAGGAAATCTTGTTGCTAGCTACATAGTCTGCAGAGGTACTGCTTTGTGAAGGACGAATACTGGGCCGTAAAGTGCCAAGTCCAGACTAGAATTGTCTTGGGACCAGAAACAGATAACAAAAGCAGGTCAGATAAAGGCCAAGGATGATTTGATAGAACAAAAATATACTAGAACATTCTGGTTCTCAAATACACAAACTAGACTGCTTGTGGTGATCCAAACATTATTAACTCCCTATCACATTTCTGGTGGCTAATGAATTAATATTTCAATGAATGTATTTTTTCTGATAACTTCTTGGTGCCTTTGCTTATAAGCTTTTTTTGTGAAACATATGGCTATTATTTCAAACAGGAAGTCAAATTTTCCCTCAGCATTACATAAATCTGAGCGACTGAGATAGATACAAATGTCAAGGTCGGATAAGACTTTGAAAGGTGATATGGAAGGATTGAGGAGTCACAAACATGATAGGGCTTCTTAAGATCTTCATATATCATCAGTTATATTTCGGCTGTCTAGACTGCACAAAATTGCCAAGCTGATCAAATCCGTGACATGCATGTCACGGATTTGATCAGCTTGGCAATGCGTTATTTAGTTTGGTAATTGTAGGTTATTAAATGATCACTGACGGTATTGAATATTGATGCTCAATTAAGTACATTAGATAGTCTATGATGACAACATTATCCGCATCTATAATTGCTTCAAGACGTTGAATTACTTCTAAAAATCGCCGTTGTGGCGTAGCGGCATCGGCGCGGCGCTGCTATATGCCCGAGATCGCGGGATGAGATCCCGGCCATGGCGGCCGCATTTCGATGGGGATGAAATGCATGAACGCCCGTGTACCATGCGTAGGACGCACGTTAAAAACTCGAAGCCCTCAAAATCATTCCGGAGTCCCCTACTATTCGTAATCATATCGTGGTTCTGACACCTAAAACCCCAGAATTAAAGTTCTTTTATTTTTTCTAAAACTTGCGAATGGCATCCCCTTCATGGCACGCACTGCAGAGAAATCAAGTAACTATAATTACTAAATTATTTTTGAGCTGCCTCTCCTAAATGTATCGACGGTCGCGGTGGCGGCAATCTCCCCGGGCAAGCCCCTGTCCGGAGCAGCTTCGCGAAATCGCCACTGGCTTGTGAAAAACCCCACACAAAGCGTCAAAGCGTCAAGGAGACCCATATTGTTACCCTATGGGGGCCTTTTATTGAACGTTGCATGAGCTTCCTTATAGCCGACTACTATTCCATTTACAAGAATTTCGTCCACACTGTTAGAAGACTAATAATAACCAACAAGGAATATGGCTTAGAAGAACTTTCTATGGGCCTATAGTTGGTGGATATTTGAAAAATTTTCTTTAAGGAGCCCAAAAGACACTGCACAAAAGGAAGGTCGTAGCAATTGCTACGAACGGGTGGATGTCTGATTTTGCCTTTGTTAATTACTTCTCTCCACCCTGCGGGTTTCCGCAGAACTATTATGTCGAACACAGGACATGCGCTTTGTGTGTTTGACCTTCCTTTTGTGCCGTGCCATTTTTTTTGCACCTTAAAAAAATAGTCAAATAACCAACAAGCATGACAAGTGACAAAGCTCCAAAATTACGACGCTCCCCGACCATTGCCACAAGCGTGGTTCATACAATTCAATTGATATCGGTGGGCCGAGTTCGATTTGAAACGCGTTCGACGGAAGCGTCGGTGAAAGCTCAGTCAACCAGTCTGCGAAGTGCTCGTGCACGACGGATTGAGGAAGACGCGATGGCTAGATGCTTTCAGCCGGCGCTTTGCTGTCGCTCGTCTACCGTGTTGTAGTGTTGCCGGGTCCTTATCAAAAGGCGAACCGCGGACAAATCTTATTGGAGGCAAGCTACAGCGTCCGTCAATGAACGTTGCCGCAAATACGTGGATGGTCCACCACTATGCTCACTCACGTACCTCGCGTACTCTGTGGCGAGACACATGCCAGCGATACGTAAGTTGCTTATGCAGGTGTCTAAAATGCATGTTTTAAGTAGATTCAGGAAGAGGTCATAAGCTATAGCGCAGGAGTTGAGTAAAAGGCAAGAAAGTTTGGATATGATAAAATTTTAAAAAAAGAAGAAACAGGAGTGGCAACTGAAATTCTCTGAGAGAAGAACTGCGTAGCGTAAGAACAGCCTATGTGTTACAGATAGAAATCGCACGGACAAATTACAAAGCAGAAAACGGATCAAAGGGCACTAAAGAAAAGAAACAATAAAGGGCGAAAAGTCACTTCTAACCAATCACGAATTTGTGCAGTCCTTTAAAAGTTTAGCAGTTGTGTAGTCTATTTGTCTCGGCATGCATGTAAGAATATCAGTACTCCCCTTGAAAATTATGTTCCTGCTAGCTCAAGCATGCCCATTTGATAGATGCGATGTGTTTCTTTACAATTTATTCCCCTTCTAGAAAGGAAGTTCGACTCTGCAATAAAGAGTAAGTTGGTTATCGTAGCGGTGTTCATGGTTTTCACATGGTGCAGCATTGGGATGACGTAATTTTTTATAGCATTCATTGCCTATCCCTCTTTAGCGATATTCTGTTGAGGCATAGAGATCATTTTGGAGTGTAGCATAAAATAGATCACCTGTACATGTACCTCGTACTGTCTTCGTCGCTTCAAAAACGCCTTTGCAGATCTTAGACGAAAAAATGAAAGGGCCTGTGTTAGATCTCTCCGCACTTTGGTCAAGCGCGAGCTTGAACAAAAAGAGCGGAATATGAACAAAAACACAAATAAAGTTTTCATTAGGAAATAGCCCTGCTCACATAAAGGCCGAAACTTGGCCAGTCAGCCCGGACAGTCTCTTCCACGACGTTAGGAGAGGCATGTAATGACGTGAAGAATAACAGGGTTAGAGGCGACATATTGGGACAATGTTTTAAACTGCAACGTGTTTAAATGTTCCCGAATCACGCTGTCCTTCTAGGCGGGATGACAGCAACAAGAAAAGAAATTGTGCACACGCCACGCACTGTGGGAATAAATGTTGTGCGAAGCATTTTGCAGGTACCTCGCTATCTAGCTTTGTTTGGGGCTCCGCAAAACGTTACGAAGTGGACCGACGTGTTCCTGTCAATTGAGGGGTTGTATCTGCGGGTCCCGAGTGTACGTGAGGACAGCATCACGACGACCACCACATTGTAGACGATCGTATGACGGCACTGGCATGCTTTCTGTGCCGGCCGTTCGAGTGGAGCCTACGACATGCGAGCGTTGGGTTCTACATAGTTGGTGGACGAGTGCGCAAGCGAGAGAAACGCGGATTGTGACGTCATTGGCGACGGCGTGTTATACAATCGTACGCGCATATGGCAGTTTCATTGGGTGTATATTATAAGGATGACCCCACTGTACTTCGCCTAAGTAATGTTAAAACTTGATTAACTTGGGAAATCCCAAAGTCTGTACAACGCCGCGCAGTTTCTTCGTAGCGCTAGCTGCTGCGAAGGAAGTACTGGGCTAAGTGGGCAGGTCCCGCAGATAGTGAAGTCCATCATGGCGCCTAAAAGCGCGAGCTGTCACAAGAACTAAAGACGGCATAGCAGCAAGGCGTACACGCACCGAGTGTTTCATAGAGCTGGCCGGCTTTGGAACGAGCGAATCATGCGTGCGATCATACCCCGAATGCACCTTTTGCTGTGCTTGTGCCGTTCAATAAACACAAAATACAAAAAAAAACTTGATCCTGGCATCATTATTGGTAAAGCACCCGGCTGCTGTGCTCGACGGCAGTAGATCGATTCCGACACGGTCACATGCTATTTGATTATATTTAAAGCGAGGCCAGAGAGGAGCCCACCTGCCACAAAGAACAAAGAATGGGGCAAACAATGCTTGACTCTAAACGATTGCTGGACGAGCGTCCCGCTTTAAGGAAAACAATCGAAATAGTAATATGTTAGCGAAAGTACACATGCGTGGGCAGGAACAGGAACACCATGGCCCGTATTAACAAAAGCGTCGTAGGCTAGAATTTTTCATAAACGAAAAGAATTCAGCCACTCCTGACGCTAGACATGTCATTAGGAGAGCCGATTGGCCCGTGGCAAAGAGTACTTACGAAAGAAGGACCTTGCGGATTCGGCAAAGCTTTTTCTTTGAAATTGTTCTTTGCCATTGGCCGGCCGTTTAAGCTTGCACGTTCTGCGCTAAGATGAGCTATAAGTTGCCCTTACGAATAATTCAATCATAAGAGCTTTTTGTGAGTTCAGACTTAATTGCGTGTAAAGTTTGCACGTTTTCTTGCGTGTGTACTGAAATAAAGACAAAACGTTTCACGGTACTCTAACACGGTAACTATGCAACAAATGACAGGCACTGAAGTTCTGACTTATGAGTTTGCAGAAAGGAATGTTTAAATACAGACTGACGTTTAACATTTCACATTGGTGAAGGGTGTACGCGTGCAATCTTGATCTCCACGCTACGCTGCTGCAAGACCAAACAGTGCGTTCCTAAACCTTGTGGTCTAGGCTAAATATCAGGGAGTACAATTTTCGGCGTGAATTCTGCATGCAAATTGCTTAATTCATTCCTACTGCAATTACAGAAACAGGGAAACAGGCTACACGAAGGAAACTACAGGCCATTCTTTCCATTTAGTTTATGCTTGACTGACTAGTTCAGGCACAATCAGGAACATAATAGCTGCTGGTTGGTATAAACCACTGCTTGCACGGGGATATTTGGTGGAACATTCCTTGGCTGGAACCATATCTGCCATTCCACGCAGGTGTATATTGTGGACAACAGGTAAACAAAAGGCACACAAAAGCTCATCAGCTTTTGCTCAAAAGCTTGGCAAACAAAAGCACATCACTGGTCTGCAGCGGTAGAACAAATTGACGTTTCATTACCGCTCCTTTCATGCGCCCCGATGTACATTTTCCAGGGGCTCATACTTGCCTTGTCGGCCGAGACAACTCGGCATAGCAGACTACAATCGCGATGGCATGATGTGATGCGCGCGAGGTAATAACTTTTTTTATGCTGCACCCACTGAGCATGCGCTAAAATTTTCGGCACCATCGTAAAACTGCTTTTTTAGTACCAAATACCACGGACTCCCGTGTTCACGCTCACAAAGATCATGATAGTACGTCAGGCATGTAAAGCCCGAAATCCAATCTCTTACTACGGCAATGCGCGGCCTATACTCGTATCGGGAAGGTGGTGGGCATGAAGGACTGTGTGGAATATAGTCAGCTACCTGCTTGAGACCGCAGCAGCGCCTAAATCAAGTTTATATAGCGCGAGGTGTGTGAGGTGATATGTGTGAGGTGATTCAACCGCATGTGAGCGTTTAAAGGGATACTAATGGTGAACATTCGGTTAAGCTGCATTTGCAAATTACGCTTTTGTAATATCACAGCGGCCACTGTTACCCTGATAGGAGAATCGGTGAAGAAGAAAATGCGCAAGCCATAAATACGCCTGGTGATGCCAGCCTGAACTTTCCGCGCCAGTTCACCATGACGTCACGAATTTGAAAGCGTTTACTTGCGTCCAGTTCATTCTCCACTGGTCAGAACGGGCTGCATTGGGTTCAAAAGGATCCAGTGACTCCACTTACCTAGTTTCTGGAATATTTGTTGTGCCGTAAAGTCTCAAAACGCTAGAAGCTACTTTTAAATCAGTGACTCCGCACTGGCGTACCGGCGCTCCGTTTTCGGCACAAAATTCAAGAAAGAGAAGATTGGCTACCGTTCTCTCTGTGATTATTCAAGCATTTTCTCTCAAATCAATAAAAGTATTGAATATGAAAAATAAATATATAAGCAAATTTAATAATCCTATTTAATAACCCTTTACCTTGGACACCAGTCGACACACCAGACAACACTAATTTATCGTTTGTGCAAAGTTTCGTCTGTAGGAAAGTCTTGAGCAACATCTCTCATCTTCCGTACGCGGTTTGTACACCCAACGCCGCAACACGGGCCTTGGTGCTCAATCTCAGCGCCTACAAATGCGGAAGGGAAAGAATTGAATTCTGGGGTTTTACGTTCCAAAAAACACGATTTCATTATGAGGGACGCCGTAGTGGGCGACTCCTGATTAGTTTTGACCACCAGGGGATCTTTACCGCGACCCCAATGCACAGGACGTGGGCGTTTTTCCATTTCGCCTCCATTGAAGTGTGGCCGCCGCAGCCGAGATTTGACCCCGCTGTCTTGTGCTAGCAGCACGATACCATAGACAAAATAGCCGCCGTGGCCGGTAGGAAAAGAATACACCTTTCGAGAACTGCCAGAATGAAACTGCTTCTGTCAGCACCCGCGCTGTTGTCTCTATCTTCGACTAATGACAGTAAAGTTCCAAATGACGAGTTGTAATCATCTGTTATATCCCCCCCTTATGAGTGCGAACTTAAGTATTTAGAAAAAGATTGCTTATTTATAAATTTATTACCGTTTACGTGTTACCAAATTGCAGGAGCTGCGGACCGCCGTCCAACCATAACACATTAGAAATGATCTTATTACGGTGGTGTTTTCGTAGAAGATAAATAAACGGACTTCATCTTAACAATTACATCGCTGCCTACGTTTATGCTAGCAGATAACTAGAATATGGTTGGACATTGCACAATAATATGGTAATACGGGTCCGTCAGGGTTAAACTTTGCGGCGCAAGCTGGCGCCACAAAAGCGGGTGCCCTCGCAAACCTGTATTCCTGGTATTCCGCAAGTAACAATAAGTGTACTTACAGGCAAAAACTCCTTTTTTTATGAATAATTTATGGAAAATCTATCCAGCTCTCTGTTTTCCTGTTGGCCACATATGACAAAACTGTCTAGGCCAACGTGACGCACAATCTTCTTTGACGTCTGTGAAACTCAAGCAATTGCTAGAATCGTTTTTACAGCCCCTTCTTGAGCACTGTTGTGTGGCTTTTTTAACCACTACTCATGTAATAAGCCTTTATTTTTACCTGCCATCGAGGGCGGTCACGCTTCTCTTGCATTCGAAAACATTGACGCTGCAGGCTAGCCTCACTGAATAGTGCGTATAAATCCTATCTCAACAACGACGTATTCTGCCAGTGTCGTAATGCGGTCATAAAAGAACACAATAAAGATCATTGTCGTAAATCCACCGTTCCTACATTCCCGTTCACCGGTGTGTATTACACCGAGTACGCTTTTTTTATAGCTGTTTCCAGGATTACCATTAGGCTAAAATACCGCGTGGAATGCCTCACCAGCTCATCAGCATTTATAACAGACACACTCACAATTCCCCTTGCGCGAGTCTACCTAACCCATAACTCGCAAATGCAGTGACAGAAACCTTCACGCGCCCCTAGTGGGGTGACCCAACGCCCACTTTCAGCTCTACCCGGACGCACTGTGCGCCCAACTGCTACATAAGATGCACATTGTCGAATGAACACTGGCGCGCCAAAGAGACGTCAGCCTCGTTGTACCAAAGCTGCATAATTTTTATTACGTGGGTCGCGCACCTATACCTGTGACAGCTCCGTTGAGCACATCTATCGACGCACCTACGCGTTCGCACGTTGCCGCTATTTTAAGCCTGTATGCTTCCAAGTGGCGAGCGGCAGCCGTGAGTTTGGCGCATTGCAGCGTCACAGTTTCCACAGTTTGCTAGCTTCGTGTGCGCGCAACAAGCTACAGCATGCGCCAGGAAATGTTTCGAAAGGGGATTATTCCACATGTTTTTTTGTGTGTGTGTCTCAATCTTTCTCTCTTAATATCGTAAGACATGCGCACGCCGCTCGCTATCCGGGAGACTGCATACAAAAGAATAAAAAAGCTTACAAAGGTGCTTGTCGCGGCTGACTAATGGTTTTCCACTAGTGCAAACGTTGTTGCACAGAATTAGCCTTTGTCAGCCTGTCTCGCGAGGACGCATTTGCATTCGCAAAAGCCTATGTTCCTGCATGCAGACATTCTTCCTCTTTTTACTCCGCCTATCTTTCCGAAGTTACGGGGCTGTAACTAACTTCGTTTTGTTTGCTTTATTAAACATAGCAGTATATTATCGCGTCAGAGAACGACCAGCCAGAAACTCAGGTGAGGGGATTGTTATTTTTATTTATTTATTCATTTATTTGATACCTGATTCGCCATTTCCGCAATTACCGCCGGTGGATAAAATTCAATAATGAAATACGCACGATCACTCGTCTAAAGACTGAAAATGTCATCTTTAGAAAATGTGATAACTTTTTTTTGGCAGCAGCAGTAGCACAACCGGTACATCTGTTCATTTTCGCCTGCCTGCGCAGGTTCACGCCCTGGAAAAAATGTGCTTGCTTGTTCTTAGCGTGTTATCTGCATTGCCGCTGCTGCCACGTGAATAGAATTTGTTCTGTGTGCTGTATTTGCTGCGCCCGTGTCAACACAATAGACATTCCCTACATGTAATTAGGCCATTAAATCGGATGAAGTGTCCGTCGCAAGTGGCGAGTGTACCCACTTTTTTCACATCGGAACAGATACTGGCGTATCGGAGAAACAGTATAAAGATAAATTTGAATCAGCTAAGCAAAACTGCATTTGCTCTCTGAGCAAAGATACTGGGAAAAATTACCGAGAGCACTGATGGGAGGCCTTCAGCCGATGGACTAATTGACATTAGATCTATTCTGGCTGTTATAAGTCAAAAGTTACAGGAGTTGTGTTGCCGCTCAGAGAAAATGTGCCAAACATCGATCGGTCGATAAAGCTGATGTCGGAAACAGCCGCGCTGGTGATCCAGCAAAAAGACTTGAGACAGATTTAATGAGCTAGAGTGGAGAAACCACAAGTTAAACTTGGAAATTCATGATGTCGGTGCTTCTGAAGATGAAAATTTGCTTGTAAAGGTAAATACTGTCGCCAGTTTAAGGTTCCTGCACTTGCTGAGACAGACGCTCTGTCATTCACCGTCTCCCGTGCAAAGTTGGGAAAACATCAGGTATAATCGTTCTGTATATCAGACAATCCGTCAGAGACCGATGGCTGAATAACTGGTCCAAACTGAAAAAAAAAAGAAATCCAACCTGTTCCCCCAAGAGAACATGACCACTGAAAACCTGCCTCTGCTTCAAGAAGCTAAGGAATGGGCGAAAGAAAATGAGAACAGACACGCACGGCACAAGAAAAGGAGAATCTTGTTTCGCAAAGCCGACGGTGACTCTGCGATAGTGGCGAGTCACAGGTCCGACTTTCCAGCCCAAGCCTCCGCGCTGTTGACCGTATTTAGATTAATTTTATCGCTCCATATAGCTAGTCACAGTCCCTTTCTCCCACGCGAGTTACACATTTTTGTGGCAAGCCAGCATGCAGATTCATTAAAGCGCCTTGATCTGAATGTGCGCTTGCTCTACAGCAAGGAAACGTATGAGTAACTTTACCAATGGGATTCATTTTTTGTTTGATGCAGTAATGCTCAGTGAAACTTGGTGCAGGCATGATCTAAACCTGCTAAAATTTTCATCTTATCAATCGTAATATGCGGACAGAACTAACCGTCGTGGTGGCGGTGTTAGGCTGTTGCTAAGAGAACACGTAAACTGCGAGTTGCTTTCCAACTTTTGTATCTGCTATGACGATTTTGAAATACCACCAAGTGGAAATCTTTCTTGTTTCTATTCCTTTTATGAACCGCTGTTGTCATTTGCCTCAAAACCTGGTAATTACTTGCTGTTTCCTTGTGATTTCAACGTTAACTAGTTGACCGTTTCTGCACCACAAAAGACCATGTTTACCATTTGGACTTCAAACGGTTACGAAAATTTAATCCGTGCGCCGACAAGGGCTATAACTGAAAGCGAAACACCGCTGGATTTATTTGTCACTAATTTCGATTCTACAAATGCTGATAGTGGTGTAATATCATGCGACCTTAGTGACCACCTTCCAATATTTGTTCTCCTCAGAAAACATAACTTTATAGCAAACAAAAAGCAGTACTTTTCTGCTTATTATTTTCAAAGCATTACAAAAACAGGTTTGGATAGTTTTCAAGCTGATTACTGCGTAGGGATATTAATCAAATCCTAAATATAAATGACGTTGACATCACATACAGCAAGCTTATTGAAAAGATCTCTCGAATATATAAGCACCATTTCCCAGAAAGCAAGTTTACATTGGGTAAAAAAATACGAAAGGCAGGCATAACCCCAGAATTGCTAAAACGAATTAATTGTAAAAATACGCTTTATCACAAGTTTATCAAGACGAAGGATCCAAGCTTGAATACAAATCGCCTAGAAATAAACTAAACAGAGAATTAAAATCGCACAGGAAATTACATTTTTACGCTGCGCATTTCACAGCTGCTCGAATAAACACGATATGTCGTGGCACAAAGATAAATACTGTCTTAAATTGCCGCAAATCATCTCTACGTGTGGAAAAGCTATTTCCCTGCGGAAACGAAATATCGCGCGGTGCTTCGCCGAATACTTACAATAATTATTTTGTGAGCCATTGCAATGCTTGTGCGTCTGCTGATATTTCGAAATTCATGGCACATAGGAATCAATTTTAACTCTTCCTTTAACTATTTACGCAGCCTGAGGTATAGTCAGTCTTCCTTTCACTTAAAAATAGCTCAATTTGCGATGTTGAAGGCATGCAAGTTCGTCCAATCAAGTATGTGCTCGATATTCTTAGTCCATGTCTCACCTATATATCATTGGCGCCGCTGCCTTTTCCAGGAGAATGCTGATTGCAAGAGTTGCGGTGATGTTTAAGAAAGGTGACGTCAACGACATCAAAGGTTATAGAGCTATTTCTATATTACCTGTCTTATTCAAAGAGTTGGAGAAACTAATACATACGGAAATGTCAATTTTTTTATAAACACCATCATACCTCTAAGCCCAGGTGTTTCCGTCCATGGGAACACCTGTCTACGGAATTAGCCCTACTTCAACAAATAGTATTCATTCTATCACAATTTGAAAACAAGAATCTTGTGCTCTGCCTTAACATTGATTTCACTAAAGCGTTTCATTGCATTCATCATTCCATATTACTTCAAAAGTTTTAAACTTATGGTATTCGAGGACACTGTCTAAACCTCTTAAAATCTTACCTAGATCGTCGGTCTCAATACGACGAAATAAGGAATTGCCGCTCAGATTTAAAACATGTCAGCAAAGCCTCGTTTCTTTCTATATTGCATATAATGACTTAGTAAATATCAATAGAAATGCGAAATACATAGTGCATGCTGACGATGCTAGCACATTTTTTTTTTTTTTTGGTTACCGGAACATGGCATCCTTTAGAATAAAACCAATGCTGCTCTGAGAACTCTCCAAGAATGGTCAGCATCAAACATTCAACAAGTTAATACAGACAAGACAATAGCCACAATTTGCAAGCCAAAATCTAAGCAAATAAACTGTAGTCTCATCACCCTTCTTTATGCACACAAAACAAACAAAATATTAAGCAGTGAGCAAATGCGTGGAATTGCCTTCACATAAAATATGCTTTCGGATGTGCACATTGAATGAGTTTTAGGCGAGAAATGCCGTGTTGTTGGCATGATGGCGCGACACAGATCTATATTGACGCGATCGCTTTGAGGAGCCCGTGTTGCAGAAAATCCGGCGTCGGCGCTCCGGTAAAGAAATTTTGGATCCACGCATACCCAGGCCTTCCATGTGACGCTAGGAATTGACTGAACTAATGGAATTTGTCAAGCAATAATATGTAAATAATCGTAAACTATGACTTACACACAACCTACAGAGGTGATAGCTCTCGGATTGTAATTTGAATATATGAGAAAACTTAATTTTGTTTCACGAAAACTCAAACAAACCCCTTTTCCAGCGTTTCTTCAAGCATAGACCAGAAACGGCGTCTGCCATTTGCTCACGCCGGTGAGCAAATATCTCGGAGTCCACGGAGCGGTGCGCCCGCTTCCTTGAAACACTTCCAGATGGCGCCCGCCTCTGCCGCATCGCGGCCAATGCAAGAGGCCGCGTTTCTAACAGAAAGCCCGGCTTCGTGCATAGCGTTCGTCGCGAGCGTTTCCCGTTAAACTATGCGGTTACATACGCTGCAGTTGCCGGGAAGCATGAGAAGCAGTCAGGGATCTTTGAATAATATCGCGTTCCACTCTTAAAGGCGAAGCCTAAGCGTCCTCGAAATTTTTGCCTTTCAAAATAAAGCTTCTTGTTTACAATGCACTCTCTTCATTATATTATTGTTTATTGGTTGGGGGTGCAACGACATGCAAAAATCTTGAAAGGATACATACACCGCAAAAAGTGTTTTTTATACCTTTTAATGCACCATATATTTCCCATACTTCAGATATATTTTTGGAAGTAAATATAATCCGCGTGTTTAATCCTTATAATTATAGGTTAAGTCTGGTGTTCAAACAGGAGGTCAAAGCAAATGTAAATTTTTTTCATTAGTTATCTGATCTCGATAAAAACCCACATTCATATGCCATTTGTTACACAGAACAGTGAAAGGTGGTCACTGCGCGGGCAAACTATTCTGTGCAAGAAATATCATACATAGTGCCAACCTCGGTAATTTTATTTCATAAATTAGATATTGAGTTACAGACAACTTCTGTACAATCCCTACGCGAACATTTCACCAATCCTTGCTCACATGATAAATAAAGAGTATTATCCTGCTCATTTCTCATTTTTAGGTTCTGTGACTGCTTAACGTGAGAGCAGATTAATTTTGAATCTTTTGTAATCTGAATATGTGTGCTGTGGCTACCTGTGTGCAATAGAAGTCAGTGTGCAATAGTGTGCAATAGAAGTCGGTGGTAACTCCGTTAGACAGGATACCAGTAAGCTATCGCAGGAGACGAAAGATCTGATCAAGAAACGCCAATGTAGGAAAGCCTCTAACCCTACAGCTAGAATAGAACTGGCAGAACTTTCGAAGTTAATCAACAAGCGTAAGACAGCTAACATAAGGAAGTATAATATGGATAGAACTGAACGTGCTCTCGGGAACGCAGGAAGCCTAAAAGCAGTGTACAAGAAACTAGGAATTGGCAAGAATCAGATGTATGCGTTAAGAGACGAAGCCGGCAATATCATTAATGATATGAATGAGATAGTTCAAGTGGCTGAGAAGTTCTATAGAGATTTATGCAGTACCAGTGGAAGCCCTGACGATAATGGAAGAGAGAATAGTCTCTACAAGTAACGCCGGAAGAAGTAAAGAAAGCCTTGGGAGCTGTGCAAAGGGGGAAGGCAGCTAGGGAAGATCAAGTAACAGCAGATTTGTTCAAGGATGGTGGGCAGATTGTTCTAGAAAAACTGGCCACCCTGTATAAGCAATGCCTCATGACATCGAGCGTACCAGAATCTTGGAAGAACGCTAACATAATCCTAATCCATAAGAAAGGGGACGCCAAAGACTTGAAAAATTATATTCCGATCAGCTTACTGTCCGTTGCCTACAAAGTATTTGCTAAGGTAATCGCAAATAGAATCAGGGACACTTTAGAATTCTGTCAACCAAAGGACCTGGCAGGATTCCAGAAAGGCTACTCAACAATAGACCATATTACCCGCCGTGGTTGCTCAGTGGCTATGGTGTTGGGCTGCTGAGCACGAGGTCGCGGGATCGAATCCCGGCCACGGCGGCCGCATTTCGATGGGGGCGAAATGCGAAAACACCCGTGTGCTTAGATTTAGGTGCACGTTAAAGAACCCCAGGTGGTCAAAATTTCCGGAGCCCTCCACTACGGCGTGCCTCATAATCAGAAAGTGGTTTTGGCACGTAAAACCCCAAATATATTACAATAGACCATATTCACACTATCAATCAGGTGATAGAGAAATGTGCGGAATATAACCAACCCTTATATATAGCTTTCATTGATTACAAGAAAGCGTTTTATTCAGTCGAAACTTCAGCAGTCATTGAAGTATTACGGAATCAGGTTGTAGACGAGCCGTATGTAAAACTGCTGAAAAATATCTGTAGCGGCTCCACGGCCACAGTAGTCCTGCACAAAGAAAGCAACAACATCCCAATAAAGAAAGGTGACAGGCAGGGAGATACGATCCCTCCAATGCTATTCACAGCATGTTTAGAGGAGGTATTCGGAGCCCAGGAGTGGGAAGAATTGGGGATAAGAGTTCATGGAGAATCCCTTATTAACTTGCGATTCGCTGATGATATTGTCTTATTTAGTAACTCAGGGGACCAATTGCAATGCATGCTCACTGACCTGGACAGGCAAAGCAGAAGGGTGGGTATAAAAATTATTCTGTAGGAAGCTAAAGTGATGTTTAACAGTCTCGGAAGAGAATAGCAATTTACGATAGGCAGCGAGGCACTGGAAGTGGTAAGGTAATACATCTACTTAGGGCAGAAAGTGACCGCGGATCCGGATCATGAGACTGAAATAACCAGAAGAATAAGAATGGGCTGGGGTGCGTTTGGCAGGCATTCTCAGATCATGAACAGCAGGTTGTCATTATCCTTCAAAGAAAAGTGTATAACAGCTGTGTCTTACCATACTCACATATGGGGCAGAAACCTGAAGGCTTACGAAAAGGGTTCTACGTAAATTGAGGACGACGCAACGATCTATGGAAAGAAGAATGATGGGTGTAACGTTAAGGGATAAGGGGAGAGCAGATTGGGGGAGGGAACATACGCGAGTTAATGACATCTTAGTTGAAATCAAGAAAAATAAATGGGGGGGGCATGCGGAGGGCATGTAATGACGAGGGAAGATAACCGATGGTCATTAAGGGTTACGAACTGGATTCTAAGAGAATGGAAGCGTAGCAGTGGGCGGCAGAAAGTTAGGTAGGCGGATGAGATTGAGAAGTTTGCAGGGACAGCATGGCCACAGTTGGCACATTACCGGGGTAGTTGGAAAAGTATGGGAGAGGTCTTTGCCATGCAGTGGGGGTAGCCAGGCTTATGGTGAGGATGATGTTGATGATGAAGAAGAAGAAGATGAAGAAGAGATTGCGCCGAGTTTGAGCTTTCGCCAAGCGAAAGAGCGCTCGCTTCCCGCACACCTGTGGGCATGCGCTGCGGCAACACCTGATCGCCGCGCTGCTGGGGGTCACGTTCAGTGCGTCATGCTATACATGGCGCAAATTTTCGCCGATCCCGAAGTCGCGAGCGTGACGAGACCGGCTTCACCGGTCGCTTCCTGACACACTGGAAACGCCTGACTATATCGTAACCTTCAACTACATTAGCATGCATAGCAGATGAATTGTTGGACTTCGCTCTAAAATATCGCCCACTCTTTGGGGTCTGTTCCTTACATACCCGATAATAATCATCACACATATTGCCTCCATTTTCTGTAAACTCTGCGCTTGCTATTTCCTCTCAAGAATGTTACGTCATCCTGGCAACGCCCTCCCATTACAGACCTGGAACATGGCCTTCGATATCGCACGCGCTGGAAAGTTTGGTCCTGCCGTCTCATTCGACGCGCTTTCCAAGAAAAACGAATAATAATATTAAAAATTAATCCAGCGAGCGCGCCTAACTGCCGCAAGGTGGCGCCGTCTGCCGAGATGGAAAGAAGGAAACGAATTAACGGAGGAAAAACCTACTCAAGCACCCACCAAGATAATCTGAAAATACAGGGGAAGTGAAATGCGGCAATAATTAAACGTAGAGCAATTTGCCGCCACAATAAATATGAGGTGGTGCATGTAATCTGGAAAGGATTAACGGTACGTGCGCTAAGGACCAGAAATGCCATTATGTGCTTAAAATTTGATATTTTGTCAGAGCTGAAAGTTAACCAAAGATCGCTGGGCCGGTTGGCTTTGGGAGCATGGTGGAACTACAAATGGGGCAGTGCAGGGTGACATGAATTGTGAAGTCAGATAGCTCCGGAGTAACATTAGTTTTGAAGAAAGACTCAGGAACATGGACCATAAGATATGGGCGGCTAAATTGCACAAGTATCTGTACCTGAAAAGCCTGGAAACAGAATGGAGGAAGAGGTGAAGAAAGTTAGCCGCCAAGTACAGGGTAACTGAAAGAGTAAAAAGACAAGCAGGAGTCATCAAAAAGAAAGTGAGAGAAACAGGGACAGTTAATTGCATGCAAAGAATGGAAACGAAAATAAAACATCATGGAGATTTACAAGAATGGGCAGGAAAAAATTACGTGGGAAAATCTTGGCGATAATCAAATAGGCGGCAACTTGCTATTTGAGGCTCGAGCGGTTTGGCAAAGGAAAAACTCATACCAGAGCAAATATTCTCAACAAGAGGAGACGTGTCTGCTGAAGAAAAAAAAACTGGAATACCTGTCAGCACATCCTAGTGGAATGCGGATGTATTCACCCACTGAGACCCGTAGCTAAAGTACACCTTCCAGAAGCAGCGGGACTTGATGTGGATGGAAACATCAACAGGTTAGCAGTCGAGATAAGCAAGACACTGAAAAGGCGCAGCGCGACTGGGACGGAGACAATGAGACACAAACCGCATCACAAGCGCTGAAAAGGCGCTTCTGAATAGCTATGAACGAACTAGGACAAATCAACGTTTTACCGCAACAAGCAAGACACCTTTGGAGTATTGGTGCAAGAAAATCAGAGAAGATATTGATATGGCCGGATTCGTTACAGGCATAGACAGCGGTACACGGTTTATAGAGACATTCGTTAGCAAACAGCGCGAATAACGGGACACAGAAAAGAGGTGCACGACACAGGCGCCTCTGTTTTTGTGTCCCGTTATTCGCGCTGTTGGCTTAAGAATGTGTTCGTACCAACAAGCCCGGCTAGCCACTGCTCTGAAGTTTATAGGGAACTTTTCAGGAAGGGAAAAACGGTTAAAGAGATGTATACAAAAATACTACAATGAAAAGCATGTATCGGATACCTCATTAACTGAAGCAAGCTTGGTCACTATTGGTCACCGGCTCGTTTCAAGGATTATCCCAATAAATCATCTGGCTTGTCTTGAGGCGGACGTAGAAGGAAGACTGCGCGATACCTCAACGTACGCGTTGCCTGTCCTTTCAAGGGTTACGGGACAGTTTTACAATATATATATATATATATATATATATATATATATATATATATATATATATATATATATATATATATATATATATATATATATATATATATATATACATCCCACGCAATTTTTCAGCTCTCAACTGCTTATTCTTTGTTATATTGTTATCCCTTAATTTCTTGGTATTTATAGTCCGCACATACGCTATGTTAATTTATTGGTGGCGCGATCATCGAGTGACACACATGTTTTTTGCGCAGCACTTCTGGTTCACCTCCTGAGACGACCGGGGGGGGGGGGGGGGGGAATGGAAAATAAATCAGAAAATAGGCAAAGATATAATACAGTGCAATATTCATGGGTTTAATTATAGATATATCAGAGTATAAGTTTAGTTAAAAGTTGAGTTACTGAAGTGTCTGGAATAATTAGAATTAATTAAAAATCACTGACACGACCGAGGACGAAATTCGAAATAAATCAGAAAAGATAGAAAAAACATTGCACAATACAAAATTCATGGCTTTCATAATAGATATCATATCAGAGCATAAGTTTAGTTAAACATTCAGTTACTCAAGTGTCTGGAATAATTAGAATTAATTATTCCGCACATTACCGCTGATTAGCGCACACCAAAGCACATAAACGTAGATTTTAGAGACCCGCCACTTTGGCGAAATTTCTGCCAACCTGTAAGTCGAAAGCAGAAGTATCGGCGTCGCTAATGACATCATGCACAAGAAGGTGGCGTGATATTTAACCGCCTAATTAATTGAAAACAGTTGCCTACGAGTTCGGTTCGTGTGTTGCGTTCACCTAAAGTTAACTTAAAGGGCACCAACGCCGAGGTCAAAGATTACGGTCGCCTACCATTTCTTTTTTTAAAGCAAATGCTGTGTTGGTTCACACACCACTCATTGTCGGTGAACTGATAACGTTTCGTAGGTGGCCGAGCTTTCTTGTTGACCGCCTAGTTTTTCTACTCTTTTCTCGCTTTTTCCATTCAGCAATGGATATGGCAATTTTCGCGTCTGCCTTCCTACGCTGTAATGCAATGATGGTGCGTACTTCCCCTGTTTTAGCATGACATTAGTGTTTAGTTGTCCTCAGGTCACAGAGATCATTGCATCAGTAAGGTACATGATGGCGCAGAGTGAATGTGTGCTTGCGTTTGTGCTCTTCAAAATTTTTATCCTTCCCTTAGAAGCATCACCGGCTTATTTACGCAAGAATGTTTTAATGGGCATATTCGAGAGAAGAGGAACAGATTGGCTCGATTTTGTTAATCACGACCATATAAAGCCAACAGACAATGAAGCCGAGGAAAGCATCGGGGAAACTAGCTGTAGCTGAAACTGATATGTAGAAAATAATAAAAACGAGCGAAATGACAGTGGACGAAAAGATAATGCGTCGCCGGTGATAGCCGAAACCACCACCTCCGCATTACGTGTGCGTTTCACTACGAATTCTGCTATGCTGACGGCGGTCAAACCGTCCACTCACTAGGGCATTTGCGCTTACTAAATCTAGCCCTGGGAGTGTTAGCCAGCTCCACTCATAGTCAAGGCTTGCGGATGTGGAACATCCTTTCTTGCCCGATAGCGTCACGTACCACGTGATCTTAGGAGAGCGGGCACGTGATTAATAAAGCTTCGCATGCTACCTAATGACATGAACGCTGCCAGATTTGAGACCCTCGCAATCAATGCACGATGGCCGAATGTTCCACATTGTTGCTCGATGATCACATGACCTGTAGCCATGTGATCACTTCGTGTATCGTGGTGCCTGAAACTCGAAAGCATTTGGGAATCGCCTTAGAAAATTCGATGTGCCCCTTCTAAAGCTGCCAAAGAAACGATCGTCTTATTATAGCAGCGTTAAAGCTGAAATTATGTTGCTTGAGTCTCACTGATGAATCTTTTTCTACTTCTAATTTTGTGAGCATTACATATTTCCGTATATAGCCAAATACATATAGACAGCCGCGGCAGCAGCAGAAGCACTAGCTGCTGCTGCTGCCACCGTCGCCACAGCCACCACCACCTCTTCTGCCGCTGTCGCGCTTGTTTGTTAGTTCGTTTGTTTGTTTGTTTGTTTGTTTTGCCACCAGAGGGCATTAGCCAGGGCTCGCCGTGTAAGCAATAAGGAAACAATAAATAGCACAGTTCCCATGCTTTCTTTAGGAATGATGTGTGACGGGGATATCAGCAGCCGGGAACTGCCCCACGAGCCAGCTGTGGCTTGCTTTCCATTCCCGTTATTGTAATGCGTCATAGTCATGAATAAATTCATAATAAAGAAAGGCCGAGTGCGCTCTTCCTTCGGCGAGCATTAGAAAGTGCAGCCTTTGTTATACAACTCACGTATGAAGCTTCATCGGCTCAGGTGAACTTCTCTTTGAGCAAACAACACAAAATTGCGCAGGCATAACTTCAGAAGCAATGAAGTGCCGTTTCGAACAATTTTCGTCCGCACTTTCAGTCTCTTTTGCAAATTTTATGCGTTCGTTCTTGCAGTGAAATGGAAGAACCTTCCAGCAATCGAATCAGCAGAGGCTTATGCAGCATTTGTATGTTTTCATTGTCACTACAACGTAACCTTTCCTGGCCTTTTCTGTTGACGTGGTCTCGCACATAGGAACATTACTGTCATGCGCGTTCTAACTGCAGTGCTGTTCGCCTACACGTTGCCCACCTCTCGAAGCTGCTGAACTTCAAGCTGTCCCTTTTGCAGATGTTGCTTTTCACTATCGTCTATATTTGCTAGATGCCGTTAAAGTTTTTCACAGCCTCGCACGACAGGTTTTCGCGAACGGGCTCTTCGGGGGTCCGCAGTTTTGATACTTGTATGTAACATGAATTTAACTGGAGGAACTGTAATCTGTAAATGGAGTAACTTAGTAATCTGCGTAAAAAATTGCTATTCAGTATTTACACCTTTGAAGCAAATACTTTCTGGTGTTACGTCATTGCCAAATTAGGTTTAGCTACAAGCTACAGTGTCTTAAAAAATTGTTAGATAAAAAAAATTAAACTCCGGGCCTCTTCAGGAGTGCCCGCAATAAATAAATGACAGAAAAGAAGGTGCGGTCCGATCTAAACTTAAAATACATAGGCCATATTCACAAAGCTTTTCCTTCCTAAATGACCTCTGACATCAGTCAAGATAACCTAAAATTTGCTCTTGCGATCGAACAATTGTAACGTAATAGTATTTTGTGAATGCCACGCCAGTCTTTTACATTCTTGCTTTCTTTTTCTTTTCTTTTTAGACAGAGTCACACATACTGTCCATGTAGAGCTCCGTTCTGTTCGTCAAACAACGCACTTTGAAAGCATCTTAGGGATAAAATATTAACGGGTCTACTTATTTGTCCTTTTCTCTGGGACTGCATTTCAGCCACTAACAAGTTAAAGTACCGCTCAGCGCAAGACGCGCCTGCATGATTGGAACTTTGGCTATAGTGTTAGGCTGCTGAGCACGAGGTCGCGGGATCGAATCCCGGCCACGGCGGCCGCATTTCGATGGGGGCGAAATGCGAAAACACCCGTGTACTTAGATTTAGGTGCACGTTAAAGAACCCCAGGTGGTCAAAATTTCCGGAGTCCTTCACTACGGCGTGCCTCATAATCAGGAAGTGGTTTTGGCACGTAAAACCCATAATATAATTTTTTTAATGATTGGAACTTAATTGAATGTTATTGCTGATTCTATGCATTGTCTGCTGTCCCGAAGCTTGTGTAATGTCATTGTACACGTGGCGCGAATTGTGTAGTACTTTCTGGAAGACACACGGGCACAAGTGATTACTCTGGAAACTTCGATGGCTCATGTATAGAAGCCGACGCGCTTATCCGGCTGATCAGATTTTCGACGGCCACAGACTGTGCCGCTATCGTTCTTTGAGTGTACCCTGTTTTTGAGGGCACAGATTCGCCCAATAAAACGCTAGTTTCGTCTTTCTCAGTTTCGCTGCTTTCTTCACCGTCAATACTACGTGACATCTGGTGGAGGTGCGGGCTGCGTTCATGAACCGCACGCCCCCGAAAAGCCGTGATCCAATCCCGAGCACGCAAGAGAGCACCAACATCACCCCTGACGATCAAGCAAGCCGCAGACTACAAAACTTGCCCCCGGAGCACGCTCTTCTACCCGAGCAGAGCACAAGGGCTAGCAACAAGTCAGCAGTAACGATGACAACGACAGCATCGCCATCAACGGTAGTGCCTCAGCAACCCGCAGAGCCACCTGTTTTCCGCGGAGCTTCATCGGATGACCCGGAGACCTGGCTAGAGGAATTCGAGAGGCTGTAAGCCTACAGCAAGTGGAACCCTGAAGACAAGTTGCGACACGTCTATTCCTTATTGGAAGACACCACCAGGACTTGGTTAGAAAATCGAGATTTCTCACTAACGACATGGCACCTGTTCTGCAGCGAGTTTCTGAAGACCTTTACCGGCGTCTTCAGAAGATAAAACACCCAACTTCTACTACAAGCCAGAGCGCGGGCCCCTGACGAAAACGTCTTCGCATTCACGGAAGAGATGGCTCATCTTTTCCGTCACGTCGATCCCCAAATACATGAGAAGATAGTACGTCTTCTCATGCACCGCGTAATAAAAGAGCTCTTCGCCGGACTGATGCACAACCCTCCTACGACCATAGAAGAATTTCTGTCAGACACTATACGATGACTGAGAACACGTTAGAATTACGCACCAGGCAGTTCAATCGCCCCTCAAAACCAGACGTTCAGAAATTCAAGCCCTCTGCTCCAACGACTGGCGAGAGACAACCACACAAGTTGTGCGCGAAGAACTCCGGAGGTTGTTCGCAGCGTCGCCGACCCAAGTTAATTCGATTGCTGACGTAGTCCGAGTTGAAATACCGTGGTCATTGGGAGTTCCCGAAGTACAGTTGGAATCGCGACACCCTCAGCCTGAAGCGATGGCCTACGCCGTTGTCGCCCGCCCTCAAAGTACCCCTCCGCGCCTACGTCAGGGCAACGTAACGCTGCAGTTGCGTCGTCCGCCACCGCTGCCACCGCCAGTTGGCCCACCCGTCATCCAGCGCAATTACCAAAGGAAGACAGACGTCTGGCGTGTTCCTGACCATAGCCCGCTCTGCTACCACTACGAAGAAGCGGATCACGTCTACCGCCGATGCCTATACGGTGACTTCGTACTGCGAGGCTTCCACGTCAACGCGCCGTGCCCGCAGCCAGGTGAACGCCCTCGTGATATCGCCGACTACCTAGCCGCCACTCAATGGGGCCCTCGACGACCGGGACATTCGCCATCACCCAACCGCTAATTGTCCCGCAACGCCGACCGTACACTGACCCAGCCAGGGCCCATTCTGCAAGCCCATATCCGGAAAACTAAAAGCAGCAACTGATGGAAGTGCGGTTGCTGCTCCAACAGTGTTCATCGAGACGTAATTCTGGGCGTTGGACATCCTGAACCAACACGGCGCAATCCTCGACCTCAAGTCGAAGTAGATAATGGTATCAGAAAATAAGGCGATAGCGCTGGAGAGCTCTCGTAGTCACAGCACCTTGAGTGTGCTCGAAGATCACGTGAGCATCCAGCATCGCTACAGCATTGTCATTTCCGTCGGCACCGAAATACCCAGTTGATTGTAGAAGTGGTTGTAGAAGGCACCATCGAGGTAGATCAAAATCTACTCCTGGATCTTGAAATTTTCGTCGCAAGAAGGATCACTCGGCTGCAAGGAGCAAAAGCGAAAGTAATGCTAAACAACTTCAGCGTGAAGCTCAAGCAGGTCAACAAGGACACGAAGATCGCATACCTCGAGGAAATTGCGGAAACCAGCAATGCCCATTGCGTGAAGAAAACATCGCGTACTACATTCCGGCACCCTGGTATTCCTACTAATGATGAAGAGTACGAGAACATTCGCGCTATCCGAAGACGTGCGCAGCAAAAAGCATTGCGCACTATGGGTCTTGAAGATCTGCGTGCTTCTCTAGGAGCGCAGCGCGACAACGGTGGAGAGATTTCTGCGCGACGCTGGATGTATGTGAAACCGTGGCTACTATCTGGGGTGTCACCAGCCGATTTCGGATGTCAGCACAGCAGTAATACCCTGTTATCGCACTCTCATTACACGAAGGACTAACTGTGAAACAAATTGCAGAAGAATACTGTAGGCGTATTTCTTGATCTGGGCATCGCGGTACATGCAGCGTGTCTTCGGCTGACGGACAACCTCCGCGAACGTCTATGGATGCAATCGACCTCCCCTTCACCATGAAGAACTTTCAGCGGCTATAGTTGATACCAACGAAAATTCTTCCCCGGCCTCGACGAAGTGAGCTATCAAGCTATAGCGCGCATTTCCCGCCACTACCACCTCCGACTGCTAGAAATGTACAATACTTCGTGGATAAGTGGTAAAGTGCCTGCCGAATGGAAACTCGCTAAAATTGTACGTGCCATCAAGCCTGGGAAACAGCCGACGAGCTACGCATCTTTTCGACCTATCGCCCTACTCAGCTGAATCGGGACACTAATGGGAAAAAATGAATCATAAGCAAATGACATGGTTCCTTGAAACGCGAGGCATCTATCGATCCCAAAAAGATGGATGACTTTCGGCAGAATAGATCAGCCATGGACAATATAATATAACTGATTTCCTCCGTAGAAGTGCATCTAACTACTGGACATATTCCAACCGTCATCTTCCTTGACATCAAAGCAGTCTTCGATTCTGTTTCATATCGCTCACTTCTGGAGGCCCTTGAAGCTGTAGGCGTTGAGGACACCTTTACACATGACTATCCAACTATCTCGAAGGACTGCAGGTTTGTATAGTAACTCCAGAACTTATGACATCTTGCTGTGCTGTTGAAAAAGGAGGGCAGTCCTTAGCGCTTTACAATTCAACGTCACTCTCGTTCATTTGAAAGAGTCTACCAAGTGGGGTACATATCACATCTGTATATGAAGTGCGTCACGATCTCGTCGACTAACTCAGCAGCGACTACAGCGAGCCAGATACATGTCATCGTATCTTACAACGCGGAGGCTACATCTATCTCCAGAGAAGATCGTTCCTATGGCCTTTAAACGCAAGCGGTTGGTGGTCGAGCCCTTCCCTACGTACGTACACATCGCTTTCTCGATGTACCGATCGATCGTAACCTGTCCTGAACACCGGAAGTGAAAATATTACGGGTGAGAACCTCCAGCGCATCCACAAATACTAATTTTCTTGCTGGAACCCGGTTTGGTAGAGAGAGAGAGAGATAGAGAGAGAGAAGGAGGGGGGCTCTTTATTAGAAAAACAGAGCATTTTGCCGGCGCGTATATGACCGCTGGCATGCTACTCTGCATAGGGATGGGGAATGGAATTAAAAGATTCCAGAAGAGAGTGGGAGAAAAAGAGGATAAAAATAAATATGAAATGTCCGAGTGGACCTGATACTAATATGTACAGGTGACATGGCGGGTAAATTTAGGCTTTTGTAAAAGAAGGATGCAATTTTTAAAGCTTTCCTAGTTGACCAATTTCTGTCAGGTATTTGAACAATAAATCCAAAACCCGTCGCTGTTCTGAAGGGCCGGGCATTGGACCTAAGATGCTCGGTAACGTTAACGGTTCGTGGCAAATCATGTGCATTTGATGCTTAAAAAATTGTCTCTCGTCGCGGTACGCGGGGCATTCTAGTAATATGTGCTCAATTGTCTCTAAGTTGCGACAGTTATCACAGTATGGGTTAGTGGTAAATCCTATGCGGTACAAATAATTGTTCGTGTATGCCACGTTCAGTCGAAGACGATGGTACAATGCCTCTAAGTGTCGAGGAAGTGGTCGTGGAATTTTCGGTCTCATTCCTGGGTCAATGTAACGTAGGAAGTTATCTTGGTGAAGCGGCAGATTCAAGATGCGGTCTTTTTCTTGATAGGCACATTTTTTTGCCATGTTTGAAGCGTCAGCTTTTGTAAATTATATTCTTTTGAACTTGCGGTATTGGAGTCCATTTCTGGCAGCTTCGTCCGCTCTTTCATTTCCCGAAATGCCGGCATGGCCAGGTATCCACTGGAACTTTATGCAATGCCCAGCAATCTTAGCCCTGTGGGGAAGATAAGCAATGTCAAATGCTTCTGGTTGATTATTGCAACGCTTGTGCCTGTTCCACATACTTTGTAGGGCTGCTTTTGAGTCTGTGAAAATCCCCCATGTCTTTGGTAGAGACTTCCGGTCGATAGCGATGCTTCATAATGTTTATCTTGATGGCCTCCTACGCTATAGCCTTCCTATCCTGCAGGGACTGTCCCCAACTAATAAGAAAAGCTTCGAAGCGGCACGTAACAATAGCCTGCGTGTTTGTCTCGGCCTCCCGAAGGGGTCTTCTTGTTTAGGGACAGTAGCGAAGGCCTCCTGTTTAAGTCTTGACCTGCTACGAATTCAGGAAACCACCCGCATACATATAAGTCAGTGGCCCAAAACAAGAATCATTTCTTGAGTAATAACAAAATGCAAAACGGTTCCAGATTCGGGCAAGCTATGGGCGAAAGTCGACTCACTATCCCCAAACAGGCACCACAGATCATGGCACTAGAGTTCCCTCCGTTGATGCTGTCTCCTCTACGCATTCGAAAGTACATTCGCGGGACAGAGCGCAAGGAGAACATGTCTCAAGCCGTTATTTTACAGGCAGCACTGGCCTACATGAGCGAGAAGTACTCCACTACGAAGCACATAATTACTGACGGCTCCTCTACGCAACGTAGTTCTTCCTGTGGTATTTTCGTTCCTTCCACAGACCAGACATTTTCATGGAATTTATATCGAGTGACGTCATCAACATTGTCTGAACTGTACGCGATGAAACAGGCGTTAAAACACGTGCTACTGTAACTTCAACAACAATGGACAATCTTCACAGACTCGAAAGTAGCATTGCAAAGCCTTTGAACGAAAAGCCCTGAATAAAGCAATTGCAGTTTGGTCCAAGACATAGCAGACCTATACCACTTGGCATCTAACGCTAGACATGCGATAGCATTTCAGTGGCTTCCAGGGCATTGTGATATATTAGGTAATGAAAAGGCGGATGAGGCAGTTCGTAAAGGACATGATCGCATAAAATTTTTAAAAGTGTTTTTCAGTGAAAGTGAGGCTGGAGCTTTGCCGAAGCAATATCTACTCAGTGAACGGCGTAGAAGATGGCCTTCACCTTTAGGCAACTGCAAGGAGGAGGAGGAACAACATTTATTGTGCTCTGAATTGATGTAATTTTCGCGGTCTTCAGAAGGCTTCTTCCATCTTCTGATGGCGTCTTCCGGCTTCTTCAGACAAGGTCGGTTCCCCTAGTCCAGAGGTCCATTGACGACTGCTGTCCAGTGAGCTCGCCGGACCAATCCACGCTGGATGTCCAGGTTGTCGCTGGAGAGCATCCCCTCCCACTGTTCCGCACTCGCGTTTTCTACTCTGGATACCTGATCGTTCTTCTGACAGGCCCAGGTCACGTGGAAGAGGGTTGGCTTATCTCCGCACCACGGGCATGTGTCACTGTAGCAGGCAATTGCAAGTTTTATTCAACATCATCCCAGAAATCCAATCAAGGCTACGACAATGTCTACCATGGCATCTGGAGACCCGCTATCACCGGCTTCGACTGAACGCTGCATACACGAATAATCTTTTGTCCGCAATGGCCAGACATCAAATCCATGGTGCGAAAACCGTGGCGCGCTAGAATCTCTAGAGCACATCTTGCTCGAGGATAAGATGAACATGCAAAAGCTCAACCAAGGCCCCTTCACATTGACACAAATACTGGGTCCCTGGCCTTGCCCATCAACACAGCGCAAAGCCCTGAACTTCTTGATCTTATATATTAAGTCAATTGGTTTGCTGTCTCAAACTATGACTGACACACGTCGTCTCATCAAGACTGCGATTTTATTTTATTTTTATTTATAGTCTGCATGAGTCGCATCGGACACCTTCACTACTTCTGATAACGTCACATGACCTGTATTTTTTCTATTATTTTCCTTTTTTCTTCTGCCCACCTTCTTCTGTGGCCTTTCTTCTCCTTTGTCCCATTTTTTTAAGGAAGGCAGGGAAGGTAACCCCTGCTGAGTAGCATATAGGCGAAAATAATACTCTGGCTAAACACTCTGCATTTTCAATAAAGAGATTCCTCTCTCTCATCGATTCTGCCCCATCTACCTCGACGACCATAGTTCCTGAGCCACTCTTCGAAATAAATCTATGTGTCCCCCATGAGTAAGCCGCAGCAACAGCTCAGAAGTCTTCTCCTACGATACAAAGGCTGCTTTTCCGCGTCATCAAAGATTGGGCAAACACCAGTTGCAAAGCATCGCGTAATAACCGAAGAATCCGCCCGACCACTCCGTCAGAGCCCTTACCGAGTGTCGACGCGAGAACTTGAAGAAATAAGACAGCAAGACGACGAAATGTTGCGCGGCAACATCATCCAGCCGTCAAAAAGCCCGCATCTCCTGTGTTCTTAGTGAAGAAAGATGGAAGTCTGTGTTTCTGCATCGATTATAAGCGCTTGAACAAAATAACAAATAAGGACGTACACCCCTTCCCACGGATAGAGGACGCATTAGGTCCCCTCTGCAATTATAAGTACTTTTCGTTGATAGAATACCAGAGTGCTACTGAGCACACCTGACCACCGACGTTACCCGCTACGTGAAGACATGTTGAGACTGCCAGCGACGCAAGACACCACCGACATGGCAAGCGTGATTACTACAGCCGACCGAGCTTCCTTGCCGAGCGTTTCAGCCGATCGCGATGGATATGTTGGGGCCCTTTCCGACGTCAACATCTGGAAACAAGTGCATCGACGTGACCTTACCCACTACGCCGAAAAGAAGGCCTTGCCCAAAGGTAGTGCAGCGGAAGTAGCCAAATTTCTCGTGGAGAACATCCTGTTGCTACATGGTGCGCAAGAAGTCCTCATCACTGGCATAGGAACGGCTATTAAAGCTGAGCTTATTCAAGCCATCCTACCGTATAGTGAGACAAGTCACCGGAGGACCACTGCCTACCACTCGCAAATGAATGGCCTAACTGAACGTCTGAACAAGACGCTCGCCGACATGTTAGCGATGTACGTCGACGTCGACACAAGACGTAGGATGCCGTCCTGCAATACGTAATCTTCGCTTACAACACGGAGGTGCAATAAACAACGCCGATCACGCCGTTCAAGGTGATTTACGGCAAGAACACGCCGACAACTCTCGATGTCATGCTGCCGCATGCCGCCCACGAAGAGGATCTCGACGACGACGCCTATCACCAGCGCGCCGAAGAAGCCCGACAGCTCGGCCGCCTGCGAATCAAAAATAAGCAGAGGATCGAAAGCTTACACTGCAATCTTCTACGACGCCACGTTGAGTACCAGCCAGACGACCATGTTTGGTTTTGGACTCCAATACGCCGACGTGGACTTAGCAAGAATCTTTTGCGACGCTATTTCGGACCACACAATATCATCCGGCGTATTGGCGCACTTGACTATGAGGTCCTGCCAGACGGCATTTCGCGAACAAAGCGGCACTGCTCATGGCTTGAAATAGTCCATTTTGTTTGCCTTAAGGCCCTCTACCAACGCTAACTCTGAGACTGTGTTTGTTTGTTATTTCTCTTCACTCGACGTGCTTTAGTTTCTTGCGCTCGTGTTTGTAGCATATCGGGACGAGGCTTTTTCAGAGTGGGGCATTGACATGTACCTATTTTTTTAATGGGGACTGCATTTCACTCACTACTAACAAAGTTATCGCTCAGCACAAGACACGCCTGCATGATTGGACCTTACTGAAATGTTATCGACGCTTCTATTCGCTGTGTATTGTCACAGGTGCTTGTGTAATCTGATTGCATGAGCGACGCGGCTTGCGTAGTACTTTGTAGAAGACCCGCGGACACCAGCGATTACTCTGGATACTTCGATGAATCATGTATAAAAGGAAACGCGCTTGACCAGCAGATCAGATTTCCAATAATCGCCGACTGTGTTCGCTGCTGTTGTTCTCTGAGTGTCGCCTTTTTTTTTTTTTTTTTTTTTTTGAGGAGACGGGGTCAACCAATAAAACGCTAGTTTCGTCATGCATAGTTTTGCTGCTTTCTTCACTGTCACTATTGCATGACAATATCACTGTCTTTCGACACTTCTGACTCTGGGCGCTATAACGTAAAGCTGTTCTCTACTGGTTTTATTCCAATCTTTAGACGTCAAGCTTACGCCACTGCCGACGCAATCATGCGTCGGCAGTGGCGACGCTCCAACGCTCTCGTTTACAGGGGGTCTTTTTTATTTATTTGTCCACAGCCATCATGTGCATAACATCCACTGCCACCATATGGCGACGAAGCCCTTCGTGTGTATTTTCATATTATTAAGAAAAAGTGACTTCTAGAGCCAAAGCTGCGATTGTTAATGTGACATCGATTTAGCCAGCTCACTCGGTGGCGCAAACCACACAATCGAAACACGCACGCAGGTTATGCAAGCGGTCTTTTGGGGTACCTCTGAGAATACAAATCTTCGGCAGCTCTGAAACAGGCAATGTCTTCACACGAACCCTAAACAAACGCCGGCATGTTTACACCGTTGTGTGGGTCAGCCACTCTTTTTCAGCTGCTGCAATTGCCGTCCTGTTGATGTGTATCGTGGTTAAATTAATAACATTGTATTTTAGATGGATAACTGTCGCCGACTTTGCAGCACTGCGTGTAGCGCATCAATTAATCAGTCAGAAAGCTCGCCAACAGTGGTCCATCTGGTGCACAAAAGCAACCCCGCAAACTACTAGTTTCTGCAACACGCCTTGATCCGAGGAAAAGTTATCGTGAACATGAGGGAAGTTAACCCTCGGGCCGTTGTGAAAGCAATCGGTGGAGTCTTTCTGTAGGCACTAAGCTACTGCTTGTCAACGAAAATTCCCGAGCAGCTCGATCTGCCTCATGTCAACTGCGCTGATCTGCCGTTTTTTATAGCAGGTGATGGCATAAGCTTCACCCGTTTGCATTTGATCTTACATTGGATAAATGAGCTTCAGCTGATTTCGCAAGTGAGGGAATTTGCTTTTTGAAAACTCTTGTGCAGTTAGTTTCACCTTGCGCACCGCTTACCACAGCATAGCTTAGCTCTTGTATTTCGGTTATGGTTTTGAGTGGAATTCACAAATGTGAACTTCCTTTCTCATCGGAATGACCGACAGCCCCTAGAGACAAGCATATTGGTGCATAAAGACAATTGTTAACATTCAAAGTGAGTATCCCTGCAATGCGCAATGGAC
This sequence comes from Dermacentor variabilis, assembly GCF_050947875.1. Lineage (NCBI taxonomy): Eukaryota > Metazoa > Arthropoda > Arachnida > Ixodida > Ixodidae > Dermacentor > Dermacentor variabilis. The sequence goes on along the minus strand of NW_027460313.1, from coordinate 1,961,481 downwards.
AGTGCTCTCCACCGTGCTTCACACACTCAACCACCAGAATTTATTATTCTGCTTCACCTATAGCTTCTTACGTATCATATTTATATCTCATTCTATGAGTACTTTAATCGCACTATCATAGGACATGCAGGAAAGAAACAAAATAGGAGAGGCCCTGATGTCACGTTTTTGAAGCCGCAAATGCCGCCATGTTGTTGTGCCATCTCCCTTGCGCCTCCAGTCAACTCACCCGAGCAGATGGACGCGAGCTTTGAACTTGCATTGCTATGAGCCCTCGCAAGTGCCTGATGCTGATGCGCGTCAGAAGAAAGCCTACGAAACTTCTGTAACAGCTTCAGTCAAGCAGACGTGCTCCTGTGCTTTTCCGTGGCACGTTAAAGAAGGCGACGAAGACCCGCGCCGTGATTACTTCAGTGTCTCTGTTGCTGGCTGATACTTACACTCATAGACCCTAAACACAACTTTCAAGCTTACACATCATACTCCAAAGTCAGCTTGTCTAGAGAACTGACCGTGCTGCGAAAAAGACACGGGCTGAAAGAAACCTATCCCACTATTCAGAGGCCTAGAGTAGCAGCGAGGGCTATAGTAGCGTGGTTGCTATGGCAACGTTGACATTTGAGGTACCAGTCCCAGTACTCCGTTGGGAAATGTAGCACGTGACTTCTGCCACACTTTCTCCAACACGTCCGTGCTGGTCAGGGCCTCTCCTACTCTTTCCTCCCTCCATGGTCATAGGACAACAACGATCATCTTATGGGAAATTGCGTCGTAGTAACTTTGTACAGAGGCGAAAAAGGTTGTGTGCGGTATTTCAGATGAACAGGATATGTTACGGCCCGTGTTACGTTCTTTTAGTAGCTTTAACAAAGCACATGGGGCCCTATAACCTAAAGCTATTCCAATATATTCCAATATGTTTTTAGTCCAATTTCCTGACGTCAAATTTACGTAACCGCCAACGCAAGCTTCGGGCGGTGACCCGAAGCGTTGTTTGAACGGCCTAATCAAACGCTCTACTTGTTTATAGGAGGTCACTTTTGTTTGCTTTCAAAACGAATAACATTGCCTGCATTGAGCGGTTTTTCTTATCTAATTGGCTGACAACAAGCGAGGAGCCCGCTCAAGTGGAGAGGGTTTCGATAGGGCCGAATCAGCGCACTGAATATGGATAACCGGATGAAGAGGCAGGTGCCTCGTAAGACAGCTGACATAAGGAACTATAATATGGATAGAATTGAACATGCTCTCAGGTACAGAGGAAGCCTAAAAGCAATGAAGAAGAAACTAGAAAATGACAAGAATCACATGTATGCGTTAAGAGACAAAACCGGCAACATCATTACTAATATGGATGAGATAGTTGAAGTGGCTGAGGAGTTCTATAGAGATTTATACAGTACCAGTAGCACAAACGACGATAATGTGAGAGAGAATAGCCTAGAGGAATTGGAAATCCCACAAGTACCACCGGAAGAAGTAAAGAAAACCTTGCGAGCTATGCAAAGGGGGAAGGCAGCTGGGGAGGATCAGGACACAGCAGATTTGTTGAAGGATGGTGGAAACATTGTTCTAGAAAGACTGGCCACCCTATATACACAATACCTCATGACCTCGAGCGTACCGGAATCTTGGAAGAACGCTAACATAATCCTAATCCATAAGAAACGGTACTGCCAAAGACTTGAAAAATTATAGACCGATCAGCTTACTGTCTGTTGCCTACAAAGTATTTACTAAGGTAATCGCAAATAGAATCAGGGAAACCTTAGACTTCTGTCAACCAAAGGACGAGGCAGGATTCCGTAAAGGCTACTCAACAATAGACCATATTCACACAATCAATCAGGCGATAGAGAAATGTGCGGAATATAACGAACCCTTATATATATCTCTCATTGATTACGAAAAAGCGTTTGATTCAGTCGAAACCTCAGCAGTCATGGAGGCATTACTGAATCAGGGTGTAGACGAGCCATATGTAGAAATACTGAAAGATATCTAGAGTGGCTCCACAGCCACCGTAGTCCTCCATAAAGAAAGCAACAAAATCCCAATAAAGAAAGGCGTCAGACAGGGAGATACGATCTCTCCAACGCTATTCACAGCGTGTTTTCAGGAGGAATTCAGAGACCTGGAGTGGGAAGAATTGGGGATAAAAGTTGATGGAGAATACCTTAGTAACTTGCGATTCGCTGATGATATTGCCTTGCTTAGTAACTCAGGGGACCAAGTGCAATGCATGCTCACTGACCTGGAGAGGCAAAGCAGAAGGGTGGGTCTAAAAAGTAATCTGCAGAAAACTAAAGTAATGTTTAACAGTTTCGGAAGAGAACAACAGTTTACGATAGGTAGCGAGGCACTGGGAGTGGTAAGGGAATACATCTACTTAGGGCAGGTAGTGACCACGGATCCGGATCATGAGACTGAAATAATCAGGAGAATAAGAATTGGCTTGGGTGCGTTTGGCAGGCATTCTCAAATCATGAACAGCAGGTTGCCACTATCCCTCAATAGAAAAGTGTATAACAGCTGTGTCTTACCAGTACTCACGTATGGGGCAGAAACCTGGAGGCTTACAAAAAGGGTTCTGCTTAAATTGAGGACGACGCAACGAACTATGGAAAGAAGAATGATGGGTGTAACGTTAAGGGGTGAGAAAAGAGCAGATTGGGTGAGGGAACCAACGCGGGATAATGACATCTTAGTTGAAATCAAGAAAAAGAAATGGGGGGCATGGGCAGGACATGTAATGAGGAGGGAAGATTAACCGATGGTCATTAAGGGTTACGAACTGGATTCCAAGGGAAGGGAAGCCTAGCAGGGGGCGGCAAAAAGTTAGGTGGGCGGATGACATTAAGAAGTTTGCAGGGACAACATGGCCACAATTAGTACATGACCGGGGTAGTTGGAGAAGTATGGGAGAGGTCTTTGCCCTGCAGTGGGCGTAACCAGGCTTATGATGATGATGATGATGATGATGATGATAATAATAATAATAATAATAATAATTAAGTATCCAAGTTGGCAAGCGGCGACCTCCATTTCATGTAATACATTCGGAGAAAAAAGAAATGGCAGCGAGAATGATCTCACGTTTTCTGGTTGCCAAGACACTTACTGAAGCTTTCGGCCCAGGTTATAAAGACTCCAAGTTGGCAAGCGCCGACTTCCATTCAGAACTCCGCGAAAAGAAACAGCACGAAAAACTCTCTAATCTAGCGTTTTTCGGGAATCTTCCAGTGACGGTCACACCGCACCGCACAGTGAACACTACCCGCGGAGTCATTTCCGACGCTGATCTCATGGACCTGACTGAAGCCTAACTACTGGAGGGCTGCAGCTATCAAAGTCAAGAGAATAAAGATGAGGCGCGATGGCTAGGAGATGGAAACAAAGCACCTAATTCTAACTTTCGCATCAAGTATACTACTCGAGACCATTGAGGATGGGTACATAAAGATCCGAGTCAGACCGTACATCCCTAATCCTCTCCGATGCTTTAACTGCCGGAGATTTGGCCAGAGTTCACAGAACTGCTGAGCCCGCCAAACCTGCGCTAAATGTAGTGCCCAAGAACACCCATATGACAATTGCGAGAATGCTCCACACTGCGTGAACTTTGATGGGGAGCATTCCGCGTACTCGCGCTCCTGGCCATCATGGAAGAAAGAAAACGAAATAGTAACGATCAAAGTTAGGGAAAACATATCGTTGAAAGAGTCATGCAGGTGGGTAGCATACCTGCCAAAGAACAGCTTTGCCGTAGTGGCGCGTCAGGGGGCAGCGCCCAACGGCCTCCGGCGGCTGTCCGACCAACACCCAGTGAGGTGGCAGTGGCGCCATCTGTCCCCCCGGCGGCTGCAGCTAGCGCTGCTCCGCCGCCACAGCAGAAGAGGCCACCTACCTCTAGGATGGTGGCATTAAAGGTTTCGTCTACGGAGACGAGGCCTTCACATCAAACGCAGCGCTCGCCAGAACACCTGTCCAGGGCCTCGGAAGAGGCGATGGACACAACCCGCCAGACGGCGCCGCCAGCGCCTAGGGTCGGCGAGATTCTCGCAATGGCTCCACAAAAGAAAAACACCCCATCACGGCACCCGGAAAGGTCTCTGTGAGCTAAATCCTTCTTCTCAAATGCAAAGCAACAAAACCACATTCAACATGGATACACAAATAGTACACTGAAATGTCAGAGGTCTCCTCCACAATCTCGAGGACATTAAAAAACTCCTACATAAAATATTCCAAGAAATTATGCCTTCCAACCACTCAGAAGCAAAAATCGACTGTGGCAGACATCATCAGTCCCTTTCCACATAAGTATGAGGCTCGGAGCAGGAGCTATGGCGCTTGAAAGTAACCGTTGGCTTGACGAACCAACCGACTGAGCTACCTTTCGGGCAGCATTGAAGGATCACGAGTTCAAATCACATGTATGTTCCTTTTTTCCCCCTTTTTTTTCTTTCTTTTTAATGTATTTTCCTTCATTTTATCACTGTACGGAAACCCTCCTAAAAAAATTATATATCCTCAATTATGTGTGGCCACACATGTGCAGGTCATAAATACCAGGTTCTCTAGCCGAGTGCCATCCATGCGGTATAACCGAGCTCAGATTGCTCCACCTTGACTGATCAAATAGGGCACCACTGTAGGTTAAATGAGGCGTACAACTCCTGTGGGACCCGCCGTGGTTGCTCAGTGGTTATGGTGTTAGACTGCTGAGCACGAGGTCGCGGGATCGGACCCCGGCCACGGCGGCCGCATTTCGATGGGGGCAAAATGCGAAAACACCCGTGTACTTAGAATTAGGTGCACGTTAAAGAACCCCAGGTGGTCGAAATTTTCGGAGTCCTCCACTACGGCGTGCATAATCAGAAAGTGGTTTTGTCACGCAAAACCCCATAATTCAATTTTTAATTTAACTCCTGCGGGGACGGTAGAGTATCCGTCTCCAGTGCAAGAGGACCGTGGTACAAATCCCGATGCCGCGCAATTCTCCACCGGAAAATACAAAAAAAAAAAAACCGTGTGTTGCGAAAATTGCACAAACAGGCCTGGAGTGCGGCCTGATCCCGGTGACCAGAACCGGCAACGCACTCTCTCACCAGAGCAGGATTGGCCACCCTGGTGCAGTACTTGGCCACAACCTCCTATATGAATACAACAATCAAACCCCTGCCCTCAGTCCCCAGCAGCCGCGAAGCAACTGACCACGGCGGCGGTCAGATCTGTGACGCTGCAGAGGGTGCTAAGAATACCTGGCTCCGGACAGGCCGCCATTGGAATCTGAACCTGGCAACGTTTAACGTTAGAACGCTATCTAGTGAGGCGAGTCTAGCAGTGTTATTGGAGGAATTAGAGGGTAGTAAATGGGATATAATAGGGCTCAGTGAGGTTAGGAGGACAAAAGAAGCATATACAGTGCTAAAAAGCGGGCATGTACTGTGTTACCGGGGCTTAACGGAGAGACGAGAACTAGGAGTCGGATTCCTGATTAATAAGGAAATAGCTGGTAACATACAGGAATTCTATAGCATTAACGAGAGGGTGGCAGGTCTTGTTGTGAAACTTAATAAGAGGAACAAATTGAAGGTGGTACAAGTCTATGCCCCTACATGCAGTCATGATGACCAGGAAGTCGAAAGCTTTTATGAAGACGTGGAATCGGCGATGGGTAAAGTCAAAACAAAATACACTATACTGATGGGCGACTTCAATGCCAGGGTAGGCAAGAAGCAGGCTGGAGACAAGTCAGTGGGGGAATATGGCATAGGCTCTAGGAATAGCTGAGGAGAATTATTAGTAGAGTTTGCAGAACAGAATAATATGCGGATAATGAACACCTTTTTCCGCAAGCGGGTTAGTCGAAAGTGGACGTGGAGGAGCCCGAATGGTGAGACTAGAAATGAAATCGACTTCATACTCTGCGCGAACCCTGGCATCATACAAGATGTAGACGTGCTCGGCAAGGTACGCTGCAGTGACCATAGGATGGTAAGAACTCGAATTAGCCTAGACTTGAGGAGGGAACGGAAGAAACTGGTACACAAGAAGCCAATCAATGAGTTAGCGGTAAGAGGGAAACTAGAGGAATTCCGGATCAAGCTACAGAACAGGTATTCGGCTTTAACTCAGGAAGAGGACCTTAGTGTTAAAGCAATGAACGACTATCTCATGGGCATCATTAAGGAGTGCGCAATAGAAGTCGGTGGTAACGCCGTTAGACAGGAAACCAGTAAGCTATCGCAGGAGACGAAAGATCTGATCAAGAAACGCCAATGTATGAAAGCCTCTAACCCTACAGCTAGAATAGAACTAGCAGAACTTTCTAAGTTAATCAACAAGCGTAAGACTGCGGGCATCAGGAACTATAATATGGATAGAATTGAACAGGCTCTCAGGAACGGAGGAAGCCTAAAAACAGTGAAGAAGAAACTAGGAATAGGCAAGAATCAGATGTGTGCGTTAAGATACAAAGCCGGCAATATCGTTACTAATATGGATGAGATAGTTCAAGTGGCTGAGGAGTTCTATAGAGATTTATACAGTACCAGTGGCACCCACGACGATAGTGGAAGAGAGAATAGCCTAGAGGAATTCGAAATCCCACAGGTAACGCCAGAAGAAGTAAAGAAAGCCTTAGGAGCTATGCAAAGGGGGAAGGCAGCTGGGGAGGATCAGGTAACAGCAGATTTGTAGAAGGATGGTGGTCAGATTGTTCTAGAGAAACTGGCCACCCTGTATACGCAATGCCTCATAACCTCGAGCGTACCGGAATCTTGGAAGAACGCTAACATAATCCTAATCCACAAGAAAGGGGACGCCAAAGACTTGAAAAATTATAGACCGATCAGCTTACTGTCCGTTGCCTACAAAGTATTTACTAAGGTAATCGCAAATAGAATCAGGAACACCTTAGACTTCTGTCAACCAAAGGACCAGGCAGGATTCCGTAAAGGCTACTCAACAATAGACCATATTCACACTCATCAAGTGATACACTCATCACACTCAACACTCATCATACACTCAACACTCATCATATTCATCAAGTGATAGAGAAATGTGCAGAATATAACCAACCCTTATATATAGCTTTCATTGATTACGAGAAAGCGTTTGATTCAGTCGAAACCTCAGCAGTCATGGAGGCATTACGGAATCAGGGTGTAGATGAGCCATATGTAAAGATACTGGAAGATATCTATAGCGGCTCCACAGCCACCGTAGTCCTCCACAAAGAAAGCAACAAAATCCCTATAAAGAAAGGCGTCAGACAGGGAGATACGATATCTCCAATGCTATTCACAGCATGTTTACAGGAGGTATTCAGAGGCCTGGAGTGGGAAGAATTGGGGATAAAAGTTGATGGAGAATACCTTAGCAACTTGCGATTCGCTGATGATATTGCCTTGCTTAGTAACTCAGGAGACCAATTGCAATGCATGCTCACTGACCTGGAGAGGCAAAGCAGAAGGGTGGGTCTGAAAATTAATGTGCAGAAAACTAAAGTATTGTTTAACCGTCTCGGAAGAGAACAGCAGTTTACGATAGGTAGCGAAGCACTGGAAGTGGTAAGGGAATACATATACTTAGGGCAGGTAGTGACCACGGATCCGGATCATGAGACTGAAATAACCAGAAGAATAAGAATGGGCCGGGGTGCGTTTGGCAGGCATTCTGAAATCATGAAGAGCAGGTTGCCAGTATCCCTCAAAAGGAAAGTGTATAACAGCTGTGTGTTACCAGTACTCACATATGGGGCAGAAACCTGGAGGCTTACGAAAAGGGTTCTGCTGAAATTGAGGACGACGCAACGAGCTATGGAAAGAAGAATGATGGGTGTAACGTTAAGGGATAAGAAAAGAGCAGATTGGGTGAGGCAACAAACGCGGGTAAACGACATCTTAGTTGAAATCAAGAAAAAGAAATGGGCATGGGCCGGACATGTAATGAGGAGGGAAGATAACCGATGGTCACTAAGGGTTACGGACTGGATTCCAAGGGAAGGGATGCGTAGCAGGGGGCGGCAGAAAGTTAGGTGGGCGGATGACATTAAGACGTTTGCAGGGACAACATGGCCACAATTAGTACATCACCGGGGTAGTTGGAGAAGTATGGGAGAGGCCTTTGCCCTGCAGTGGGCGTAACTAGGCTGATGATGATGATGATGACCAATTACCGCTTTCAAAAAAGTAATGGTATTACTTTACGATTGCTTCCAAAAAGTTTTCATGCAACAAGAAGAAAAAAGCAAAGTATAAAGGGACGCCAACCTCTCTTCAAGGCGACATACACTTGTCAAGATTTCACGCCCTTCCCCCGCCCCCATGTGCCTCCACGACACCTCACGACACTACCAATGTTCTGGCGCTGTACACAGCTTACTGGTGCATATTTAACGCAATTAATAAATTACTTTAGCCATGAAATTACAGCCACCAAATATTTCACATTACTAAATCACTAGACAACTAATCCATCACATAAATTACTGAAAAAGTATTTCAATTACTGTAAGTAATCCAACTGTTGTGATGTTTGCTGATATGCATGATATGCTGAAATTCATGACATCCATGCCTTGCACTCTTTCAGGTTCTAGCAGAGCACCTTGAGAACCGAGCCCCTGATCAACCTGTTCCACTACCATCACCAATCGAAGAGTTTGAAGCAGCCAGTGTGACACAGCCAGATAATGTTGAGTTTCAAGTAGCCAAACACGGCACTTATGTTCGCGATCGTGTATCAACACGCAAAAAACCACGGAACTTTAGACAAGCAGCGGCAAGGTGCATGACATCGTGGAACTGCACCCGTGTTTACAATCTAATCAGATGTTAGTGCTTCGGCATTCTTCCAGCAGCAAGTTCCCAGTGACATTTTAGCGCGTTTTTTCTCCGTCATTAGAACGTGCAGCTACATGAAAAGACATATGTACCAGCTAAGATTTCCAACGCGCGAGAAGGTGCACACATCGCTCTCGCTGTTGACACACTCAACATCGTCGTTGCCCCCGTTGCCGCCATCGTTTTCTGTATCGGCTGTCGGTTCGAACATGTACGGCGAAAATACAAGCTCTCCGAGACAGCGAGAACGTTCCATAATGCTTACAACACAGCTGTGAAGCCAGAACACAGCAGCGTGCTACGCTCTGAAATGGCGGCGCCGACCGGCGATCCCCGTGAATGACGTCAAAGCGGTCCCGACCAATCACGGGCAACAGCGGCGTTCGCGCGATGCCCTGAGGCGCTGGTGCGCGTTTTCTTGCAAGAAACAGCCGCTTGCGTTTGTTTCCGCCCTTTTTAAACGAGATATTCGTGTTCAGTGGACTCAAAACTGTAGAATGCCGCAGGGAAGTCATTTTCTTTTTCGAAAAGTGTTTCAGCTTCCCTTTAAGGCCCAAACATAGAGGACCATGGCTTCGCTGTCGTCTGCACGGAAGCCAGCAGCAGCACGATACGGAATGCGCCAACATGCGACTGCCGCTCCACGTGCGACACAAGCAGCTGTGACGAGACACGCACACACATTGTCTCTCTGCGCTATCTACAATGTTGGATACACTGAACAATCGTCCACTATCACAATAACAAAAATTATATGACAGTGCTCTCAAGGGAACTCCGTGCAGAAAGCTCTGCTCACGGTACTGAGGTTCCTGAGCTGTACAGGCTTTCATGAAGGAATTAAAAAGTGCCGCCTGCTACAAATGTATGGTGTATTTATACGGTTACTTTATGTGTGCTCGTCTCTCTGTCTCTGTGTATTTCCTTAATGGTCTCTTTCTTATTTGATCTCTCTACCCCTACCCCCCGAGCGGGGTAGTCAAACAAGGATACCTCTCGTTAACGTCCTTGCCTATCTATAAGTCTTTTCTCTTATTATATTTGGATTTAATGCAATAAGTAACGCTTTCCGCACACTGTTAAAAAAGAAAGCTGCCACCCTGTGTCAACAGTCAAATTCGTTCTCGGAGGCTGAACTGAGTCGCGTGCAAAAACGAGGTCATTCCCCGGTCGCAGGCATATCCGGAACTGCAGCATGCAGCAACGTCACAGTTGTCTTTGTGCTTCACGCCAGATTAAGTTTTAAAAATAACAGGGCAGAAAAGAAAAACTTCCCAGTCTCGACCATCTTGACTGGGTCCGGCTGCACGACAGGAACGTGCGTGTACAGCGCTGTCTCGGCAATGAAGAAACTGCCCACGCGGAACTTCAGAAGGGGACACGTGTCAGTGGGAATACTATAACCTAAATTGAAACGCGCTCTCCCAAAATGTCATGTCTTCCTCTCATTCTCGCTCTTGCCCCTAATGGAGGTTGTCCCCTCCTCCAACATCCAAAGTGCACCGTAACAACCTGGATGGTTCATCGAGCGGCACCAGCCGCACATTTCAATACGAGAGCTTCGGAGGCCCACAGAGCATTTGCAGATTGGATTGCAGAAAGAAAAAAAAGGATGCTCGAATAGCGATGAATCGAGAAGAATGCGGATATTTTAGAAGAACAGCTTCCGAATACCGAATCGAATACTGAATAATTCCAATTTCTAAGCAAAGTGAAATATAAAGGATGCGTGGAGTCCATTTAGCAAAGAAGAATCGGGTACGCTGTATCAGGAACGCAGCCGCAGGTGGTACCTGAAAGGTCGTATGCGTGCTCCAAAGGGCGTGTGCGCACCGCACTTAGGTAGAAAGGACGTAACCAAATACGCAAAGTTACACTTATCTGCGTATTTGAAAGCTTACATGCCTAACTTATGTTCCAGCAAGTTTCGTTCTTACGTCATGCTGTTGACGTCATGCCATCGTCATGATACAGCCTTCGTGATACAGTCGTGGTGACGGTATTGTCATCCCACTGTCATCCCAGCGTTGTCATGCCATTGTGGTCATTGCGCTGTCGTCATGCGTGCATTGTCACACCGTTGTGGTCGTGCCGTTGGGATAGTGCCATCTTCGTCATTATAGCTTTGTCATTCGGTTGTCGTCATACCGTCGTCGGCACGCCATTGTATATCATACGCTCGTGACCATGCCATCGTCCTGATGCCGTGTCGATCGACAGCTGATGCTACAATCTACCACGATGCTACGTGGAATACCAGCCCAGAAGCCATGTTTGGCTTTAGGTCTCGATGCAGTGACGTGTGCTTCTCCTTTTGTTTGCAACATCAGGACGATGCTTTTTAGAGGGGGGAATAGACACGGCGTACTTTGTCTTTCGGGCATAGCTCTTAGGGAGCCTGTTCCTGTGGCGGGCGTCGGCGTCGTCCGTCGGCGTCTTCGTAGCCGACCAAACGAGCACAGCGAAGGATGAAGGAGCGAACGCTGAGCGCAGATCAAAGACGGCGATAGCGAGGAGAGCGCGAGGAGGGCAGCGGAGGAGGGCGTAGCGAAACGATGTGCCTGAAAACAGAGGAAGGGGTATCGAGAAAACGTGAGAAGAAAAACGTAGGGCCGCGCAAGACGGGCTTTGCGGCGACGATGGCTACGAGATGACGCCAGAGTAGCGCGCGTCTTCTGTATGGAAACAAAGCGCTGCATAAGTGGAAGTTGGCGGCAGCTGCTGTGAATCGCGCCCACGCGTTGCCCACGCGCTGCCTGTCGATCTCCCGATTGGCGAGGCAGTCGCACCAAGCTTCTTTGCGTTTTCAACGTGCCACACGAGGCAGATTGTCGGCGCTAGCCTATATATCGCGAAATGAAAACACTGTACAGCTGCGCTCAATTTTCGCATCAAGGATCGCATTCGTCGATATTTTTTTTTTTTTGCCGGTGACCGCTTTTCTCAGGTTACCAGGTATTCTGCAGCGTTATCACGCGGCGCAGGACGCGCCTTCCTGCATCAGAACGTCCTCAATTATTGTAGCCGATTCTATCTGTTACATGTGCTGTCGCCGAATCATTCATCAGATTGTATGAACGACGCGATAGTGCTGTACTTTCTGGAAGGCACCAGCAATGACGGTGGAACCTTCGATGAGTCATGTGTAAAAACCGCCGCGCTTAGCCCGGGTATCTTCTCGACAAGTTCGCTCGCCGCTAGCCTTGTGCTGAGTGTTACTCATTATGCTGGGCACAGGTTCGCCAACTAACAGTTTCGTTACTTGCGTTGTGCCACTGTGGTTGCATACCATCCTTACAACGGGCGACAACACAAGAAAATAAACATAAATAAAATTTACCGGCCGCACGACTCGAGCACAGGCCCTTAGCACAGAAAACCGCAATTGAAACCATTACCCTGTAAACTCTCACGCCGACAAGCGGCATAGACAGCCCTCAAAATTTCCGTCGGACAAGCCAGCACGTTAATGTGCCTGGCGCGTTTTGATTTGGCCATTTCGACAGGCGGAACAGCTGCAAGTAATAGCGAGTATACGTGTTTGCAGAGTCCCATTGCCTTCTGCATTAAAAAAAATATGAATTGGCTTGACATTTAGGCTAATATGCCCAAATAAAGCATAGTAAACAAAGCCGCAAGCACGTCTCAAGCCACAAGCACGAAGATCAAACAAATCCACCTACTAGCCATCATTTTCATAGTACCTGAATGATCGGAGCGCCAAAGTTCCTTTTCATTATTTTTTAATTTGATTTTTTATTCTAGTGTTCTACGTGCCAAAGTCAAGATTTAATTACGAGACACGCCGCAGTGAGGGACTCAGCATTAGTTTTGAACAGCTGGGGTTCTTTAACGTGCACCCATTGCATAGTACACAGGCGTTTTCGCATTTCACCCCCATCTAAATGATGCCCTCGCGGCACTGATTCCATCCTGCATCCTCTAGTAATTCTTGTATTTTTTATATCACAGACACGCAAACATAACATACCTAAAAAAAGAACGCATATGAAACAAAACAAAAATAAAGGTAACATGAGTGACGTGCCATACGCGATCGCGTTAATAGAAGTTCATAACACGCGTAACAACTCTCTTATGCAAACACGAAAGTCGAGTTTGTTCAATTAATAAGAAGCAAACAATCATTCTAAGTATAATTAGCAACAAATGTACTAACGGTTTTTTCATGTTGTTGTCCACAAGAAAACTGTTAGATAGCCGAAGGGAATCTCTACATTGTGGTATTACCATGGGCCAAGTACTCTGTCTACAAAAAAAAAAAAGTGCACATCTCTCTAAAGTAGTTTAATTTTTTGCATAAACATGCTTGCTGTTCATCATATTTACGGCACGCAGTCCATCAAATAGTTCTCAACAGGACCATCTGGGCCGTCACAGTGTGGTTACTTGGTGGTTGTCTTATTTCCCACGTGATGAGCACAGCGAACTCTTTATACCGCAGTTAGTCATAAAGGGTGCTCGCAGGTGGGTTTGCAATGTACGTTCAATTTACATGCTTACCGAAAACCATATATTAGGGCTTACTCGATACAGCAATAACGTTTCGGTTCGTTTGTACTGGCACCCAAAAAAAAAAAAAAAGAAGTCGCAGTTTCGCCAGAAAGGCGAAGGATTGATTACGATGGCAAACTATTAGACCGCTTTACGCTCTAAGGTTGGTAGGCTTATTAGCTTTATAAACTGCTGTAAACACACCCTTACAAACTAAATTAAGGCAGACATGAACACATCGCACTCGATGACCGTGGGCACTTCCTGTCAGAAGGCTGGTGCGATAAAAAGCAGCAGCAGGGGGACGCGAATTCCCCTTCGCATTGCATCTCGCTTCAACGAGAACGAGGCGTGATAGAACAAAGCGCACACGAAGGGATCAGCTATCTCGGGCAGAAAACCTCCAAAACAGCCGCGCCATGCGCAGCCACGGCAGGAGTAAAAGCGCCCCCCCCCCCCAGCAACGCGCACATCCCCCCCTCCCTCTTGCGCGGGTGAACAGACGGCGCGCACCCTCGCCACCTTCCTCCCTTGCGTGCGCGAGAAGACGCCGCTGCACCCAGCCACCATCCTTCTCAGCACACCCTCGCGTGCTTCCCCTCGCACCTACAGCATGCGGCGCGCGGTCACGATCTTATCGCACTTGCACTTTATACGGAACCTCACGCCGGAAATTCGACAGGAGTTCCCACATAACTGCTATCGCAAATGAAGCTTCCTGCGCAGATTGCGGGCAGCGCTATTGGCTTCAAAAGGCAAGTAGTACAGATGCATTATTGCGTTCAAGGAGTGAGCACCGGCCTCCCGTCGGCCAGGTGCCTCTCCTACAGTGATACTATTATGACTAGGGATCCGTTGAAACTGAATCCGATAGCCGGACGGTAGGGCTCTTTGGCTATTGATTTAGAATATGCCAGCTGAACATACCACTAAGTGAATTCGGTGACTGGAACGTATATTGCCGCCTTGAGAATTCGAAACAGTTCTGCCGAAGTACATAACGTCAAAACCGGCGAATTGGAACTTCCATTTTGTGCCAGGGCGTCAAAAACACACTGCTGTAATTCAGCATGAACGTGCCCTATCTTTTTCCTTTCTGTTTTGTTTTCTGCTACATATCCGTTCAGTGTATTGATATTGGTGTGAGTTCAATAAAGTTCAATTGTAAGCGCTGTGTTCATTTTTCTTACCTTTGTATCAAGTCTTACTTTCGCGCTGCTCGCCTGAAGAACAGAATACCAACTCGCCCAGGAAACCACCCTATGTTGCAATGGGCTCATTTGCAGGAACGCCGGAAACTTATCCTCTACTAGATGCCTTGGTGACATTTGTTAAAGCGTGAAATAATTAGAGCCAATTTAATGAGGTAAATATTGCCACACGCTAGTAACGCTGGAAGCCGAGGATAAAGAAGTGTGTGCGGTAGCTGCTGCAGAAACGAACAGTAAACGACCGTTCGCTTGGAACTAATTGCTTGCCGTTTCCTCTCACGACAAACTAAGGGAAGTGCTGGATACGCGTAGGCCCTATGTCTACTGGTTCTGGACCAGAAGCTACCAACGCCAGTACGTCGGGGACGGCATAAATCCATCGTAGCAGCCATCGCCTCCAAGGTCTTGCACCGCAAGTCCCCTGACAAGCTCTGCTTGGAAGATGTCAACAACAACCACAAGCCAAACCGAGGGGATCCCAAACGCTGCTGTACCATGCATTGTCAACGCACCTCGAATGCCTAACCCGTTCCACGGTGACGTCTTTGAGGACGTCGAAGACTGGTTAGACCATTTCGACGGGGCCGCCGCCTTTAATGACTGGGACGATTGCCGTAAGTTGAAGATCGTCTACTTTTCCCTTTCAGACGCTACAAAAGTGCGTTACGAGAACCACGAAGCTTCATTTACCAGCTGGCAGGAGTTTTACCAACTGCTTCGCCATGCCTTCAGCACCTCTAAGAGGAAAGAAAGAATCGAACAGGCACTATCTTCGAGGTTCCAAATGCCGAACAAAACCATCACCATGTTCGTCGAAGACATGACGCGATTCTTCGGTCGGGCCGACCGACTAATGCCAGAAGACAAGAAGGTGTGTCAGTTAATGCGATGATAAAGGACCAGCTTTTTGCGGGCCCCGTGCGCAATCCTCCTACAACAGTGTCTCAGTTCGTCCGTGAGGCAACAATCATGGAACGCATACTTCGGCAGCAGCTCTCGCAGTATGAACGCCAGACCACCATGACTGCTGCATGCTCTCTTCTACTTGAAAATGATGACATGGAGTTTCTTACCGAATACGGCAGGTTGTTCGAGAAGAAAAACACGTGTTATGCATCGGCTCCAACACCTCCGAGTGCCGCGGCTATTAGAGACGCCGTTCGGGAGGAAATCCCTGGCCACCAACACGTACCGAACCTCCCACGTTATCGTACGCGGATGCTCTTCGGGCTTCTACGCCGTAGACGGCTCGTTTCCCATAGCCGCCTGCTGGGATTCCTCGACGCTTCCCAAGTCCAATCCACCACACGACTCTGCAAGCAGCCTTTCATCCCAGCCTGGGCAAGACTACAGTATGGCGTGCTCCCGAAAACAGTCTGTTGTGCTACCACTGTGGGGAGGCAGGACACTTGTATCGCGAATGCCAGTACCGACGGATTGGCCTGCAGGGATGCCACCCAGACGCCCGTTGCCCGCGCTATGGCGAACGCCCGCACGAATTCCAGGAATACTTGGAAAGCAACCGTTTTCCTCCTCCCTGCAGCGAAGACAGTCACGGTCGCCGTCACCTCGTCGGCACGCATCACCAAACAGTGCTCGACCCGCCTTTTATTCCACTGGAGTCAACAGCGGAAGCCCGCGCCTGGGAAACTGAAAACGGCAACCTCTGGGGGTAAGGCCGGCTGTCTTGCGAACCGTCTAATGTCCTCCGTCGACGCCACCCCCTCGCGACGTACCACTGACGCCGTCATTCGAAACCGCCAAAGGAACTTCCGCTGCTATTACTGTTTATGTCGACTGTTATGCGGTAACTGCACTTTTCGATAAGGGAGCAGATTACTAGGTTATGAGTGCCTCACTGGCCACTCGGCTACGCAAGGTGCTGACAGCGTGGAGCGGCCCACATCTGATCACGGCTGGAGGACACCTCGTGTCACCCATTGAATGATGCACCACCAGACTTGCAATTTCTACTTGGACCTTCGTAGCGTCTTTCCTTGTCCTGCCCAAGTGTTCTCGGATGGTTATAATGGGTATGGATTTTGTTCAGAAATATGGGGCGATCACGAATCTGCGTGACTTGTTCGTGATTCTTTCTAACTGTGATTCTTCGGATTGGAGTGTGGAGGATGAACATCATCGCGCGGCTTTACGCGTGGTCGATAACTGCGTGACGTTACCGCCTCGAAGTAGCATCTTCGTCCTCATTGAGTGCCCACAAGACCAACTAAGAACAAGCATCGCCAAAGGTAACCTCTCCATTTTGCTGGATCGAGAAGTCGGCGTCGCACGAGGTCTCGTAGAGCTCCAAAGTAGGCAAACCACGACGCTAGTTACGAAGTGCAGTGGCGGATACAAGCACATCGCGAGGCATACCCCCAATGCCTACTTTGAAGCACTGGACGAATCCAACGCCTGTGCTTCTGTAACGACAATCTCGATTCAGGAACACAGCAATGTGGACTTGACCAGTCCCATCAACGTCAATCCACAGCTGGAACAATCCGAAAAGGAGAGGCTCCTCAGTTTGCTATCATCATTTAGCGACTGTTTCACCACCACGTTGAAGGTCAAGCAGACTCCTTTAATCAAAGAAATAATCATCACTGACCCGACCGTCCAACTTGTTCACCAACACGTTTACCGCGTGTCGCAGAGAGAACAGGATGCTATTCGTCATCAAGTTACACAAATGCGAGATGACGATGTCAGTGAACCATCGACAAGTCCTTGGGCTTCACCTGTTCAAGTTCAAGTATATTGTTTGTTATTGCATGTACAAGAAACGGACTTACATATTATATACAGCCTCAGGAGGTCCTAGATTGATAAACTGCCAAGGGGACCTCCTATCATTAGTGGGTGCATAAGAGTATTAGAGCAGGAAATGGAGGGCGAACAAACAAAAAAAGGAAAAAAAGAAAAACGCGTCACGAAATACAATTCATCGGGAACAAGTTATAATAAATAGAAAACAATTTGATATGCATTAAAACAGCGCTATACAATAATATCACAATAAATAATCATAAGCACGAATATCCAGTAATGTGTAACAAAAAATTTGGCTCTTCTACATATTACTAACGAAGAGAAATACAATGTGTTTTACAGAAATATGAAGCCTAACGATACAATAATAAAAGTAATCTAAGAAAATGTAATAACTATGAAAATTTATTTATGACAAATGAAAAGATGGTCCTGCTAACAGTATTCTTTTCATGTTGTGTTTAAAACATTGCAGTGATAGATATGACAATATTAACAGGGATGCGATTCCAAAGTGAAATACCATAGAAGCGAAGTGTAAATTTTCCATAGTTGGATCTGACTTTAGGTAAGAGAAGATTATTGCATTCTGAAAACCTAGTATTATTTTTGTTCATGAGGTTATCAAAAGGAAGGCTGCGTAATGATATCTCACGATGAAAGAGACGAAATGTAATGAGTGAGAACTTGTGATAGAACAGCTGTTGAATGGGCAAAACGTGAATATGTTGATAGCTAGGTGAAGCATGGGAACTGAATGAGCTAAAGGTCTTTAATCTTTTTGTCTGATTTTTGAAGACGTTCAAGTGGTTTGAGATGAATGACATATGTATTACCCCATGAAGATAAACAGTATGATAAATTACTATTAATATAAGCATGATACAACGAGCTAATAACATGCGGTTGGAAAAATTCACGTGTTTTAATGATAATGTGGATGCCAAATGAAACCTTTTTTATTAGCGAGTTGACATGCCTATTGAACTTAAGGTGTTTGTCGAGAGTAACACCCAGGAATTTAACAGTATCAGATGTCCGTATAACAAAAGTATTTAATGAGACAGTTATGGAAGAAGAAATCGTTGTTTGTGGGTTATGAAATAGCACAAACGTTGTTTTTAAAGGATTGATTTGAAGTTGGTTATCTGTGCACCAGTAATACACATTGTTAAGATCAGTGTTAAGTGTGTCTTGAAGCGCGGCAAGCGATTTATGCGATGAGTAAATGGTCGTGTCATCAGCATATAACAGTTACAAGTGGTAAGTACATTAGGTAGGTCATTTATAAATAATAAGAACTAGTTAAGAAGAAAAACGGTTCACTGCGATTCTTTGTTGATTATCGCCAACTTAACCAAATCACGAAAAAAGACGTTTATCCCCTTCCTCGGATTGACGACTCTTTGGATCGCCTGTGACATGTCCGTTACTTCTCTTCAATAGATCTACGTAGTGGGTACTGACAGATTAAAGTTCACTAAAGGCACCGGGAGGAAACGGCGTTTATAACACCTGACGGTCTCTATGAATTGAAGGTCCTCCCTTTTGGATTGTGTTCTGCTCCGGCGACATTTCAACGCATGATGAACACAGTTTCATCTGACCTCAAATGGTCCTCGTGCTTAGCCTACTTAGATGATGTAGTTGTTTTTTCCACCACATTTGAACAACACATCCAGCGGCTTGAGGTGGTTCTTCAGGCCATCCGCTACGCCGGCCTGTCTCTGAAGCCCAAAGAATGTCACTTTGGACACGAGGAGCTTAAATTTCTGGGTCATATTGTGAGCAGCACCGGTGTTCGCCCTGACCCTGACAAAGCCACGGCAGTTGCTGTGTTCCCGATACCGAAGACAAAGCACGATGTGCGCTGAATTTTACGGTTTCGTGCGTATTACCACCGCTTTGTGCATAATTTTTCTGCGATTCCCAACCATTACAACGAATCACCAAGACAGACGTCCTATTGATTTTGAGCGCGGCACAATTCGACGCTTACCATGACCTTCAGTGACGTCCACAGACACCACCGATCCTTGGTCACTTGGACACAGAGGCCGACAAAGAAGCGCATGCTGATGCTAGCAACGTTGGTCACGGAGCGACACTCGTACAATTTCACGCTGGTGTTGCACGCGTTATTGCCTGTGCCAGCCGCACGTTGCCTGTTGCTAAAAAAAAACTACTCAGCAACTGAAAAGGAATATCTGGCAGTCGTATGGGCTATCCAGAAGTTCCGGCCATACTTGTACGGACGCCCCTTCCGCGTCATCAGTGACCACCACTCTCTCTGCTGGCTTGCGAATCTCAAGGATCCTTCAGGCCGTCTCGCAAGATGGAGCCTTCGGTTGCAGGAATTTGAAGCGGCAATCGTCTATACGTCTGCTCAGAAATACACCGACGCCGATTGTCTCTCTCCCGCCCCCATCGAACCAGCATCACTAGATACTGAAGACGGCTGTGGTTTTCTTTGTACTTTCCATCATTAAACCTAGCTCAACAGCAACGACAAGATTCCGAGCTGCAACCCTTGATTAAATACCTTGAAGGAAGCCCCTAACAACCCCCGCGGCAGTTCGTGCGTCACTTGTCGTCTTTCCTCCTACGCAGCGACATCCTATACAAGGAGAACTTTCACCCTACGGAAATCGCTTTCCTGCTCGTTCCCCCTTCTCTCCTCGACGACACTTTACGTGCGTGCCACGACGAACTAGCGTTCGGGCATCTTGATTTCACGCGCACTCTGGCAAGGATCAAGCATAAGTACTACTGCCGGAAACTCACAAAAACTATGAAGCAGTACGTAAGAAGTTGTAGAGATTGCCAACGTCGCAAAGTTCCACCATGAAACCAGCTGGTCTGCTTCAGCCTGTACAACCTCATTGCTCACCTTTTGAACAAGTCAGAATGGATTCACTTGGCCCGTTTCCCAAGTCTTCGGCTGATAACCACTGTATCGTTGTCGCCACCGGTTACCTCACTCGATACTGCGAAACCGAAGCCGTTCAGCGAGCTACTGCTTCAGATGTAGCCAACTTTTTTTCTTCGCCAGATACAGACGCTTTTGTTAAGCGTGCCGAAAAAGAACGGCACGTTGCACGGCAACGAATTCTCTCTCGATGAAGTCGAGATGCTCGTCGATACAGCATACGCCACCGAGACGTAACATACAACCCGAGAGATGTCGTAGGGATTTGGACCCCAATACGTCAACGAGGCCGCTCAGAAAAATTATTGCGCCGATACTTTGGACCCTACATAGCTTTTCATTGCCTAAGCCCTTTCAACTACGAAGTAGTGCCAGCCGAAACATCGCACCACTCTCGCACACTACGTTCCTCTGACATTGTTCACGTTACCAGGATGAAGCCCTACCACTCGCGCTGACTCACATTCACAAACTTTGTGGTGCGGTCCCTGTCCTCACGCCCGTTGTCTTTCTTATTACTTTTATTTGCTCCTTGTGGTATTTAACCCGTCCCCAACTTCCTTTGGCTTAACTTTCGTGTAGTCGCATCTAGATGAAGTGTCTTTTTGGGGCGGGGCAAGGGAGAGGTAATACCACGCGCTAGTAACGCTGGAAGCCGAGGATGAAGAAATGTGTGTGTGATAGCTGCTGCAGAAATGAAAAGTAAACGACCGTTCACTTGGAAATGGCGGCTTGCCTTTTTCTCTCGCGACAATATGACTAATCACCACGTTGGTAGGTTTGTTTAGACGAGGGAACTCACACTGATGGGGAAAAATGGACTGGTAATGAGAGCGTAATGCGCCAAATATTCATTTACAACTTTGCAGTAGCCTATATTTTAATCGATGATTATGACGCTGTCTTAGCCTAATTTCGGGGGGGGGGGGTGCGAATATTCAAATTTTCAAATAAGAATCGAATATTACAGACTAACTCAATTCAATTGTGTGCTTTTACGTACCAAAACCACGGATCTGATTACGAGGCGCGGCGTAGGGGGGGACTCCGGAAATTTCGACCACCTGGGGTTCTTTAATGTACTCCTAAATCTAAGTACACGGGTGTTTTCGTATTTCGCCCCCATCGAAATGCGGCCGCCGCGGCCGGGATTCGATCCCACGATCTCGTGCTTTGCAGCCCAACACCATAGCCACTACTCAACCACGGCTGGTATTACACAGTAACTATTCGCATCGTTATTCTATATTGATTATTCGCTATTTCACAATTTTCGCTAACTCACTATTTTCGAATATCAAAACTAACCAAATATTTTCCAAGCAACCGATAGTTGAACTTTTGTTACTGTTCTCCATCTGTTAAACAAAGTATCGCATGTTATCAGAAGTGAAAGAACAACAAAACATTTAAATGCAATGCAAAACAAAATGGTTAATCTAAGCTTTGTTTTCATTTTCACGGTGGAAGCCTACATGGAAATTTTTTAATGTAGTCCCTTTTTAATGTTTCTTGCAAGCTAGTTATGTAGTACCATTATCGTTTATGCTACAACCACTGACGTTTTCCTTGTAACGGGCTATTTTATGTTTCTACGGCACACAACTTCAGTAGGTTTTTCTTTTCTTCTTCAACCGTAACTTATTTTTTTTTTTCGATAACCATTTATGGAGCATTTTTGCAAAGCTAGTCATGCAGCAGCCATTGATTCTTGGACAGTTTGTTTGCAATCAGGCTCCAAAGATGATGAGAGGCTATACGTACTGCTATTTTAATGACAATTAGTGACATTCGGTCTAAAACTGATCATAATTGTTCGTGACAGTTGTCTGTCTTTTTTTTAACTAGTCATTAGCGCCGCGCTTAATTACGCCAAAATACATATTTTTGACATAAATACATGCGTCTGTGTTTGACTCTTCGATATTCGATTTCATATTCAATGCTTATTATTCGTATTCGAGTCGCATTCGAAACAGTTGGTATTCGCTCACCTCTACTAATTGTTTGACTAAAATATTCTTTCGCGCAAAGAGCTTGAACGGGTGGTTGCATTGTTTTGGTGAAGACGAGACTGCCCAGTCTTGAGCGAGGCAATGCCAGGTATTGTCTGAGGCATCAAACAATCAGGTTAGCGAGCATGCGATTGCAGGACAGGGGAGACTTTCAGCGCGAACAACCCACCGTTCCATTCAGCTGCTGATATAAAGTACTTTACCAATGAGCGAACGAATTTCTAGTGCCCTTTATATGTGCCTTTACCCTCGCCTTCGTACAATAGTTCCACGCCGTTTACGTATCATTTAGAACATCAAGCCAAGTAGCCCAGACTAAAGTTTTGGTTAAGTACATTTGAATCCATAAGACTAGTCCGTGCTGTGGTTCAAAGACTTAGTGACCTTATTCCATACTTCGGAACCAAAAACATGGCCAATTACATACTTCTGCTCCGGGGGAGACAAGTACAATACAAAAGCTGTCATCGTGCTCGACTGGGAGTCCAGTGAGAGGCACAGGTGGCGCTAGTATTTGCGCACGCGGTGTATTCGTATGCACACACACTCAAGCGCTAAGGAGGCGTGCCCTATACGTAAGCACATCACTTGAGACAGCGCATATGTCTTCCGTAAGTGCAGTCAGCACTTGTTCCCAGCTGCATCTAGATGTCCCTGGAAAACAATGGGAGTTTGAATGGAGGCCTGAGGGCTTACTATAGAACCTACACATGAGGAAGAAGAGTGAGCGAGCGGGACGAACTGCCAAGCGACCTCACTTTGTTTTCGGTGGTGGTGTGATCACTTACTAAGTTGGCACTAAGGTCGAAGACTATATGGTATATCAACGGTGCACGTCTGCCTAGGCTAAGGCGACTCCGCCTCCTTTCTCGTCTTTAATATAAACCTTGTGTGACCGATGAGAATCCTGCCGTTCACACAAAGAATTACGCATGTAATTAATTAGTAACAACAACATGTGTAATAGCAACTTCTGATAGCGTATGGCGCTGTCTTCTGAGCCTCTCAAATCTGTTGAGTCAGGAACAAAATATTTCATTGGCTCTATTAGCACTGGTACCGGAGTTCGCGATGTCCGGCTGTGCAGAAACAAGTGGTCCCATTGCTAAGAGGCGTTGTTCAACATGCGGAAAAATTTTTGTAAGGGTTTGAATGCTTTTTCGTTGCTACATTAGTGAACCAACAGCTATATTTTCTGTTCAGTGGTGCTCTTTTTAAGCAAGCCCCTACTGAAGGTCCTTCATCTGCGCTATAATAATTTATACATGGACTCCTTGGGAATTCACCAGTAAAATATTCTATGCATATACCAACCTTACTCGATGCCTTCACGTGCAAACCAACACGTTGACTGCGATCTACGGTCACGTGTCAGTTGCTGCGGCAATATGCAGCAATGACAATTTTAACCCCCAATGGACACCAATTGGACCAGATGTACAATTTAACAATAGGCTTGATTGTGAAACAGACGCACGAACATAAAATCGTCCATCTTCCACGCCCGAAGTTTCAAGCTCCGAACGTGGTCGCTCATGCTCTAAATTTGCTGTTGCATCAGAAGGCCCGTCGTAATTGGCCCAGGCAAATGCGACGACGTTGTACGCCTAGCGGCCCTTTTGTCAAGTCAAACGCGTCGTTTCCTCCGAGTGGAGCAATGGCAGCCTTAATCATGTGAACTGTGCGTCCGTCTAGTAGAGGACAGAGAGAGAGAAAAGAGAAAGGAAGGAAGACAGTGGAAGTAAGGCGAGAGAAAGTGGCCCTGTCCAATGCGTCCACCCCGTACACTGGCCGTGAGCCAAATGTGCGCGCGCGAGCGCGAAATCTCAGACGCGCCTGTAAATGGCGCGCAGACATTCCGAGCGGAACGCCATTAACCGTCGACGAAAGCCGGCGTTCTTCTCTGCGTCCCTGCCAGCGACGAAATCCACGCCGCAGTGAAGCGAACGTCTTCGCTCACTTGTCGCCCGTGTGCATTGCCGGCGCCGCGAAGGCGCGACGCTACAGCCTCCCTCCTCTCCTCCTCCTACCCCCCCCCCCACCTCCGTCTTGCTTATTGGGCCTGGTTGCATCGGGCGTGTTGAACAGCTGAAGCGCTAGTAAGCCTCCCAGTTTTTGTTCTTTTTTTTGTGCCGCAAGTAGGTAGCAGCTAATTATGACGCTTTCCTTCAACACGGTTAGCCCGGAAATGACCCGCCCTTAAGCCTTTCTACATTAGGGCAGATCTGGAATTATCTTCACTGATTGACGAGACTTGTTGCTACGGCCTCCGAACAAATCACCCGGGACAACGTAAAAAAAAGGAAAAAGAAATGGCGGATCCCACGCGCTGTCGGAATCGGTTAGAGTGTAGAATCGGTGTAAGCGAAACATTTCTCTCTTCTTTTTTTGCGTTTGCGACGAACTCTCTTCGTTGCTAGCGAAAGTTTGCAAGTATAAAGCGCACGACAACCTCGCACACGTTTTGTCCTGGGAAACGCCACGGTCAATGCAAGCTTGCGGCGCTCCGACACTGCCGCCAAGTGTGACAGAAACCAGGGGCCGAATCCCCGAAGCTTTTCGTTTGTGTTTTTGGCCATTACGCGGTCGCCTTCGCCCTAGCGTGTCCAGCATCAAGATTCGCTGAGATGGCGTCTTACGGTTCTTGCGGTTCTTGTGAATAGGAGCCCAGAGCCTACGCTACACATCTAATCAAACTCTCCGTCTGCGAAGTGCTCCCCAGACCACTCGTTTGGCAACGCAAGCGAAGCGGTCGCATTCCGCTGCGGTCTGATCACTGCATATCGACGGCGGCCGGCTTCGGTTTTACGATCAAGCGTTCACTCGCGCGGGCAAGCTATCGTTCGCTGCGTGTCTCCCATTGCTTCGCTTCGCGTTTTCTGGGCGAGATGTTCACCGCCCTCCTCGGTGTTGATGGCCATCACTCGACTCAGCCCCACTTCGAGCTGATGAGAGAAGTTGTCCGTATTCACGCTTTAAGAGCATCTTCGTAACGTAGTGTTGTTATTTTGGCTTGAGTGTGACAACCCATCTCTGTCGTAACTATGTTGCATATTGTTATACCGGGCGTTTCAGCGAACATTTTAATTTTTTTTTCTTAACCGCCTGTGGCAGAAAGCGCAATCTAGTCCTTGGAGCTGGTCTACTCAAAGAGGCGGACGTTACCTGCACAAAACAATTGACATGCATAACAGACTAATTAGCCAAAAGTCACTAAGTATGTTTTCAACTAATTATCTTATGGCACGTGTTTCAATTTACGAATTCCAGCCGAGGAGTTTGCGAGGCGGATCCACTTGGAACGAATTCTTAGGATGGCGCCCGTTTCTAGATATTAATTCCGGAACTTTGTGGCGAAATGCATTGGAGTTCCAGTTACTTTTGTGCTTCACTACATAAAACGACGTTTTGTTAAGAAATTAAGTGGAACGACAGCGCATTTTTACCGCAAGTATGACGGCGCATACGGTCGCAAATGGCGCCATCCACGCAATTTTTTTTTCAAGTGGATATACGCCTTGCAATTTCACCCGCTAGAATGTGTAAATCGCAATGTGCGCAATGTGAATTGCAATCTTTTTAATTATTCGGTTATGCATTTAAATTCTTTCTGCACGTAATTTCTGCCTCTTCGAGCAGACCAGCTCATGGACTAGAACTGAGCTACCTGCTACAGGCAAGTAAAAAAAAAACATTTTTTGTGACAGTGTTCGCCTAAACACCCTGTACGTTCTATGTTGCAAATGTATGTTGTATGTACCACATATTCAAGAGCCAAGGAGTAGCCGATGCCGTATTTCTGCACCAGCATCTCCGTATTGCATGCTAATAAAAAAAATAATCAGCCAAAAAAAAAGAAAGATAACGCACACACAGGAAATGTATGCGTCAGTCTTTTCCACTTGTTAGTTTTTCTTTTATTCAACCTTAAGAATACTCTTTAAGCAGAGTTTAAACTCTTTTAAAACTCTTTAAACGGGCTCACAAACCAGTGTCTGTAAAATAACTATATAATGGCAGTACCGATATACGCGGCGCCGTGAACGTACGATTTCGACAATGAAGGCTTGTCTAAGCATCTACTCAGAAGCCAAAGTCATAATCAAAAGTGTGGTGTGAGAACATGTTCTCTTTTTACAGCGAAGCTGTATATAGCTAGCCGATTCATCCTTCCGTCCGTCCGTCCGTCCGTCCGTCTGTCGCCATTACACCGAAAACTCCTCCGGCGCAACCCCATGCACATGCGCGAAAAAAAAAAAAAAGTCACGTCACCCGCTATGAATGTTCTTATCTCCCGTTTATGTACAAAGTGCATTACCATTTCCGAGTGATGTTATCAGTCGTGGTGGTCACTCTGAATGTTATTATCTTATCGACCATGTTATGACGCATGACGTTCATGGCCATAAAGAAAACGCCGGATGGCGGCGCTCCTTCGTTCCCATTGGAGGGTCGAAAAGCATAATAAAACGCAATAGTGTACCCACCGATCGTCGACATTAACGTCGACCTAGCGCACCCCGCCGGCAAGTGGAGTGTATCCTTCCTATTTGAGTGGTTTGGAATTGAGTGCTACATGGACGTCAACGTGCTGACCATGCGTCACCGGTCGTGTATAGATTTAGCCGTTGGCAAGAACCATGCCTAGCATAGCAGTACAACCGATAGCGGTGAACCACAGCGACCACAAAGCTATGGTCACTGTGGTAACCAATGAGACAAAATAAAGATAAAAACCACGAGGTTACGTGTATGTGTCTTTATTCAATCAATATATCAATAGCCATAAAAATCAATATAGTCCATATAGTCATCCCAATACAGCTTCGCTGGTTGTCCTTCTTCACAGGGTGGAAGGGCACTAAATTTTTTAAGATGGGCTGCCTTTGCTAATACTATTTTCAAACTCATACGACTGGTCATTGTGTGTGTGTGTGGGGGGGGGAGGGAGGGCGGGGGACGAATTACAGCAGATTTTCACTCATGATTGCACATAATTATGCCCTTATGAAAATGGGCGTTGAATTTCCATTGTCGACCCGTTGTACTATTAGTGATTCAGTCAAAGTACATGAAATTTCAACGCTCACTGAGGCAACGCAACGAGACGTCAATGGAACTTCCGTTGTACATTGCTCCATAATTTTACCGTTGACGACGTTATATTGATTTTTCGTTAAATTTTTTTACACACGGTTGTACTTGGAACGAACTTAAGTTTACATGAATGACGCTAACTCCTGCCCCCCTCGCTCCTACTCTACCCCAGTTCAGTGGGAGCCCCTCACTCAGTATGAAGTGCACTGAGTTGATGTGTGGTTCAATTTATGTGAGTGCTACATAGCGCGGTAAGTTAACTTAAAATTGGTCCTGTCATATGTGCCACTCCTAAACATAGGAAGTGGCTGGTGGCGAAAAGTTGGAATGCGGGTGACCTATCGACGTGCGGTTGTCAGGTGGAAAGGGGACATTGTGCCCGTAGGTGCCGCGTGCCAGCTGGAGCTTACGTGTACTCCTCAGCACAGCAACGTTCATTGCATTGATCCCGGCACCCCCCTAACCTGGTTGACGTGCGAAGGAAGGAACCTCGGTTAGTTCAAGAGCCGCCGAAAACGCAACATCGCTCGGAACAATAAGAAGGACGTTCTCCGATTGACAAGCATGCGAGAACAAGGCCTCGCCAGGAGAAGGGTGTAAGGAAAAGAAAAGGTTGTGGAGTTGCCCACACACTCTCCTCTCTGCCGCTTCGGAGAAGTGAGAAAGAAGCGGAGCATTCAGGCACTCTAGCTGTTGCAACATTTCCAGCTGTGCTCTGTCGCTCACAATAAAAAAAAAAGAAAAGAAAGAAAAAGCAGCCGCGACTTGTATTTTCTTATTTTCTGCTTTTTTATAGCAACATGCGATATCACCGATGTGAGCGCCGGCATGCTCGCCATTTGCCATGCTTTAGTTGTGGCCTCTGAGATTAAAGTGGCGCGCCTACAACCCGTAGTGATCTCCGATGCCAAGCCTCTACGCTCCCCTCGATACTAAATCAATGTGTCATCGCAGCCAACAGTCATTCCCGCAACAACGTATTTTATTGTATCAGCCTTCGTGCAAAGCTTACAGCTTTGAGCAAGGTTACTGGAGTTCAATAAAAAAGTTATTTTTAAACATGTTACACCTTATCGTAGCTCTGGCACAGGGTAGTGACCTCACCAACCGTTTGAAGATTTTTTGCCAAGAGCATTTGGAAGGCGTCACCCTCTGTGCCCTTCATAACATTCTTCATCTTTTCAAAGTCGGGCATAGCGGGATTAATGCGCCGGCAGAGGTCAAATACGTCTTCAATGTAGCTGGTGAAGTTTTGACCCTTTTTCAGAGCGCGACCACGCAGGCGTTGTTCTGCGCGAAGCTTGCGCACAGCAGGGCGACCGAAGACTTCCTTGAAACAATGGGTAAATGCTGTCCAGCTGGAAAGGTTGGATTCATGATTCCGGAACCAGAGATTAACGACTCCAGAAACGAAGAAGATGGCGTTAGGCAGTTTAGCTGCGTCATCCCATTTGTTATGCGCACTCACGCGGTCGTATGATGCGAGCCAATCCTCCACGTCATGGTCGTCGCTGCCGCTGAAGAATGGAGGGTCTCGTTCGCGTAGAGCACCGGAGCAGACAACAGGCGATGCCAGGGGATGATCGGGCTGCGCGGCGTCCTGAGGCATAGCAAAAACGTTAGGGAGCGTCCGGCTGCGGAGTTCCAGGTTAGTAAAGGGCCCAGCACCTCCACCAAATGTCAAGAGGCGTTATAGTTGATGAAACACTCAGGTAGTAGAGCGCCGCAGCGAGAGGTCACACAGCTTAGGCAACAAAGGCACAAGGCTTCTAACCACTCGTTGTCGACGTCTTTCTCGAAGCCGTGCCTGCTGCTCGTTCTTCTCTAGTACACACTACAGATTTCTAAAAAGCAAACAGGCAACATTGGTGTCTTGTTTTTTTCTGACGTTTGCTTGGTCGCTATTTTGCACATTTTTGTGATCTCCATGTGCGCGCTGTCCATGTGGTCTGCTTGTAGCACGTGTGTGTGTTTGATGTAGCGCTATAATAAGACTCGTTTTGGTCAAGAGGTTAGAAGACGAAAAGTGCTATCTATCCCGCCTGTGCCACAATCATTCCGGATAACAACAGAACATCGACTGACGCTGAGATTTGCCATCGACTGCTGCGAGGAAGCGTGCACGAAGCAGGGAGCGGTACACCACGATGGTTCTTGTCTACGGCGAGCACTTTTCTGAGCACTGTTCGTACGGCTCTCCCAGCTGAATGTTTGATTCACGTGTGGTGCGCGGCACCGGTGTCAAAACAGCTTGTGCGGTGTCGGTGCAGCGCTGGCGTGATGTCCGGGATGCCTGCGTAACGTGTCGCACACGCCTTCAGTCGAGCGCGAAGGTGTGGCACATAAGTCATTGGTTTAAGCTGAACAATTTGTGGGCCCAGCCTATAGATGTGCCAGGATTATAAATTGGGCAGGCTGGTCATGGTAAAACCACTAGAATTTCACTGCAACAAACCACTTAAAAAGGGGACACCAGTTCCTGTATTCTCATGCTCGTCTGTATATCTGCCGCGGTAGCTTAATGGCTGTGGCGTTGCGCTATTGCGCTCGAAGTCGCGGGTTCGGTTGCGGTCGCTGCAGCCGCATTCGATGGGGCAAAATAAAAAAAAACGTTTGTGTACTCATATTTACAAGCCCATATTTGTCATATTTAGGAGGTCAATGTTACCCTGGGAGTCCGCCACGGCGGCGTGCTGCAGAACCAGATCGGGATTGTGGCGCGTAATACTGCAAGATTTGTTTTTTCTGTATAATGGTTTGTACGTGGTAACGTTGCAGTATGACTCATGCCGCAACCGTTTCTAGTAACCTTAAAGTCCCCGTCCGTGTTATTGTTGTATGGTCATAAAATTGTGATTAAGTAAGTGTCGGGAACGGTGACGCGCCATGTCTTTTACGTGTGCCACACTGTGCAATTAAGATGAGGTTCGAATTACTGCGCAAGCCGCGGGAGAGAGCCAATCGCAGCCGAGAAATTCATTCGCGACCGAAAATGAATGTTCGACACAGGTATTGCAAGCGAAGATCTTCGAACAAGAAAGGTCGGCTCATATGACGTGAATCAAATGCAACCGTAATGTATCCCTTCTTGTACTACTGTAAAAAATAATTGCTCATAGTGAATGCGATCGCCACCAACAGTTTCTGACCTACATTTATCCCGGCGCAAAAATATTTCGGCTAAATTATCAGTGTGCTTTTAATTATTTAAATACCAAGGTGTTACTTAAAGGTTGTTGCGTATGTAAAAAAAATAATAGATTGGGACGCTGTTAGGCCGCTCATTTCTGGAACATTCAGAATGGGCGGTGCAGGGCTGCAGCTTTGGTTCGTATATACTTTCGCAGTGCCGCGAGTTGCCCACGTGTTTGATGGAAAGGGAGGCGTCCACTCCCCAGCGCGTCCGGGCAGCAACCGTTTATGTTTTTGAGGGGTCGGAGCCGCGGCGCGCGCCGGGGGGGTTGCGAATGCGGAGAACGGATTCGGAGAACGCGGTACGCGCACTGGGTTGGCATTCCGCCGGTGGGCATAATAGGTGCACGCAGACAAGCCTCGAGTGTAACGGCTGTACGGCTGTAACGGCTGTACGGCTGTAACGGCTGTAACGGCGCCGGCTTCCGAGTCCCCTGCTGGTTAGAGACGCCGCCGAGGTTTAGAGGGGCCTAGCAATGTTGGCCATGGGTTGCGTATGCTGAGCGGGGGCCACTTCCCTACGCGTCCGGGCGGCAACCACGTGTATCTTGTTTTGAGCGCTGAGAAGAGCCCGCGTGGTGTCGAGCGACAACTTAGAGTGCGTGCCGTAGATAGAGGCGCGGTGCGCATGCGGAGATCGCGTTCGGAGAACGTCGTCTTGAGAACACCGAGTCCGGATGCCGCCAGCGATCATTATTTTTCCACGCGGAAAAACCTTGAGGGCGGACTGCGGTACGCGGTGTTTTGACGCCAGCGCCCGAGCCCCCTGCTGGCTAGAAACGCCGCTGAGGTTCGAGATGGCCTCGATAAATCGTGCGTGCCTAACGTGTTCGCTGAGGCCGTCACTGAC
This sequence comes from Dermacentor variabilis, assembly GCF_050947875.1. Taxonomy (NCBI): domain Eukaryota; kingdom Metazoa; phylum Arthropoda; class Arachnida; order Ixodida; family Ixodidae; genus Dermacentor; species Dermacentor variabilis. Next base: position 1,930,045 of record NW_027460313.1, on the reverse strand, counting down.
CACGTGGAAACAGGAGACGGAGACGATGTTGCGGGAAGAAGAAAAACAGGGTTGTTTTCCAATACATTTACTACTGAGAGTAAGGCCATCCATTTGGGTTGTGGCTTAACGAACTTCCAACTCTCATTGGTAACTGCTTCTGTAGGATAGGCTAATGGTCCTACCGCCCTTTTTCTTTGCCTTTTTCACCTATAACAATCGGGACGAGGTGCTTCTTCCTCAGTCTAGGCTGTAATCACTAAGCCTGATAGGCCAGTAAGACTCCGTACGATGCAACGCCAGTCTGGGCCGTAACCACTTAGTGGTAGAACAGTGAGATTCGGTTGGTCGTATGTAGTGACAGTTGTCCTAGGCTCTAACTTAAGAGAAAGTAGAAGAGTAAGGCGCTGTTTATTTATGTGTTTTCCATCAGTGTTCTTTTGCTAACTCTGCATTTGTCTGTGTAAATATTTTTGTTGCAATATATGGAGTGTTTTTTACCTCCAACCTGCTTCCTGCTTCATCAAGGCCGATAATAACCTTGAAGAGAGTTTGATGGACTTAAAGGGACACTAAAGGTTACTATTAAGTCAACGTGGACTGTTGAAATACCATCACAGAAACCTCGAAACGCTTGTTTCGTGCCAAGAAGAGACTTATTTTAAGAGAAAATGCGTTCTGATGCGTCCGCGTACCTCTAGCGCAGTTCAAATGGCCCGCCCTCCGATCGAGGAGTACTGACATCATGGTCTCATAGTGACGTTGCGCCATCGGTGAGTAGAACGGCGTCCGCAGACGGCGCTACGGCTTTTCTGCGCAAAACGCAAACGCGCGGCCAGAAACAGAGCCAAGACAGAGCCGACAGCGGAGCGAAAGCGGGAGTATGGCGGCTAGCGGAAGGAGAAACGAATTACGTCCCACGGCACACGGAGAGTCCGTTTTCGTTAAACTATAAGGCTGCGGCGAGCTCGCAGCGTGGTCGGCGTGGTCTATGAGAAGCGACGAGCCTTTTCGCACTCGCAACAGGGCATAAAAATGTGCGAATCGACGCAAAACTCGGCCTAGAAACGTGCTTCGCCACAGCCAGGGCTCAATACGACCCAAGCTGGCACGACCCAGACGTCGTTTCCCGCACCGCCACCAGGCGCCGCTACTATACCTCAAACTCCAGCGCAAGACGCCCATAAGCTGGTACTTCATTCTATGACGCTAACTTCGAAGCTCGTCGCAATGGACCCTGACACCGACAGATTGGCTCGCGATGGTGGGCTCAACTTCAGCGATTTGAGCACCGACGAGCGCGACCTGCTGCTGAGGGCTCGCACTGCCGGCGTCGTTGCGTACTACGACGGCGGCCTCGACACCGGCTCTCCGGAGCGGGAAAGCAACGAGGGCTTCCCACGACATCACATGGACGTGGCATTCTCGCTGCTTGTTCCAAATGAAAGTTTCGCGAGCCAGCAGAACCCTCACAGCACGACGCGACAACGAAACTACTGAAACTCCAAAGCGTGCGCGGCGCAGAGTCGAGCGCGCAGAGTCGAGCGAAAACGAAACCTTTCGAACACCCATATTACTGAAGGGTAACGTCAAAATGTTATTTTTTCTTAGAATCGAATAGACGTAGACAAGTAGCATTTTTTTTCCGTCTTATAATCGAATGAAATGATATTTTTAATACGAGTAGTTGAGTATTAGTAACACAAATTCTGAGGAGTCCTTTCGTCATCGGGCTAGTACCGGAATGTCGCTGGGGGGTCTCAAATCGTGTCATGCATTTACCTCAATTTCTCGGTTACTAAAGCTCCGTTCGCGATTATATTGACGCCTTAGACGTTCTAGAACATTGCTCTACCACTTTAATTTGAGTTTCTGGTAACCTTTAGTGTCCCTTTAAGGAGAAGAGAACAGACTTAACTCACGGTAATCAGCTGTATAACTAACTACAAGACTATGCCAATTTAAGGGTGGTTGCCTTTTTAGCAATCATTTACCAAGTGTATTCAAGAGCTCCATCTCAAAGAATATATACATGTTGATTGCAACGAACTGAAGTTGTCGATATCGTACGTGCGATTGTATATTATGTATTTCAGTTGACAGAAGCGGGGTTTTAGAACATGTTTAATGTCTTCGAAATTGTGACCTAGTAGGCTATAAAGCTCTGTGACTGCTTTCGGAATTTTCTTGGCAGAGTTCATACGATGTCCATTTTATTTAACACCCAGCTGGCGTTGGCTTTCTTGTTATACCAATATATTATTTGTGGCAGAAAAAAAAAACAGTTCGTCGTACAAATGACAGAACAGGTAAATCATAAGAAGCCAACAAACACTGACACCAAGGACAACATAGGGGAAATTACTTGTGCATAATAAATGAAATAAAGAAACGATAAGTTAATGTAAATTAAAGTGGATGAAAAAAAACAACTTGCCGCAGGTGGGAACCGAACCCACAACCTAGGGTTCTACTAGGACACATAAATACCCAAGAAAGTGGATGGGAAAACGGCGCCGCGGTAGCTCAATTGGTAGAGCATCGCACGCGAAATGCGAAGGTTGTGGGTTCGGTTCCCACCTGCGGCAAGTTGTTTTTTCATCCACTTTAATTTCCATTAACTTATCGTTTCTTTATTTCATTTATTAAGCACAAGTAATTTCCCCTATGTCGTCCTTGGTGTCAGCGTTTGTTGGCTTCTTATGATATGACTAATAAAATCGGGCCCCTCGGTTAACCCCCTTTCTTCTCGTTTAGAGCAGGTAAAGCAGCATCAAATCCCTGCCCGGCAGCGGTAGACCAGTGGTTATGACGTTACGCTGCTGAGCTCGACGTCCCGCTTGCGATCCTGGCCGCGGCGGTCGCACTCCAATGAGTGTGAAATACAACGGCGCTCATGTATCGTGCATTTGGGTGCACGTTAGAGGACCGTAGGGGGTCAAAATTATTCCGGAACTTCTCACTACTGCGTGACAATCAGCATAGCATGGTCTTGTCGTATAACACCACGGAATGTTCCTTTTTTTTTTGTGGACATAACCATTTTCAGTGCTTCTATATTTAATGTCATTTTGCAGGTAAATCTAATATAGCCACCTTCATACCTTGTCCACAAGTTCAATAGACTCCAATCAACAGGTATAAACAAACAAAACATAGGAGTTGACTGTGATGTGCTTCTAAATCTGCTACATCGGGATGACGTCACGCCAGCATATGGCAGCAGTTATCGCCGCTGTTCCTCCTCCTCACACTCCCTCTCTAAGCGTCTCGCACAACGCCTATATTAACACGCATCAAATCAGCAGACGCTGTCTTGGCCCAGCCACCGCTGTGTATGGCGCGTATGCTTCAGTGGCGACGAGGATGGGATGACAACGGGCCGCCCTCTTAGTACGCCGCAGCCTTCGCTGGCAGCTTGAGATGAGCAACAAGTGCCCAGCTTACCAAGTTCGACTGGAGGCCTTCTTTGAATGCAATGGCGCCACGGACGACAAGAAGAAGCGGGCGCTGTTGGTTGCAGTACTGACGACCCGCACCGTGGATTTACTTAGTGGTCGATGCGCGTCAGAAAATATGAGCGAACTTTCTTACGCCCAAGTGGTACCTTTCTTGCAGCAACACTTTTCGCCGCAACTAAACGAGATAGCATAGTCTTACAAGTTCCTTACACGCCACGAGCTGCCAGGCGAACCTGTCCAACATTTCATAGTTGCCATTCGTCAGATAGCGGACACATGCAATTTCGGCTCAACATTGGATCGAATGCTGCGAAACCGCATGTCTGCAGCCCAGTTTACATGAATGCGACAGTGACGCATCGCATTTCCAAGCGCATTTAGGAAAGGTGATGCGACGCCGTTTACATGTAGCGCATTAACTGGATGGATGTTATGAGCGTCCCCTTTAGAACGGGGCGGTGGGTTGCGCCACCAAGCTCTTGCTATTATACTGCCTAAAGTCCTACCTAGGTTAAACAATGAAAAAAGAAGAAAAAAACACTATTAACTACCACGCCCAAATTTTCTGATCCACTATTGCGAACTGTGCGTTTTTACGTCTCCGTCTTTTGTCGTTTCCCTACTTTTCTTCCACCAATCCTCCGATCGCCTCTTACTAATGCCTATTACGGACATGTTTGCTTTACCACTGCTCCCGCTGAGCCCAAGGGCTTCAAGGAAGCCTGTGGTGCCTAAATCGACCGCTGGGTAGACGGCTTCACATTCTAATAAAACATGCTCCGTCGTTTCCCTAGCTTTACCGCAGCAAGCACATGCTTCTTCTTCCTTCTTATATCTCGCTTTATAGGTGCGTGTTCTAAGGCATCCCGATCTCGCCTCGAAAAGTAATGAGCTTCCCTTTGAGTTATCATAAATTGTTTCTTTCCTGATTTCGTTTTTTCCACTTAAGTACACACTCATGACAGGTTTCTCTTCCATTGCCGCCACCCACGAGATTATTTCCGCCTCTCTGACTTTCCGCTTGACGTTCTATGTTGCTGTGTTGCCCACCCTACAGGCCGCACACTTGCTGGTAAGCTTCCTATTTCTTTTCATTCACTGTGAACCAATGTTTTTCCTGTACAGATACCTGAACACTCTCCCAGCTAATTTACCTCCATATTCCTCAGCCGTTCTTCATACTCAATTTTACTGCGAGCTTCCCTCACTTCAAAACTAGTCCAGCCCATATCACCCTGCACAGCTTCATTTGTAGTCTTCCCGTGAGCGCCCAATGCGAGGCGACCCACTGACCTTTGGTTCCCGTCGAGTCCCGATTGTACCCCTGATTTAAAGCAAACGACTGCATTTCCAAAAGTAGGTCCTGGAACCATTACACCTTTCCACATACCCCGGAGCACCTCGTACCTATTGTATCACCATAGCGCTCTGTGCTTCATTATGGCTGCATTTCTCTTCCCCTTTACTGTTATGGTTTTTTCCTGTGTTTCCATATATCTATTGCCTTCGTTCATCCATATACCAAGATATTTATATTGTGTTACTCGTGGTATTTCTTGGCTCTGTATCTCCTCTGTCTGTTCACTGTTTTCATTCAATACCATAACAGCTGATTTTCTAACACTAAATTTCAAACCTAAATTGTTGCCTTCCTGTCCACAGATATTAGACAGACGTTGCAAATCACTTTGCTTGTTAGCTAGCAAAACAATGTCGTCCGCATAACTCTCGCGAGAATGTAGCACCACATGGTGTCGTATAAGAGAAGTGCAGCCGGCTTCCGGTCTAACTGGTTTCCGGTAGTGGGCCGAAAGCGTTGGTGGCTGAGTGCCGAATGTACCGACTACCGAGAGCCTGACGCTTGTGCAAAATGCTTGGGAATGCAGCGTTCCGTCTACACCTTTTGCTACTTTTGTCGGCATGGACTAACTTTCATGTCATCTTGTACGCTGTCGCCTGCATGCAGCATCAGCAGCGACGCCGTCGGATACGGTCGGCCTACATGAAAGCACTTTTGGGTGCAAGAGGGTTGGCGACGTGCTCTGCCATCAACGATCTGGTTGTCATGCAATTTTATTTAATTCAGATATGATGGCAAGGAAAACAGTGGCTTCTTCTGCAGAGAAATAGGTTCGCGTAGGGGGGGGGGGAGCACGCTGCGGCGAACTAAGTTGCCGTGGGGGACGCCATTTTGCTTCTGCTTCGGGCGTTGCTGTCTCGCAGCTTCACCAGCGGGGCAGTCCCGCAGCTAATTCCTTCCCATAATTCCTAATGCGACGATCCTGCGTTTACATGCTCCGCGAGAGTCAACTCGCGCCCGTAAATCTACCCTCGCCTGGTGCATTAATGCGATGTGCCTTCCTAGCGCATCACCTCTGTTTACATTAATGCGCTGCGCTAGAAATGCGATGCGACACTGTCGCATTCATGTAAACGCGGCTTGTGGTCTGCAAAGCGCAGGAGTGCGTCGACAGTTGCTTGCGAAGCCACAGCTGACGAGGAGTGAAGCAGAAGAAATTGTACTATCCGCCGAAATTGCAGAAGCGAGCGTGCAACAGATAATGAGACACGCCGCTGAAGGAAGCGTACATGCGATGAGAGGACAGTCTTATCGCCCAAGAAACCGGCCACGGATGATTTCGTGCAACCGCTGCGGAGCGAAAGGACACGAACCAGAGGACTGCCGGTTCCGTTCGGCAACGGGCTTCAAGTGCCAACAGCGGGGTCATATCGCCCGAGCCTGTTTCCATCGGGAGAGAGAGTTCATTGAGGGGCCACCAGGGCTGTCACGTCAGGTAAACACCCTGTCGTTTCCGGAGGAGGGCACAGCTGTGGGCACGGATGGTATATTCGCATTGGAAGCAGCGGGTAGTCATGTCAGCTACGTCGGCATCACGCAACCCATTGTGCGCACATTGAATTGTGGGGGCGTTCCAGTGGACACGCAGGACGATACGAGGTCACCGGTGTCGGTCATCACGTGGCCCACCTATGAACAAAACAAAACAGTGTGGCCCAAGCTGCGTGGTTCGTCATTGAAACTGACTTGCTTCCTCAGAAGGCTTCCCATTTGTGGACAGCTCAAGGTTTCGTGCGGAAATTAGTCGACGGACGGATCCCTGACAGTCCTCGGTTGCTCCGGCTCCAACCTGTGCGGACGCGGCCTGATGGAGACGTTCAACATGCTCGAGGCGTCAGTAATGAACGTGAACACGACAGGTGAGCGAATGCCTTTAGTCGGGACGGAGGATGGTAACGTGCACCGTTTGTTAACAGAATTCACTGCCGTGTTCGCGTCATGGCCTAGGTCTCATCAGGGGCCAGCCGGTACACTTTGAGATGCGGGACGACGTGGTACCGAAATTCTGGAAAGCGTGCGAAGTTCCGTACGCCTTTCGTCCAAGGGTAGACGTTGAGCTTGAACGCCTTTTGGCCGCGGGCATTATTGCCCCTCCGCCTCATTCTAAGGCGGCTGCACCGTTGGTGCCGGTAGTAAAGCGCCTCTGCGGCGATTTTAAACTCACGGTAAACAAAGCTTGTCACACTGAGCAATATCCATTGCCCCGCGTAGAAGATATCCTCGCAAACGTTGAACGGCGGTCAGGTTTTCACCACGATAGATTTGCGGGAGGCTTGCAATCAGCTACCGTTGGACGAGGGAGCCATGCTACGTACGTCCATAAACACGCATAAGGGACTGTTTAGCCGCCATTCGGAGTGGCTTCCGCGCAGGCAGTGTTCCAACGCCGCATGGAGAATATCTTGCAAGTACTTCCTGGGGTTCAGGTCTACTTAGACGACGTCATTATCCCATCGAAACACAATGACCGCACCACACTGCACGAAGTATTGCAGCGGTTTCGGGAAAAAAAGTGTGCGCTTGAATGCGGACAAGTGCAAGTTCCGTCGAGCACAGGTGGATTTCCTGGGGCATCGAATTAGTGCTCAGGAACGTCAACCAAAGTCGGATAACGTGTATGCCATTCTTCAGAGCCAGGTGCCGCGGAACCTCGCTGAATTAAGGTCGTATCTGGACATGGTAACATGATACCAGAAGTTTATTCCCCGTGCATCTACGGCCATGGCGCCACTGTATAAACTGCTCCGCAAGGAAGCTAAGTGGAACTGGGGTCCCAGTCAACAACGGGCGTTCAACAAGGCGAAAGACCTCCTCAAGTCCGCTGATTTCCTGGCGCATTTTGACCCACGCAGGGCTCTTGTCCTGGAATGTGATGCCTCCTCGGATGGCATTGGTGCAATGCTTTTTCATGATGTCCTGGACGGGGTGCGTCGGCCCATAGGCTTTCGTTCTCGGGTACTGACGGAAGCCGAGCGAAATTATTCACAGCTGCAGTGCGAAGCTCTGGCTCTACTTTTTGGGGTCTCGAAATTCCAACAAAACCTACTCGGTAAGCCATTCATACTGTTGACTGACCATAAGCCACTTGCGGGAATTTTTAATCCAGATAGGGATGTACCAGTGATGGCCGCCGCCCGAATCCAGCGATGGGCCATGCTGCTGAGTGCATAAGACTACGTCATCAAACACCAGCCGGGAAAGGACAACGTTCCAGCAGATTCCCTCAGCCGACTCTCGACGTCCGCAACGTCTCAGCCATAGACCCTGGAAGAAACCGGGGATGGTGAGTATGGTGTTGCTCACGGAAAACCTCAATTACGGTGTTATGTCTGCGAAACAACTGGCCGCTCTCACCTCGCACAATGAGGACTTGGCAAAGGTGCAAAAATGGGTGCGGGAAGAATGGCCAAGAAACTTGGGGCCCAAGGCCCTGCATTTGCGACCGTACTTCAACCGCAAGGCTGAGATAATGGGGAGTCGTGAGATTCTATACTGGGGCCATCGAGTAATCGTGCCTAACAGCGCAAGAGCGGGAATGTTAAGCCTGCTGCATGATACCCATCAAGGTATTTGCTCAATAAAGCGGCTAGGCCGCTCCCTGCTGTGGTATCCCAGGATCCATAACGAGATTGAGAACATAGTCAAGTCATGTCCCAGTTGCGCACAAGCAGTGCCTATGCCCCCCAAGAAATCCCCGGTTGCATAACCAGAAACGGGCGAGCATTGGTCCAGGCTGCATATTGACTTTGCGACACCGATCGATGGACCCATGCTACTGATCGTTGTGGATTCGCATAGTAGATGGATCGAAGCAGTACTCCTGAACAGCACCACAGCCCGCGCCACCACAGAAGCCCTGCGCATCTTGTTTGGCACGTCCGGATTGCCCCGGACGCTAGTATCTGATAATGGCCCGCAATTTACAAGTGGTTAGCTTCGGGACTTTATGAAGCTGAATAACATAACACATCTCCGGACAGCTCCGTTTCATCCGCAGTCTAACGGGCTCGCGGAACGCGCCGTGCGAACTGTTAAATAGTTTTTGAAGAAGAATGTCCATGGGTCTTTGAAAACACGCTTGGCACAGGTGCCGAAGGATGCCGCTGGCCGGGAGCAGTACCCCAGCGAAACTACTTATGGTCTACGAGCTCCGTTCCAGACTGGACAACGCAGTGGCACCACCGGGGCCTCTCGCCCTGCAGTCTCCAGTTGATCACCACGTTCCTGGTGTGTTGCAGCCGGAGGAACCTGTCTGGGTAAAGAACTTAGGGGCGAGGCGAGCCCGAATCGCGTCATCGGACGGCACTCGCATGGTGAACGCCGATGGTCCAGAGGGGGTGAACATTCGTCGACACTGCGACCAGGTCAAGCCGCGAGTGAGGGGGCATGACCTGGACGACGGAGCCTGTGACCCTGAGCGCCCAGAAGGAACCGCCAGCCCCCAAGAAGTTGGGACATAAGGGCAGGGGCCAGGATTACGCGACGCTTCCCCAAGCACCCCAGTGCCTGCGCTTCGCAGGTCGGGCCGCACACGAAAACCCCCAGACCACCATGCACCGTAGGGTGAACGAGATGCTACATCGGAATGACGTCACGCCAGTATACGGCAGCAGTTATCGCCGCTGTTCCTCCTCCTCACACTCCCTCTTTAACCGTATGGCACAACACGTATATTAACAGGCATGAAAACAATAAACATTGTCTTGGCGAAGCCATCGCTGCGTATGGCGCGTATTCTTCAAAATCAGTGCCTGTCCTGAACAATTTATTATTGAGAAAGTGTATACGTTTGACTAATATGGGGTATTTCTTTCCAGTGTACACATATGCCATGTTCCCATTGTCCAGTGTATCTGCGTAAGAAGTACCCCGTTTTCTATGCTGACCAGTGTTTGGATCCCACCGATGGCATCGGTTGTTGGGAACTCGGCGCTGACGCCCGTGGTTGTACCTGGGTCGCAAGCCCCAAGGGTAGCGTTGGCCTGGCGGCCTGGGGTACAACTGGAAGCATCCGAAGGTCCCGGCAAAGCATGAGTCGACTGGTAACAACAAAACAACTTGTTTATTTTAACATCGCAAAGAGTTGGCGGTCAGGTTGACCGAAGTAGAGAGACGGGAGAGCACTTTACTCAACAGAAGAAATCGGAGCCCTCCTTTTGGCGTCCGGGGGCAGCTGTTTTTATACTCTCGCAGTTGAGGGCAAGAAGGAACCCCTCAATAGACGAGCACGTGATTGTACAATGGGCTAAGGTGACGCACACTGCCGCCGGTCGGGCACAAAGACTGGAAGGAGAGGGTGACCCCTTGCTTTCGCATCGCATGGTTCGGGCACAATGACTGGAAGGAGAGGGTGACCCCTTGCTTTCGCATCGCCTGGTTCGGGCACAATGACTGGAAGGAGAGGGTGACCCCTGCTGTCGCATCGCCTGGTTCGGGCACAATGGCACATACACTCACACACGCACATGAAGACACGTGGCATCGGAACATGCCTGGAAACGCCTGGAAACGCCTGGCGGAGAGCGTTGCGGCGACGCCGAACGGGCCAAAATGTCTGCCGCCCCGCCGCAGTCGCGCCGGCAAAACCGCGTGTCGCAGGCGAAACGCAACAGACCGCCCCGCCGGGGGAAGGAGATCCCGATGGACAGGGGACTGCATCCGCTGTCCGGAGGGATGTCGCTCGATGATGCTCATAACCGAAGTCGGGCGTCCCTCGACGTTTCTTGAGCGCAGCGCACAGAGAAGGCCTCGTTCTCTCGTTCAGGTTCGCACGGGACACTGCAAAGTGACTTCGGGAGAGTTCACATTTTTGTTCCCGTTCCCGGCAAGCGTTAGAACTACGCTAAAACTCAACCGCTCAGTCAGCAAGCACGGCACAACCCTCACTAAGCCCTGCCAGGCTCTTTCCCCTTTTTATACCACTGCCTAGTTCCTTACAGTAGTCTAGCATCACTCAGAACGCGTCCACAAATTGGAAAATTGCACTAGAAAGCATATCATCACTTTGAAACACTAAACAAAAGCAATATGTTAAAAAAAAATCCTGCCTCAGGAAGAAAAACATCAGTAACCAACAATTTTGAGGCTGATTCCTACGTTAGGGGCTTCGACTTAAGCCATCGGCGTTACCGTTGAGACTCCCCTTTTTGTAACGCACCTCAAAGGAATATTGTTGTAAAGCGAGGCTCCAGCGCAGGAGGCGGCCATTTTTGGGAGAGATGGTCTGCAGCCATTGGAGAGGGCAGTGATCCGTCTCAATGATAAACCTCGAGCCGGCTAGATAGCATGACAATTTCTGAACGGCCCACACGAGACATGCACACTCTTTCTCGGTGGCGCTATACGCCAGCTCACGACTGGTCAGCTTACGACTAGCATACAGGACGGGGTGTTCTACTTCTCCCTTTTCCCGTTGGCACAGTACAACGCCCATGCCTCGCTCACTAGCATCGCACTGAACAATGAACCCTTTTGTATAGTCTGGCGATCGTAGCACAGGCTGGTTTGTTAGGGCACTCTTTAGGGCGCTAAAAGCTCTTTCCTTTGTCTCGTCCCAGACGACTGTTTGAGGCTCTGACTTTCTTAGAGCATCCGTCAGGGGAGCCGCGATATCAGAGTACCTGGGAATGTACCTCTGATAGTAGCCGGCGACACCTAAGAACGACCGAATATCGGTCTTCGTGCGCGGATGCGGAAAGTCTCGCACAGCGGCCACTTTTATTTCAGAGGGGCGGCGACGACCCTGACCAATCACGTGACCGAGGTAGACAACCTCGGCCTGTGCTAACTGGCACTTAGGAGCCTTTACTGTCAAGCCCGCTTCGCGCAGGCGGGTTAGCACTGCCCGCAAGTGTGCCATATGCTCAGACCAGGATGCGGAGAATATCGCTACGTCGTCTAGATACGGTAAAGCGAATTCTTGCTGTCCCCGCAACACTTTATCCATGAGGCTTGAAAAACAGTATGGCGCGTTCTTCAAACCAAAACTCAACACTTTAGGACGGAATGTTCCCATTGGTGAAATGAACACCGCATACCTACTAGCCTCTTCTGTAAGTGGAACCTGCCAATAACCCCTGACAAGATCTAGGGTGGAAATAAACTGAGCGCTACTAACTTTCTCAAGGCGCTCCTCGATGTTAGGGATCGGATAAATTTGATCCTTAGTGATGGAATTAAGCCTGCGGTAGTCGACGCAAGGACGAGGTTCCTTGCCCGGTACCTCAATTAAAATCAAAGGGGAGGTATAATCACTCTCACCTGCCTCAATAACACCGAGCTGTGGCATTTTCTTTACCTCAGCCTCCATAATATCGCTCTGGCGGGGTGACACCCGATACGCCTTGGATCGTACTGGCTCTGGGGAGGTAAGTTCTATATCATGAGTAAGTACAGAAGTCCTACCAGGCCTCTCAGAGAACAGACCTTGAAACTCTTGTAATAGCCGGTGTAGTTCGGTTTTCTGCTCGGGCGACAGCGGTGCTTTACTAAGGTCACTAATGACTTGACCGGTGTCTTCCCTGTTCGTCACTGAGCCTAGTCCCGGAAGCTCGACCGGAAGCTCTTCAGGAACGTTTACCATCATGCACACCACTGCTTCCCTTTGTCTATAAGGTTTGAGCAGATTACAGTGGTAAACTTGCTGTGCTTTCCGCTTTCCTGGCAGACTTACCACGTAGTTAACGTCCGACAGTTTCTGAACAATTCGTGCTGGGCCCTCCCACTGCACGTCTAGTTTGTTGTTTAGCGATGTGCGCAATATCATGACCTCATCGCCCACCTCAAAACGACGGGCCCTGGCGGTCCGATCATAATAAACCTTGGCCCTCTGCTGGGCCTTTGTCATTGCTTCACCTGACAACTCCTGTGCCCTTCTTAAGCGTTCGAGGAGCTTAAGTACGTACTCCACCACGACTGGGTCGTCGCCCCTACCTTCCCACGATTCTCGAAGCATGCGAAGCGGAGACCGAAGCGAGCGACCGTACACCAGTTCAGCTGGCGAAAACCCCGTAGCTGCATGCGGCGCGGTCCTTAAAGCAAACATCACCCCAGGCAGACACAGCTCCCAGTCAGTTTGATGTTCAAAACACAAGGCTCTCAACACGCGCTTCATGACGGAGTGGAGCTTCTCAACGGAATTCGACTGTGGGTGGTACACTGAGCTGTGTAGCAGTTTTACCCCACACCTTTCGAGAAAAGTTGTCGTCAAAGCGCTAGTAAACACTGTGCCCTGATCTGATTGGATTTCCGCAGGAAAACCAACTCGCGCAAATATGGACAGTAGTGCATTGACTATCTCAACTGAGCTGAGTTCTTTAAGCGGCACTGCTTCAGGGAACTTTGTCGCTGGGCAGATCACAGTCAAAATGTGTCTGTACCCCGTGGCTGTTACCGGCAGAGGTCCCACCGTATCAATAACGAGCCGTCTAAAGGGCTCCGTAATGATAGGTACCAATTTCAACGGCGCCCTCGATTTGTCCCCTGGTTTGCCCACCCGCTGACAGGTGTCACATGACCTCACGAAGTGGTCTGCGTCCCGAAAACATCCTGGCCAATAGTACTCTTGCAAGAGACGGTCCTTAGTTTTCTTAACTCCTAGGTGTCCGGACCACGAACCCCCGTGTGACAAGCGCAACAGATCCTGACGATAGCATTGAGGCACGATCAGCTGATCGAACTCCACTCCTCGGCGGTCTAGATACTTCCGGTACAGGACTCCACCTCTTTCCACAAAACGCGCAGTTTTCCTGGCGATACCTTCTTTGACATTGCAGCGCACGTTTTCCAGGCTGCCATCCTTTTTTTGCTCGGCTATCAAAGCCGACCGGCTGACTTTTAGCAACCTATTAAGTCCGTCTGACGTAGGCGCGATGAGCAAATCAGTAGATAGCTCTTCTAACTTTCCCGTGTCGGGCGTTTCCTCTCCAGTATCTGGCGCCTTTAACGTTACAGACCCAAGTTTATTCAGTTCGGGCGTGCTCTGAATATCAGCTTGCTGCGCCTCTGACCCTTTTTCGTTGTTTGATAACGTCGGCCCCGCAACTACCGCCTTTGCAGCGAGCTCCCGAACCTTCGATCTGGTTAAGGCCTGAACACTAGCTTCACCAAACAAAAGCCCCTTCTCGCGCAGGAGGTGATCGGACCTGTTTGAAAATAGGTACGGGTACTGGGGGGGCAGCATAGATGACACTGCCGCCTCCGTCTCAAGCGCTCCGAAAGGTCCTTCAATAAGCACTTTTGCTACCGGCAGACACACGCTATGAGCTTCCACGGCTTGCTTGATCCACGCGCACTCGCCCGTGAACATATGGGGTTCTACGTAAGACGGGTGAACTACATCCATCGTAGCTGCGGAATCGCGAAGCACTCGGCACTCTTTCCCGTTCACGAGGAGGTCTCGCATGTAAGGCTCGAGAAGCTTCATGTTCTCGTCAGTGCTGCCTATTGAAAAAAACACAACTTTTGGTGTTGTTTCCGGACACTGCGCCGAAAAGTGACCCGGCTTCTGGCACGTATAACAAACGCGCGCTCGCCTCATCTCGAACCGCTTTCTGCGTTTGGCTGCCGCCGTCTCTTTACGTTTGGTCGGACTGCTTTCACTCGCATCCTCACTACGCGTGTCCCCCTTTAATCTCATGGGCGTGAACTTCGGCCTCTCAAATTTCGAGCCAAATTCACCCTTTTGACCGTTCTTAGCTCCGCGAGCCCGACGCGTCACAAACTCCTCGGCTAGCTCAGCGGCTTTAGCCACCGTACAAACGTCTGGCCTATCCAAGACCCAGTATCGCACGTTCTCCGGTAACCGACTATAAAACTGTTCTAGCCCGAAGCACTGCAGAACTTTATCGTGGTCACCAAACGCTTTCTCTTCTTTGAGCCACTCCTGCATGTTTGACATAAGCCTATACGCAAACTCTGTATATGACTCACTTCTGCCTTTCTCATTTTCCCGAAACTTCCGACGGAACGCCTCCGCAGACAGCCGGTACTTTTTTAGCAGACTCGATTTTACTTTGTCGAAATCCTCTGCCTCCTCTCTATCCAAGCGAGCGACTACGTCGGCCGCCTCGCCGGGTAACAAAGTGAGCAAGCGCTGTGGCCACGTTTCCCGAGAGAACCCCTGCTTCTCGCACGTTCGCTCAAAGTTAACCAGGAACAAACCAATGTCCTCTCCAAGCTTAAACTGCCGCATCAGGTCAGTCATTTTGAACAATACGCGTTCTCCTGCACCGTGTGCCTGACTTCCATTACGAGCGCGTTCCATCTCTACCTCAAGACGCTTCATTTCCAAAGCGTGTTGACGGTCGCGCTCTTGTTGCTCTCGCTCTTTCTGTTCTTTACGTTCACGCTCTTCTTTTTCTTTCTGTTCTTTAAGTTCGCGCTCTTCTCTTTTTGCAGTCTCCTCAATAGTCTCAAGGCATTCCGACAGCTCGTCATCCTCAGCTTCTAACTCAAGAATAGCCCTCAGCTCCAACAATTTCGGTTTGCGCAACGACTTCAAATCCATGGCTGCTCTGAATGCTGCTTTCTCTACTGCCTATTATTGTCTTGCCGCAAACTAACCCGGCAGCAACGACAACCACAATTACCAGCTCTGTTTCTGACACTAACAAAAGCCTGGCATAGCTCAGAAGAAGAAAGTCCCGCACTCACCAAACCTCGCAGGCAGGAATTCCGCGCAGTCGTTCCGCTGCAGGCAACCAGTCGTCACACAGGGCTCGTTGCACTGCTCCCGGATCGTCGTTGAGCTGCTCAGCATACCGTCAACTGCATCTCTTCGCTGCTGGCCTCCGTTGTCGCGATCTCACCGCTGGCAGACAGTTATTTGAAGTCGGAGGCGATCTCACCGCTGCCAACCAGATGTTTGGATCCCACCGATGGCATCGGTTGTTGGGAACTCGGCGCTGACGCCCGTGGTTGTACCTGGGTCGCAAGCCCCAAGGGTAGCGTTGGCCTGGCGGCCTGGGGTACAACTGGAAGCATCCGAAGGTCCCGGCAAAGCATGAGTCGACTGGTAACAACAAAACAACTTGTTTATTTTAACATCGCAAAGAGTTGGCGGTCAGGTTGACCGAAGTAGAGAGACGGGAGAGCACTTTACTCAACAGAAGAAATCGGAGCCCTCCTTTTGGCGTCCGGGGGCAGCTGTTTTTATACTCTCGCAGTTGAGGGCAAGAAGGAACCCCTCAATAGACGAGCACGTGATTGTACAATGGGCTAAGGTGACGCACACTGCCGCCGGTCGGGCACAAAGACTGGAAGGAGAGGGTGACCCCTTGCTTTCGCATCGCCTGGTTCGGGCACAATGACTGGAAGGAGAGGGTGACCCCTTGCTTTCGCATCGCCTGGTTCGGGCACAATGACTGGAAGGAGAGGGTGACCCCTGCTGTCGCATCGCCTGGTTCGGGCACAATGGCACATACACTCACACACGCACATGAAGACACGTGGCATCGGAACATGCCTGGAAACGCCTGGAAACGCCTGGCGGAGAGCGTTGCGGCGACGCCGAACGGGCCAAAATGTCTGCCGCCCCGCCGCAGTCGCGCCGGCAAAACCGCGTGTCGCAGGCGAAACGCAACACCAGCGAAATGAACGAGAAATAATTTTATTAAGACTATGATCAGAAATTTATTCGTATGCTTTATTTTTTATCAAATTGAATGTTTATTGTCGATAACAATACATGGAAAAGGGGTCTTGGAATAAAACTACAGAAGATAGCTTGAAAGCATCCAACGCACACCTGTGCTTCGATGGAACATAAACAAAATTTCATTGATTTAGCATTCTAGCATCCAATTTTATGTTCCATTCGACTTTACATTTCAGCTAAATACAATGTATTTTCCATAGAAATTCCATATAAACTCAAAGCAATAACTGGTAAAGGAAAGTACGATGGTTCCACAGTGGCCACTTTTCAGTAATGATCAACGAGTCTACGATGATAGGTCCATGGTATTTCAACTAAATGTTTGTTGACTGAGCAACAAGACGTCAACGTAATTTCTACTAGAATCCAACACACATTTTCGTAAGGGATTACATATCTGCCAGTCTATTTATTCACTGACCACTTACGTCCAACTCCTTTAAGTGACCATGAGGCAATGTCCTCGGAGTGTTGAACGAATTAAATTTATGGGGCCCCGCACTAGGTTTGGGGATTGCAAACAGCACGGAACACGTGATGCGCCCACGACGGGACTTTGCTGCCCATAACCCTCGTCACGGGCTTGCGGTTCCAATCACAAGCACGGCCTGAGATACAAAGTACACTTTTATACAAATGTACACCCTTTGGGGTGTATATTTGCCACACAACAATAATCGTCATTTGCCTTGCTTGCGTTTCCTTTCTTGAAAACGCCACGCCCGCTACTTTCCTGTCGGGAATGCTATGTCGTGCTGATAACGCGCATGCCGTTCGTTACTGGAAAGTACCGGGCTCGCAGCGTTAAAGAAAGGAAATGCGGACAAGACATATGACGATTATCGTTGTGTGGCAAGATACGACGGAAAGGCTGTACTTTTGTTTTAGAGTGTAGACGTAGGTGCTCGAAACAAAGTCCGATTTGTCAAACATGCGAGTCATCTCTAACATTTCCTGTCGGCAATGCTATCATGCTGATAACGCGCGTGCCGTTCGTTACTGCAAAGTACCGAGCTAGCAGCGTTAAAGAAAGGAAACGCATCAAGGCAGATGACGATTATCGTTGTGTGGCAGAAGGGGCACTCCAAAGGGTGTAAACTGTTCTTAGAGTGCCGCTTGTGATACGCTGCACGTAGTGTTTGTAAAATTTCTTTTTAAATATGAACCTTTACATGAAGTCACGATTTTGTTATGAAGCACGCTATAGTGTGGACGCAGGATTAAGTTCGACCATCTGGGGCTGGACCCGCTGCACGGTACACGAGAGTTCTTGCTTCGCCCCGTATCGTAATCATGTCGCCTCGACCTGTATTGGACCAGCGACTGATGCGCCAGATCCACTGAACGACGGTGGTGCGTTGAAATCATCGAGATGCTGGCGCGTGCTTAACATAAAAGTTTGAAGTAGGGGTAGCGTACAACTTCACGACTACTAATCATGGGACGAGCATGAAGACAACAAAGAGAAATGAATCCGAGCTTCGTGGAAAAATCGATGCATGGTAATTTCGAGTATAACGCACCCTCGAATAAAGAAAAAAAGCATTCATGCAACGCGCGTCAGTGTTTGTGTGTGTGTGCGCGTGTGTGTGTGTGTGTGCATGTGTGTGCGTGTGTGCGTGTGTGTGTGCGCGTGTGTGTGTGTGTTCCTTTTCTTTCGTGGGCAGGCTCACTAGAAGATCACGCAAGTGTTCATATTTTTCAGCGTTCACCTCACTTGCAAATCGGTTACTGGGCTTCCATGTACCAAAGCATAACTTGGGCTATGCTATAGAGCGGGTTCCGCATTAATCCTTCCCACTCGGACGTCTTTAATGCGCGCCAAAACTATGACTACGCGCTATTTTCACTTCGACGCCCTCCGAGTTGCAGTGGACACAGCTGGGAGTCCAAGTCGTGACCTCGCGCATAGCCGCAGAAAGCCGCAGCCACTGAGCCGCACAGCGGCGGGTCATTTATGATCACCGCAGCTGCCACTGCTTCACGGCTCCCACGCGATGCCTGCCCCATACGTAGCCAGCACGACCGGCGCCCACGAGCGAGAGGGTGGGCAAGAACCCGGGGCATCTAGCCGACCGGCCGGCCGACCGCGCTCGGAACCGGGATAATATCACGAGGCCGCGACCCCGGCCACAGACGCCGCGAAGCGGACTGCGGCGCGCACTCCGCGCCCGAGAATGCCACTGTCGAATGGTGTTTCTTTCGAGAGCTCCAAAGGAAATATACGGCGGTAAAAGGACGGGCAAGAACTCGCAAGGGCGAACTCTAGAGAAACGGCGCGACATAGTGGGGAGGGCGATGAGAACGAAAAAAAAAAGAATATGAAAGCAGGCAAGCAGAGGTGCATCAAACGACAGTCAGACAGACATACGAGCAGAAAATTTATACGAGAGCGAGAAGGATTGAACACAATATAGCGAGGCAGAATGAGGTCATTTAGATCGGAGTAAGGTTACAAAAATCAAAGAAGAAAAAAACGGGAAAAGATCGGGAAGAAAAAGGGCGAATGCAACGGATAAAAGAAATGAAGACAAGATGTTTTGCTGAAAAAAAACAACGAAAATAAGCAAGAAATAATGCAAGAAAACCGAGACAACGAAGGCTGTTATAAACAAAGCGATTTCATTACTACAGGATTAAGGAATGATGCAAAACCTAACAGGGATCCAAGACACAGAGACTGTGCTGAGAAAAAAGAGGAATGTAGAATGCTGGACCCTTTTGTGATCTCTTGTGACTCTTAGCACCAAGTTAAGCAGTTGTAGCAACATTGTCCACAAAATACAGCGTTGTTCGCTTGCTTTTGTCACTGGCTCCTGTGCCGGTTGGTTCGGGGCGACATTATATGAACAGCTGTATAGTGGCGAACTGTTACTGCTTTGTTCGCGTGCGCTTTTCAGCTGTCTCGGCTTTTTTAGAAAACCAGCAGGCGAGGGAACCACGGCGCATTAAGCAGCAAGTAGCCTGGCGTAAAAGTAGAAACAGAGCTTGAACTACGAATAGCTGACTAGGAGTAAAACTTTATGGCGATGAGAACGGCACCACGAAGCCTATGTATAAGGCAGAAGCAAAAAGTGGAAGCTAGCTCACCGAGTCAGCAAAACAGAACCAGTACAGCGAAGTAGAATGCAAAAAAAAAGTTGGAAGCAAGGTTAAAAAATATTCTAGGGTGTATAATGAAGGCAGCGCTAGAGGTCATTAAGTCAGCCTTTGTGCATCCATTCTGAGAGCTACCGCTATTTCAGTCGCTCTGTTTCGGAGAGCTTACGCTAGAAAATCCGCTAAACAGAAACAAGCGTTCAATGTTGTCTCCGCTGAGCATTGTGTGGGGACGGCAGGCGATTTTGTTTTTTTCATGAGATATTCTTTAACTTCCTCAAAAAAATTTGCAAGCTTCGGCGATAATTTACTGCAACAGCTGCACGCTCCCACCGCGATCATCGCGAATTTCTCATGAACCACTTTTCTTTTCCTTCAAGTAAAAATGAATAGATTGTCACCGTTCGCTGGCTACGGTTATTGCTTTCCACTTTGTTAATAAATGAGATAGAAACACAGAAAAAATAGTTCCTTGCAACAGGTAATACTTAAATGAAATAAGGTGTAGGACACTAAGGCCTAAGGGTGGAAGTGTCCTCGAAAAGTTTCTTGTCCTCATATGTCTGAGGTACAGAACTTTGTTTCAGACGTGTGAATAATACACACTTACAAACGACGATGTAGAGTCAGTACTTCTCGCATACTTCATTCAGAGTTTTCAACAAAGAAAAACGCATTGAAGTGTTTTCATTGCTTTGTGTCGCAATATATTCGATGGTCGTGGAACCTAGCACGTTGGCAAATGAAAGAGGCCGGTGTCAGTTAATTAACAGGTGTTCTTCAACAAGGCTCTGTCGATGTGTAATGTGCTGGGGACTAGTCCACTTCTTCTTGGCGATGCGCGCAGTGTCTCTTTAGTTCGCTATTCTTGATGCCTCCGTGACCTCTCAGATAAACGCAGAGATGCCACCACTATGAGTCAGCCTAGCACACAATGTGTCGCACCAGAGATAGAACGAATGTTGTGGAACAGTTTGATGGCTAATGCGTCCGACTTTCGTTTGCACACTGGCCACGTAGGAACGAGTTCCGCCACAATAAGCGCACCCGTCGCGATGGTCGAGTGGTCATGGTTGAGAGCTTCTGAGATCGAGTGCGAACGCGCAAATGTGTGCGCAGGTACTATAGCTTATAATAGGATGAGCAATCGTCAGAATTGGGGCTAGATGCATGCTGCTTTAAGCAGGAAACAATGACGACTCTTATGCAACAGAGTGTCCTTCAGGTGCCGGGAGGCAACGCGAGGCTATCGTTCAAGACCGTTCGCGCTGTCTATGAAACACTGCAAACGCTTGTTCATGTTTCCAAGCGAAGAAGTGAACAAGCACTTGGTCGAGCCTTTCCTATCCGCTGCTGCGGATTTCCATCTACGAGAGAAGAGCGTAACTTATTTTGTACCGATTGTAATCTAAGTTCTATCTTTTCAAGTCATGTACCGCTCATCTTTCCTTCTTAGATGTCATTATGTGCTTGCTTTATCAAATTCACGTTCTTATGTAGTCGACGTTCTTAGTTCCGTATAGGTATCTTTGCTCGTTTGTTTGCTTGTTTGTTTTTTAATTGTCTTTCGGCCTTATTTTGCTCGGTGAAAGTGTCTTCTTTTGTTTTTTACGTAACACTCCCTATTTGGCTGTCATAATTAAAATAATTATGGGGATTTACGCGCCAAAACCAAGATCTCATTATGAGGCACGCCGTACTGGGTGACTCCGGAATCATTTGGACCACCTGGGGTCCCTTAACGTAAACCTAAATCTAAGTATACGAGTGTTTTTAGCATTTTGTCCCCATCGAAATGCGGCCGCCCTGGCCGGAATTGGATACTGTGACCTCGTGCTTAGCCACCCAACACCGTAGCCACTAAGCAGCTGGCAGTATTGTTAAATAAATAAATAAATAAATAAATAAATAAATAAATAAATAAATAGTTTGGAATTCATATTTGAAGGAAAATAGCGAAAAATACATTCATACCAGTCGTGCATAATACAACGGCAAAGCGCAAAGCCGGCACAGAACTTAAACAACGTAGAACCGCCTGCGTCTTCAAAATGTACGTTGTAGCCGATATTCTATGTCGCAAAGTATTCGCGCTATTGGACCCGGAGTTCTCTTACGCGCCTGTGGAGCCCAGGCACAGGCAACGTTTTCAAAGCATGGCAAAATCTGAGGAACTATAAAATTAGTCCACGCCATGCTTGGTAGTGGATAGTGTTCAAGTTAAGCCCTATCGAATACTAATAACGCCATGGGTAGTGCTCAGGTGATAGGACATGAGTGCCTAAAATGCGAAAACGCCATAGAAATAGGAGGCACAATCAGCGCGACGCGGGAGGCTTAGCAACGATAAGTAGGGGTAAGTAACTCCACCTCTTTACAGGTCATGTACAAGGCATACGCTTCAGAATAATATACTGAAAAGCGAATAAGAAGTGCGCTTTTTTGTTGGCGCTTCTGAGACGTAAGTCGTTCCAAGTAATGACATTTAGTTTGCGCTGTTTGTTTTCTTTCCTAACCTTAAATAAAGTGCCATGTAGCGAAGAAAATATTTTTCTGTTCGGGTGTTTTTTCCTACCTTGAAGAAAAAACAATGTTTGGTGCACTTCGTGTCTTAGCTTGTAGCGGCGGGCTATCTTCCACCCCATCTACCGGTAGCAATTTACATTTTACAATTCATTGCGTCGTTACGGGAGTTCACAAGCTTTGCCCGCTGCGCTGTTCATCTGGACAAACACGGCATGGCGAACATTAGCGTTCACGATGAATACATTAGCCGCCCAAAAGGAAGAGCTTGTTTCCATGATGTTCAGCTTGCCTCATTACCTATTCACAGAAAAAAGAAAGAAAAAATCCGCACACGTCTTTCGTGTAGCACAACACAGTCTCAGATGGTAAATAATTATCTGTGCACTAGGAAAGTTAAAGGCATCAC
Source organism: Dermacentor variabilis (assembly GCF_050947875.1). Lineage (NCBI taxonomy): Eukaryota > Metazoa > Arthropoda > Arachnida > Ixodida > Ixodidae > Dermacentor > Dermacentor variabilis. The sequence continues at coordinate 1,907,558 of NW_027460313.1, read as the reverse complement.
CTAGGAAGCCTTGCAACTGATCGCCTTTTGCAGCGACGGTAAAACTAACGAACTGGCTTTAAAGTATAGCGCAGAGTTTTTTTGCCTAAGTCATCATAGAGGCAAATGAATGAGGTTCATTTCAAAAGCGCAGAAGTGTTGCAAGGGTATGGCAGAGGTGAGGCAATGCGAAAAGAAGTATTGCAAACTGCACTCTGTATTTTTTCTTATTTATTCTCCTGGGTTTCCCATTTAATTTATGTAGACTATTAATATTTAGTTAGTTAGTTAGTTAGTTAGTTAGTTAGTTAGTTAGTTAGTTAGTTAGTTAGTTAGTTAAGTTAGTTAGTTAGTTAGTTAGTTAGTTAGTTACGTACTATGGCGTGCGGTGACTTTAATGGAGGCTGTGCTGGATGCACACACAGAAAGCATGCAATAAAGAGCAAAATTTAACTACGAATATAACACGACAGTTCCTTCACAAACCGCTCCCACGCTAGTAGTTGCTACGCACAGTGCGAGTTGATCCGTGGTTAAACTTTAAGAGTAATAAAAGAAACTTTAATCAGTCTGCGTAAGGTACGCAAAAGTTTCTGAGAATTGGTCAATCTCAGCGCTACCACCAATTATTGTGTCTTGGAGACTGAGACGCTCTAGGACGCCTCCACATGTCTTCCAGGCTGGTCTACGTAGTTCCGGGCTATTCCATCTTGTCGTCGCGCCAAGAGTTGGCGAGACGCTTTGAAGAAGCGTGAAAGAATTTTTAATTACATTTAAACGCGCTTAGTAATTGCAAAAAGAAAAGAAGACACAGAAGAATCAAGAAGTTACTGCCAATGCCTAAATGGAGCGGTCTTTTTCTCGACTCGTCGCGTCGTACTGTAGCTGTGCGTTTTGTTCCGGCGGCGCCGTCACGCAATTTAGGCTTTTTTCCCTCTTGCGACCGGCGCTTCCCTTCCGCCGGTGATGAGTACGCGTGACTGGTGCTTCATGCTTCTTTCGACGCCGTTACGTGACCGATTATAAATGTTCGATGCCGGCACATGGACCGCGGTGCACAAGACGGAGCATGCTTGGCACATCTTGCGAGATGCTTGGAGAGGCTAAGCGAAGGTCACGATGTTCTTGAACAGTGTTGCCAGTATTCATGATCGTTGACGAAGGTCAGGGTAACATACAGAGGGCATTTTTAGACCGTGCAGATTTTTGTTTAAAAAAAGGCTATAAGCGCAATTAACGTGACGTCTTTGAATAGTTCCCAGGTGAGGTGGACATACTTATGCTAATAACGTGAACTTGAGAAGACTAATTAACAAATAATTGTGAAATTCAGTAAACTTCAGTATTAGCGACGTAGCATCAGTTGTTTAAATGACGAATTTGACGGCAGTCACATTTTAATGCACCCTGCGTTTCGCGTCGCCGTTGTGCCTCGCCGTCCTTCCTCGCCATTACCAGCTGCGCAGCCGGGGCCAGCGCGCCGCTCTAGCTGCGCGCGCTCCTGGCGCTCCTGGCGTCATCTCTCGCGCACAGCGCGAGCCTTGCTCTCTTCGCTCCTCCTCCAATACCACCCCTGTGCGGCGGCAATCAGGGCACCGACTCGGTGACGGCTCATCTCAGTGATGCGCTGCTGCCCAAGCCGAAACGCATAGCTGCCGCTATTCGCCAGTACGTGTACCCATTGCCCCCCCCCCCCCCACCTCCTCCGTGGCGGCGACCTCGCGAGAGTATCAGTCAGTATCAGCGGATCACGGTACGTGCTTCCCACGCCGAAATGCAGAACCACATTCAGTTGACCCGCTAGCAGCGCGAGCGGCGTCAGTCAGTCGCTGCCATACCTTCGCTGCGCACCGTTCCTGCGCGCCTACGAGCTGCCTCCCACGACCTCCCTATAAGCGAGGCAATTGCGACAAGCTACGCACCGTTTGCGGTGGCTGGTGCGAAATGTTCCGCACGAGACGTATTGTCCGAGGCTCTCAGGCGGTTTATAGTATAATATAATCCGTCTGTCTATATAAATAGTTTATTCTACGCCAGTTCTTTCTGAGCCATGAGCGAGACAATCGGTGCAAGTCCTTCGTCTTCCGCTGCTGCTAAACGAGCTGCCCGAGCAGAGGCCCAGCGCCGTCACCGCGGAATCCAGAGGTGCGCTACGCCGAACCAGGCATTGGTGCAGCAAGTGAGTATGGGCACGTTGCAAGTGCTAGGCGGCGCCCTGTCTTTCCGACCCCTAGCGCCATCTGACGAATAGTGGCGCGAATGCGGTAGGATTACTCACGGCGTCAGCAGCTCGCGCTGCGGGTTTGGCGCCCTGTCAAACGGTAGCGATGGCGCGAAACAGCGTGCCGTTATTAATTTTAACCGGGTTTCGGGAATTAGAAGATCTTGACAGCTTTTTTCGTGAAAAGAATTTAGAGAAAGGAAGTCGTCTATTTGAAGTGGGGCACGTCTACGACGTGAGGAAAGTGTTGAACTCGCACTGATCGGAAGTGCCTGCTAGGTGTATTCAGCAAACGAAAAATAACGCACCAGCGAGATGCGTGAAGCTCAGCGTAAGTTACTTCGTTATCTACGGTGTGGACGCAAGAAATTATAGGTGACATTGATTCTTGAAGATCGGCGACAGCAGACAAATCCTAGCGGGGAGCTGTGATTGCCGTGCTGGATCGCAGGGAAGTGCAAGGACGCCGCGGTAGTTTCCCTGTACATACAGGACGGCAAATGCGAATCCAAAACATCTCATCCAAGAACGTGGGGAGTACGAACGACTCGTAAGACCTACCCGAGGTATTCTAACGTTGCTCTCCCCAAACGCAAATAATGGTGAGGAACTTACCAGTTGTGTTAGGCTACGCTGGGAAAATATTTTCGCCCAAGTTACTGAAAGTGCGATACTTTTATGTTGCGATTTTTCAGTGCGTGCAAAGGAGGTTCCAATAAATCACGTCGTCAAAAATTTTGGTGATCTCAACTGCTCCTTAGTTGATATGCTGGGCGCAGAAGGGTGTACGCTAGCTCAGCCAGTTGCAACCCCTCCTCATATCACTCAGCAAGCCCTAGCGCTGTTTGAATGGGAGAGGATTGGGAAAGAGTTCCACAGCTTTACTGCGGTACAGTGTGGTAACAAACTACTTTGTTTGCTGCATATCCTGGTACGCACTGCATGTGTCCCGTTGCTGCCATCATTTCTGTAAAAGCAAATAATTCAGCGTTAACGCACCTGGCAAAACGCCGGAACATAAAACAGCTTATGCCGTCGGACGAGCGCTATCAAGTGTTGACGCCGTTCTGCTTCATACGGTCGGCTTGGAAACCTTGAAAAACTTTGTTCATCGTGAGATGGTGCACGTGCTCTTGCAGCCCACTACGCAACAGCTCGGGTTGCACTTTGGCATTGCTCACAAAAGGCAACAGCTACACGCGAAACAGTGCACAGACAGGCTTTCCGAACGCAAGCGGGCCGGTCGTATCCTGCCGAGTGCGCGCTCGCCGCCGCGAGGGGCGCCCTCATAGGCGCGGGAACTACGTACGCAACCTGCCTATATCCATGTATTTCTCCGACCACAAAGCTTCCTTCATGACAATCAAGAACTTGGAGTGGAGTATTTCTTGAAGAAGGAATATGTGCGAAGAATAAAAAGTTGTCGTAAACTGTGCATACATGTCTTGCTCGAATTCTTTGCCTCAATATATAGAGAAGCAGAAACAGCTGAAGAGCTGCGCTGAAATTTTGCATTAGGAAGTAACGTAATCGTCGGCAATCGTTTACCTTAAGAGTCGTAGGTATTTCGCGATATTTATCGTTTAATTTCAACTGTAAATCCAGACAATATCAAAACCGAGCGTGCCTGGAGCACAGAAAAGGCGGCCCCGCTACTATTGGGGGCAATTGGGGGCGAGCTCCACCACTGGAAAAGCTAGCGCCACCGTCGGCGCGACATGGCATGAGGGATCACGTGGACACAGCGGCCGCGTCGGCTGCTTCGGAAGCGCCGAGGCGAACTGAAAACGAAAGTTTAAAGTCCCACCTGCGTCGCGGTTCTGATTAAGTAGTGAGGCTTTCCCGCCTTGGGCATCTGCTTCACACCATTTCAAAGCACTATAAAAGGTAGTGGCTGCCTTTGGAGGGAGAGAGAGAGAGTAAAACTTTATTCAATGAAAATAAAATAAGGCACGATGGTTGGAGCCCCTATTCCAGGGCCCCACTGGCACGAGCGGCTCGCTGGGCTTGGTCCAGAAGAGCCAACTGGCTCTCCCGACCCTCGTCCGCAAGCCATGCCTCCCACTGCCTATTCCTCATTAGTGGATGTTGGTGTAATATGGGACTGTCTATGTGCGGAGGCCTCCTGGGGCACTCCCATGTGATGTGTTTTAGTGTGGGTGTGTCTGTGCACCACGGGCACTCGTCAGAGAACCTCGTGGGGTGTATTCTGTGTAGGTGGTGCAGGTTGGGGTATGTATTCGTCTGGATACGACGCCAGTCCCTCTCCTGTTCGCTGTTTAAATCGGAGTGAGGATGTCCAAAACGTCTCCGCTCCTGCCTTTGCTGTAGGAGGATGTCACGAGAATTCGGTGGAAGGACGTCGCTAGGCCATGCCGTTGCTCGGACGTTCAAACCTCGAGCAATACGGTCTGCCCTAGCGTTTCCTGCCAGTCGCTCGTGTGCCGGACACCAGACGATAGTGTGGTGCCCCTCTAGTTGAGTGCCTAAAATTTTGATTATTGATTTGGGTGCCGTTCCTTGTAAAAACAGGCGGCAAGCCGCTTGTGAGTCGGATAATATGACAGCCGAATTGGTTTGGCGCTCGGCGTCCTGAATGGCCAAGGCAATGGCTGCAGCCTCTGCCACGCATGCCGAGGCGGTTTTGAAGGATGCCGTTGTTACGTTGTTGTTGCATGTAGAGACTATGGTGAAAGTGTCTGAGCTGGCTCGACTGGCATCCGTATAATACACCCCCGGTCCCATGCCGAAACGTTTGTGAAGGGTCTTTGCCCTTGCTCTGCGTCGTCCGGGATGGTACTTGGGGTGCATGTTTTTGGGAATTGGGGCCACCGCGATGTGCGATCGAACATTGCGGTCTATCTGTGCCGTTTCCTCTCCGCAATACTGGGGTCTCAGGGGAAAGCCTAACTTCGCCAATACTTCCCTGCCCTGAGTTGAAGAACAAAGTCGTTCTTTCTGGGAATATAACGTCGCGACTGCGTACTCGTCAAAAGTATTGTGCAGGCCCAGTCCCTCGAATCTCTCTGTGCTAGTGCATTCGGGAAGACCAAGGGCGGCTTTGAAGGCTTTTCTTATTATTGCGTTTGCCTGTTTAATCTCTTGGTTTGTCAAGGCCTGATACGGAAGGGCGTATGTGAGTCGGCTAATCACGAATGCGTGAACCAGGCTGATGGTCTCTCCCTCAGTTAGGCCGTCTCTGCTTCTTGCCACTCTCCTTATCATTCTAGCCACGTTTCCTGTGACCGCCTTTAGTTTTTGTAGGGTGTGAGATGTTCCAGCATTCTGCTGTATCCACATCCCCAATATTCTGAGTGTCTCCACTTCACGAATTGGCACCCCGTCGAGAGTCAGAGTGAGCGGCACCCAGTCCTTCTTTCTTGCGTACTTCGCACGCACCCGAATGAATTCCGATTTTTCAGGTGCGCATGCCATGTCCGCCGCCCTCGCGTATTCCACGACTGCGTCTATGGCCTTTTGAAGGGTTTCTTGCTTGTCCCCGTAGGACCCCTTGTGAGCCCAGAACGTGATATCATCGGCATATATCGCACAACCGAGATTCGGGTGTTTATCTAGCTCCAGGGCTAGCTTTCTCATCCCTACATTAAATAGCAGTGGAGAGAGTATAGCTCCCTGAGGGGTACCTCTGTCGGGACAGTTGAAGGTGTCGGACCTCGTGGAGCCTAATCCGATTGTGGCCGTGCGGTGGCTGAGGAACGAGCGCACGTAGTTATAAATTCGCGTTCCGCAGTTCACCGCTTCCAGTCCCTCCAGAATAGCGTGGTGGGAGATGCTGTCGAAGGCCTTTTTGATGTCCAATGCCAGTACAAATTTATCTTCCGACCCTCTGTTGGGGTGCAGGACCTCGTGCTTTAGTAGTAGGAAAACGTCCTGCGCTGACACGTGGGGTCGGAAACCGAACATGTTGGAGGGGAACATGTTGTTCAGCTCTATGTGGTTCGAGAGCCGGACCTGCACAACCTTTTCAAAGAGTTTCCCCGCGCACGACGTTAGGGAGATGGGTCGAAGGTTGTTGATGTTACGAGGCTTGCCTGGTTTTGGAATAAGAATAATTTTTGCTTCCTTCCATTCTTTTGGAAGGACGCCGTCCTCTGTCCAGACCGTGTCGTTAAAGAATTTGGTCAAGCTCTTTAGCGTGTCGTCACTTAGATTGCGAATCATTGCGTTCGTGACCTGATCTACCCCTGGGGTCGTGTTTTTCTTGAAGGAGTGTGCCGCTGCGTAAACCTCTTCAAAGGTTATGGGGGCGTCCAGTTCCGGTTGGTCCTGACCTTCGTAAACGGGTTTGGTGGATTGCCCGGTCGGTACAGTTCCTACGTATATCTCTTTAATTTTGTCTATCATGTCAGCTTCCCGACCTTCAAACTCGTTTTCAAGCAGCTTAAGTGTGCGATTCGCGACTGTTTTTGTTCCTCCCGGGTCAATCATACTTCGAAGGATGCGCCATGTTTTCTTTGTAGTCAACGTGCCCCGAAGCGAGTCGCTGAACTGACGCCAATTGCTGTCGCTTAACTTTTGTGCGTATTCGTTAGCTTCCTGCGCTAGCTGAGCTATCCGTATCCTGAGTTTACGATTAAGCTTCTGCCTTTTCCACCTTTTTGTGAGGCCTCTCCGGGCTTCCCAGAGATGCAAAAGGTGACGATCCACGGCTGGAGCCTCCGTTGTCGTTTCAATTGTTTTGGTGACCCTAGAGTGAATAACTCGGATCTGCTCGGCCCATTCTCCTACGTCTGTTATGCTGCCGATTGTTTTCTGTTTTTCACGAAATTTGGTCCAGTCGGATAGCCTTGCCTTGCCAATAGCTCTTCGAATCCTGGCTGCATTAACCGATATGCTTAAGATATAGTGATCACTTCCTAGGTTTTCACCGAGGTTCGTCCATCGCGTCTCACTTTCGTTGTTGGTGAACGTGAGGTCGGGGGAAGTGTCCTGGGACACGCTGTTCCCGATTCGCGTTGGGAGATCCGGTTGAGTTAGCTGGAAAAGTCCGTAGCGCTCTACAACGTCTGCTAACAATATGCCCTTGGGATTGACTCTACTGTAGCCCCAGTTTGAGTGTTGAGCGTTGAAGTCGCCTAACAATATTAATTTGTCCCTACCTTGAGCGAGTCGCACCGCGGTGGCCACCACGTTTTCAAAATCCGCCTGTTTTTCTCTGGGAGAACTATAAACGTTGACAATAATTGTTTTAGGTTTGCCCCTTTTCTGCGGCCAAATCGTGATTATTTGGTGCTGAATAGGTTCCCGGAAAAAATAATTTACGCTAATCGCGACATCCTTCTTGGCAAAGGTGGCTACTTGAGGGTAGTCAGGGTTAGCATAAAGCTCGTACCCTTTGAGTTTTTGATTTTGTTTCCCTATTTCCTGAATACAGATAACGTCGGGAGGGATTGGCGCCGATTCTATGTAGTGCGTGAAATTAGCCAATTTAGTGCGTAGCGTGCAGCAATTCCATTGCCAGATTTCAATGTGTCCGGTCTTTGTGTTGTTTGCCATATTATCCATGGATATTACTGTCGCTATCAGTGTGCTCTATAGCTTTCGGTGTCCTGGTAGGAGCTCCCGGACTTTGACTGACCCTCTTTCGGGGGACGGCTGCGGCTTTTGTTTGCACATCCTCTACCATTCGTTTGAGTTTGTGTAGCTCTGCGAACATTAGTTGCATGTTTTGTGCTAACTGTTCCAGCGTTAAGGAATGAGGGCTGGAGGCGGTACTTTGTTGCAGTGATGTTTGTGGTGGTGATTTGGAAGTGTGGTCCGCAATTTGTATGGGTTGCTGTGATGTGCTGTTGTTTGCCGTGCGCTTGAAAGCTTCAAACTCGGCTCGTAGCTCGGCTAAACTGTTTCGAAGTATTTTGTTTTCTTCTACTATTTTCTTGTACTCTGGGTTTTGTGTGATTGGTGTAGGTATATTCTTAGCATTGGCAGTGGGAGATGCGACTTGCGCCCAGCTCACCTGATTATTTTGTGGGGTGCTGCATGCCAGTAGGATCCCTGGTGACTTGCTTCTTGGGGCCTCCTTCTTTTTTGTCTGATCTTGCTGCTGAGGCACCTTGGGTCGGGATGCCGACCGTCTCCTCTGGCCCGGCTGCCCGGAACAAGATCGGCCCCGCGACGGCGAGCGGGTTCTGGAGCGGCTGCGACGATCCATGGCCGGAAGGAACTCCAGCTCGGAGTCCTCGTCTTCAGTGGCGAACCACCGTAGCTGGGTCTTCGTTGGTTTCTTTGGCCGTGGTCTTGATACCTGCCTGACTGGCTTTAGTCTTTTGGGACATCGGCGGTCACCCGTTGGATGATCACTCCCACAAATGGCGCATTTGGGTGTGCACGTGTGTCCATCGGCAGGCTCCCGCATCCCGCACGAGCGGCACACCTGTACGTCGGGCTGTGGACATACGTCGGTGCGGTGTCCCACGGTGCCACAGGTACGGCAGAATTGAACCGCATTTCGGTAGGGTGTGCAGAGTTTCTCTCCCCCGAAGTAATAAACACACCTTGGCACTCGGCTGCCGTAGAAGGTGAGCAAGGCACTTTGTGAGTCGCCCATCATTCTTGCGTCGATCAGCTCCAGTCCCTGCGTTCGGATACGTAGGTTCGATCGCAGCACGTCAGAAGGGGTGTGTGCTTCTATCCCGTGGATTACTCCCCGCGTCGTGTCTTCTCCTGCCGTAACGTACGCATTGACCGGGTGTTGTCGTCCGTCGATGTTCAAGGATTTAATGGCTTGCATGACCTTGGCCGTATCGCGATTCGGGGTGGATATCACTGCAATGTTCGAACCTGACTTGATTCTTAGAATAAAATTGTTGTCAGTGGTTCTGTCCTCACACGCCTCCATGACGGCTCTTGCCAGTGCCTGACTGGTAACATTCTTGAGTGGTAGCCCTTGGTGTGGTCTGATGACCACCTTCAGGTCACTCTTCGGTAGCGGCGGAAGACGCTTCAGTGGTGGGTGCCTGCGATGCGCCATGGCTTTGGACGAGTTGGTAGTCGAACCTGATTGGAGTGCGCTTCCTTGCGCGGAGCGGCGCTGCTGAGCGAGATTTTTCTTTTCCTTCAGGGAAAGAACGCGCTCCCATCCGGCTTCTGCGGTCGTTTCGTTGACCACGGTAGCGCTTTGCATGTTGTTGTTGGTCGTGGCTGCCTTATTGCATTCGTGGCGCGGTGTTGCATCACCCACCTGAGATGCAGTGAAATCCATCTGTTCTTCAAGTCGCGACGTTGTAATAAGTCGCGGGTTCGATGTCGCAGCCGGAGTTCTTAAGGCCGCCATGTTCAAATGTGCGCTCGCCCGCCGGCGCCGCTCTCCTAACTGAAGTTAGGGGTAGCTGCTCGGCACGTTCTGAAGGTGGAAAATCGGCCGTAAAACGCCGAAATATGGTCCGACTGACCTGCAGTTGGTCTCCACAGGCGCCGGACCACTTCTTGGAGATGGTGGTGATCGTTTCGGGCCGGTCCCAGAAGGTGGTCCGCCCGAAAAATCAAACATGCGTAGCCCGACGTGAGCGCAGCCGTTTCGAACGGCGTCCTGCCTTTGGAGGTGTGCAGCATGGTAGGCTACCGCTCAGTGCCGCAGTGCCGGACGTACGCAACGGAGCCCTGCGTCAGCCTTATTCACACGTAGCCGCCGGACAAGAAGCTGCGTAAGCTTGGCTGGCGAAACTTAGAACCAGCGAACAGCCATCGGCTACAACTCGGGTATGCATCAAGTACAGACGCGAGGATGATTTCTGCTACAGCGCTGGGTCTGCGATGTTCGGTGAGTAGCAGAAAAGGAGTAATGAGACGCTCGCTCGCGCTCGCTGCCCGGCTAATGCCATGACGGTTTGGTCTATGAACTTGTTGATGCTAGATACTATCAAGTTCACTGGAATGGAAATGGAGCGGTAAGAAGCATATTAAAAAAAGGCATGACATATGGTCATGTTCGTGTTATGAAATAATGTACTGGATTGCGAAATAGAAGCAACGGGAAATCTCGCGCTGAGAAGACCGATAAGCATACAATGCGACGCAACTTGAGCAATAATATTGAAACGTCCAAGAAATTAGAAGAAAGAAAGAAGATTGAATCGTCGCGACGGCACATCACAGTCGCCGTAGGCATCGAAGTCGCTATAACGAAATTATTTTTGAACAGTTCTGATAGCGTCCACGCAGCAATGGTTGCTAGTGTACTGTCAAATGCTCATATGATGCGGCGTAAAGCTCACGGCACGGTGGGAAAACGCGCTCGCAGCGAAAGCAAAACATTGTGCGCGGACATGCATGCAGACGCGCAGTCGGTCGCTGCGAACTCGTGCGATCGCTGCATTGAGGCTTCATTCTGCTATGTTCCATTCAGTTACACAGACAGCCTACTTTAAGAACATATTTCACATGAACATTTCACGTTTTCCTACCTTTCGCGCAAGAAGCCGATTCGGGAGACTCCATCGCGGCGAACGCGCGCAGTGGCTTTCACTGTACGTATTCGGCAAACAGATAGCGTCTGTAAAGGATTCTGTGCTTTAAGTTTGCCCAAGATTATTATTCTGACCGTAAAAAACTTCCCTCGTTCTGAAAGTACTTGCAGCAATGTCCAGGAGGGCTGCCGCGTGGTGTTTTTATTGAGCGCCGTAAGCCAAACGTATGAAGAGCGCGCCGCGTTATCCCTCATACTACGCAAGCGAGGAGTTTCCAACAGATGGCGACTCCGTAAGTCATCGCCCCCATTATCAGACGAAGGCGCCCCGTGAAGAAAAGCGCGAGAAAGTTGGAAACCGAACCGCTCGACTAGTCGCGGCAGCTGCAGCACGCTGTGCCGAACCAGCATGTGCGGCCCTGTACCGGGACAGGATTTGCCGCGACATGCCATCATTCAGACAGACAGGCAGCGGGATTCGCTCGGTCTCGATAGTGCTTCGATTGTGGTTTGAAATTCGACGATGATTTGTTCATTAAAATGTCACTGCCTTCAAATTTGTCATCTAAAAAACTTCCCCAAGAAATTAATAAAACAACCGGCCATTTAATGAATTTTTGCTATTACTCTTCTTAAGCTCACATTAAAAGTGGTAAAGTATGCCCACGTCGCCCAGAAATTCGTCTGCAAAAGCGCCGCGTTCGCTGTGCTCATTACCTTTGTGTTGTAAAAAAAAGACCCTGTATAGAAATTATTTGTTCTGGCTAGGCGAATTCCCGGGTGAATATTCACTCCTTGGCTTTTTAGCTATACAAAGGGGGGGGGGGGGATTTATTTGTAGAAAGGCGTACTCCCGTATGTCATATAGCCTGCTACATGTTTCATTAGAAATTTTATTCACACAAGAAATAACGTTGGCTTATTCATTATTAGAGCAGAAAAACAACTAATCGTTCATGTAATGAAAGATTTTCAGGACATGGTACTATTAAGAAGCTGAGCAACAGCAGATTCAATGCAGGACCAGCATAATGTAATGGTTTTATTCCAATTCTTATCCTTTCCGTGCACTGCAAGTGTTCTGACCGGGGCTCCGCCAATGTCCCTGCCAGGACTAGCCACACGTGGGCGGTCGATGACAAGAAAGCAATATGGAATCACGTGAAGTGAACCGCTACATTAAACGGGCCAAGGTTTCTTCCTTGTGTCAGAACGTTTTGTCGTTCCAGCCTGCTAGCATGTACACGCACGAAATTTGCAGGAATCCAGGAAATCCTCTTTAATTACACCAGATTTCTCTGTAAATACTAATTTACGAACTTGCCCCTTCGTTAGAAGCCCATCATGAGGCATAGTGTAATACCAATATTCAATGTTCATGCTGAAAGCTAAGCATCTGCCAGGATTCTGCATGTTCAATAACTGAACTATAGTGCCTCCGAATTTGGTACAGGTGACGTGCCAAAGGGGGATCATACAGTGACGATAAGCAGCTCTGCAAATTACCAGTCACTGCATGCTGCCAAGCAGTTTTCTTTTTTGGAAACGATAGCCCAAAAAGAAGCCCCTCTTCATGTGATTTTGCCGAAAACATAGATGCAAAGTGAGAAACGTGGCCTTGTTAACACTGGATGTAACTTTATCGAGCCTGCTTATTACCGACAGAGAAATAGCCCGCTTCTTTACAAGTGATAGTTTTGTTTTACAGTGTTATTCTGGGTTCTTCTCAATTGCCACAAATGTAATTTAATCCTAACACAAGGTATCTTCTCTAATGGCAAAAAAGAGAGAGAGATTCCTTTATTTGCCATTACAGGTTTAAGCTACCCTTGAATAAGAAAATTCTATAAAAGCTCTACATGTTCAAAACCATCCAGACTAGCGTCGGAGACCCTGATGCTGGTAACACAATTATTGAGTCACTTCGATGAGGGTCTTCTTCAGGAACTAGCCTGGTTATGCGGCGCGGTGGGCTTGGCACATGCACAAGTGTCAGGTCCAGGGCGCAAACACGTGTCCAGGATTGGCGGGATAGCGCTGCCTTCCTCGTAGAGCATGCGCAGATAGTTTTTTTCTCCACTTTTGGTTTTTTGCTTCCCGCACAGGGCATATTTCAGCTGCCAGACGACGCTGGTGATGTCTTTTTTTTTTTTCGTTCCTCTTGCGTCAGTGTCTACTGCACCTAGACTTTCAAATCGGAGAGAAAATAGATCTTATGTCAAAAACTCCTGTCCGGATTCTCTGCAGGAGGAATCGCGCATGACCTGTTTGCACGCTTATGATTTTCCGTGCACTGTAGCCAGCATAGTCTGCCCAGCACACAAGGGACACTGGCAGTCGGTGAAGTCCTATTTTTCCAAACGTTGTCTTTGTGCCAGGGGATCAAAACATGAGCTCGAAATGTCGCACCAGCTGCCGACATACAATGATCGCGTCGTGGGGTCGAACCATGATGCCGTTCTAGCCGCGCGCATGCGCTGTGTCTTCCGTAGTTCTACATGTAATAGTCCTTCGATGTGGCATTTATTCAATAAATAAATGTATAACCGTCGATTGACTTAACAGGCACATCGCAAGGTTCGTCGCTTTGTTGCTTCTAACAGATAGTGGCTTTTGTCATTTCCGAAACGCTTAATTTAACTATAGGTAAGTGTTTCGAGCCACACGTGTCTGAAATCTCTTGAATCAAATCGTCCAGTTAATACGAATTTTCCACTTGACAGTACGGAATAGCGCTGAACCACAGTCGGACATTGTCAACCTTCCGGGTGGATCGAGCACTACGTTTTCAGCAAGCAGACAAAATGTAGATCATTCTGCCGATATATATATATATATAAATCTTGTCGCTTTCTTTCTTTTTGGCCGGTCTCGACTTCGTCTATCTCTTGCGCATAGTGCCGCGATCAGATCACACCTTTTCAAGGACAGCTGTTACTAAACGCTTACACGCTGTGGGGCTTTGCTATTTTCATCGATTTCATCTCATTTTATTTTGCCGCAACCTGCGTTAAAGGAGTACTGACACAAAAAAAATCCACGTGGTTTTTTCTGCTTTATAAGTAGTTAATGACCCAGTAATCACGACACGAAACCTCATTTACTTCAGAGCGCGACAGGTAATTATTTGCAGTCTTTTTTGTAGCGACCAGTCGAAGTTTCGGTTCCAGAGAGTAACGAGACGGGAAAAACGGGAATGTAAAGAAAGTGGTCACGCGTTCGCAAAAAGCCATGACGTATGCTCTGATGTGCAGCCAGCGTGCGCGACCAATTTGCTGCATATTGTCGTGCGACTGCCGCATTGGTCGGACGACCGCAGCCAATGACAGCGCCGGTAGCGTGAACGTCTGGCCACGTGGTGGACCCGGCGGGGCGGGGCCGGCGAGCGGGCGCCTCACCGCTCTGATCACGTCTTTTTTTTTTTTCTCTCCCTGGTCAAAACGCGGGCCCCTATCGCCGCTCACGGCGGCACATAAATCGGCTACAATTTGTTTCTGACACGAAATAACTTCTAGAATAAAGTGACCTCGAAAGAGTGCGAGTTATAAAACGTTGTGAGAAATAGTAAATCGTTGGCGTGATTTCTACTCGGACGCGGTAAGCGCAGACGCGCCAGCAATCGTCTGTATACGAAGCAGCTCGCCTGACTGGCGTGTTTACTCATCGCTACTAACGGCACCGGGAAAACTAACCATATTTTCACCTAAGAGAAACATAAATGTTCAGGCATTGATTGCGCTGACGAATTTAGGCGCTTTATTACGAGCTGCGGACGCATTGCAAGCACCCTCGGCCCCGGATAGACGGCCGGCGAGCTAGGCCTTCATCGTCTCCCAGCGATCGCAAGCTCGCCTGGCATGCTCGTTCGCTTCTGTCGGCGCCAATGAAATCAAATGTGCTGCAATTTAAGCGTGACATAACTGTGTACACGTTGTGCTGATTAACATAGGCGCTTCGTTATACGAGCTGCAAGCGATCGTGTCACAAGCGCAACCGGTGTCGGATTCGTTGGCCCAGCGAGCTATGCCTGCCGGTTCCTGGCCATCGGCGGCTGTGAACGGATCCGATACTGCTAACGCAGCCTTGCGGAAACACGTCTACAGTGCTCGCACAGATGTGTTTATATTGTCATCGTTTGTTTCAAACAAGATAGCTGTGCAAATACGGTTGCTTTCACTTTCTGTTCAAAGTTACGCAGCATTCCGAACTTCCGCGCAGGGGCGCCGGTTCTGGGCGGAGCTACCCGCCGCTCGCTCATTCGTACCATGTGTCCCGAATCGCCGCATGCGGCAAGTCGCACACGACGCACCGTACGACAGATGGCACGGAAAATCGCACCATGTGTCTCGCGCTTTAGACGTGGCCAATCACGTAGCGACTCAGATATTGCGGCCGGCGATGGCGAGGACGAACCTCAACAAAACCCTCGCATCGGCCACGATCAATGGTAAGACACAACAAATCGGCGTTGAACGTTGTGGCAGCGCAGTCAAGCTGATAGTGTGGGAATTATCCCGATGGACACGACAAAAACTGCAGTTGCAGCAACACGGAGAGCGCCCCACTACAAGCACAACAGCTAGAACAAGCAACAACAGAGGAGAAGAGCACATGTAAGCCGCATGGCAGCCAACGAAAATTCGTGACGTAGCCACACGACGTAGCGTTTTCTTGGCTATTTACAATCCCGCTTGATGTCAATGTCACGAGGCACTCTGTTTTGCGGTTGGCTGCGCGCACGTACTTTAAAATTTAAATATTTTAAATATGTTCTAAGCGATATTCGCCGCTGATATTCTATAGACGATGTGTGTGTGACCAACCAAATCGATCTCACATGTTATCTCGACTTCAAATTTTTGTGTCAGTACTCCTTTAAGGCTGGAGGCACCACAGCGCCGAGTGCCGTGTCTACTTTTACTCAGTCCGTGTGCGGTCGTGCTGTTACAACCATGAAGGCATCTTAGTTTTCTGATTGCCCTCTGACAGCGCACGTCCACATGTATTCGTGAATGCGAAGGGGACCACCACGCTGAGATAATGAAATTCGCTAGCGTGATAGCTATTTACGTATATTATAAAGTAAGAAGCTATTTTCTTGAAGCAAGGTTTCACTTACGGTGTGCACTTCTATTCACAATGCAATCATGAAAGTTTCTATTGCCTTGAATGCCGCTACGACCGAAATATTGACTTTCACACGCAAAACAGCAAGCATTTCTTTTTCTGATTCCATAGATTCTGTACCATTGCGTAAGGTCTGTGATATCGACGATGTCGGTGTACTTTCTGCTGTAGCCTTACACGTTTCAGCTCACACTAAACGCGTTGCAATGTCTGATATGCGCTGTCTTAGCTCTCTTTCCAGACTGGAGAATTCAAATGTCCTACACAGTTGCGCAAATTCTACACAACAATGTGTCTTCAACTCGAATACGTGGCGGTCATCTGGAATGGCATTTCTAGGTCCATCAGTGAAATTATGGATGGGGTCCGGAAAATGTTTCTAAGCATATATCATCAGCGCTCTGCTAACACGGACACTGGATTTTGTTCTAGCTCTGTGAGATTATTGTCATTGGCCTTACTTCACTACCGACGGAATGGCGCTGACTTTCTGTTTCTTTTAAAACTCCTTCACGGTATCTTCACCTGCCCCGAACTCCTCAGTTGTATCATGTTTCGTATTCCGCGCAAGATATCCAGGAAACATACACCTTTCCATGCTTCTGCCAGTCATCACCGACGCTCAACCGTCCACAGAATACTGACTCATTATAACGCTTATTTTCATGATCTGGATATTTTTCATAACTCGATGTCATTCTTTTTTCCGAGTTTTGCTTTGTTGTGTCATAGTTTCGCATTGTTCAACTGCCCTTCTCTTTATTTTTCTTTTGTATTCACCTTGCGCTTTGTGGTATGTACGTTCTTCTTGACAAAATATACTCTTCGTTCAATGTTTTTTTTTTCTCATTACTTGTATTTCCCTGCGGTTTTTCTTTCCTTGTTTTTTTATGTATACCTGCGCCAGCACTCAGACCTTAGAATTTTCCTGAGCACGGTAAATATACGATTTATTGATTGATTGATTGATTGATTGATTGATTGATTGATTGATTGATTGATTGATTGATTGATTGTGTCAGAAATCTTCAAAAACGGTCAAAGGGAGTTGCTCTGAAAGCTATGTCCTGAATAAACGTCATAGCAGTGTCGATTTTATCATTGCAGCCATACTATCCACGCACCTTACTTTGGTATCGTTGTATACAGGAAAGAAATCATTACGCTATCACGTATGTGTCGCGTGCGCAGACGGCGCCGTTGTTGTGGCACGCTTGACGCGATTGGAGCTAAATTTAGCCTCGTGCGTGGCGTTCAGAGAAGCCTAGCTCAGCAGTACGTTTGTCGACCCGAGCAGGAATGGTCGCATTTGAGAACGCTCACTATGCAATAGTCGGTATAAATTATCAAACTCATACTGATATTCATCAGGAGTGATAAGGCCTACATGTGCGTAATTTGTTGCAATATGTCACGCTTGCTTGAATATGGCTCCAATGCGTTCGACACGTACGGTCACTAAATAACGTGAAGAGACTCTAACAGCAACATACAGAACCCCTTTAGCCACGACGGAACGCGTCCGTCTCCATACGGAGCGCAAGCCCATGAGCCCCACCAATTTACGAGTGCGTTGGGCCAGTGGGCGCAGGGAAGTATCGGGCGACACCAGCAGGGGGGCCATTTCTTTAGCCTAGAGGCCAAACAGCCTCCGCAAAAGAAACGGGCCCACTCCGCATACAGAGCGAGCACGATTGCAAAATTAGGCCGTAAGACGCCCATTAGCTGAAACATAAATTATGCATGTCAGCTTTATTATTTATCACTAAATGTAACTGCTGCATTTTGTTGCGTTATTTCTGCACCGTAGTGTCCATACAGACCACTCTATTTTTTATATTTTTATCAGATTAGCACTGTCATTTCAGATTTCTTTGAACGCGCGAAAAAGTCACCAACTAAGTCCACTTGCAAAGTGGCCACTTAAAAATGCGCGCCAAATGGAGCACCGCTTCTTGGCATCGGGCTTGCTTAAAAGTCATTTCTGAATATCAAAAGAATCCGAGGTACTATACACGATCTGTGGACGCCCGCGCCGGTCGGCCTGGTCAAGTGGTGGCAAGCCACGCAATGCTCGCGTCTCGCCGGAAGCGTGACGCACGCCGTGTAAACCACTAGAATAGCAGCTTGGGCTTCTTGGTTTTCCATCCTGCTGTTAATACCAGGAGGATATAAACCACGCTTTCTTGTTTCACTCTGCGCTTCTGCACTTTCCACACAGAACAATAAGATTAGCGTCCCGCAGTCGCTTCTTTCGGAACGCGCCGCGCCCTTGATTCATCCTTCTTACGTTCTCTCCCCTGTTATCCCCTCGCCTGAAACATTCGATAAAGTGATTGCAATGCGGCTTTGACTACTGTACCGACCCACATATCAATGATACCACGTGACCCTCCAGCACCCTATGTAACGTGCAGAGGTCGTCCTGATAAATCAAAGGTTCATTCGATTCACGTACACTTTCTGAACTAGTTCACGAGGTGCTGCGCTTCGCTAGTCGCTTCACTAGTTCAACATGGCGGCATCTGAACGCCGGCATTCGTATAGTTCTGTTCAGTTCGTGCAGGATGCGTTCTCAGCATTCCGTGCACTCGTAAGAAATGTAGCACAGCGTTCCTGCAGAAGGTTCTGCATGAGCGAAAACTGGCACCGAACTGGCGGGAACTAGTACACAAAGTATGAACCTAAACCCTATGCCAAGAAATTTAGCGCGCTTTTTGAATTTGTTCCATTAAAAGATGTTGTAGTTCACGACCTGTTGCACGTTCCAGGCGTCATACCGTGATTATCGAGTCGGCGACTAACAGTGCAAGAGAAACACGAGAAAAGTTACGCCCAGGTGCTATGTTCGTTTGTACGCGGACAGTTTGGGAGCGCTGCAGTCAGGGCGCGCAGGCGGCTACGCCACGTGGTGTTTCTTTTTTTTTTTTCGCGGGCATCCGCAGTAAGCTGAAGAACACTAATACTTAATAGATAGAAAGTTATAAACGGCCTAATCGAACATTTTGCAAAGTGCTCTAAAACTTTCTAATTAGAGTTTCTTGCCTAACTTCGTTGCTTCAGAAGATGGTTAATTAATTTGCGTTTGGTCGAGTCATCTTACAGTGCATCGTCATGTTTTTAAACTCTGGCTAAAGTTAGCTAAAACAGCCTGTATAATGCAAATCGCATTACGTCCGTAGCTTCCATTTTTTCTTCAATCCCCCTACTTTACGCAGTTCAGCCAACGATGCTTTTCCTGGATTAATATCCATATTAATCTCCCTCTCTCACCGGTACGATACATATTTGTCAATAATGGGCGTTAATAGTGCGCCACGGCCTAAGAATTAGAGGTTGGTAGTTAGGTAAAAACTTGCTGGAGTTGAACACTGGAATTAGGCCGTCTTTTTTTTTTTTCAACACTGACGCTAGCGTTTGGGAATAAAGCGATTTCTGAAAAAGGAGAAGTTCATACCTCGCGCGTCATTCAGGACAATTTTAGAGAGGAATTTTGGTGACACAGCTCCCGAATTCTTAGCACTTTATTGTATATACTCTTCATAGTACTCCTCTGTCATCTCGGTCACGTTAACTATTGGTTGGCGCCCCTTAAATAAAAAAAAGCATTCTGCAGAACCTAATGACTAATATTGTGAATGTAAGCGAATAGCCCGAACGAACGAACGAGCAGTGAGAGAGTGAACGAACAGAAGCGAGTGACAGGCCCACCTCCCCCTTTCCCGCTTCTCTACGCTACTCGATAGCAGAAGAGCACGTGCCATTTCCCTTGGCGGCTTTGTATCGCAAGTCCGGCCACCGAACATCGACCATCGCCGACCACAGACCACCGACCGCCGCCAACCGCGACAACGGATGAAAGAGGCAAAGAAGGCGATGTGCTTTAACTCTTGCCCGCTGGAACGGCTTGTTACGTTTCGCCTACGACGCGCGGTTTAGCCGGCGCGACTGCAACAAAGCGGCAGACATTTTGGCCCGTTCGGCGTCGCCGCTACGCTCCCCGCCAAGCGCGTCCAGGCATGTTCCGATGCCACGTGTCTTCAGTGTGCGTGTGTGAGTGTATGTGCCATTGTGCCCGACCGGAGGCGATACGACAGCAGGGGTCACCTTCTCCTCCCAGCCATTGTGCCCGACCGGAGGCGATACGACAGTAGGGGTCACCTTCTCCTCCCAGCCATTGTGCCCGACCGGAGGCGATACGACAGTAGGAGTCACCTTCTCCTCCCAGCCATTGTGCCCGACCGGAGGCGATAGGACAGTAGGAGTTACCTTCTCCTCTTTGTGCCCGACCGGCGGCGCCACGACAGTATGCGTCACCTTATCTCATTGTACAATCACGTGCTCGTCTATTGAGGGGTTCCTTCTTGCCCTCAACTGCGAGAGTATAAAAACAGCTGCCCCCGGACGAAAAAGGAGGGCTCCGATTTCTTCTGTTGAGTAAAGTGCACTCCCGTCTCTCTACTTCGGTCAACCTGACCGCCAACTCTTTGCGATGTTAAAATAAACAAGTTGTTTTGTTGTTACCAGTCGACTCATGCTTTGCCGGGACCTTCGGATGCTTCCAGTTGTACCCCAGGCCGCCAGGCCAACGCTACCCTTGGGGCTTGCGACCCAGGTGCAACAACGGGCGTCAGCGCCGAGTTCCCAACAGGTCGTACCAGCGGTGCGACCACAACAACCGTTGCCATCGGTGGGATTCAAACAACTGTCTGCCAGCGGTGAGATCGCGACAACGGAGGCCAGCAGCGAAGAGATGCAGTTGACTGTATGCTGAGCAGCTCATCGACGATCCGGGAGCAGTGCAACGAGCCCTGTGTGATGACTGGTTGCCTGCAGCGGAACGACTGCGCTGAACTCTTGACTGCGAGGTTTGGTGAGTGCGGGACTTTCTTCTTCTGAGCTTTGCCAGGCTTTTGTTAGTGTCAGAAACGGAGCTGGTAATTGTGGTTGTCGTTGCTGCCGGGTTAGTTTGCGGCAAGACAATAGTAAGCAGTAGAGAAAGCAGCATTCAGAGCAGCCATGGATTTGAAGTCGTTGCGCAAACCGAAATTGCTGGAGCTTGCAAGAGAGTTGGGTCTGGATGTCTCAGACAAACTCAGAAAACCTGAACTGCTAAAGGCTATTCTGGAGTTAGAAGCTGAGGATGACGAGCTGTCGGAATGCCTTGAGACCATTGAGGACAGGGAGACTGCAAAAAGACAGGAGCGCGAACTTAAAGAGCAAAAAGAAAAAGAAGAGCGTGAACGTAAAGAACAGAAAGAAAAAGAAGAGCGTGAACGTAAAGAACAGAAAGAGCGAGAGCAACAAGAGCGTGACCGTCAACACGCTTTGGAAATGAAGCGTCTTGAGGTAGAGATGGAACGCGCTCGTAATGGAAGTCAGGCACACGGTGCAGGAGAACGCGTATTGTTCAAAATGACTGACCTGATGCGGCCGTTTAAGCTTGGAGAGGACATTGGTTTGTTCCTGGTTAACTTTGAGCGAACGTGCGAGAGGCAGGGGTTCTCTCGGGAAACGTGGCCACAGCGCTTGCTCACTTTGTTACCCGGCGAGGCGGCCGACGTAGTCGCTCGCTTGGATAGAGAGGAGGCAGAGGATTTCGACAAAGTGAAATCGAGTCTGCTAAGAAAGTACAGGCTGTCAGCGGAGGCGTTCCGTCGGAAGTTTCGGGAAAATGAGAAAGGCAGAAGTGAGTCATACACAGAGTTTGCGTACAGGCTTATGTCAATCATGCAGGAGTGGCTCAAAGAAGAGAAAGCGTTTGGTGACCACGAGAAAGTTCTGCAGTGTTTCGGGCTAGAACAGTTTTATAGTCGGTTACCGGAGAACGTGCGGTACTGGGTCTTGGATAGGCCAGACGTTTGTACGGTGGCTAAAGCCGCTGAGCTAGCCGAGGAGTTTGTGACGCGTCGGGCTCGCGGAGCTAAGGACGGTCAAAAGGGTGAATTTGGCTCGAAGTTTGAGAGGCCGAAGTTCACACCCATGAGAGCAAAGGGGAACACGCGTAGTGAGGATGCGAGTGAAAGCAGTCCGACCAAACGTAAAGAGACGGCGGCAGCCGAAGCCGAGCGCAGAAAGCGGTTCGAGATGAGGCAAGCGCGCTTGTGTTATACGTGCCAGAAGCCGGGTCACTTTTCGGCGCAGTGTCCGGAAACAACACCAAAAGTTGTGTTTTTGTCAATATGCAGCACTGACGAGAACATGAAGCTTCTCGAGCCTTACATGCGAGACCTCCTCGTGAACGGGAAAGAGTGCCGAGTGCTTCGCGATTCCGCAGCTACAATGGATGTAGTTCACCCGTCTTACGTAAAACCCGATATGTTCACGGGCGAGTGCGCATGGATCAAGCAAGCCGTGGAAGCTCATAGCGTGTGTCTGCCAGTAGCAAAGGTGCTTATTGAAGGACCTTTCGGAGCGCTTGAGACGGAGGCGGCAGTGTCATCTATGCTGCCCCCCCCAGTACCCGTACCTATTTTCAAACAGGTCCGATCACCTCCTGCGCGAGAAGGGGCTTTTGTTTGGTGAGGCTAGCGTTCAGGCATTAACCAGATCGAAGGTTCGGGAGCTCGCTGCAAAGGCGGTAGTTGCGGGGCCGACGTTATCAAACAATGAAAAAGGGTCAGAGGCGCAGCAAGCCGATATTCAGAGCACGCCTGAACTGAATAAAATTGAGTATGTAACGTTAAAGGCACCAGATACTGGAGAGGAAAATCCCGATGCGGGAAAGTTAGAAGAGCTATCTGCAGATTTGCTCATCGCGCCTACGTCAGATGGACTTAATAGGTTGCTAAAAGTCAGCCGGTCGGCTTTGATAGCCGAGCAAAAGAAGGATGGCAGCCTAGAAAACGTGCGCTGCAATGTCAAGGAAGGTATCGCCAGGAAAAATGCGCGTTTTGTGGAAAGAGGTGGAGTCCTGTACCGGAAGTATCTAGACCGCAGAGGAGTGGAGTTCGATCAGCTGATCGTGCCTCAATGCTATCGTCAGGATCTGTTGCGCTTGACGCATGGGGGTTCGTGGTCCGGACACCTTGGAGTTAAGAAAACTAAGGACCGTCTCTTGCAAGAGTACTATTGGCCAGGGTGTTTTCGGGACGCAGACCATTTCGTGAGGACATGTGACACCTGTCAGCGGGTGGGCAAACCAGGGGACAAATCGAGGGCGCCGTTGAGATTGGTACCTATCATTACGGAGCCTTTTAGACGGCTCGTTATTGATACAGTGGGACCTCTGCCGGTAACAGCCACGGGGTACAGACACATTTTGACTGTGATCTGCCCAGCGACAAAGTTCCCTGAAGCAGTGCCGCTTAAAGAACTCAGCTCAGTTGAGATAGTCAATGCACTACTGTCCATATTTGCGCGAGTTGGTTTTCCTGCGGAAATCCAATCAGATCAGGGCACAGTGTTTACTAGCGCTTTGACGACAACTTTTCTCGAAAGGTGTGGGGTAAAGCTGTTACACAGCTCAGTGTACCACCCACAGTCGAATTCCGTTGAGAAGCTCCACTCCGTCATGAAGCGCGTGTTGAGAGCATTGTGTTTTGAACATCAAACTGACTGGGAGCTGTGTCTGCCTGGGGTGATGTTTGCATTAAGGACCGCGCCGCATGCAGCTACGGGGTTTTCGCCAGCTGAGCTGGTGTACGGTCGCTCGCTTCGGTCTCCGCTTCGCATGCTTCGAGAATCGAGGGAAGGCAGGGGCGACGACCCAGTCGTGGTGGAGTACGTGCTTAAGCTCCTCGAACGCTTAAGAAGGGCACAGGAGTTGTCAGGTGAAGCAATGGCAAAGGCCCAGCAGAGGGCCAAGGTTTATTATGATCGGACAGCCAGGGCCCGTCGTTTTGAGGTGGGCGATGAGGTCATGATATTGCGCACATCGCTAAACAACAAACTAGACGTGCAGTGGGAGGGCCCAGCACGAATTGTTCAGAAACTGTCGGACGTTAACTACGTGGTGAGTCTGCCAGGAAAGCGGAAAGCACAGCAAGTTTACCACTGTAATCTGCTCGAACCCTATAAACAACGGGAAGCAGTGGTGTGCATGATGGTAAACGTTCCTGAAGAGCTTCCGGTCGAGCTTCCGGGACTAGGCTCAGTGACGAACAGGGAAGACACCGGTCAAGTCATTAGTGACTTAGTCAGTGGAGCATCGCTGTCGCGTGAGCAGAAAACCGAACTACACCAGCTCTTACAAGAGTTTCAAGGTCTGTTCTCTGAGAGGCCTGGTAGGACTTCTGTCCTTACTCATGACATAGAACTTACCTCCCCAGAGCCAATACGATCCAAGGCGTATCGGGTGTCACCCCGCCAGAGCGATATTATGGAGGCTGAGGTAAAGAAAATGCTACAGCTCGGTGTTATTGAGGCAGGTGAGAGTGATTATACCTCCCCTTTGATTTTAGTTGAGGTACCGGGCAAGGAACCTCGTCCTTGCGTCGACTACCGCAGGCTTAATTCCATCACTAAGGATCAAATTTATCCGATCCCTAACATCGAGGAGCGCCTTGAGAAAGTTAGTAGCGCTCAGTTTATTTCCACCCTAGATCTTGTCAGGGGTTATTGGCAGGTTCCACTTACAGAAGAGGCTAGTAGGTATGCGGCGTTCATTTCACCAATGGGAACATTCCGTCCTAAAGTGTTGACTTTTGGTTTGAAGAACGCGCCATACTGTTTTTCAAGCCTCATGGATAAAGTGTTGCGGGGACAGCAAGAATTCGCTTTACCGTATCTAGACGACGTAGCGATATTCTCCGCATCCTGGTCTGAGCATATGGCACACTTGCGGGCAGTGCTAACCCGCCTGCGCGAAGCGGGCTTGACAGTAAAGGCTCCTAAGTGCCAGTTAGCACAGGCCGAGGTTGTCTACCTCGGTCACGTGATTGGTCAGGGTCGTCGCCGCCCCTCTGAAATAAAGGTGGCCGCTGTGCGAGACTTCCCGCAACCGCGCACGAAGACCGATATTCGGTCGTTCTTAGGTGTCGCCGGCTACTATCAGAGGTACATCCCCAGGTACTCTGATATCGCGGCTCCCCTGACGGATGCTCTACGAAAGACAGAGCCTCAAACAGTCGTCTGGGACGAGACAAAGGAAAGAGCTTTTAGCGCCCTAAAGAGTGCCCTAACAAGCCAGCCTGTGCTACGATCGCCAGACTATACAAAAGGGTTCGTTGTTCAGTGCGATGCTAGTGAGCGAGGCATGGGCGTTGTACTGTGCCAACGGGAAAATGGAGAAGTAGAACACCCCGTCCTGTATGCTAGTCGTAAGCTGACCAGTCGTGAGCAGGCGTATAGCGCCACCGAGAAAGAGTGTGCATGTCTCGTGTGGGCCGTTCAGAAATTGTCATGCTATCTAGCCGGCTCGAGGTTTATCATTGAGACGGATCACTGCCCTCTCCAATGGCTGCAGACCATCTCTCCCAAAAATGGCCGCCTCCTGCGCTGGAGCCTCGCTTTGCAACAATATTCCTTTGAGGTGCGTTACAAAAAGGGGAGTCTCAACGGTAACGCCGATGGCTTAAGTCGAAGCCCCTAACGTAGGAATCAGCCTCAAAATTGTTTGTTACTGATGTTTTTCTTCCTGAGGCAGGATTTTTTAACATATTGCTTTTGTTTAGTGTTTCAAAGTGATGATATGCTTTCTAGTGCAATTTTCCAATTTGTGGACGCGTTCTGAGTGATGCTAGACTACTGTAAGGAACTAGGCAGTGGTATAAAAAGGGGAAAGAGCCTGGCAGGGCTTAGTGAGGGTTGTGCCGTGCTTGCTGACTGAGCGGTTGAGTTTCAGCGTAGTTCTAACGCTTGCCGGGAACGAGAACAAAAATGTGAACTCTCCCGAAGTCACTTTGCAGTGTCCCGTGCGAACCTGAACGAGAGAACGAGGCCTTCTCTGTGCGCTGCGCTCAAGAAACGTCGAGGGACGCCCGACTTCGGTTATGAGCATCATCGAGCGACATCCCTCCGGACAGCGGATGCAGTCCCCTGTCCATCGGGATCTCCTTCCCCCGGCGGGGCGGTCTGTTACGTTTCGCCTACGACGCGCGGTTTAGCCGGCGCGACTGCAACAAAGCGGCAGACATTTTGGCCCGTTCGGCGTCGCCGCTACGCTCCCCGCCAAGCGCGTCCAGGCATGTTCCGATGCCACGTGTCTTCAGTGTGCGTGTGTGAGTGTATGTGCCATTGTGCCCGACCGGAGGCGATACGACAGCAGGGGTCACCTTCTCCTCCCAGCCATTGTGCCCGACCGGAGGCGATACGACAGTAGGGGTCACCTTCTCCTCCCAGCCATTGTGCCCGACCGGAGGCGATACGACAGTAGGAGTCACCTTCTCCTCCCAGCCATTGTGCCCGACCGGAGGCGATACGACAGTAGGAGTTACCTTCTCCTCTTTGTGCCCGACCGGCGGCGCCACGACAGTATGCGTCACCTTATCTCATTGTACAATCACGTGCTCGTCTATTGAGGGGTTCCTTCTTGCCCTCAACTGCGAGAGTATAAAAACAGCTGCCCCCGGACGAAAAAGGATGGCTCCGCTTTCTTCTGTTGAGTAAAGTGCACTCCCGTCTCTCTACTTCGGTCAACCTGACCGCCAACTCTTTGCGATGTTAAAATAAACAAGTTGTTTTGTTGTTACCAGTCGACTCATGCTTTGCCGGGACCTTCGGATGCTTCCAGTTGTACCCCAGGCCGCCAGGCCAACGCTACCCTTGGGGCTTGCGACCCAGGTGCAACAACGGGCGTCAGCGCCGAGTTCCCAACAGGTCGTACCAGCGGTGCGACCACAACAACCGTTGCCATCGGTGGGATTCAAACACCGCTGGAACGGCTTTATTAACAATCACCAGAACTCAAGCGAACCAACAAAAGTGATAAAGAGCAGTCAGCGAGAAGTTTTGGCTCTTTGTGAAGGTACGATATCACGTCGAAACCAGAAAAAGAAAAGGGAAAATAAAATGTAAGGTAAATTGACCTGTCAGACTTTAGATGAAAGTTTCGATGAAAGTCATCGGAGGAATGCGTACGAAAAAGTGAAGAACTGTCTTCCTTCGGGGCGTGAGTTTCAATGCTACGCATTCGAACAATCGCTCACAATGCTACGACCTATTGAAGTATCAGAGACCTGGGAACGAACTCGCATAGGTTTTTGCACGTAAGCGCTGTTTAGAATGGGCTAGCCGTCTTCGCTAATATGTGCAACATAACGATCGGCTGTCATCTGTTCTTACGAACAGTTCTAGAGTAAGAAGGCCTTCTTTTTTATTACGGGCTCCGATCCTCTTGAAAAATCATCAAGCTTACCAAAGTGATCAGCCCTAACCTTAATCGAAAGCATTTTCGTGTAGGGCACACGCACTCAGTGCTTACTCTCTCCTTTTTTTCCTCTTTCTATTCCACTTTCCCTCAACCCCAGTGCAGGATAGCAAACCGGGTGTTCGTCTGGTTGACCTCCCTGCCTTCCCTGTCCTTGATATCTCTCTTTTTGTGTAGTGGTCACAACAGCTGCCGTGAAACAAAGCTTAAAGGGTTATGTTATGAACGCAAGACTTTTATTGCAACCGGTGCGATGCGTTTTCTTGCACACGAGCTTACATTGGCCCAATGAAATTTAGCAGGCTTCACAGACCAGCGTCAGTGCTCCCTGGATCCTCATCTAAAGTTCCGCCTTCCGCACCACTTACCAGGACGTGACTCAACTCTCATATGTCGCCTATGGCTTGAAGTAACATTCACTGATGGCTACTCCTTCCTCACCCGAATGACCAGTAGTCATGAATGCGAAGTTAGTGGGTGCAAAGAGAGAATTGCGCACCTTCTTTGTGATTGTCATCGTTTCAGTGCGAAAGCATAAGCGTTCTGCTTTTCTTTGGGCCCAAAGAATTATTTGAACCCTGGTCACAGCCAACGTCAGTCCGAGTTGCTTGAGATGCACTAGGGTGGGGTTTTTTTTTCGTTTTTTTTAAATATCATTGAGACTGCAAACGGTTGCAGTCCTTTGCCTTCCTCGTGTCAGAGCGGACAAAGTCTCGTCATATCTTCTTTTCTCCTCACCATTTCTGTGCTTTCCCTTGCCCCCATTGCAGAGTAGCCAACCAGATGGTTACTCTGGTTAACCTCTCTGCCTTTTATCTGTTAATTCCTCTCTCTCTGTATTCCAACGATGCACCCACTTTCAGGCAAACCTTGTGAAGGCTACGCCGCAACGATTGAGCACGCTCGCAACCTGTGCCTGTTTTCCGTGCTGTGACTTCGCACTGCATTTCTCGCAGCTGCAATATCTGCCGACTTTCGTGCAATATCGTATGCACCTATGGTGGTGGTGCAATTTTTGCATTTGCGAGCACCTTGAGAAAGTGTGAATTATTCTTAGCATTGGCGCACGCTTATAGAGTTCGCTTAACTGAAAACCAAGTAAAACAAGCGAGATAATCTTATCGTTGAACGTTTTCGTCCTTGAACTTGAAACAAAAAATAAGCGCACTTTTAAGCAAAATTACACCCTTTGGGGTGTATATTTGCCACACAACAATGATCGTCATCTGTCTTGTCCGTAACCCGCCGTGGTTGCTCAGTGGCTATGGTGTTGGGCTGCTGAGCACGAGGTCGCGGGATCGAATCCCGGCCGCGGCGGCCGCATTTAGATGGGGGCGAAATGCGAAAACACCCGTGTGCTTAGATTTAGGTGCACGTTAAAGAACCCCAGGTGGTCGAAATTTCCGGAGTCCTCCACTACGGCGTGCCTCATAATCAGAAAGTGGTTTTGGCACGTAAAACCCGAAATATTATTATTATTATTGTCTTGTCCGTATTTCCTTTTTTGACGCAGCGAGCCCGCTACTTCCAAGTCACAAACGGCATGCACGTTATCAGCATGACAGAGCATTCTAGACAGGAAAGTAGCGAGCGCAACGTTTTCAAGAAAGAAAACGCAAGCAAGACAGATGACGAAAATGGTTGCGTAGCAAGATACGACCCAAAGGGTGTACATTTGTTTAAGAGTGTAGGGAGACGATAACGGAGGACGTTGTCGTCGTGTACGGCAATCATGTGAACCGTGTTTTGCTTTGACATGGTGGTAACAACTAAAGCAGTGCGTTGTACACTATGCAATGAATGAACCGTTTCGCTAGATCACAGTGAAAGTTTTCAGGTACGCCAATTTTTACTCAATGAAAACAATTTACCATGCACCAGTACAATGGAGCCACAGAAGTTACTTTTATTGACTTCCTCACGCCGCTAACGTGGTTTGACAGTTATGAAGCCCGTCACCCGATCGAATGATAATCGTTTTGGTCGCATGAATGCCGCTGGGTTACCTTCTTTTGTCTTTGAAAAATTTCGCATCACCTAGATATGTACATGGTTCATGCACAGTGGGAAAACGGGGGGAGGCGGGAGGTAGAGGGAGCATACAACTCATTCGTCTTAAAAGCTTCGCGTCCTCGTAAGCCTGAAGTACACCTCACAAGTTTCAGTGGCACTCTCACGCTCCCTCGCCACAATCGGCGCTGCCTAGCTGATCTCCCAGCTAATGGGCAACGCGCGGTTATCCCGCCCTCTGGTTTGAAACAATTTTTACCAGGTAGAACGAGTTAAACAGCGTAAGTGCTTCGCCAGTAGTAGCCTAGCGCGCCCATCTTAAAGCCATTTCGAAGGCTGCATGCCATGTCAGAAGCGCGCCTCCTTAGGGGTGACGCGCTCGTGTGCCCATTCATTAGGGCTCTTACCCACGCGGCGCTGATTGAAGCACAGCAAACAGGCTGGCTCGATCGAAAGTCGTTTGCCGCTCCGATGCGCTCCTCTTTGCCTCACGGATGGCAAATACGCACGCATGGTGGTGCCTGCCATGCTCGAATTGGCTTCGTCGCAGGCTCGGGTTCCATCGCAGGCTAAAATGGGGCCGAGGAACGTTTCGAAGCGTCAAGAACGGCCGCCTCGAGGTGTTGTGAGGACGCGCAAGATGAGAGTCCCAGCAGTCTCGAGTGTCACATTTCTGAGCGCCACGCTCGCCGTTTGGTAAGAAAGAGGAGAATGCTCGTTCCAGAGCACACGCAACGTCAAAGGGGGAAAGTATAGCTTAGCTTTCAAAGCTACATCGGAATTTGGGAGGGCTCCGACTCCTCTCATTTAGAAGAGTGTCTCTCCAGTTTTGGAAAATACGAAAGCAAGGCACGGGTGAGTGAAACGCGACGACGTCTTTGTAGCGTGAGTCACCTTTGAAAGGCTAACATGACACTCACTGGAAAAGTTTGGAGAAGGCCTATTTACGTACCTCGGCAGTAATATTGTGCAAATGTGTGCAAAGTTAAAACTTTGCAAACGACGCTGACTTACTTAAGTATTGTTGCGTTGAGAAGAGACACTCTTATCCTAAAGCCTGCCTTCATCAACAATAAAAAAAGGCCGGTTGTTCCAAAATGAGTCGCAGCCATGTTTAGCATCATCATCATCATCATCAACCTATTGTATGTCCACTGCAAGACGAAAGCCTCTCCCTGCGATCTCCAATTACCCCTGTCCTGTGCCAACCGATTCCGATTAGCACCCGCGAATTTCCTCATTTCATCGCACCACCCAGTCTTCTACCGTCCTCTACTGCGTTTCCCTTCTCTTGGTACCCATTCTGTAATCCTAATGGTCCAACGGTTGTCTTACATGACCTGCCCAGCAACACGTTTTCCTCTTGCTGTAAATTAGAATATCCGCTATACCCGTTTGCTCTCTCATCAAAACCGCTCTCTGTCTCTTATTGTTAAGCCTAGCACTCTTCGTTTTATAGCTCTTTGCGCGGTCCTCGACTTGTTCTCAAGCTTCCTTCTCAGTCTCCAAGTCTCTGCCCCATATGTTAAAATGCACTGATTGTACACCTTCCTTTTCAATGATAATAATAAGATTCTAGTCAGAAGCTGACAAGGTCTGCCGTATACGATCCAACCCATTTTTATTCGTTTGTGAATTTCCTTCTCATGATCAGGGTTCCTGTGAATAATTGACCTAGGGAAACGTACTCCTTCAGACTCTAGAGGCTGACTGGCGATACGGAACTCTTGTTCCCTT
The DNA here is from genome assembly GCF_050947875.1 of Dermacentor variabilis. Classification (NCBI taxonomy): domain Eukaryota; kingdom Metazoa; phylum Arthropoda; class Arachnida; order Ixodida; family Ixodidae; genus Dermacentor; species Dermacentor variabilis. Next base: position 1,876,751 of record NW_027460313.1, on the reverse strand, counting down.
GCCCGGTTATTTATCATTATTTTTGCCTTCAACATACTAATCTTCAACCCCACTCTTACACTCTCTCTGTTAAGGTCCTCAATTATTTGTTGTAACTCGTCTGAAGTGTTGCTGAATAAAACAATGTCATCGGCAAACCGAAGGTTGCTGAGGTATTCGCCGTCGATCCTTACTCCTAAGCCTTCCCAGGTTAATAGCTTGAATACTTCTTCCAAGCACGCAGTGAATAGCATTGGAGAGATTGCGTCTCCTTGTCTGACCTTTTTTATATGTAACTTCCTACTTTTCTTGTGTAGAATTGAGGTAGCTGTGGAATCTCTGTAGATATTTTCCAAGATATTTCCGTAAGCGGTCTCTACTCCTTGATTACGTAATGCTTCTATGACTGCTGGTATCTCTACTGAATCAAATACCTTTTCGTTATCTATGAAATCCATATAGAGAGGCTGACTGCACTCTGCGGAGTTCTCGATTACCTGATTGATGACATGGATGTGTTCCATTGTATAGTATCGCTTCCTGAAACCTGCCTGTTCCCTTGGTTGACTAAAGTCCAGTGTTACCCTTACTCTATTGGAGATTATCTCGGTGAATATTTTGTATAATATTGGGAGTAAGCTAATGGGCCTATAATTTTTCAATTCTTTAACGTCTCCCTTTTTGGAGATGAGTATAATGTTTGCATTCTTCCAGTTTTCTGGGATTCTTGCAGTCGATAGACTTTTCGTATAGAGAGCTGCCAGTTTTCCTAGCATTATGTCTCCTCCATCTTTGATTAAATCGACTGTTATTCCTTCCTCTGCTGCCGCTTTTCCCCTTTTCATGCCTTGCAAGGCCCCTCTGACCTCATCTCTAGTTATAGGAGGAGTTTCTGTATACTGTTCATTATTGTTTCGAATAGAGAACTCCCGAGTCCTCTGGCTACTGTGCAGGTCAGTATAGAATTGTTTCGCTGTTTTTACTATATCTTCGAGATTGCTGATGATATTACCCTGCTTATCTTTCAGTGCCTACATCTTGGTTTGTCCTATGCCAAGTTTCTTTCTCACTGATTTCAGGCTGCGTCCATTTTTTACGGCTTCTTCAGTCTTTCTCACGTAATAGTTTCGAATATTATTTATTTTCGCCTTGTTGATCAGTTTTCACAGTTCCGCGAATTCTATCTTATCTCTTGACTTGGACACTTTAATTCTTTGTCGTTTCTTTATTAGGTCCTTTGTTACTTGGGACAGCTTGTCTAGTGGTTGTCCTGGTGCCTTGCCTCCCACTTCAATCGCTGCCTCTGAAGCCAGCGTAGTTACGGTTTCGTTCATTACCAGTATGTCATGTTCATCTTTCTGTTCTAAGGCTGCATATCTGTTTGCAAGTACCAGCTCAATTTGTCTGCTTTTACCCTTACTGCCTGTAGGTTGACCTGT